>NC_069076.1:37164071-37789071 GCF_025698485.1 Gossypium arboreum
GGAGTGCATACATGGAACGATCATGACTATGAATTGATGGATAATGGATATTCCATCGAGTTTTCCTGGAAACTCAACAAGAATAATATGGGATATACATACATGATGAAATATTGAATGATGAGCTCATCTAGTTAAATTACGTGATACATGATTATGTGACTAACTCATTAATTGAGTGCATGTGATAGGAAATCATTTTATATTGGATGAATTCATGACTTAAGTATGGATGTATGCTAATTACCCGGTAAGTTTACTTTCCAGTTATTTGAGCTTACTAAGCATGAAAATGCTTATTCCCTCTCTTTTCCCCTATTTTTCAGAGTTTGAGGACTTATAAGGATTGGAAGATGATTGGAGAGTCAACACACTATCAACTGGTCAAGCTTTGGTATAAAGACACTATTATTTTGTTAATGGCATGTATAGGGTCTTGAGTATTTTGTCGTATGTGTCATTTGAATTGCCAAATGAAGGCATGTCAAGACGTACTCATCTTTTTGCATAAGGCCATGGAAAATGGCATATTTGAAAGTAGGCTATGACCTGCCTTTATCTGTATGTTCATGCTCTATTATGATGCAATGCTACAAGTAGCAATGAGTTCAAAAATAAGCCAAGTTCTGGAATGTAATACAATAACATAAGAACCCATGAATACTAAATTAGAAATAACCTTTTCGTGTGAAACCAATGATATGAGGTTTCCAGACTAGGAATCTTATTACGATTATTTATAAGTGTAAAGTCATATTTTCTCTCAAACTTGGAAATTTCTATGCATATGAGGTAGGAATGGGTGACCTAGGCTTGGAACATAGCCGAACAGAGTCCACATGGATAAACACACGGGTGTGTGTCTAGGCCGTGTGTGACATACGGGTGTGTGTCTAGGCCGTGTATGACACACGGTTTCCTCCCACGGGCGTGTGATGTGGCTATGTGTCCCCTACACCTAAAACGTGAAATCAAATTAGTACATGGGTAGGTCACACAGGCATGTGCCTAGGCCGTGTTGATTTAACAGAATGCTCAAGTTTTGGACGCGGGGTGAGGACACGGGCGCGTGAGCCCTCACAGCGCACATACACTGGCGTGTGGCCCTCCAAAGCTAGAAATTTATTAAGTCACCCAAAGTTTCCCGAATGCTTTCAGTTTTGTCCCAAACCGCTTAAATGTAAGTTTTTAGACCTCGATGACCTGTTTAAGGGACGAAAGTATATGTTCTAAAAGTTTTAAATTTTGGGGGAAATTTAGTGACCCGGTTTTGGTATGTTTATGAATGTTTAAGCCTGGTAATGCCTCGAGCCCTGTCCTGGTGTTTGATACGGGTGAGGGGTATTACATTTATTGGTATCAGAGCTACGATTTAGTCAGTTCTAGGACTACCGTAGAGGATGTTAAAGGTTTGCTATACATGCCATTATTTGAATGTTAATAGTGTGACATCTTCGAATTGTTTAAATTATTTTGAATATAGTAAATGTCTTCCAATCGAGCACAAGATGAGTCCAAGGGAGCCGAAAGCCATGCTCCAGCTTCCGTACAACAAGCTATATATAATAGTAGTAGAAGGCTAATGTCAGAAGGCCAAGAAGAGGCCCGAGGTGCCTTCTTTGATATGATGGATGAATAGTTTGGGGATTATCTAAGAAATCGCCCCAATATACTGAGACCTCCCCCCTGACCAACTTGATGAGGACGTGCCACGAGGTATGACATGATGAGGATCGGTAAAGCCCCTGTGGATAAACTTAGAAAGTATGGGGCTGAGGAATTCAGAGCGAAAATTGATGATGATGCTGAATAAGCTGAGTTCTAGCTTGAGAACACTACGCGGGTGCTAGATTATTTGTCATGCACACCCGAGGAATGTTTGAAGTGTGTTGTGTCTCTTTTGAAGGACACTGCATACAATTGGTGGAAGACCGTATCCTCGGTAGTGCTGAAGGAAAATATTACTTGGGATTTCTTTCAAGCAGAGTTTAGGAAGAAATACATTAGCAAGCGGTTTTTGGACTCAAAGTGAAAGGAGTTCTTGGAACTCAAACAAGGTAGCAAGACTGTAGCAGAATACAAGAGAGAGTTCGTATGACTAAGTCAGTACGCAACTGAATGGGTCCAAACTGAATCAAAAATGTGTAAATGTTTCGAGGAAGGTTTGAATGAGGACATCAAGTTGTTGATTGGGATCTTGGAAATACGGGAGTTTGCCGAATTGGCCGATCAAGCCAAGAAGGTCGAGTAACTTAATAATGAAAGAAAACAAGCTAAGAGAAAGGCTCGAGTTGCGAGCAAGAGGTCTAGTGGTAAAACACTCTCATTCTCCACGAAGAAAGCCAGGAGCTGGCATGAACGCTCCACTTCATCAGTGGGATATTCAGGCAGATCAAGAAGCTCTAAGCGACAAAGTCAAAAGATTTCCCCCCCGATAGAGACTAGTGTGGGAAGCATAGATGATAAAAAATCGAAGTGTGAGAGCTGCAACAAATTTCACTTCGGAGAGTGCCGAATGAAGAGTGGCGCGTGTTTCTGATGTGGTTCTTTTGCTCACTTCCTCAGAGACTGCCCAGAGAGAGTTGAAAAAGAAGTGGATGTAAACCCGAAATTGAGTACTCCTATTCCACGGGATAGACCTCCGAGATACCCAGGGAGTGTTAGTGGCAGTCGAGTTGTGACTAAAGACGCTACAAAACCAGAAGTTCGAGCCCTGGCAAGAACATATGCGATGCGTGCCTGAAAGGAAGCCTCTGCTCTTGATGTTATTATGGGTACTTTCTCTCTTTTTAATACCAGTGTTGTTGCTTTAATTGACCCGGGGTCGACGCATTCATATATCTGCATGAGATTGGCATCTAGTATGAACATACCTGTTGAATTTACGGAAGATATTATTAGAGTGTCGAACCCACTAGGTAGATCAGTCCTAGTTGATAAAGTCTGTAAGAATTGTCTTTTAACGATTCAAGGTTGTTGTTTCCTGGCTAACCTTATGTTGTTACCATTTGATGAATTTGATGTAATACTTGGTATGGATTGGTTAGCCCTTCATGATGTACCTGTGAATTGTGGTAGTAAGTACATTAAGTTGAAATGCCCAGATGGTAAGATTTTACGGGTTGAATCAAGAGAATTGGGTTCACCGTAGATTGTAATCACGGCAATGGTTGCCCAAAGATATATGAGGAAAGGATATGAAGCCTACCTTGCGTTTGTGATGAACACTAAGGAAATTGAATGGAAGATTGAATCTGTGATCGCAGTGATTCGTAACAAGTAATAAATATTTATAATGAAGATCAAACCTAGACTAACTATTATCATGACGAAAAGGCAAGTGCACCTATCGAACAATAGTATAGTAATGGCAAGATCGGGATATCGTACCCAAGGGAACCAAAAGTACTAGTAATAACTATCTTTTTATTATCTAGCCTAAGAATAAAAGGGTTTGTTTATTAAACTAATTATCTAAACTAATTAACTAATTTAATTAAAGCAAAGAGAAAATTTGGAAAAAGACTTGAAGAAAAGCAATTGATAGAAACGACACCTAAGGAGGAATCCACCTAGATTTCACTTGTTATCTGACTCTGAACCGGATGATTTATTCACTTGACTTGTTCCATAGAGATCCCTAAGTTAAGTTATTATCCCTATTCAAGACTAATAATATCTAATCCCTAGATTGAATAACCGAGACTTTTCTTTAATTAACACTTTAGGGTTGCATTAACTCGATCTATGGATCCCTTTATTATGTTTCACCCTAATCTGGCAAATTCTCATAACCCTATTTTTAGGCGTTCGATCAACTCCACTTAATTATGCCAAATCTACTCTTAGGCAGTGTCTATTCCTCCTTTGCATAAGCATATCAAATCATGAATTAATACCCGGAATATTAACTTAAGCATTAAGAATACATAATTAAGAACAAATCAAGTATTTATCATATAGTTCAGATAATAATAACAAGATTCATCATAGGTTTTATCCCCCTTAGGTATCTAAGGGGTTTAGTTCATAATAAAATAAGAGTACATCTCAAAAGTATGAAAATAACAAAACATAAAGAAAACACTAAAACCCCTGAAGGAATTCTGAGAGAGATCTTCAGTCTAGGAGTAGCTCCGGCTTTTGAGATGGATCGTATGGCTTCCTTCAAGTAATTCCCGGCGTGTGGTTCTATGTTCCAGAAAAGTTCTGGAGAGCCCCCTTTCTGGGTCATACTTAGGGTGTTTATATAGGCTTTTGATTGGCTTTCTTCCCCCCTAAGTATCCTTTTTCGGTGTAGAATACAACTCCTTGAAAAAGGGACACGCCCGTGTGCCACGACCGTGTGACGTGGTTGCCAGGCCGTGTACGATCCGTTAAATTGCCACGACCGTGTGGGCTCAATAGACAGGCCGTGTGAGTCGTGTAAACCTTGGTCAACAACCTCGAAAGGCACGGGCGTGTGAGCTACATACGTGGCAAGGCTTAGGTCATGTGGGTCTTCTCGATTTGGTCCGTTTTGTCCATTTTTTAGCTCGTTTTTAGCTCCTTTTGACTCTTGGTGCTCTCCTGGGTACAAAACATGAAATAACCAGATTAAAAGCACCAAAATCCACAAATCTAGTAGTAAACATCCATAAATATGCTAAGTATTTAGGGTAGAAACATGTATCATTTGGCGTTTATCAATCTGTGTCGATAGTGTGTGAGTATCCAGATGTGTTTCCGGAGGAATTACTCGGATTACCTCCTGAAAGGGAGATAGAGTTTGGTATTGAGTTGGTGCCAGAGACAACTCCCATTTCTGTTGCCCCGTACAGAATGGCACCTACCGAGTTGAAGGAGTTGAAAGCACAGTTGCAAAAGTTGACAGATAAAGGATTTGCTAGGCCAAGTTTTTCACCTTGGGTTGCCCCCGTGTTGTTTGTAAAGAAGAAAGATGGTTCAATTGGGTTATGTATCAATTATTGGCAACTGAATAAGGTGACTATCAAGAACAAGTATCCTTTGCCAAGGATCGATGATTTATTTGATCAGTTGAGAAGAGCCATCGTGTTCTCCAAGATAGACTTAAGGTTTGGCTATTATCAGTTGGAGTTAAAGACTCGGATGTACCCATGACAACTTTTAGAATGAGGTATGGCCATTATGAGTTTCTCGTCATGCCGTTTGGGCTGACAAATGCACCGGCTGTGTTTATGGATCTAATGAATAGCATCTTACAGCCATATTTGGACAAGTTTGTCGTTGTGTTTATCGACGACATTTTGATCTACTCCAAAGATGAAATAGAGCATGCGAAGTAGTTGAGAATTGTGTTGCAGACCTTGTGGGAAAAGCAACTGTATGCTAAGTTTAGCAAGAGTGAATTTTGGCTCTAGGAAGTTGGATTTTTGGGTCATATAGTTTCAGGTGAAGGCATTCGAGTTGATCTAAGCAAGATTTCTGCAATTGTTGAATGGAAATCGCCTAAGAATGTAACCGAGGTTAGAAGCTTTTTAGGCTTAGCCGATTACTACCGAGGGTTTGTAAAAGGATTTTCCACGATAGCGACTCCGATGACGAAGCTGCTTCAGAAAGATGTTAAGTTTGATTGGACAGAGAAGTGTCAGCAAAGTTTTGAGAAGTTAAAAACATTGCTGATCGAAGCTCCTGTTTTAGTGCTACTTGAATCGGGAAAAGAGTTTTTGGTCTACAGTGATGCATCCTTAAAAGGATTGGGTTGTGTGCTTATGCAAGATGAAAAGGTGATAGCATATGTTTCACGACAATTGAAGCCTCACGAGAAGAATTATCCAACCCACGACCTAGAACACGCCGCTATTGTTTTTGCCTTAAAAATTTGGAGACATTATTTGTATGGCGAGACTTGCCGTTTTTTCACGGATCACAAGGGTTTAAAATACTTGATGACTCAGAAAGAATTAAATCTGAGACAGTGGAGATGGTTAGAATTAATTAAAGATTATGATTTAATTATTGAATATCATCCGGGAAAGGCGAATGTGGTCACCGATGCATTGAGTAGGAAATCCTTGTATGCTTTGAGAGCAATGGATGGTCATTTGACATTGCTTGATGATGGTTCAGTTTTGGCCGAGTTGGAGTGTAACACCCCAAACCCGGCCCAGATGTTACGGCTGAATCCAGTGTGTCACGTTGAAGCGTTACTAAAAAACTCATGTTTTATAAAAAAATCTTTCTTAGCGTTTAGAGAGTATTTATAGGTTAAAGTGAATGGAAGCTGAGCACCAGGTAGGAAACTGGAAAAGAGGAGGTGAGTCCATTGGACTGCTTAAGTACCAAGCTCCATTCGAATCCAATCTTAAACATGCACACCACCATTGCCACACCTTAACTTAGTGTATGTTCTTAGGAAACCAATTCAATTAAGTCCAGTTTAAGGAAAAATGATTAATTTTGGAAAACGTTTTTGTTGCGGAAGTTTTGCTTTGTTGTCGTGATATTTTAAAATTAATTACTGTTTTTGAAAATGCGCCCTAAAACTAATCAGTTTCAGTGATTAAGATAATATCATACCTATTCTAGTAAAACATATTAAAACCATTTAAAATAATTAAAGCGGCCTTGTTACAACTTAAAACCCAAATCATAAAAGTAAATGAACAGATGTCCAAGTCACCAGAAGAAAACCAAATTTGCAGAACGAGTGGCCACTCCGAATCCCTCACAGCTCCAAGCCCACTATGGTTAGGGATTACCTGCATGGATGAAAATAAGGGGTGAGTTTGGGAAACTTAGTGTGTAAATTAACCCAACCATAGTCCAGATCAGTTCAAACCACAGAAACAGATTAAGCTGGGCCTTAACCCTACACAGAATTCAGAATGTAGCCCATAGGCCGATAACAGAAACAAAACAGATATATCAAGCATGCAGAAAAACCCAACCCATATCCATCCGTATACACCCCCGTGCCAACCTTACACCATGTGGGGAGACTACTCGACCCACCCATCTGTCTACACGTCACAAGTATGCAACATGGCTGCCAGAACAGATATTGTGACAGAGTCACCAGATACAGATAATTGTGGCAGGGCCACTAGAAACAGATATTTGTGGCAGAGCCACCAGATCAGATATTTGTGGCAGAGCCACTAGAACGCTTCCTCCATCATTATAACCCATATCCCATGCAACAGATATACATGTCATGGCATACAACATACAAAATCAGAATATCATGCATTTCAGTCAAAATCAACCCTAGGGGTATAATGGTTATTTTGCACCTAGGGGTATAATGGTAATTTCCATACTTAGGGTATTTTAGTAAATTTACCTATTTTAGGGTTTACATACATACTACAGCCATTATCGCATCAATAGAAACACTTACCGCGCGTTCTTACTGAATTGGGCCTGTTGGCCCATTATCCCATTTCGGCCCATTAAGCTCAAATATGCCGAAGTGCATGAAATTGTGCACTCTGCAATCCTATCACTTGAGATTACCAGGAATAGAAATCCAAACCATCTCACGAGTGCTCGCACACTCGCAAGTCCCCATAATACCGGCTTTTTGGCATTTCGACTTTTCGGCTTTTACCGATCTAGTCTATGAGTGAGTGTCATTTACGCACCTTCTCTATAACGATACGTAAGCGAGATGTACACACGAGTCACCTACAATTGAGTTACTAAAACGTCAGTCTAAATATCAAAAGCAAGCTACATACTAGACCCCCTTACCATATTCGGCCAACAATGCCTTAAACCCTAAAGTTCTTACCTTTTTGTCAAAATATGGGTTAGATCTAGATGTCCAACAGAGTTAACCTTCAATCCCTTCATTGTACACCCCATTGTCTATGCTAGCGCATACAAAGCCAAAAGAAAGAGGCAAAAATGCCCTTAGTCCCAACGTTGTCACCTTTAAGGGGTTTCGGCTTTTTCTTAAACCATGAATAACTAACAAAAGTGATTCGAATACTTACCAATCGTTGTTCTACCCAAGAGAGTGTTCTTATCTATGCTGCTAATCCCGATCTACAGTAGTCAGAAGAGACAGGTTCAAGTAGCCAAAGATTCGGCTTCCTACCCCACAAATATGAAGGTTTTCGACTTTTGAAAGAAAAAGGGAAAAGGGGTTCGACTATAGCAGGATTTGGCTTTTGAAAAAATAATGAAGAAAGGAAAATAAGGGAAGAGACAGAAAGAGAAGGGTATGGGTTAGGCTATGGAGAAAAGAAAAGATGAAAGAAAAGAATAAATGAGAAGGGAAGTAATATTCGGTTATGGAGAAACGGCACAGTGAGGGCTTCCAAGTTCGGCTATGGGGGAAAAAGGATACAAATGACCGAAAGAATAGGAAGAAGATATAAGAATTCAGTTCTTGAAGAGGAGGAGTCGGCACAGGTGTAGGGTGTAAGTTCGACTTCTAGCAAAAGAACAAAAAGAATTCGGCAGCCACCCATCCAAAAGCCGAAATTCCTAACACTAAATGACCTAGTCGAATTTCCTATGCCAAAGACCCTTGGCCGGCCAACTCTTACTCCTTGACCAGCTCCTAAATTTCCTCCCTTATCTTATCCTTACTCGATCTCCTTACCAGCTTAAACTCTCACTAACAGAGTTCCCCCTTGAGTTCCATCACATCCCCTTTCTGTACATAAAAATTAATACCATAATTTGCTTACCTTGTAACTTGAACCTTAGCTCTCCCTAGTCCTCCACACACCACTTCCCCCTATACCTTATGTGGCGTCACATGCCAATCTACCATAGGTCCCTTGTACCCTATTTTACCATCTTTAATTTAAAAGCCCTCAACGCCAGTACTCTCTCTTTCTAAAATTGGGAATTTAGAAATTGCCTCGGATTGGATTTACTCTTCGGCCTTTTAAAGGCCCACTAACATACTCAGACAGTTAAAACACAGATTTTCTAAAATTCGTTGAAAATCACAGAAATCCCAAAAATCCCAAAAATTGGGGCGTTACATGGAGGCTAGGCCAACTTTTCTGCAGGAAATTCTTGATGCTCAGTTTAATGATGATAATTTACAAACAAAAAGAGCTCAATGTGAGTCCGGTAATGAGTCAGATTGTTGAACTAGTCCTGATGGATGTTTGATGTTCAGAGATAGGGTTTGTGTACCCAAAGACAATGAACTTATTCGAAAGATTTTGCAAGAAGCACATAACAGTCGTTTGTCAGTTCATCCAGGAAGTACCAAGATGTACAACGATTTGAAGAAGATGTACTGGTGGAATGGTATGAAAAGAGATGTATCTGAATTTGTATCGAAATGCCTGGTGTGTCAGCAAGTTAAAGCTGAACATCAAGTGCCTTCAGGTATGATACAACCTGTAATGGTCCCCGAATGGAAGTGGAACAGAGTTAACATGGACTTCCTGACAGGATTACCTATGACTCTGAAAAAGAAAAAGGCCATATGGGTTATAGTGGATAAATTAACAAAGTCGGCTCATTTCATTCCAGTAAAGACAGATTATTCTATTGATAGATAGGCCGATTTGTACGTTTCTGAGATAGTAAGATTACACGGAATACCACTGTCAATTATCTCAGACAGAGACCCGAGGTTTACTTCGAGATTCTGGAAGAAGTTACAAGAAGCCGTGGGTACAAAGTTGGGTTTTAGCATAGCTTTTCACCCTCAGACCGATGGTCGGTCTGAGCGGATGATTCAGATTCTTGAGGACATGTTGTGTTGTTGCATCCTCGAATTTTAGGGTACTTCAAAAAAATACCTGCCGTTGGTAGAGTTTGCCTACAACAATAATTTCCAAACAAGTTTGAAGATGGCGCCTTATGAGGCCTTGTATGGAAGAAAGTGTCGAACTCCATTGTATTGGACAGAACTCAAGGAAAATCAAATTCATGGAGTTGATCTGATCAAAGAAACTGAAGAAAAAGTTAAAGTGATACGAGATTGTTTAAAAGCAGCATCAGATAGGCAAAAGTCTTATGTTGATCTAAAAATAAAGGAAATTGAGTTTCAAGTTAGGGATAGAGTATTTTTGAAAGTATCTCCATGGAAAAATGTATTGAGATTTGGTCAAAAAGGTAAATTGAGTCCACGATTTATCAGACCGTACGAGATCATCGAAAGAATCAGACCGTTAGCCTATCGTTTGGCGTTGCCACCTGAACTGGAAAGGATTCACGATGTGTTTCATGTATCTATGTTAAGGAGATATCGATCAGACCCCTCTCATGTAATTTCACCGACTAAGATTGAAATTCGACCGGATATGACCTATGGAGAGAAACCGGTTAAGATATTGGCTCGCGAAATTAAGCGATTGAGAAATAATAATGTGGCTCTTGTAAAAGTTTTATGGCATCGACATGGTGTTGAAGAAGCTACATGGGAGCTGAAAGAAACCATGAGAAACCAATATGCAAATCTATTCTCTGGTAAGACTTTCGAGGACGAAATTCCCTAAGGGGGTGAGAAATGTAACATCTTGAAATAGGGCTTAGTCAAAATAGTGGTTTCGGGACCATAAATCTGACATCAAAATATTTATTTTATGATTATTATGAGGCCTAGAATATGATTATATGCATGTGTTAAAGTTTCATGAAGAAATTCTAAGTATAAGATGTCCAATTGGAAATTAGGGACTAAATTGAAGAAATTGTAAAACTTGGATTCTAGAAGCAATTTGTATGAAATTGCTTTAGATTATGAATTAAAAGGTCTTGGAGATCAATTTGCCCAAGTTCTAATTTTTTGGACAAAAATAGGCTTGTATGGATGAAATTTTAAAGAAAGGGTATAAGGGCATTTTGGTTATTTGTCATCTTAATCAATTAAAATGGGAAAAATCAAGCCAAAATCAACCATTTTCTTCTCCATGGCTGCCGAAAATTGAAGAGACACCATAGCTAGGGTTTTCAACATTTCCAAGCTCAATAGTAAGTGCTCTCAAGCCTTGTTTTTCGTGTTCTTTGTATTTTTGAAATCCCGGTAACTTGCTCTCTCCATTTCTACCCATATTTCATGCTAGGGTTTATGTTTGAAAATTTACCCATGCATGAGTTGCTTGTATTTTGATGGATTATGGAGGATTATGAAAGATAAATTTGTGATAAACATCTTTTCCAAGCTAGTTTTTATGAGAAACCCTTATAGGGACGAAACCCTTATAGGGACTAATTTGCAAAAGATGTAAATGTGTGGTAGAAATGGGGAAGAAAATGAAAAATGTGGGTAGCCATAAGAGAGTAAAATGTTCGGTTAGGCTTGGGTAAGATAGAAATTGTAGGTGTTTCATTACATGAGCATAAGGAGTAAATCATAAAAATGTCGAAGGTTAGGGGCAAAATAGTCATTTGGACCGGGGTAGATATTAAACTCGAAATGTATAATGTGGGGTATTAATGAATTAATTTTGCTATTATAGACCCCGAGGAACAAATTCCGGAGGTCAATCATAGTAAACGCAAAGTTTTAGAATAACCGAAACACAATCCCGAAAAGAATACCAGGTAAGTTCGGATAATTTGAAGTAAACCATTAAAATGCATAATTGTATCTTTATGAATGCTTGGTGATTGAATTTATTATTGGCATGAAATATCATAGAAATGTATATTGATGATAACATGTGAAAGATATCTCAGTTGAGGTTGACAAAGGGAAATCGATGGATAACCCCTCATTGACATGTGAACTGGGATATCTTATTACAATGGGAAATACTAAATGGGAAATAACCTTTTCGAGTAAAACCAATGATATGAGGTTTCCACACTAGGAATGTTATTACAATTATTTATAAGTGTAAAGTCATGTTTTCTCTCAAACTTGGAAATTTCTATGCATATGAGGTAGGAATGGGTGACCTAGGCTTGGAAAATAGCCCAATAGAGTCCACATGGATAGACACAGCAAGGCAGTGTCTCAGGCAGTGTGTGCACACTGATTTCCTCCACAGTGTGTGATGTGGCAGTGTGTCCCCTACACCTAAACATTAAATCAAATTAGTACACGGGTAGGTCACACGGGCGTGTGCCTAGGCCGGGTAGATTTAACAGAATGCTCAAGTTTTGGACACGGGGTGAGGACACGGGCGTGCCCTACGATACACTGGCGTGTGAGCCCTCATGGCCCACATACACGAGCGTGTGGCCCTTCAAAGCTAGAAATTTATTAAGTCACCCAAAGTTTCTCGAATGCTTTTAGTTTTGTCCCGAACTGCTTAAATGTATGTTTTAAACCTCGATGACCTGTTTAAGGGACGAAAGTATATGTTCTAAAAGTTTTAAAATTTGGGCGAAATTTAGTGACCCAGTTTTGGTATGTTTATGAATGTTTAAGTCTGGTAATGCCTCGAGCCCTGCCTCGGTGTTGGATACAGGTGAGGGGTGTTACACCCTAGGGGACACACGGCCGTGTAACATAACCGTGTAACATGACCATGTGTCGCACATAGCTAAGACACACGCCCGTGTCTCTGCTCGTGTGGACAAAAATAGGCTATTTGCAAAGCCAATTTGCCACCCTATTCTCATGCTCACCTAGCTACCAAAATGGTATCATTTCATCACATATATGGGTAGCCAAAACATACCAAATCACATATAGTTCATATCATTTCATAATCAACCATTTCACTACTTAAATTCTCAACCACAATCATGCCAAAACCATCAAACTTACATAACTTCTAAATGCATTTCATCATCATCATCTTATCACCTATTTCAAGCTACAAGACTTACCATTTCAATATCACATAATCAAGTCACAACATACAATTATTCCAACCTTAATACTCCCATTTACAACTAATTAAAATAAAAACTATATAACTATACAAAACAAGCCAACATATAAGGCATTATATACATCACATAAATAACTTATCAAACACATAACTTAAGCCAACTTAAATGGCCAAATTCACACCAACATTTACAAGCCAAATCTCATGGCTAAAATCAAGTCTCAAAACATACCACAATGACACTAGCCTATAAATGCCATATACCATATATACAAAACTCCAAAAGTACCAACAAGATGATCAATAGTATGATGACGTATTCCGAACGATCCCCGAGTCTGAGCTAGCTTTGATAATCTACAAAATAAGGAAAGAACACAGAAAGTAAGCTTTAAAAGCTTAGTAAGCCATATACAAACAAAACTATCACATGAATATTTGCATTTCAATTCAAATAAGTTTAACATAGCTAATAGATTCATATTCACAAACCTTTCCATTGAACATATATTCAATGTCTTAATCAAGTTCATCAACTATTTCCCTTTTTCAATATTCGTATGAATTTTGTACGTACCTGAGTCACTTAGCTCATTCACGTATTCTTTCTCAACTTGATTTTTCCCATTAAACTGTTTAGAATCATGAAGTATACTTGAAAATCACATAAGCTCGTACAATGCCATATCCCAGATATAGTCTTACATGTTATCACAGATTGATGCCACTGTCCCAAGCAAGGTCTTACATAATGATGCCAATGTCCTAGACATGGTCTTACATGCAATCTCAATACAATGCCAATGTCCCAGACATGGTCTTACATGTAATAATATCTCGATAACCTAATGTCATGACATTCATAACCTATACTATTCCTAGGGTTCGTACGAGACTTTTAGATGTCATAACTTCGTCTATTCATGCTCGTTGTAACACCCCAAACCCGGCCTAGACGTTACAGTCAAATCTGGTGTGTTGCATCAAAGTGTCGTTAAAAAATTGAGTTGTCAGTAAAAGTTTATTACTAAAAGTAAAGCCTTTTGTACGGGGTTAGCAAATCATCTCATCACAAACGTTTGCTCAAAATATTTGCCTTTGAGATATTAATCCAACTGAAATCACGAAAGCTCTTTTGACATTCATAGCAATTCAAAGAGAATAAAACATATATAATTCAATTAAAACACATTTATTTGCATATGAACTTACCTCGTAGTTGGAATAGACGAATCGGATCGATTACTCGATAACTTTCGATTTCCCCCGATCTAAATCTGATTTCGTTCTTTTAGAATCTATATGAATTAAAAATCAACTCATTTAATCATTTATTCATTCAATTTCATCCAAAAATACCTATTTGAGCATTTTTACACTTTAGCCCCTAAACTTCCATATTTTTACAATTTAGTCCTTATTTCAAAAATACACCAAATTACACAATTTCTTTCTAATTTCATGCTAGCTGCACTTTCTATAGATTCACAACAGCCCATATTTTCATTTATTTCACACTTTTAACCACAACATTTCACATTTTCTCAATTTAATCCCTTTTATGAAATTTCACTAAAAATCACTTTACAAAATATGATAATCTATCAACAAATACTCATTTTCCATCATCAAACATTCAAGAGCTCAAGCACTCATCAATGGAACTTCATAAAATCATCAAAAATTTCAAAAATTAGTGTATGGGCTAGCTAGTACACGAAGCAACGATCACAAAAACACAGAAATCATCCAAAACCGAGAAAAATACATACCTTAATCAATGATTTAAAGAGCCGAACCCTAGATGAGCATAAGATGATGTTTTTATCTTACAAAATTCGGCTAATACATGACAGATGGATAAAAAAATAATTTTTGATTATGATTTATTAACTTAATTTGTCATTTACCTATTTACCCTTAATAAATTAACTTAAAAATTTTATAATGCATGTCCATAAATGTCCATTATCACAATCGATGGTCTAATTTCAACATAAGAACCTCCCATGTAATAAGCTATATCAAATAGACATTTTTAACTTATAGAATGCAACTTTTGCAATTTATGCGATTTAGTCTTTTTCTCAAATTAACCATTTAAACGAAAAAATTAGCACATGAAACTTTCACAAATACATATTCACAAGCTATAATTACATAAAATAATATTAAAATAATTTTACAACCTCAGATTTGTGGTTCTGAAACCACTGTTCTGAATTAGCTAAAACCGAGCTGTTATACACATGGCCTGTAACATCCCGAAATAGGGCTTAGTCGGAATAGTGGTTTCAGAACCTTGAATCAAAGTTTGAAAAATTATTTTGATATTATTTTCGGTGTTATAGCATGAAGATATGAGTGCATAAAAATTTTGGAGAATTAATTTTAGCGATTGTGAGCTTAATTACGAAAAAGGGCTAAACGCATAAAGGGCAAAATTTTTTTTTACTACCCAAATGTATTAAATAGCTAGAGAACCATAAATAGGAGTCTTTAAAGAGAAATTAGACCCTTAAAAATGGGATGGTCAGTCATAGGGGACAAAGAAATTGAAAAGTCAAAATTGGTGGGTATTAGGTGACTTATTTGGTATTAAAATAAAACAAAAAAGAAAAAGTTGTCATCTTTTCATCCACCAAAAATGGCAGCAAGGAGAGGGCTTTGAAAGCTCAAAAATATCAGCCGCTTATATTCCTTGCAAGTAAGTGATTTAGATAGCCTTTCTTGATGATTTTTGCATTTTTAGGACCCTTATAGCATGAGCTAACTAATGAGGGTACTATTTTGCAAAATGGTTGAATGTCTAGGGTTTTTCCATGTGAATATTTATGTTGTTTGTTGAATTTTTATGGAAGAAAATAAGTCATGGTTGTGTAATAAATAACTTCTGTGAAATAAGTTTGCATGAAAACACCTAAAAAGGGCTATTTTGTAAAGTTGTAAAATAAGTAGTAAATGTGTGAAATAATTGAAATTTTGAGTTTCTATAGTTATAAAAAGAATTCGGCTAGGCTTGGTAAAGGAGGAAATTTGATAAAAATTGATTTACGAGCCTAAGGGCAAAATCGTAATTTTTGTAAAGTCTAAGGGCAAAATGCTCATTGTGCCAAATTGTGAATTATAGAATGTTTTAATTAATGTAAAGATTAAATGAGTGAATTTCATCATGTTAGATCAAGAAAATCGAGATTTGGGCTTAAATCGAAAAGTACAAGGTTATGGACTAAAATGGCGTAATTAGCCAAAATTGCATTCGAGGTAAATCCATGTCACTAAATAAGCATGTTATCCATGTTATTGTTAATATACTTTAAATCTATCTTGCTTTGGTTATATTGAATTATATGTTGATGATATTGAGTATGATGAATGTCATGCCAAAAGTTAATAACATTCATGTGATGGTAAAATACATTAAAAATTTGATGGAATATGATATCTAATAGAAACGAATAAGTTGTATGTAAATAACGCAACTTAGTCGTATTGATGCATTGAATATTTGATTATGTATATAATGCTTGAATGTATCTATAAGTCATATATGGTGAGATTTAATGCGGTAAAAACTCCTGGTTGAACATTAGGAATAGATCAAATATCCTTACCATGACATTTGGGTGATGTGGATGTGTGCTAGTGTAAGACATGTTTGGGACATGGATCGGCCACATTATGAGAGCTAGTGTAAGACCATGTTTGGGACATGGCATCGGCATTAAGACGAGAGATAGTGTAAGACATGTCTGGGACATGCATTGGCCTCGTGATATGCAAGCTAGTGTAAGACCTATTTGGGACATGCCATCGGCTTGAAATGTGTCAGTGTCAGGCCTATTTGGGACATGGGATCTGTGACAGCCCTAAAGTGACCCTAGTCGGAAAGCGGTTTCAGGACCGCTAAACCGAGTCACCAAATTATTTGAATATGATAATTATTGTCTAAAATATGTGAATATGAATGTGTGAAAGTTTTAAGCTTCGATTTAGTTAATTGCATGTGAATTTAGTTAATAGGACTTATGTGTGACACTTTTGAAATGTGATAGGTTAATCTATAAGGATCTATTAGTGCATGTAATCAAAAGGGTGGACTTGCATGTCAATTTCCCCACTTAATTAGTAGTGGCCGGCCATGACAAGGAGGGTGGACAAAATGTGATGGGTAAAACATGTCATAAACATGTTGTGTTTGTAACACCCCGAACCCGAGACCATCGCCGGTGTCGGACACGAGGGGTTAGCAAGCCAAGTTCACTTGTTTTGCCCATCCATTGGACATTTCCAGTCAGGCTGGAAAAACTGCGTCACTGTCGCCTTAAAAATCATATCTCTAGTTTCAAAACTCGGAAACTGGTTTCGTAAATTTTCCCTGAATTTAGACTCATATATCCATCCATGGATTTATTTCTAGAATTTTTGGTCGGGCCAATTGGTACAGTTTATTAGTTAAAGTCACCCATGTTACAGGGATCGACTGCTCTGACCTTCGCGCGGTATAACTTGAATATCTCTCTGTACAGGGCTTTAATGCTGGTGCAGTTTGTTTCTAATGAAACTAGACTCAAAATGGAATCTGTAAATATAAGGTATGTCTCCTAATTCTTTCTGGATAATTTATAGTAAATTTTAAAGTTGCGACAGGGAACCCAGAAACTGTTCTGGCCCTGTCTTACAATAGCTTTAATATCTCTTAACATGTAACTCCTATGACCATTTCGTTTCTTCCATATGAAAATAGACTCATCAATGTTCATTTACATAGCTGATTCACTATTTAATACCATTCCTACAAATTTTGGTGATTTTCACATTCACGTTACTGCAGCTGGCAGCATCTGTTTTAAGGTAGGTCTTACCTATTTTGTAGTCTCCATGAACCAACTAGTCTTGCCTTACATAGGTCCACATATGATCATTTTAACCATGCCAATGGCTGATCATGTGACCAACATTCCCATTTCCAATTCATAGTCACATCATGACACCATATATATATACAAACCGCAAATAGTTTAAGTTGATACTTCAATATTACGAGCCATTTTCACATGGCCGTACACATATACATCATAACATATTTAAACCAACAAGGGTAGTCCTATACATGCCATTTCAAGTTCAACCAAGAATTTATACCAAAATGGGGGCTTGATAGTGTGGATGACTTCGACTTCAACGATCCCGAATCCGATTGCTATCGGCGAAATCTAGAAAAGCGAGAGCCAAAGCAATGGAGTAAGCATTTTTATGCTTAGTAAGTCTCAAGGAATATAATCAACTCTAATTACAGCAATACATTCACATAGTTAAATGCATCATTTCATTAATGCACATTCACATAATCATACTTACTTCACCATCCCAACTCTTATGTTCATACACAAATAACGGCTTCATTAAGGCCGATAACTCGTTCCATCATAGGAGCGGATATTCACACTCTTACTCCTAGCGCATAAAGCACACACCGCACTTACCTTGTCATTGGGAAATTTCACAAGTGCATTAGCTGAAATTTTCCAGCAAGCTTATAATTTTCAAATCACATACCTTGAGTTTAACCTGATGTCGCTACTCGATCAATCGGCGGGACATAGCCGGTTATGGTAACCCGCACCAAGGCCTCACGGACTTAACCCGGATATCACGATTTGCACAAATGCCTTGGTCTTAGCCGGATAGAATGACTTCGCACGAATGCCTTGGTCTTAGCCGGATGTAGCCACTAGCACAATTGCCTTGGTCTTAACCGGTTATAATTTCCAGCATAATTGTCTTGAGGCTTAGCCCGGATATCATTCAATTTCTCATGCACACATACATCAATAATCATTGGACATACATATTTATTTTCGTTACTAAGGCTCAAACACAATTATAATCACTAACATAATCGCCTTGGGACTTAGCCGGGTATCATTCGAATACTCATACACACATAAATCAATAATCAATACATCCATATTTCATTCCACATAATTCAAGTAAGGTCACTTCTTGAGGACTTACCTCGGATGTTGTCGAACGGCTTTTACGGCTATTCGATTACTTTTTCCTTCCCTTGTCCAATTGTGGCCCTCTTAGCTCTTGAGCTAATTCAAACAAATTCAATTTATCAAAACCTCATTGTGCTAGCTTATGGCGAATATGACAAGGAATTTAAATGGTCATATGGCCACCCTTTAGCTTGAATACACAATGGTCATGCACATTTTATACTACATCAAGCAATTCAATACAATTTATTCGAGCATCAAGGAAAAGCTAAGGCCTTCAATAGGCTACCCAAGGCGAATATACTTGTCCATGTTGAGGCCAATTATGCACTTAATACCACACAAAACAGCATGCATTTTACTAGTTAATGCTTTGCATATTGTAGCTCAAAACTTACAATATAGCATCAAGCACTCATATGTGTGCTAGGCAGAATGTGCTTACAATTTCACAATTATTCTTCAACATCTTCTTCTTTAAACAAACTTATTCATCACTTCCTTCATAACCAAAACATCATGTGCAAACATATATATACATATATGAGCATGGCGAATTTCAAGGTGTCCATAGCCATCCAAAACACAAATTTTAACTAACATGCAAGAAGCATGAACCATGCTCATGAATGCATCATGGCGAATATGACAATCATGCTCCTTTTCAACTTCAATCATGATAAAACAAAAGAAAGCTCAAAATCTTACTCAAGAGTAGACAATCCATCATTGCATGCATCATCATCAAGCTTCACACTTAGCATGCAATGGCTTTATCACCATAACAACTTTGGCCAAATACCATTTCCATGGCTTAACAAAGATTTGAGCCATGGATAACATGCACATCAAGTTAGCAACCAAAACATGCATGAAACTCCTAACACAACCTCATACATACCTTAATCTTGATGCAAACTTAGCCAAATCTCCTTCTAGATCTCTTCCAAACCAAGCATGAAGCAAAAATCCTCCTTCTTCCTTAGTTTTGGCTCAAAGAAAGGATGAACAAAATTTTTTCTTTCCTTCTCTACAACTCACGGCAATGGGGGATTACCACACTCACACACATTTTTTTTCATTTTTTATCACCCATACACCTTTGTTTATTATTTCACCCTAATGCACCAACAAAACATGTTTCATGACATGTTTAGCCCATCCTCCTTGTCATGGCCGCCACCACCTATAAAGGGGAATTTGACATGCAAGTCCATTATTTTGCATGCATGCTTTAATTAGTCATCACACATTTCCTATCATACTTTCAAAGTTCATTACTAAGTCCTTTCTTGTGGAATTCACCCTTATAACACTAAATCAATCATCATAAAATGTCATACATGAGCACACATATTATAGGCATCAAAATAAATTTTAATTATTTTTATGCCTCGGTTTTGTGGTCCCGAGACCACCTTCCGACTAGGGTCAATTTTGGGTGTCACAACTCTCCCCACTTAAGAAATTTTCGTCCCGAAAATCTTACGTAAATAGGTTTGGATATCGCTCTTTCATAGAGTTCTCGGTCTCCCAAGTAGCTTCTTCTATCCCGTGCTTGAGCCATAACACTTTTACTAGCGGAACCCGCTTGTTTCACAACTCTTTCACTTCTCGTGATAGGATACGAATCGGTTCTTCCTCATAACTCATATTAGCTTGAATTTCAATTTCTGATGGACTAATCACGTGCGATGGATCGGATCTATAGCGTCAAAGCATCGAAACGTGAAAGACATCGTGAACCTTTTCGAGTTCAGGGGGCAAAATCAAACGATATGCCTCGGATCGACTCGCTCGGATATCTCATATGGCCCAACGAACCTCGGGCTCAACTTGCCCTTACGGTAGAATCGAGTATCTTTTCCAAGGCGATACCTTGAGAAACACTTTATCACCCACGATACTCGATATCCTTACGCTTCAGTCCGCGTCGACTTCTAACGATCGGAGGCTATCTTGAGACTTTCACGGATTACTTTCACTTTCATTCAGCATCCCTAATCAAATCCACCGAAAATCTTGCTTTCACCGAGCTCGGTCAAAACAATGGTGTACGGCATTTACGACCGTACAAGGCCTCGTAGGTGCCATCTTAATACTTGATTGAAAGTCGTTGTTGTAAGCGAATTCAATCAACGGCAAATACCGTTCCCATAAACCACTAAACTCGAGGACGCAACATCTTAACATATCCTCAAGTATCTGAATTATCCGCTCGGATTGACCATCGGTTTGGGGGTGAAAGCGGTCTTTGAAATGCAACTTGGTACCCAAAGCTTCTTGCAACTTTTTCCAAAATCGCGAGGTAAATCTCGGATCTCTATCCGACACGATGGAAATAGGCACCCGTGTAATCTCACAATCGAGAAGCGTACAATTCAGCTAATTTGTCAATTGAAAAATCCAGACGACGGGGACAAAGTGGGCCGACTTAGTCAATCGATCTACCACGACCCAAACCGCATCCTTCTTACTTGCGACAATGGCGGTCCGGATACAAAGTCCATTGTGACTCAATCCCATTTCCACTCGGGTATCGTGATTGGTGAAGTAATCTCGAAGGCACCGATGTTCCGCTTTCACTTGTTGACATATTAAACATCTCGAAACAAAGTCGGAGATGTCTCGCTTCATACCATGCCACCAAAACCGACGTTTCAAATCATTGTACATCTTCGTACTCCCGGGTGGATTGCCATTCGGCTACAATGGGCTTCATTGAATTATCGAAATGAGTTCAATTCTTTGGAACACACAGACGACTTTTGAACCTCAAACAATCGTCATCATCGATTTGAAACTCGAATCCTTGTTTGGAACACACTCGGCCGTTTTGCACCAACTCGTCGTCGACTTTACGAGCTTCTCGAATTTGATGTATCAATAGTGGTTTGGCTTTCAATTCAGCTACTAACACACTATCGGATCGAGCAGACAAGTGCACGTTCATCGCTCAAAAGCGAATAATGATTTACGACTCAAGGCATCCGCAACCACATTCGCCTTTCCGGGTGATAGTCAATGACCAGCTCGTAATCCTTTAACAGCTCGAGCCAACGTCTTTGTCGCAGATTTAAGTCTCTTTGGATCATCAAATATTTGAGACTTTTGTGATCCGAGTATACATGGCACCTTTCACCAAATAAGTAATGTCACCAAATCTTTAAGGCGAATACGATGGCGGCCAATTCGAGATCATGAGTCGGATAATTTTTCTCATGTGGCTTTAATTGCCTCGACGATAGGCCACAACTCGACCTTCTTGCATTAATCATAACCTAACCCAAGTAGAGAGGCGTCGCTATAGATGACAAGCTCTTTCTTGGGACTCGGGTTGCACTAGAATTGGGGCTTCAGTCAAATAAGTTTTCAGTTGATCGAAACTTTTTGGCATTTCTCAAATCCATTCGAACTTAACATCCTTTTGGAGTAGCCGTCATCGGCGTGGCTATCGTTGAGAAGCCTTTACAAATCGTCGGTAATAACCAAGAAGCCCCAAAAGCTCCGAACCTCGATAATATTTCTGAGGCTTCCAATTAAGTATGGCTGAAATTTTATTGGTCGACTCGAATACCCGATCTGAATACCACATGACCCAAGAAGCTAACCTCTCTTAACGAACTCACACTTGCTTGAACTTAGCATATAATTGCTTATCCGTAAAATTTGCAGCACTAACCGCGGTGTTCAGCATGTTCGGTCTCATTTCTTGAATAGACCAAGATGTCATCAATGAACACGACTACGAATCGATCCAAATATGGTCTAAAGATCCGATTCATTAAATCCATAAATACCGTAGGGCATTAGTGAGCCCAAACGGCATCACTAGGAACTCATAGTGACCATATCTCGTTCAAGGCGGTCTTGGGTACGTCCGAATCTCGGATTCGCAATTGATAATAGCCCGATCTCAAATCTATTTTCGAGAACACCGAGGCTCCCTTTAGTTGATCGAACAAGTCATCGATACGTGGCAGCGGATATTTGTTCTTTATTATCGCT
Source organism: Gossypium arboreum (assembly GCF_025698485.1). NCBI lineage: Eukaryota > Viridiplantae > Streptophyta > Magnoliopsida > Malvales > Malvaceae > Gossypium > Gossypium arboreum. Next base: position 37,186,813 of record NC_069076.1, read on the forward strand.
TTATTAAGTCGACGATAATCGATGCATGTACCGCATGGTTCCATCCTTCTTTTCACGAACAACACCGGCGCACCCCAAGGCGAAAAACTCGGCGAGCAAAACCTCTATCCACCAATTCTTGCAATCGAGCTTCCAACTCCTTTAATTCCGTTGGTGCCATATGATACGGAGCTATCGAAATTGGAGTGGTACCGGTACCAATTCGATGCCAAATTCTATTTCCCGAACAGTGGTAAACCGGCAATTCTTGAGGAAAACATCCGGTATTCACAAACCACGCACAGATTCGGGTTTCTTTTTCGATTCCTTGTCATCGAGCACGTCGCAAGGTACGCCGCACTCTTTTCTTACATATTTTCGGGCCAACATTGCGATATTACGGTGGCAACCCTTTAAGTCCGTAGACTTAACCCGAATTATCTCGTTATTCGCGCACCTCAAATCGATAGTCTTGCTTTTGCAATTTACGACCGCATCGTGCATGGTCAACCCATTCAAACCAAGAATAACATCGAATTCATCGAACGGCAAAAGCATCAAGTCCGCCGGGAAACAAGAACCTCGGAACACTAGGGGACTTTTCTTGCACACTTTGTTGACAAGCACGTAATGACCTAAGGGGTTTGACACCGAATTACAAACTCGAGAGACTCAATAGGCAAAGTCTTCTTTGGATGCTAAGGTTTCACATATATAAGATTGAGTAGAACCGGGGTCAATCAAAGCAATCACATTAGTATTGAAAAGAGTGAAAGCACCGGTAATGACATCTAGAGAGGCAGCATCCTCGCGTGCGCGTATGGCATAAGTCCTCGCAGGAGCACGAGCCTCGGATCTGATGGTAGCATCTCTAGATCCTCTCGACCGCCACGACATTGCCCATATTTCTAGGTGGCCTACCTCGAGCAATGGTAGCACCCGAGTTTCCACTCGACTCACATTCTGTTCAAGCATCCTCGGGCAATCCTTCCTAAAGTGGTCGGCCGATCCACACTTATAGCAGGAGCGATCACGAAACCAACAGCTCCCCGAATGCCATTTGCCACAATGTTGACACTCCGCCCTCTCTCGGCGATCATTTCCACCACTGGTGATCGAAGTGACTCGTGTGGTCACAGGGGGTCGATCGCGTCCTCGTCTAGAAAAGCCCAAAGCGCCTCTAGACCGGTTCACATCATCTCGAAATCTCTTTGGTGCCTATTGAAGAGACTTTCCCGAGGACCTCTTTCGGAATTCTCCAGTTCCCACATCAGCTTTTTGTTTCTCCTTTCTAAGCTCTTCGACTTTACAAGCTCGCTCAACAAGTACTACGATCTCTCGTATTTCGAGAATGCCAACGAACATCCTTATATCATCATTCAGCCCATCCTCGAGCGTTTACACATAATAGCTTGGACGAAATGCATTCTCACGTGTATCAGCTAAGCCTCACAAATTTTCGTTCATAGTCGGTGTAGACATAGAACCTTGCTTAAGATCAAGAAATTCCCTTCGCTTTTGGTCGATGAATCTCGATCGATATACTTTTTTTTTTGAACTTGGTTTGAAAGAATTCCCAAGTCACTTGCTCTCTAGGTACCACGAAGTCGAGTACTCCACCAATAGTAGGTGGAATCACGTAGCAAGGAGATGGTACACTTTAAGCACTCATCGGTGTACAAGATAGCTCATCGAGCACCGGATAGTGTTGTCCAACCAAAATTCAGCTCGTTCGGCATCATCATCATCCGTAGCTTTAAATTCAGTGGCCCCATGTTTTGAATCCTATCATTGGGGCTTACTTGACCTTATTTGGTCGATTCTGGGAGGTATTGTAGGTCTGGGGTTGCATTTGTCGGGAATGGAGGTTGTGGGACAGCCGTGTTAGTTCGAATGTATTGATTAAACCATTCGTTCATCACACTATAAAAGGCTTGCCTAGCCTCATCATTCGGATTGCTGGCCATAGGTTGAGAGTCCGCGGCGCTGTCCCTTGTGCGGGAGCAGCGCCACACTCTCCACATCATCAGCTATTGCTCGGTTGGGATCGGGATCCATTGCTATAAACAAACTCAAAGTCAAATTGTCGAAATCACCACACTATCGATTCATCATTTAATGGCATGTATAGCTAGACCCCAAACACCTCACGGTAGTCCTAGAATCGACTAAACCGTGGCTCGATACCAATAAAATTGTAACACCCGAACCCAAGACCATCGCCGTGTCGGACACGAGGGGTTAGCAAGCCAAGTTCACTTGTTTTGCCCATCCATTGGACATTTCAGTCAGGCTGGAAAAACTGCGTCACTGTCGCCTTAAAAATCATATCTCTAGTTTCAAAACTCGGAAACTGGTTTCGTAAATTTTCCTGAATTTAGACTCATATATCCATCCATGGATTTATTTCTAGAATTTTGGTCGGGCCAATTGGTACAGTTTATTAGTTAAAGTCACCCATGTTACAGGGATCGACTGCTCTGACCTTCGCGCGGTATAACTTGAATATCTCTCTGTACAGGGCTTTAATGCTGGTGCCGTTTGTTTCTAATGAAACTAGACTCAAAATGGAATCTGTAAATATAAGGTATGTCTCCTAATTCTTTCTGGATAATTTATAGTAAATTTTTAAAGTTGCGACAGGGAACCCAGAAACTGTTCTGGCCCTGTCTTACAATAGCTTTAATATCTCTTAACATGTAACTCCTATGACCATTTCGTTTCTTCCATATGAAAATAGACTCATCAATGTTCATTTACATAGCTGATTCACTATTTAATACCATTCCTACAAATTTTGGTGATTTTTCACATTCACGTTACTGCAGCTGGCAGCATCTGTTTTTAAGGTAGGTCTTACCTATTTTGTAGTCTCCATGAACCAACTAGTCTTGCCTTACATAGGTCCACATATGATCATTTTAACCATGCCAATGGCTGATCATGTGACCAACATTCCCATTTCCAATTCATAGTCACATCATGACACCATATATATATACAAACCGCAAATAGTTTAAGTTGATACTTCAATATTACGAGCCATTTTCACATGGCCGTACACATATACATCATAACATATTTAAACCAACAAGGGGTAGTCCTATACATGCCATTTCAAGTTCAACCAAGAATTTATACCAAAATGGGGGCTTGATAGTGTGGATGACTTGACTTCAACGATCCCGAATCCGATTGCTATCGGCGAAATCTAGAAAAGCGAGAGCCAAAGCGGCGGAGTAAGCATTTTTATGCTTAGTAAGTCTCAAGGAATATAATCAACTCTAATTACAGCAATACATTCACATAGTTAAATGCATCATTTCATTAATGCACATTCACATAATCATACTTACTTCACCATCCCAACTCTTATGTTCATACACAAATAACGGCTTCATTAAGGCCGATAACTCGTTCCATCATAGGAGCGGATATTCACACGCTCTTACTCCTAGCGCGCAAAGCACACACCGCACTTACCTTGTCATTGGGAAATTTCACAAGTGCATTAGCTGAAATTTTCCAGCAAGCTTATAATTTTCAAATCACATACCTTCGAGTTTAACCTGATGTCGCTACTCGATCAATCGGCCGGGACATAGCCCGGTTATGGTAACCGCACCAAGGCCTACGGGACTTAACCCGGATATCACGATTTGCACAAATGCCTTGGTCTTAGCCGGATAGAATGACTCGCACGAATGCCTTGGTCTTAGCCGGATGTAGCCACTAGCACAATTGCCTTTGGTCTTAACCGGTTATAATTTCCAGCATAATTGTCTTCGGGCTTAGCCGGATATCATTCAATTTCTCATGCACACATACATCAATAATCATTGGACATACATATTTATTTTCGTTACTAAGGCTCAAACACAATTATAATCACTAACATAATCGCCTTGGGACTTAGCCGGGTATCATTCGAATACTCATACACACATAAATCAATAATCAATACATCCATATTTCATTCCACATAATTCAAGTAAGGTCACTTCTTGAGGACTTACCTCGGATGTTGTCGAACGGCTTTTACGGCTATTCGATTACTTTTTCCTTCCCTTGTCCAATTGTGGCCCTCTTAGCTCTTGAGCTAATTCAAACAAATTCAATTTATCAAAACCTCATTGTGCTAGCTTATGGCGAATATGACAAGGAATTTAAATGGTCATATGGCCACCCTTTAGCTTGAATACACAATGGTCATGCACATTTTATACTACATCAAGCAATTCAATACAATTTATTCGAGCATCAAGGAAAAGCTAAGGCCTTCAATAGGCTACCCAAGGCCGAATATACTTGTCCATGTTGAGGCCAATTATGCACTTAATACCACACAAAACAGCATGCATTTTACTAGTTAATGCTTTGCATATTGTAGCTCAAAACTTACAATATAGCATCAAGCACTCATATGTGTGCTAGGCGAATGTGCTTACAATTTCACAATTATTCTTCAACATCTTCTTCTTTAAACAAACTTATTCATCACTTCCTTCATAACCAAAACATCATGTGCAAACATATATATACATATATGAGCATGGCGAATTTCAAGGTGTCCATAGCCATCCAAAACACAAATTTTAACTAACATGCAAGAAGCATGAACCATGCTCATGAATGCATCATGGCGAATATGACAATCATGCTCCTTTTCAACTTCAATCATGATAAAACAAAAGAAAGCTCAAAATCTTACTCAAGAGTAGACAATCCATCATTGCATGCATCATCATCAAGCTTCACACTTAGCATGCAATGGCTTTATCACCATAACAACTTTGGCCAAATACCATTTCCATGGCTTAACAAAGATTTGAGCCATGGCTAACATGCACATCAAGTTAGCAACCAAAACATGCATGAAACTCCTAACACAACCTCATACATACCTTAATCTTGATGCAAACTTAGCCAAATCTCCTTCTAGATCTCTTCCAAACCAAGCATGAAGCAAAAATCCTCCTTCTTCCTTAGTTTTGGCTCAAAGAAAGGATGAACAAAATTTTTTCTTTCCTTCTCTACAACTCACGGCAATGGGGGATTACCACACTCACACACATTTTTTTTCATTTTTTATCACCCATACACCTTTGTTTATTATTTCACCCTAATGCACCAACAAAACATGTTTCATGACATGTTTAGCCCATCCTCCTTGTCATGGCCGCCACCACCTATAAAGGGGAATTTGACATGCAAGTCCATTATTTTGCATGCATGCTTTAATTAGTCATCACACATTTCCTATCATACTTTCAAAGTTCATTACTAAGTCCTTTCTTGTGGAATTCACCCTTATAACACTAAATCAATCATCATAAAATGTCATACATGAGCACACACATATTATAGGCATCAAAATAAATTTTTAATTATTTTTATGCCTCGGTTTTGTGGTCCCGAGACCACCTTCCGACTAGGGTCAATTTTGGGCTGTCACAGTGTTAATGCTTTATGTTAGAAATGATAAAATAAGGAGCATGGTAATAAAATAATGAAAAGGAAAATGATGAAGAAAAAAAAAAGAAAAAGTTCTCATGTTGTTGAACTTGGCCGAATAGAAGAAAGAAAAAAAGAAGGGAAAGAGCTTGGAGAAAATCGGCTATGGTGGTTCACTAGACTAAGGTATGTTGATGTTGTTCCATGAGATTCATGCATATTTTTAGTTGTTAGCTTGAGTTCTACCTAGCCCATGGTTTAAATCTTTGCTATGAGATGGAGATGATATTCGCCATGGGTGTTGTCTTCTTGGTTGGTGTTTGATGTTGTGGTGATGAGGCATGAAGATGAGCTAAGTTTCGCTAAGGTGGACTTGTGTTGATGTCATTTGCATGCTAAGTGTGAAGCTTTGTAGTGATACATGTGATGGTGATTGATGACTCTTGAATTTTCTTTTTAGCATTTTTGAGTTAGACATTAAGTTCTTTGTTTAACCCATGACCAAAATTGAAATGGTATGGTGTCTTGATGCATTCGGCCATGGTAGGAAGTAGATGAGAATTGGTAGTAAGGTGAAGTGCAAATGTTAGTATTTGATTACTAGTGTATATATGTGTATTAGCGAGTTTTGAACTTGAAACAAAATGGTATGTAGTCAATACAAGTAACCATATTTGTAGGAAGTATTAAGCATATAATTGGCCTCAACATAGACATGCATATTCGGCCACATGAGGTAGATTGGTGTTGCATGTATTCGGTTAGAGGCAAGCATATTGATGCTTTTATCTTGGCTTAGATAATCGGCTAAAAGAGAGTGTGGGCTAATATGTTGAGTTGATTCATGATTTCATATATATGTGACTCTAATGTCTAATGTATATATGGGTTAAGTACCTTGAGTTTCTCTTTTTGATGTTCAAGTGATTAAATAAATTTATTTGTTAAATTAAGCTCAAGAGCAAAGGGGAACTAAATCCGATAAAGGGAAGGAAAAAATGATCGAATAGCCATCGAAATCGTTCGACAACATCCGAGGTAAGTTTTCAAGTAATGAAACTTAGTTTACGATTTGATTAAGTCATGACGTATAATCATGACAAATATACGGTGATATAATGATTCTACTTGAATTATATGTTGAGTTAATTAGTCTATACGTATGATGGGTAGCCGTATGTGCATAGAGATCATGTCACAAAGCAAACCAAATCATGCTATTTGTATGTGGCTATTGAGCCGAAAATGGGAATGCTTAATAATTGACTTGTGTTTGAATTCTAGTTATGAAAATGAAATAAAGATGTGTCATGATTTACTGATATGTGCATGAATATTCGGATGATAACGGGGCTAAGTCCCGAAGGCATTTGTGCTAGTGACTAATTTCGGGCTAAGTCCCGAAGGCATTTGTGCGAGTTACTATATCCGGGCTAAGTCCCGAAGGCATTTGTGCGAGTTACTAATTCCGGGCTAAGTCCAGAAGGCATTTGTGCGAGTTACTATATCCGGGCTAAGTCCCGAAGGCATTTGTGCTAACTACTATATCCGGGCTAAGTCCCGAAGGCATTTGAGCGAGTAGCTTTATCCGGTTAAATCCCAAAGGTACTTGGTTTGGGAATGAGCGATCTTGCTGTAATAATTTCAATTAATATGCTCGTAAAATCCCAACGATGAGGTACGTTTCGTATATGCATTGGATTAGTTGATTCCTTTTAAATAGTATTCGCTCAGTCGTTTAATGAGCTTCCGACTTTTGGTTAAGTTGATCTCTTATGTATGAGTATAAGGGTTGGTAATGTGAAGTAGGTATGATTTTGAGAATGTGTGTATATGAAATTATCCGTTTAGTCATATGAATGCTATACTTCAATTGTGCCTAATTTCATTGCTCAAAACTTACTAAGCATTAAATGCTTACTCGTTCTTTGAATCTCTTTTATAGATTTTGGTTCGTCACTATCGGACTCGGGATTGTCGATGTCGAAGTCGTCCACACTATCAAAGCCCTTTTGGTACACTTTTGGTTGAACTCTGAAAATGGCATGTATAGGACTACCCTTTTTGTTGTTGGTCATGTACCCATTGGTTTTGCATAAATTTGGATAGCCATGCGAAAATGGCTTATATATACTTTGAGCATAGCATTGTAATTGTTTTGTATGTTGTTCAGTGAGAGGTATGGAAATATTTGGTAACGATTAGCCATTGGAATGGTTAATCATGATCATTTTGGTGCTTTGTATGACAAATTCTAGTTGATTCATGGAAAACCATGAAATAGGTAAAGTTTACCTTAAAAACAGATGCTGACAGCAGTAGTGGTGTGGATTTGAAAAATCACTAAAAATAGAATGAATGGAATTAAATAGTGAATAAATTATGTAATCGAACCTTGGTGAATCTACTTTCATATGGAAGAAACGAAACGATCATATGAGTCGTATTTTAAGAGATATTTAAGTTTTTGTGGAACAGGGTCAGAGCAATTTCGGGATCCCCTGATCTGACTTTGGAAATTCACTATAAATTAACCAGAGATAATTAGAGATCATTCCATATATGTATAGATTCATTTTTGAGTCTAGTTTTGTTAGAAACAAACAGCATAAGTAATGAAGCCCTGTACAGGAAGATATATAAGTCGTAATGCATGAAGGTCAGAGCAATCGAATCCTGAAACAGGGGTGACTTTAACTAATAAACTGTACTAATTGGCTCTACTAAAAATTCTAGAAAACAATTTTTATATGGATATATGAGTCTAGTTTCAGGTAAAATTTACGAAAATGGTTTTCGAGTTTTGGAACTCAAGATATGATTTTTAAGGTAACAGTGACGCAGTTAGCCAGCTTGTCTGGAAATTTTTAAAATGGACTGTGAAAATAAATGAAATAAGTCTGTAAATACCTCGTGTTTGACTCCGGCAACGGTCTCAGGTACGGGGTGTTACAGCATCGACACCGATAGATGAGAGCCAGTATAAGACCTGTCTGAGACGTGGCAACAGCCTCGATATATGAAATTCAATGTAAAACTTGTCTGGGACATGGCATCGACTTAGATGTGTTAGCCAGTGTAAGACCATGTTTGGAACATGACATCGGTATCGTACCCTATGTTTGAGGCTTAGTGATTATCCTGTGGTATACCAAATGGTTCAACGAGATATTTAAGGTTTAAGTCGCAATGATAGAGCTTATGGCTATGTTGTAAGTTGTACAGGTACTTACATGAAATTGATAAGATGTGAACTCAATTCTTGTTGTCTGATTAGTAGAGAATGAATATGAGCATGTTGAGTAACACAGGTATGTATGCCAAGCTCATGAGAAATGATTTCGGTCTATGATACACATTTGGTGGAGATGTAGATAGGTAATTCATGTCTGTGAGAATGATTTTGTGATGACCTTGTGATTATAGGTCTATACATATGATGTATAAATATGTATCTTTACCAATGTGATGAAAATGAATTAATAAGGTGTGATAAACGTAGTATCATTAATTTACACTAAAACAGTTTTGGGCAACAGCAGCAGACTGACTTTGAAAATCCACCAAAAATTGTGGAAATCGAATTAAAGTCTGAATAAAATTTGAAATTAAAGATTATTGAGTCTAGTTTCATATAGAAGAAATGGTGTAAGCAAAAGAAGTTCATAATATGAGATATTTAAATTGTTGTGAGATAGAGTAAGAATGATTTTGAAATAACCTGTCCTGAATTTGGAAAATCATTAAAAATTGTAAAAAAAAATAATTATGGGTTACAATTTATGTGATTAGAATACTTAATGAGTTTATTTTCAAAAGAAACTAACAGGAACATCATTTGAATCCGTATGAGGAGATAATTAAGTTTTAGTAAAGAAAGGTTGAAGTAGTCAAACAAAAGGATAGAGGTGATTTTCAAGAATAAATTGTACTAATTGGCTTAACAAAAAATTCTGAAAATTTTATGGTAAGAATATATGTGAGTCTAGTTTCTGGGAAAATTAGCAGATCTTAATTTGAATTTCTATAACTCTAGATATAAATAATTTAGTGACTGGGACTCGAGAAAATATCTAGACCTGAACATAGGTAAAAATGCAGTTATGATAGTATTACCTTGAGATCATTTTGTAAGAATTGGTGGATGCATATTGATAATTTGCTTATTATTTTCATATGGAATTACTAAGCGTAAAGCTTACTCCCTCCTTTCCATTTCTTTTAGCTTGTCAGGTTAGCTCAGGGTTGGAGATCGTCGGAGGCAGCATCACACTATCAAGTCACTACCTTTGGAATAAATGAGGCATATATTAGAAATTACAAGTGAGTGGCATGTATAGGGATCTATTTTTATGAAATGTGTTATTATGCTTTGGCCAAATGTATTAGCTTATATTAAGTTATATGTATATGGCCATGAGATGTGGCTCATATTGATTATGGCTTGTAAATCTAGCTATTCATGTCATGTCTAATGTTTATGATGTGATTATGTTTGTTTGCCATACATGGTTGGTAATATGACATGCGTGTTGGATATATGCTCTATGACCATTTGAGGTGATCATAGCCATGTAGTAATTGTATGCTATAAAAACAACATGACGATAGTTGAATATGACTGCTGTAACGCCCACTAACCCTATACCATCATCGGAACAGGGTTACGAGACATTACCAGTCAGTACGGTCCAATTTCGGTCATTAATTAAAGTAAATATTTACACACATCCTAGTTTTAAGATGTCGTCCCTTTAATGGGCCCTCGCGGTCCAATATGAACAGTAAATTCAATTCGGGACTAATTTAGAATCACTACAATTTTAGTAAATTTCAAAATTCATACTACATACCGTTGCCAACCATAATTTACTCATTTCATGAGTACATCTACAACCTAAATGACTCTCATAAAACATCCTAGGTACATGCCATTACCAATAATTAACACACTTTACCTTAATGAATTCGGGATCGAATCGGGATGCTGATTCAACGTTCTATCTTTACTAAACTCGTACGGAAACAAACCAGACAATGAGTATGGTATACTCATGGTATTTCCATAATCCGAACACTTAATAATATAACAATTAAACTTAAAATCACAATAAAAATTATAAGTATTCATTTGTTTGTTTTATAGATAAATTTTCAATTACTTACCATATAAATTCTATACAAGTCATATAACAAACACAATAGCATATTTGTTCAATTCTTTTCATTTACTTACCGTATAAATTCTATACAATATATTCACAATTCACTTGTTTTCACACTTTATTTCTTAACAATATACCATCTTAATTCATTCTAACATCAATCATCATCCATTTGAACTTCACTCATTTCATGAACCTTTTGGTTCATGTTTTCAATCTCATATCTCAATTTCAATTCTCAATTCAATTTCTCATTTCATTCCAATAGCTCAATCAATCAAATTCCCTCGACTTATCTTTTCACTTATTTACCCCTATTAACAAGACTCGGACCTTGGCGGATACACGGATCCAACCAAACACACCAATATGGCACCCAGTGCCTCATCGGATAGTTCAAAGCAATATTTGACACCCAAGTGTCTCATCGGCCTAGCCAAGTAAAGTTGGTACCCAGTACCTCATCGAATCTATCCGAAGAAATATAGTGACACCCAGTGTCTCATCGACTCGAGGTCGAAGAATCCCTGAACACTTCCAATCCTATGGCATGCCAACTATATCCGACTCACCCGATCATCGTTAATAGGGTATTCAATTCACTTTCAATTTTTTCAATCAATACACATTTTAATTAATCACATAAATTCGTAATCCAATACAATTCAATTCACTTTTCAATAACAAATATCCAAATATCACAAATCTCATATTTAAAATTTTCAAACAATTTATATTTCAATTCAATTCAGATAATCAATATATATTCAATATTCAATATATATATCTATATATATATATATACGCCAATTCAATCAATATAAATTCAATAATTTTATCACATACTATATCAATCCATTTCATTTGCAAAACACAATAATTCTTACTTCAAAACACTTAATATACATATTAAGAAATAAATTCAACAATTAAGTATTAGGTTCGGATTATAGAAATACAAACTGTAATTTTCGAGCTAACTCCCGTTGACTTTGTCTTGTCCTTTCTTAGCCGAGATTTCTGGTACCACATTGACTACGAAATTAATACAATTCATAATCATTAATACATTACTAATTCATATCTTGAGTTATAGAATTCTAAATTAAGATCCGCTAATTTTTCCTGAAACTAGACTCACAAATCTTCTTACAATAAAATTTTCAGAATTTTTGGTTTAGCCATTAAGTATAGTTTATTCTTTAAATTCACCCCTATTCTGCCGTCTGACAGTTTCGTCCCTTCTTCACTAAAAATTAATTATCTCACAGTACAGAACTCGGATAACATTCTCATTGATTTCTAATGAAAATAGACTCATTAGGGATTCTAAACATATAACTTTAAGCCTCTAATTATTTTTATTCAATTTTTGGTGATTTTCCAAAGTCAGAATAGGGGAACCCGAATTCATTCTGACCTTGTCTCATAAAATTCATTATATCTCATAATTTACAATTCAATTGCTTATATCGTTTCTTCTATAAGAAACTAGACTCAATAATATTTAATTTCATATTTTATTCATCCTCTAATTCAATTTCTACAATTTTGGTGATTTTTCAAACTTAGACTACTGCTGCTGTCCAAAATAGTCTTAGTACAAAATGTTGATTTACTTTAATTTCAATTTAATTCTAACTAAATTCACTTACTTTTCTATCTTAATTCATACTTTATTTCTATTCAAATTTCATCCATACTCTCATTTAAATATTAAATTTCCAGCATACTTTCCTAATTTCAAAATTTCATCAATTTAGTCCTTACAACATAAAACTTATAACTTACTTTACAATTTGATCCTATTATCAATTCTAGCTTGAAATTTACTCAATTAAACCCTTAATTCACTATTTTATTCAACATGAACTATACTTGAAAATCTATAAACTCTCAAAATATCAACTTAATTTCATCAAAGTCTTGTTCCAAAGCTTCTAAAACATCAAAATTTAAGAAGAAATGGCTTAATTGACTTACCAAATTAAACTTTGAGCCTTGAAACCCAAATTTTCCTTTTTCTTTTCTTTCTTTCTTTCTCCCTGTTTTTCTCTGCTTCGTTTGCTTTCATTCTGTTTCTTATGTTTCTTTACTTATTTATATAATATAATATATAATATAATATACTATAATATAATAATAATTTAATATATATATTTTAACACATAAAAAATATCGATTTTTATATTTATGTCGCCTCACTTAGGACAAATGGCATAATTGCCATTTTGGTCCTCTTCATTTTCTTTTAATCTACAATTCAACTTTCATCCTTTATTCAATTTAGTCATTTTTCCTAATTACTCTTAATTAAACTAAATTTACTTAATTAAACTCTAATTAACCACTCAATTGACTTCGTAAATATTTTTAATAAATATTTACGAATCCATTTTTCAGAAACGGAGACCCGAAAATACACTTTTTCGGTAACAGTAAAATTCGGGTCGTTACAATTCTCCCCCCTTTTATAATTTCGTCCTCGAAATTTACCTGAGAGAGGTGGGGGTGTAAGTACAAAGATCTCGCTGTTCCTCTCGGTTCCCATATTGCTTCTTCAATATTATGACATTACCGCTCGGGCTAGTATCTCAACCTCTTTTTTCATACTATAGATTACATCAAATCTCAATATCCTTTGTCGATATAACATGCAAGAGATTTGATCTCTATAATCTTCGAGCTTCAAATCATGAAAATTATCATAAACTTTCAGTAACTTTAGAAGCAAAACCAAGCAATATTTTACCAATTTGACTTTTCTACAACTTCACATAGCCCAATGAACAAGAACTCAATTTCTTTTCAACCCGATCTTTAAAATTTTCTTCCAAGATGGATCTTTAAGATATATCATATCACTAATTAAATACTCAATATCCCAATGTTTCAAGTCCACATATGATTCTTATCATCAAAATTACTTTCAATCTATCTCGAATCACTTCCACTTTTCTTCAATTTCACGAATTAAACAACTCGCATATTCTTTTCTCATTGTATTTAATCAAATCCCATGCGGTTTACATCAATCATTATTCGAACTTCATACGTTGTTGAAAACTATTATTACGCACCGAACTTCTTGTACTTGTTCTATAATCGAGTATAAACCACGTATCTCAATCGAAATAATAGAAACCACCATACCATGTAATCGATAATCTCGTAAACCTAGATTTCAAACAATTATTGAGTAAGAAACTTATTCATACTAGAATAGAATATACAAGCTTCACCATACCTTCGATGATTACTCAAATACCGTCTTTCTTTTCAAAGATCGAGATAATTCCAATTTAAACCCATAGAAATTATATCCCACTTCCATTCTGATATCCTTTCTAGCCTGTAACAGTTTTGAAGATATCTGATCTGATATAAACATTTATATACAATTTCAAAGTACTACTTTTCTTTCCCAGTCTTCAACACATCTTCCTCAAATCACTGTGCATCTTATTCTTCCAAAATGCATAGACATAGTACTACTATAATTTCATGCAAATTCTCCTGTATAAGTTCTGAATCTCTCTGTTCAGCTTTTATTTCTAAATAGCAAACAACCATCATATCCAATCTGAAATGTTTAATCAGAAATCTGTATACTATATCCATTTAATCGATAACTCATTACCACATTTCTAAGTTTCGCAGATCTGCTGTAAAGAAGTCGGTTTAATTTTTTTTTATCTCTACCAAAATTGAACCATCTTCAAATGATAACAGTCAGATGTTCATAGCTCATAACACAAAACAAAGCTTTCAACTTGAATATACATACATTCATTGTCTTTTCGGATGATAATTAATTATCATATCTTAATCTTTTAATGCAAGAACAATAACTACCACTTCCGAATCAGGTATCAAATAATTCTTCCCATGTGATTCTAACATTTCGTAACATAAACCATTACTTCATTTTTTTTTATTTTTTTATTTTTATTTTTATTTTTTTGCATCAAAACACTGCTATCCCTGTAAACCACAAGTTTCTTTATCGGATTTGATCGAACGAACTAGTGCTTGATTAATCGAGCTTTCAACTAATCGAACCTTGCTAACGTCTATCGATCATTCCAATTTCACATCTTTCTATAATAACCGACTAGTTTTAGAAAACCTCGATTTCAAATATATTTTTCACTATCATTTCAGTTACAAAATCTATAGCACATTCAACTTCTTCAATCAACGATGAGTTCGGGTAACTCTTCCGAAACACATTAGAATTCTCTTGCACTATTGCCACCGATTTAAACCTTAACTTAAATATTTTAATATTCAATACATAAACAAGGTAAATACCATGACCCCTTTCCAAGCATATATCTATGTTGGCATGTTCAATATCACAATAGACAATTAGCTCAATCTTCTCGATTCAACAAAACATTTCATCATCTTGATCTTGCAACATATTATACTTCGCTTATAATTTACCACCATATCATGCGAATTAACCATTCCATTATTGAGATTATATCAAACAGTAAGAACATCAAATCGTTCGAAAACAAGAGTATCATTATCAAATAGTTCTGCAGATCTTATCACCCATAAATACTAATCTGAAAAATTTAATGCTTCAACCGAAAAATTTCAGCAAACCCAACAGCAAATCTTTAATAGATCTTGAACTTATGTAATCATAGGAATAGTCAAACCAGGATCAATTTAAAATAATCATATTAGTGTCGATAAAGAAGAAAGTTCTGTAATGACATCCGGTAGAGATAAATCTTCTCATATATAATTAACATATACCCGCCGATGTTCATTCTCCGATTTTACTGGTGAAGTCATTTGTCACACTTCGGCTTTCACTCGTATTTTTGAGATTACAGGTAACCTACCTCGTTAGCTACATTACTCGGTCTTGAACTCGAACAATGTTTTGTTTTTTTTTCAAGCAATCATTAAGATAATAATCGGAGAATCATGTCTAACACATATTCCATTCCTTATTCTATATTCTTCACTTCATCTTCATTTAAACCATCTTCAAACCATTTGTATCATACGGTTTCTATCGAATATACCCTCGATATATTTATTTAATCAAACAAATTCCTTCATACGATTGCGGTTATATGATCTGTTTAAGCTTCAAGAATTACATGCGTTTCGATCAAGAAATCTCGATCGATATATATATATTTCTTTCGAACTCATCTCAAAAACTTTCAAATAACCCTTTCTTAATCACAACATAATCAATGTTTTCTACCACCGGTAAGCTGAATCTTTTAATGAAATATCATACCCTTCTAACATTTAATCGGTGATCGTAACAATTCATTTACAATCCCGATAATATTCTCTAACCAGGTTTCAGTTTCTTTCAAGATCATTCTCAACTGTAATTCTCAATTCATCCACACCATATATATACTTGTCCAGATCATTAACAGCAGATAACTTACCCGTTCAGACAAGCTCTATACCTTGAAGCACTTCGGGAACCGATTGAGAAATAGGAGGGGTAGATATCATAACAAATACAATTTCTTCTATTCACTGAAAAACATCAGTTATAATTCTAAATAATTATGTATCATTTTTTTTTCTATTATTTCATCAGTCATCATTCAGTAATTAATTACCCATTGAGTTTATACCCAGTGTTGTTGATTCATTTTTCATCTAATTCACGAGACTATTCGTCTCCAGTACACATTTCATAATCAATACCATCGATATTTTTGTCTAACATTTTCACTATAAAACAGTACCAAACAAATATATCAGCATCCGATCCCGACTCGATTTCGACTCAATTATGGCATGTACCCCTAGACTCAATTCGAGTTCGATTTAGTCCGAGAATCGCTAAACTCGAATAACTCGATACCACTAAATGTAACGCCCCTAACCCTATACCGTCATCTAACAGGTTACGAGACATTACCAATCAAGACGGTCCAATTTCGGTCATTAATTAAAGTAAATATTTACACACATCCTAGTTTTAAGATGTCGTCCCTTTAATGGGCCCTCGCGGTCCAATATGAACAATAAATTCAATTCGGGACTAATTTAGAATCACTACTAATTTTAGTAAATTTCAAAATTCATACTACATACCGTTGCCAACCATAATTTACTCATTTCATGAGTACATCTACAACCTAAATGACTCTCATAAAACATCCTAGGTACATGCCATTACCAATAATTAACACACTTTACCTTAATGAATTCGGGATCGAATCGGGATGCTGATTCAACGTTCTATCTTTACTAAACACGTGTGCGGAAACAAACCGTATCTTTGAGTATGGTATACTCAAGTGGTATTTCCATAATCCGAACACTTAATAATATAACAATTAAACTTAAAATCACAATAAAAATTATAAGTATTCATTTGTTTGTTTTATAGATAAATTTTCAATTACTTACCATATAAATTCTATACAAGTCATATAACAAACACAATAGCATATTTGTTCAATTCTTTTCATTTACTTACCGTATAAATTCTATACAATATATTCACAATTCACTTGTTTTCACACTTTATTTCTTAACAATATACCATCTTAATTCATTCTAACATCAATCATCATCCATTTGAACTTCACTCATTTCATGAACCTTTTGGTTCATGTTTTCAATCTCATATCTCAATTTCAATTCTCAATTCAATTTCTCATTTCATTCCAATAGCTCAATCAATCAAATTCCCTCGACTTATCTTTTCACTTATTTACCCCTATTAACAAGACTCGGACCTTGGCAGATACACGGATCCAACCAAACACACCAATATGGCACCCAGTGCCTCATCGGATAGTTCAAAGCAATATTTGACACCCAGTGTCTCATCGGCCTAGTCAAGTAAAGTTGGTACCAGTACCTCATCGAATCTATCCGAAGAAATATAGTGACACCCAGTGTCTCATCGACTCGAGGTCGAAGAATCCTGAACACTTCCAATCCTATGGCATGCCAACTATATCCCACCCACCCCGACATCGTTAATAGGGTATTCAATTCACTTTCAATTTTTTCAATCAATACACATTTTAATTAATCACATAAATTCGTAATCCAATACAATTCAATTCACTTTTCAATAACAAATATCCAAATATCACAAATCTCATATTTAAAATTTTCAAACAATTTATATTTCAATTCAATTCAGATAATCAATATATATTCAATATTCAATATATATATCTATATATATATATATCGCCAATTCAATCAATATAAATTCAATAATTTTATCACATACTATATCAATCCATTTCATTTGCAAAACACAATAATTCTTACTTCAAAACACTTAATATACATATTAAGAAATAAATTCAACAATTAAGTATTAGGTTCGGATTATAGAAATACAAACTGTAATTTTCGAGCTAACTCCCGTTGACTTTGTCTTGTCCTTTCTTAGCCGAGATTTCTAGTACCACATTGACTACGAAATTAATACAATTCATAATCATTAATACATTACTAATTCATATCTTGAGTTATAGAATTCTAAATTAAGATCCGCTAATTTTTCCTGAAACTAGACTCACAAATCTTCTTACAATAAAATTTTCAGAATTTTTGGTTTAGCCATTAAGTATAGTTTATTCTTTAAATTCACCCCTATTCTGCCGTCTGACAGTTTCGTCCCTTCTTCACTAAAAATTAATTATCTCACAGTACAGAACTCGGATAACATTCTCATTGATTTCTAATGAAAATAGACTCATTAGGGATTCTAAACATATAACTTTAAGCCTCTAATTATTTTTATTCAATTTTTGGTGATTTTCCAAAGTCAGAATAGGGGAACCCGAATTCATTCTGACCTTGTCTCATAAAATTCATTATATCTCATAATTTACAATTCAATTGCTTATATCGTTTCTTCTATAAGAAACTAGACTCAATAATATTTAATTTCATATTTTATTCATCCTCTAATTCAATTTCTACAATTTTTGGTGATTTTTCAAACTTAGACTACTGCTGCTGTCCAAAATAGTCTTAGTACAAAATGTTGATTTACTTTAATTTCAATTTAATTCTAACTAAATTCACTTACTTTTCTATCTTAATTCATACTTTATTTCTATTCAAATTTCATCCATACTCTCATTTAAATATTAAATTTCCAGCATACTTTCCTAATTTCAAAATTTCATCAATTTAGTCCTTACAACATAAAACTTATAACTTACTTTACAATTTGATCCTATTATCAATTCTAGCTTGAAATTTACTCAATTAAACCCTTAATTCACTATTTTATTCAACATGAACTATACTTGAAAATCTATAAACTCTCAAAATATCAACTTAATTTCATCAAAGTCTTGTTCCAAAGCTTCTAAAACATCAAAATTTAAGAAGAAATGACTTAATTGACTTACCAAATTAAACTTTGAGCCTTGAAACCCAAATTTTCCTTTTCTTTTCTTTCTTTCTTTCTCCCTGTTTCTTCTCTGTTTCGTTTGCTTTCATTCTGTTTCTTATGTTTCTTTACTTATTTATATAATATAATATATAATATAATATACTATAATATAATAATAATTTAATATATATATTTTAACACATAAAAAATATCGATTTTTATGTTTATGTCCTCACTTAGGACAAATGGCATAATTGCCATTTTGGTCCTCTTCATTTTCTTTTAATCTACAATTCAACTTTCATCCTTTATTCAATTTAGTCATTTTTCCTAATTACTCTTAATTAAACTAAATTTACTTAATTAAACTCTAATTAACCACTCAATTGACTTCGTAAATATTTTTAATAAATATTTACGAATCCATTTTTCAGAAACGGAGACCCGAAAATACACTTTTTCGGTAACAGTAAAATTCGGGTCGTTACAACTGCTCGAGGAATAAGTTGGTAACATCGCATAATGGTAAAAGTGGTCATCAAAATGACGAGTCTTATGAACATGAATTAATGAATTTAGACTTGGCATTTTATAAGTAGGTGCATTACATGTAAGAGGACATATCAATGTGATGAATGTGTCTTAATAAAGGGTGTTTAATTACGAAAATGATGCCATGATTTGTGATTTTGATGTGCATAAGGCTGTAAGGGATTATGGGTAACATGAAGGCTTGGAAAATAGCCTACGTGTTGGCCACTCGGGTTGAAACACGACCGTGTGTCTCAACTGCGTGAATGACACGTCTTGGAGACACGAGCATGTGGCCTGTCCGTGTGGTTCGATTTGCATGCTGACGTCATACACAGAGAGTTACACGGTCTGAGGACACTGGCGTGTCAAAGACATACGGGCGTGTGACCCTGTTTCATGGGAAAATTTTCTAGGTTTTCCAAAACTTTCAAAGGTTATCAGTTTAGCCCCTAACTACTCGCAATGCATGTTTAGGGCTTCGTAGGCCCATGTATGGGATATTATGCATGTGTATGAAAAGTTTTGATTTGAACAAAATTTTGTAACCCAATTTTTCCATGCTTATGAATGATTAAGTCTGGTAATGCCTCATACCCTATTTCATCGTAGGACACAGGTAAGGGGTGTTATATTTAGTGGTATCAGAGCTATGGTTTAGTCGATTCTCGGACTAACCTAGCATTTGCGAGAATCTAGCTATACATGCCACATAAAATTCATGATAGTGTGATGTTTCCCGACGCGAACGAGGTCTATCTTGCTTAGACAGAGCCGAGTTACATCCGACCATGTTGGAAATGATGTTAAAGTATCTTAGTAAAGTGCACTTATGATGACACGAAGGTATGAATATAGATCTATGATGAGTATATGATGATGTACGAAATGAAAATTTATTATGTGATAAACTCGTCCGTAATTGTTTGACATTCTTATGATGCTATGTGCCTGATGTATTTTGATTAAGTGAATGTGATGAATAAATTGACCCAAAATTCATAAAATGTATAATTAGTGCACTTGTTTGGATGAGATACTCAGAAAGTTTATATGACATAAATATGCATGTTAATCTACCTCAAATGCATAGTATAATTGTGATGACGTTGCTATGATAATGATGAATGTTAATCTACAAACGTGGATATATGAGAGTCAAGTTAGAGGTTTTATGACCTCACCCCCTTGCCAATGAGGTGTCCTATAGTGAAATTTCATGAGATACTGTTGAATAAGTTCCCAAGTGTGAAATTGAAAAGTTCAGTGGTAGCATTATTATAAATGTGATCTGAGATAGAAAATGGGTTGTTTAGTAAAGATAGTATTAAAAGAGATAACAAAATGTTTGAAAGATCATTCGAACTATGCCATGTCACAGTTAAGAAAGAAATTAATTTTGATTTACCTATCCGGTCAGGTATGGTATTAAAGGGATGTATTACTCGGAATCTCTACTGAATTGATTTTCAATAATGAATGGAATGATGTCGGGTTAGTGATGACATAAATAGTTGAGGGAATAATGTTTGAAGGGTAAAGATGTCTGAATATGACAGTTCAGTTAAACAGATTTTGATGATCGCTTTTGAGGTATTCATGTGGCTATCTATGTTCCGATAAAAATCTTATCGTACAAGAAAGTTGTTTAATCATGATGATAGTCGAAAGCGTTGTCCATTTGATTGGTTTATAATCTGCATCGTTCTATTTCTCTCTGGTGTTCTATTTTATTTTGTCTATTGAAAGTTGATGAGGAATTGTGTGTGATGCTATGACTCTGTTTCTTCTAATTGGTACTCTGTTCCGGTACATATATATATATATATATATATATATATATATATATATATGAACAGAAGGTGGTCTTTGTTGCATTTGATTCTAGTGGGTCTGTATGGTATCTTCTTCTGGATTTTCTCTGGGGGATCGTTAAGATCTTTATTATTTCATCTGGGCTATGATCTCAGATATTCTGTATGTCTTCATATCTTGAATGTAAATCTCTCAGTTCTCTTGTCATTCCTATTGTTAGTATGTATCGGACATGGTTCATTGTATAGGATATTCCTGGGTTAGAGTTAAAAGTGTTTATTATGATTATATCTTTAGTCTGATCACAAAAACACGATGATATTGATGTGATGTTTTTTAGTTTTCATAAAAAGGGGTGAAATTGGTCAGTGTATGGATTGTGGTAGCTCAAGTCTAGATTGTGTATTGGGTTTCATTTACTGATAACATTGCTTTTCTATTGGAATTAGCAAGAGACCATATGATCTGTTTGGACTAAAATAGTTTATAGTGAATTTTGATTTGTGTTGTGAAAGAATGATAAAAGATTGTATGTTCCAATTGTTCTAACATCAGTATGAAAGGATTTCTTGAATTATTATTGATTGATAATTAAGATTGATTCAGTTGTTCAATCTATGTGAGTTATTTGTTTGAAAGATTAAATGAAGTATTTATGCCTGAGTCTATTCTCAGGTTTGGAAATAAAATTCTATTTCTTTATGGGTTAAAGTTGGGTACTTATGAATGAAGGATGTGTATGTTAAAAGACATGTTATGAGTTAAGGTTGTCCTAATTGATAGAATTATCGCCTTTGTGAAAGTTGGCCTGGTCGACTACATGTTAGAAAGTTTTGAATAATCGAGAACATTGTTAATCGAAATGTTAGATTTGGCTTGGCCTGTAACGGGCAAGAAATTCATGATTTTCAGTGATGTGTCATTAAGTGGATTAAGATGTGTATTAAGACTATAAGGTAATGTAACACCCCTTACCCATGTCCGCCACCGAAATAGGGTATGAGGCATTACCGGACTTAAACTTAACATTCATGTAAAAATCGAGCCATAAAATCTCTTTTAATTCAAAACCTTTCAAACACATGCATGTCATCCCTTATTTGGGTCTACGAAGCCCAAAACATTCATCGGAATTGATTCGGGACTAAATCAAGAACTTTAAGAAGTTTCAGGAAAACTTAGAAAAATTTCCCATGAAATAGGGCCACACGCCCGTGTGGAGATAAGGACACGCCGTGTGCCTTTGGCACCCCCGTGTCCTCAGGCTGTGTAACTCTCTGTTTATGACGTCATCATGGACATCGAACCATATGGCCGGGCCATACGCCTACGTCTCCAGGCTGTGCCCTTCACACAGTTGAGACACACGGCCGTGTCTCAGCCCCTGTGGTCAACACTTAGGCTATTTTCCAAGCCTTCATGTTACCCATAATCTCTTACAGCCTTATTCACAACAAAGTCACAAATCATGGCATCATTTTACTGATTAAACACTCTTTATTAAGACATATCATTAACATGTCCTCTTACAAGTAATGCATCTACTCATGCAATACCGAGTCTAGATTCCTTATTTCACATTTATAAGACTTGTCATTTTGATGACCATTTTTACCATTATACTTTGGTTACCAACTTATCCATCAGGCACTCATGTTCAAATCATTATCACGCTGTGTTTATAATGTGCAATTACTAAATAACTATGACCACCTCAATTGGTGATAAGCATACATCCAACACACATGTCATATTACCAACCATGCATGGCAAACAAACATAATCACATTATAAACATTAGACATGACATAAATAGCTAGGCTTACAAGCCATAATCAATATGAGCCACATCTCATGGCCATATACATATAACTCAATATAAGCCAACACATTTGGCCAAAGCAAAATAATACATGTCAATCAACTAGATCCCTATACATGTCACTCACTTGAAATTTCTAATATATACTTCATTATTCCAAAGGAAGTGACTTGATAGTGTGATGCTACCTCTGACGATCTCCAACCCCGAGCTAACCTAAAAACACTAAAGGAAAGGAAAGGAAGGGAGTAAGCTTTATATCTTGGTAAGAGCATATGAAAATAGTAAGCAATTTATCAACTTGCTTCTCATGGTAATACAACCCTATTTGCATTTTTACTCATGTTCCAGTTAAGTTGTTTTCTCGAGTCACTATCACTAAATCATTTATATCCGGAGCTAGTGAACTCCAAATTAAGTTCACTAATTTTCCCTGAAACTAGACTCCCATATATTCTTACCATAAAATTTTTGAATTTTTGGTTCATCCAATTAGTACAGTTTATTCCTTAAAGTTACCCCTTTTTTGCCTGTCTGATAGATTTGACCCCTCTTCACTAAAATTAATTATATAATACGAGACTTGGATGATATTCCCATCTATTTCTCTTGAAAATAGACTCATTAAGAATTCTAAGCATATAAATTATGTAACACCCCAAACCCGGCCTAGAAGTTAGGCTTGAATCCGGCGTGTCACATCGAAGTGTTTTTCAAAAACCATGTTCTCATTGAAAACCCTTCTTACTACTCAAAACCTCTGGCCATTTTAAAACTTGTGAAATGCTAATTACCTTAAAACCTTACTTGCTATGGAAGCTTACTTTTAAATTGTTGCGGAAACGTGATATTTTGAAAACCAGTTGTTGTTTTGGAAAATCGTGCCCAACTTCTAACAGATATTAAGCATACTAAATAAATTTCCCAAATAAAAAGTTAAGAAAATAAAAAGGCCTTAATACAACCCAAATCAAAAACCAAAGTGCTTCACTAAATAAACGAAATAGAAAAACATGTGCAGTTGTGTGGTCGTCTCTGAGTCCCTCTGCGACACCAATCCACCTAACGCTGAGGATTACCTACACAGTTAATAAATGGGGTGAGTTTACGAAAACTCAGTGTGTAATCCCCTTACTAGAGTAACAGTCAATAAACAGACAAAATTCAGAATCAGTTTGGGCTGGAGCCCATTACAATAACTGTACAGTCTAGTTCAGAGCATACGTGTGCCAAAGCCCGTTACAATATCATTTGGGTCACAACCCATAATAGAATCAATTGGGCCTAGCCCATCTTAGTCTCAGTTGGGCCGAAGCCTATATCGCAATAATATCACAATAATATCATACATGCAATGCTGTGCAATCCACCCCAATAATCCAACCGCTACACACCAACTCCATCCCCTAATACACGTTATGTAGGGATATAAATATCGACCCACCTATCCGGTACACATCAATGGTAGTTCGATTGCAGTACTACCTTCATTGTAGCAAGCTGCTAATCAAATATTAGGCTTAATAGCCATCGATGGATCCATGGTTGTCAAGCAACCATGTGATCCTCATATACTTCCTCCGTTCCATAATTCCCAACCCATGCAATATGTCGTGTATGTCATGCTCAATCATCACACGTGTATGCAGAATGGCCATACTCAGTAACAATCTTTTAAACATATATTAAGAGCATATCAGTAATACAACCAAAGTTAAGTCAATTAGAATGCAGTCATACATTCATAATCAAATCAGTCAAATTCGAAGTCTAAGTCGGTCATTTACCCTCAAGGGCAAAACAGTCATTTTACCCTACAGGGGTATTTCGATAATTTTACACTACAAGGGTATTTCGGTAATTTTACAAATAAAGGGTATTTCATTAATTTTACAAATCGAGTGTATTTCGGTAATTTTACAAATCGAGGGTATTTCGATAATTTTACAAATCAAGGGTATTTCGGTAATTTTACAAATCGAGGGTATTTCAGTAATTTCTCTTTATTATGGGTTTATTACTTACCTTGGCCCGTTAACAAGTCCTCGTTCGCTAAAGTGAACAGTACTATGCACCAGGTAGGATTCCAGAAAAGAGGAGGTGAGTCATTAAGACCGCTTAAGTACCAAGCTCTCCCTAGATCCAATCTTAGACATGCATATACCCATTGCCACACTTTAACCTTATGACTCATCCACGGTCACGATTAATTAATTATTTAAGTTTTATGTTTGCTTGAGTAGTTACCAAAAACTAGGTCCACAACCCCTTTACTAAACACTAACAGATCCACACTTATTCATTTGGCCCCTTTAGGCTCAATCTCGTTCACATGGCGCATCAGGTCCAATCATATTCATATGGCCCATTAGGCCCAACTACTTTCCACCTAATAGTTAGATTTACACAAGCGGGCCCACAGGCCCATCGAGGCACAAAACAGCCCCAACACACGAGAACGCTCGTGGCAGCTTTTAGCTTTTGTCGGTTTCTAACAAAGACGAGCGTGAATACACACCTGTTTATGAGAACGCGTTGAAGTCCACGATCACCAACCTTGGCACATCCTGGATTGGGTCTTAATCACCTTTTTCTTTTTCCCCAACTTCTCACCAATTCCCATGTTAGCTTCCCGATGTGGGATTACTTTCAACTATTAGGAAAATTCCTTATTTTCTTATGACCACCTCAACCACAGAGTTCCAGTCCAACTCCATCTCCTACACAGCTTAAACAGCAAAATAACTACTCCATTGTACACCCCAAGACATGAAACTTGACCTTACAGTTACACAACACGCCACCTTGCCACTCCACTACAGGTGTAACATCTTGAAATAGGGCCTAGTCAGAATGGTGGTTTCGAGACCACAAATTTGACATTAAAATATTTTCTTTATGATTATTATGAGGCCTAGAATATGAGTATATACATGTGTTAAATTTTCATGAAGAAATTCTTTAAGTAAGGTGTTCAATTGGAAATTAGGGACTAAATTGAATAAATTGCAAAACTTGAATTCTAGAAGCAATTTGTATGAAATTGCTTTGGGTTATGAATTAGAAGGTCTTGGAGAGCAATTTTCCCAAATTCTATGTTTTTGGAAAAAAAAAGGGCTTGCATGGATGGAATTTTAAGGAAAGGGCTTAAGGGCATTTTGGTCATTTGGTATTTTAATGAAATAAAATGAGAAAAATGAACCAAAATCAGCCCATTCTCTTCCTTGTCCAACCGAAACTTCAAGGGTTTCCATAGCTAGGGTTTTTAAGCTTTCCAAGCTCAATAGTAAGTGCTCCCAAGCCCCGTTTTTCATGCTATTTGAATTTTTGAAATCCCGGTAGCTTGCTCTCTCCATTTCTACCCATATTTCATGCTAGTGTTCATGTTAAAAAATTTACCCATGCATGAGTTGCTTGTATTTTGATGTATTATGGAGGAATATGAAAGATGAATGTGTATTAAACATCTTTTCCTAGTTAATTTTCATGAAAAACCCTTATAGGGACTATTTTGAAAAAGATGTAAATGTGTGGTAGAAATGAGAAAATAATGAAAAATGTGGGCTACCATAAGAAGGAAAAGTGTTCGGCTAGCCTTGGGTAAGATAGAAAGTGCATGTGTTTCATTATACGAGCCTAGGGACTAAATTGTAAAAATGTGAAAGGTTAGGGGCAAAACGATCATTTGGATCGAGGGTAGATATTAAACTTGAAATGTATAATGTAGTGTATTAATGAGTTAAATTTTGTTGTTATAGATCCCGAGGAACAAATTCCGGAGGTCGATCGAGGTAAACATAAGGTTTCAGAATAACCGAAACACAACCCCGAAAAGAATACCAGGTAAGTTCGGATAACTTAAAGTAAACCCCTAATATGCATAATTGAATGATTTATGAATGCATGATGATTGCATTTATTATTAGCATGAAATATCATAGAAATGCATATTTGATGGTAACATGTGAAAAATGTCTTGGATGAGGTTGACAAAGGGAATTCGATGGATAAACCCTAATTGATATTTGTAAAGAGATCTACATGTGTTACAGTAAGGATTTAGCCCAGACGGGTAATCCGTAATCTCAAGTATGAAAAGAATCTAGCCCGGACGGGTGTTCCTTGAATGAGCAACCTCCCGAAGAATATATGTGCATTATGGATTTAGCCTGGACAGGTAATCCGATTAGGGTCTAAATTTAGCCTGGACTGGTAATTTAGATCTGAGCTCATTAAGGGTGTTTGTCATTATAAGGGATTTAGCCTGGACTGGTAATCCCGACATCCCTTATGAGTTCATGATATGGGGAATTTAGCCTGGACTTGTAATCCAGCCATGAGATGTGAGATTCGCATGAGTGCATATATGTGAAATGATCATTCGGAAGAATTGACAGAAAAAGGGTATTCCATCGAGATTTCCTAGAAACTCAACGGGATTAATATGATTTATGTCAATAAGATGATGAATGACGAGCTCATCTACATAAAAATTACATGATCTTTGTTACGTAACTAACTCATTGATTGAGTGCATGTGATAGGGAATCGTTTCATAATTGATGATTTCATGATTTAAATATGGATGTATGGTAATTACTCGGTAAGTTTACTTTTCGATTATTCGAGCTTACTAAGCATGTAAATGCTTACCCCTCTCTTTTTCCCTATCTCACAGAGCTCGAGGACTCGAAAGGATTGGAAGACAATTTGAGAGTCAACACACTATCAACTAGACAAGCTTTGGTATAAAGACTTTGTTTGTTTTGTTCAATGGCATGTATAGTATTTTTGAGTATTTTGTTATATGTGTTATGTAACACCCCAATCCCGTATCCATCGCCGGAATAGGTAAAGGGGCATTACCGGACTTGAAACTCATATCAGAACAGTAAATTTTTTTTTTTGAAACATTCCTTTAGATAAGTACTAAAGACAGTCAGGGATACAATTTAAACTTCTATAAGTACACATTCAAAAGATTTTCGCATGGCTTATATACATTAACCAAAATATTCTTCGGCCACTGGTCTATTCTATACATGCCATAAAATAATTCTAAACATAACAAGTAACAAGCAAGTGGATAGTGATAGTGTGACAAGTTCTTGACGATCCCCGAGCACTGTAGCTTGAAATGAGATCTATAAAAGCAGAGAAAACAAAGTAAGCGGAGTAAGCATTACAATGCTTAGTAAGTTTTAAGCGAGTCAACAGATAACAATCAAATTATAACATAGTTGTTCGTATTTTTATTTCACTCTTCCTTCGGCGTACCATCCCTTTACCGAATATGCACATCTCATCATATACAATAGGCGATAAACTTTCACATAAAAGTGAGCTCATGTGACATAGATATATTGTATAATTTCACATAACCTCTCACACTGATCCGATGTCACATAATCATAGGAATAGTCTCATAGATTGCTCTCGTATGCATCACATAACTACCTTATGATTTAGTTCAAATCAAGCTCACATATAAACTTGGAGTACATACCTATTTAACCTTTCGCATTGAATATATTTATAAGCAATTCTTATTACGAAGTCTTATAGCTTTAACCTCTACTCGGATTATCGGCGAGACCTTTAGCTCAGATGAAATCTCCACATGAAGTTATCGGGTCTTACCCGGACAAAATCTCCACACGTAGTCATCGGGTCTTACCCGGACATAATCTCCACACGTAGTCATCGGGTCTTACCCGGACATAATCTCCACACGTAGTCATCGGGTCTTACCCGGAATATATTTCCAAGTTTCATGTACATTTAATCACATGTTACAACATTCACATCGACTGTCATATTTGTAATTCATTCGCCTCATCAAATATCTAATAATACACACCTTTCACATTTGGTCATTCGGCCACAATATACACACATCGCCTACATATTTCACACTAGCCATTCGGCTTTACCACATATACATATCTCATATATATATTTCACATTGACCATTCGGCTTTACCACATATGCACATCTCATACATATTTCACATTAGCCATTCGGCTTTACCACATATGCATATCTCATACATATTTCACATTAGCCATTCGGCTTTACCACATATACATATCTCATACATATTTCACATTAGCCATTCGGCTTTACCACATATACATATCTCATACATATTTCACATTAGCCATTCGGCTTTACCACTTATACATATCTCATACATATTTCACATTAGCCATTCGGCTTTACCACATATACATATCTCATACATATTTCACATTAGCCATTCCGCTTTACCACGTATACATATCTTATGCATCAATTTCAGCAATAGTTTATAAGCAACTCAAATAGTTTCATCAATGTTTACAACAAATTCACATATTCACTACAAGCTGTTTTCCTGAGCAATAGTCACTAAATTATTTATAACTGGAGCTACAAAACTAAAAATCAATTGTCGTTAATTTTCCCTGAATACAGACTCATATATCTTCCATCCATAAAATTTTCAGAATTTTAGATTTGGCCAATCAATACCAGATTTTTCTTAAATTTTCCCCTGTTTCACTGTTTGACTAATCTAACCACTCTTCACTACGAATCAAATTTCTCATTGTACAGAAGTCAAAATGTGTTCTATTTGATTTAATTTGAAACTAGACTCATTAAGGAGTCTAAGCATATAAATTTTATCTTATAACCATTTTTGTACAAATTATAATGATTTTCTAAAAACCGAACAGGGGATTTCGGAGTCATCCTGACACCGTCTCACTCAACTTTAAATATCTCTTTATAGGAAATTTCTTTGCTCACACGGTCTCTTTTATAAGAAACTAGACTAATTAAGCTTTGATTACATATTTTATTCATCCTATAATTCCACACCATCAATTTATGGTGATTTTCTAAAATCACGTTACTGCTGCTGTCCTAAGCAAAATATTACAATTTGCTCTTAAATTTCCAAGTCCAAACACTTATGAACTCACCATTTGAGTTCAAAACATATCATGGCCACATCATATCTTATTAAATCAACTCATTATGTCCTATTATGATTGAATTTACTCAACGTTTAATCACTTAAAACTTACCTCGAAAGTGGTCGACGACTAGATATCCACGGCTATTCGTTTACTTTCTCTTTTCCCCTATCCGACTTTGATCCTCTTTGCTCTTAAGCTTAAGTAAAACAATAGATTTGCTTAAGTACTTAACTAATATTATTCACTTAACAATCACATTTGGCAATCACATATCATTTAATCTATACCTAAAACAATAGATTTCAATATGTATCATATTTAATAATTCATGCCATGACTCGATTTCATGCTTATTTAATTTATATCTAATTCACATTCACAAGCAAAGAGCCACTTAATTTATCATGTTTCCTTATACATGAATTTAATCATATTGCCAAATATTACCCCAACATCACAAGCATAATCACCATGAAACTTGCCTTAATACACATTTTATCCCATTGCCGAATACATATATATATCATCAAACAAATATTTATTCACATAACAACAATTCATTCACATCTCTATAAATGGTCATAATCGGACATTATAAACAAATCAACTAGTTTAGCATTCAAATTCTTCTAACCATTCCTCAATCATTTACTCAATGAACAACAATCCAAGCACATCAAAGCATAGTCGAATGTATCATTCTTCTTAAATTCAAAAATAAATGCATGGGATAACTTCAAAATCTATTTAACAACTCAACTTTATAAACACATATTCGGCTAGGAAGAAAGATTGATAATTTAACAACCTTAGCTTAACATATAATTTGTTGTAACTCATCTTTAAGCATTCTTTTATTCCATCAACTCAAAACACATTCATCACTCACAATAACTAAGTTCATATTCGGCAATGGCCTCCAATATAGTGACCGATTCTTCTTAACTAGCACCTAGTGTACACACATGATCATTTGTTTGATTCAAACACCTATCCACCAAAAATTCATCCAAATTAACAAGAACAACAACCACATTCCTTGTTATCTACCATGACCGAAACCCATATTCATTCACCAAATATCAAAAATTTAACATGGGTCCAATAAGGAACTTAGAAATTTAATAGGATTTAACTAATATTTCAAAAGTTAACCAAAACTTCTTACCTTAATATTGACCTTAGATGACCGAATGCTTCACTCCCTTCTTCCTCTTTTCATTTCGGCCAAGAAGAACCGATTTCTTCTCTTGTTTTCATCACACTTTCATTCTTTTCTTTCTTTTATTATCCTTAGTATTTCTTTTATTTATTTCATTTCTTTTACATAAAATAATGACCATTTCATGAAGATTCACTACATATTCTAATATATGCACCATCATGGCCGGCCACTATGTATAAAAAAAGGAGTATTTGACATGCAAAACCATTGTTTTCACTACATGCTTTAATAGGTCCATATAGATTAACCTATCACATTTCACAAGTGTCACACATAAGTCCTATTAACTAAATTCACAAGCAATTAACTAAATTGAAGCTTAAAACTTTCACACATTAATATTCACATATTTTAGACAATAATTATCATATTCAAATAATTTGGTGACTCGGTTTAGCGGTCCCGAAATCGCTTTCTGACTAGGGTCACTTTAGGGCTGTCACATGTTATTTGATTTGCTATATGAAGGCATGTAAGAATATGTTTGTCTCTTTGTATATGGCCACGAAAATTGGCTTAATTGAAGTAGGCTATGACCTACGAATTTATGCATGGTTTTATTTACAAGTGATGGGTCGTTACCAATTGGCAATGAGTCACATGAACGAGCCAATTTCGGATGAATTAAAGTGACATGGGAACCCATAAACACTAAGTGGGAAATAGCCTATCATGTATGAAACCAATGATATGAGGTTTCCATACATCTAGTTTAATCAAAATCATATACAAGTGTATAATTGTGTTTTACTTTGAATTTGGTAACCACCACGCACAAGTAGTAGAAAGGGGTGACTACGGGCTTGGAAAATAGCCTATTAGAGTCCACATGGTTAGACACACAGGCGTGTGTCTAGGCCGTGTGTGACACACGATTCCCTCCCATGGGCGTGTGCTATGGCCATGTGTCCCCTGCACTTAAAATTTTAAGCTCAAAGTTGTACACGGGTAGGCCACACGGGCGTGCACTATGGCCGTGTTAAAAAGATAGTGTCGTCCACGGGTAGGCAGCATGGGTGTGTGCCATGGCCGTGTTGATAAGTTAGTGTTGCCCACGGTTGAAGGGCATGGGCGTGCCCCAAGTCACACGGGTGTGTGAGTCCACACGGCCCACATACAAGGGTGTGTGACACTTTATGATAAGGAACAATTTCCTAAGGAGCCCAAGGTTTATCGAACGTACCCAAATTTGTCTTGCACTGCCTGTAGGTATGTTAACGGCCTCGAAGGCCTATATAAGGGACGAGTTGTTCATGGATGAAAAGCTTAAAATTTGAGTAAAACTTGGTGACCCAATTTGGTACGTTTCAAAATGTAAAGTCCTGGTTATGCCTCAAACCCTATCTCGGCGTCGGGTACGGGTGAAGGGTGTTATAACAGGCTCTTTCTGAGTCATATTTTATCCTCAATTAAATATAAGGTCTATAGGCCAAAGTCCAAGTTCCTTTAAAATAAAAACCAAAATAAATTGCAAGAGCCAAGACTTGAACCCAAGCTCCCTTGCAACCTTAATGACGCCACAACCACTAGACCACAAGCTTCCTTGTGTCATTTATTTACCACAATAATTTAAAAGGCCTTCATCCAAGCACCCAGGGTTTTATTCACTTATTACCAAAATTTTTGCTAAAACCCAGGTTTGAACCCAAGATTTCTCCAACACTTCTCAGGGCCATTAACCACTAAAGCAAACATTTAATTGTGTCATTTCCTTGCATAATTAAATGCTTATATACAACCTCCTTACTGACCCATACTAAAAGCCCAATACTTCTAGGCCCAAATTCGGGGCGTTACAAATTATAACCCATAACTATTTTTGTACAATTTTCAATGATTTTCTCAAATCAGAACAGCGGATTTTGAAGTGATTCTGACTCTGTCTCATAACAATTTAAATATTTCATAATATGAAAATCTTTTGCTTACACCATTTTTTCTATGTGAAACTAGACTCATAGGGCTTTAATTTAATATTTTATTCAGCCTCTAACTCAGTTTCCACAATTTTTAGTGGATTTTCAAAGTTGGACTATGGCTACTATCCAAAACTGTTTTAGTGTAAATTAACGATACTAAGTTTATCACACCATATTAATTCATTTTCACTATACATCATAAGTATAGACCTATAATCATAAGGTCATCACAACATCATTCTCATAGGCATGAATTACCTATTTACATATTCACCAAATGTGCATCATAAACTGAAATCATTTCTCATGAGCTTGGCATACATACCTGTGTTATTCAACATGCTCATATTCATTGTTTGCTAATCATATAACATGAATTGAATTTACATATCATCAATTTCATGTAAGTACCTGTACCACTCACAATATGGTCATAACCTTTCTCATTTAGCTTAAACCCTAACTCTCACCATTGAACCATTCAGAAAGCTATCGGATATTCACAAAGCCTCAAACATAGGGTATAATGTTGATACCATGTCCCAAACATGTTCTTACACTGGCTCATCCATCAAGTCAATGCCATGTCCCAGACATGGTCTTACACTGACTATCAAAATCAAGGTCGACGCCATGCCCTAGACACGGTCTTACACTAGCTCTCACATATCCGTGCCGATGCCATGTCCCACGCATGGTCTTACACTGACACATCTCGTAGCCGATGCATGTCCCAGACATGTCTTACATTGGCTTACATCTCGAGGCCGATGCATGTCCCAGACATGTCTTACACTAGCTCTCGTCTCAATGCTGATGCCATGTCCCAGACATGGTCTTACACTGGCTCTCAAATAACCCGAATGTCATGGCATGAATATCCGAATTGTTTCTTAAGGTTCAAACGAGAATTCTACTATCTCAATATTCATCAAACATAATCATTTCCACAACCAAGCAATTCATGCTATTTCAATTTAAACAAATATAATAACAATATAGTTGTATTATTTACATACAACTTACTCGTTTCAATGGAATATCATATTCCATCGAATCTCTAAGCATTCAATCAACACTTAAATGTTATTTACATTTGGCATCACTTTCTCATATACAATATCATCAAGCTAAACTTTAATACAATCATGGCAAGATATATTTTCAAGTACAATGACAATGGCATAAATATCATGTTCATTTAATTACACGGACTTACCTCAAATGCAATTTCGGCTAATTATTCTCTTTTTGTCTTTAACCACGCACTTTCTCGATTTAAGCCCAAATCTCAATTTTCTTGATCTCACATGATAAAACTCACTCATTTAATCACTAAATAAATTTGGACAATCAAAATTCACATTTTTGGCAAAATGACCATTTTGCCCCTAGACTTTTGCAAAATGACCATTTAACCCTTAGGCACTGAAATCGATTTTTATTGAATTTCTTTATTATCCAAGCCTAACTGACCAATTATTACTCTTATGAAAACCCCAAATTTCCACTATTTCACACAATTACAACCTATTTTATAACTTTTACCAATGGCCCTTTTAGGTGTTTTCCATAAAATTCCTTTCACAAAAGTTGTTTATTACACAACCAAGACTCATATTATTCCATAAAATTTTAGTTAACAGCACAGATTCTTTCATTGCAAAACCCTAAACTCTCAACCATTTTGCAAAATAGTCCCCTCAATAGCTAGATTAAGCTTTAGAGGTCCCAAAAATGAAAAAATAATCAAGAAAAGTCATCAAAATCACTTATTTGCAAAGAATTTAAGTGGCTGGTATTTTGAGCTTTCCAAGGCCCCTCCTTGCTGCCATTTTTGATGGAAGAGGAAAAAAAAAAGATAAAAGGATGACAACTTCTTCTTTTTGTTTTATTTCTAGTCAGAATTAAGCTACTAACTTCACCTAACTCTAACTTTTCAACTCCTATTTATCGCTATGGCCGGCCAAGCTTATGAAAGGGGTCTATTTTCACTTTAAACACCCCCAATTATGGTTCTCTAGCAATTTAACATATTTAGCTAGCAAATCATAACTTTTGCCCTTTATGCGATTTAGTCCTTTTTCGAAATTAAGCTCACAAACGCTAAAATTAATTCACCAAAATTTTCATGCACTCATATAATCATGCTATAACACATAAAATAATATTAAAAATAATTTCTCTGGCCCCAAAATAGTGGTTTTGAAACCACTATTCTGACTAGGCCCAAAATCGGGCTGTTACTGGTAATGTGATAGCTTAAAGTGTCCGATGTCATATAAAGATCTGAGTCTGAGGTAGCGTACATAACTGGGACAGTTTCCAGACTATGAGTTAGTTATTTTTTGATCTTTGAGTAAAAAAAATGCAGCTACCAATACTTGGGTAGAAAATCGTCGATTTTATTGAGAATGATGGTTATACAGTTAATCTTGTCTATTGACGGTTTGATCTTAGTTGAGTACAAGGCTGAAACTGAAGTTTTATTGTAAGTCTGTGCAGCAGAGAAATGTTATGTGATTTTTTCTCATATGTTTGGCGAAACTTCAAATCGTTGCGGTAGGTACAAAATTCTTACTTGACAGGTAAATAGAAATTATGTGTCTCTGAGGTTGTTAGATTTCTTTGAATGTTAGTCTTTATTAATCAGATTGAGATTCGAGGCTTATATTGTGACCTCTTGGGAAAGCTAAAGGAAGCTCTGAAAATTTATAGGCAACTGAGAGATCGCAAACTATCGGATCGTATAAAATTTTAGAGAGTATAAGGTTGAATTTGAAAATATTCAAGTGTGTTATGTGTATATGTGCGATGATGGTATGGAACGTACCTTTTGTGTATATGTGTTGTTCGATATAGATCAAGATTTAGTTAATGTGTTGTATGATGAAAAACTGTCTATGACTTTGGTACGAAAGAATAAAGTGTTAAGAACTAAAAATTCAATCTTAGTAGAGGTTTTCTAATAATGTTGTGAATAATAGAGCCTATGGGAATACCACCTCATTTTTCGGTAAGACTTTCGGGGACAAAAGTCCCTAAAGGGGGAAGAATTGTAAAATTTTAAAATAGGGCTTAGTCAAAACTGTGGTTTTGAAACCACGAACCCGAGGTCGAGAAATTATTTTGATATTATTTTGGGTGTTATAGCATGATTATATGAGTGCATGAAAATTTTGGTGAATTAATTTTAGCTATTGTGAGCTTAATTACGAAAAAAGGACTAAATCGCATAAAGGGCAAAAGTTTTGTTTTACTACCCAAATGTGTTAAATAGCTAGATAACCATAATTAGGGGTCTTTAAAGAGAAATTAGACCCTTAAAAATGGGATGGCCGGCCATAAGGGACAAAGAAATTGAAAAGTCAAAATTGGTGGGTATTAGGTGACTTATTTGGTATTAAAATAAAATAAAATAAAAAAGAAAAACTTGTCATCTTTTCATCTTTCTTCTTCATCCACCAAAAATGGCAGCAAGGAGAGGGCTTTGAAAGCTCAAAAATATTAGCCACTTATATTCCTTGCAAGTAAGTGATTTAGATAGCCTTTCTTGATGATTTTTGCATTTTTAGGACCCTTGTAGCATGAGCTAACTAAGGAGGGGACTATTTTGAAAAATGGTTGAACGTATAGGGTTTTGAAATGTGAATATTTATGTTGTTTGCTGAATTTTTATGGAAGAAAATGAGTCATGGTTGTGTAATAAACAACTTTTATGAAAGAAGTTTGCATGAAAACACCTAAAAAGGGCTATTTCATAACGTTGTAAAAAAAGTTGTAAATGTGTGAAATAATTGACATTTTGAGTTGCTATATTTATAAAAAGAATTCGACTAGGCTTGGTAAAGGAGGAAATTTGATAAAAATTGATTTACTTGGGTAGTAAAACAAAACTTTTGCCCTTTATGCGATTTAGTCTAAGACATGTCTAGACTATGTCTGGGACATGCGTCGGCCACATTATGAGAGCTATTTTAAGACCATGTCTGGGACATGGCATCGGCATTAAGACAAGAGCTAGTGTAAGACATGTCTGAAACATGCATCGGCCTCGAGATATGCAAGCTAGTGTAAGACTTCTTTGGGACATGGCATTGGCTTGACATGTGTCAGGGTAAGGCCTGTTTGGGACATGGCATCGACACCGATAGATGAGAGCCAGTGTAAGACCTATCTAGGACATGGCATCGGCCTCGATATATGTAAGTCAGTGTTAAGACCTGTCTGGGACGTGGCATCGAATAAGATGTGTGAGCCAGTGTAAGACCATGTTTGGAACATGGAATCGGCATCGTACCCTATGTTTGAGGCTTAGTGATTATCCTGTGGTAGTCCAAATTGTTCAACTGGAAATTTAAGTTTTAAGTCGCAAAGATAGAATTTATGGCTATGTTGTGAATGAATATCCTATGTTTGATGCTTAGTGATTATCCTGTGGTAGTCCAAATGGTTCAACGAGAAAATTAAGGTTTAAGTCGCAAAGATAGAACTTATGGTACAGGTATATACATGAAATTGATGAGATGTGAACTCAATTCATGTTGTATGATCAGTAAGGAATGAATATGAGCATGTTGAGTAACACAGGTATGTATGCCAAGCTCATGAGAAATGATTTCGGTTTATGATGCACATTTGGCCGAGATGTAAATAGGTAATTCATGCCTGAGATAATGATTTTGTGATGACCTTGTGATTATAGCTCTATACTTATGATGTATAAATATGTATCTTTACCAATGTGGTGAAAATGAATTAATAAGGTGTGATAAACTTAGTATCATTAATTTACACTAAAATAGTTCTGGGCAGCTGCAGCAATCTGACTTTGAAAATCCACCAAAAATTGTGAAAATCGAATTAGAGGCTAAATAAAATATGAAATTAAATATTATTGAGTCTAGTTTCATATAGAAGTAACGGTGTAGGCAAAAGAAGTTCATATTATGAGATATTTAAATTGTTGTGAAACAGTGGCAGAATGATTTTGAAATCCCCTATCCTGAATTGGGCAAATCATTAAAAATTGTAAAAAATAGTTATGGGTTAAAATTTATATTATTAGAATCCTTAATGAGTCTATTTTCAAAAAAAAAAAAGACGAAACAAACAGGAACATCATTTGAATCCTGTGTGAGGAGATAATTAATTTTTAGTAAAGGAAGGTTGAAACTGTCAAATAGCAGGATAGGGGTGACTTTGAAGAAAAAACTATACTAATTGGCTAAACAACAAATACTAAAAATTTTATGGTAAGGATATATTTGAGTCTAGTTTCTGGGAAAATTAGCGAATCTTAGTTTGGAATTCCGTAACTCCAGATATAAATAATTTGGTGACTATGATTCGAGAAAACAGCTGGACCTAAACATAGGTAAAAAGGCAATTATGATAGTATTACTGTGAGATCATGTTGTAAGAATTGGTAGAAACATATTGATAAATTGCTTATTATTTTCATATGGACTTACTAAGCATAAAGCTTACTCCCTCCTTTCCATTTCTTTTAGCCTGTCAAGTTAGCTCGGGGTTTGTAACACCCCTAATCCGTATTCGTCGTTGGAATAGGATTACGAGGCATTACCTAACAATTCACATCTTAAGGGAGTCATTCATTACTATTTATTTTTAAGGTAATAAAAACTCAATTATACGAATCATGTGTACATCTCATTTATAACATTCAAATAATCAAATTATAACTTAGATATTTACATGACAAATTCCAAGTACAAAATTTAAGAGATTCAAACACATATATCGAATACATGCTAAAAAATCTATTTAACTTGGAAAATATCAAACATATCATTTTCTTAATTCGTATTTGTGCATGTAAAAAATTTAACAAACTATTACATTAATTATTGTCCAAACACATGTGCAACTTTAATATCATTGCCCTATAACAAAACATAACTTTAATGCAATATATATAATGCACATTACGTCATATCATTATGAACCATTAAATGTGCAAAATATATAAATTGTATTACACCCCATTCGCATACTAAAAATCATACATAAATAGAAATTACATAACCAACACTTGATTATACCATCAATATATATACACTTATTTAATAATGTAATAATATGGCTAAATATACATTATACTTATTATTATCCCTTTATGAATTATATAACAAACATAGCAAACATATATACTTTATATTAAGCTTACTAATTTGAATTAATTCATAATATAATCATGCATTCCAAATAAACCAATATTAAGCCACAACCGAATTACATATATATATACCTATCTATCAACCATGTTTACCTCATTTAATCTAAATTATAAAATTCGACTAATGCAAAACATATCAATATCACAAGCTTACCATAATGAATGATCATTGATAACCGTAGTTTATACATATTTCTATCCCATGCTTAGCACATTTTATGGATGATTTTTCCTTAAAATTGGTGAATTCGATGCTCCTAATGCCTTATTTTCATATTTTATACTTAGGTGAGCATAGAAGAGTGAAAGAAACGAGAAACGGGCCAAAAATGGAGAAAATGGGCCAACGTACGAAATCAACACGGCTGGACTTCCTCACATGGGCAGACCACACGACCGTGTACCTTTGGCAAGATCAAAGCACGATTTACATGAGTAGATCACACGCCCGTGCCCCATTTAATAGCCTTGACCACGGCCTTCAGCAATCGCAAACGGGCGTGTCCCTGCCGAGCCCAAGTTTAGTCCAATTCAGGAAAGGCCAATTTTGAGGGCTCTTAGGCATTCCAAAGCCTATACATACACTCTAGAAGGGGGAGGCACAGGAGGAAGCAAGGAATTACTCAAGGAAAGCCGATTGATCCATCTCAGAAGCTAGATTCACCATCAAGACTGAAGATCTCCCTTCAAATTCCCTTAGGAGTTTTGGGTTTTCTTATGTTTTGTTATTTTTATTCTTTTGAGATGTTTTCTTTCATTAGTATGAACTAAAACCCCTAAATACCTAAGGGGAATGAAACCTAAGACGGATCTTGTTATTATTATTTGAATTGTATGATAAATATTTGACTTGTTTTTAATTAGGTGTTCTTAATTCTTATTTTGATATTCTAGGATATTGATTCAAGTTAAGCTCTTATTCAGAGGAGGAATAGACCCTGTCTGAGAGTAAATTTGTCATAATTAAGCAGAGTTGGTTGCGCGCCTAGGGATAGGGTGACAAGATTTTGCCAGATTAGGGTGAAACCTAATAATGGGATCTATAGATTAAGTT
The DNA here is from genome assembly GCF_025698485.1 of Gossypium arboreum. Lineage (NCBI taxonomy): Eukaryota > Viridiplantae > Streptophyta > Magnoliopsida > Malvales > Malvaceae > Gossypium > Gossypium arboreum. The sequence goes on from NC_069076.1 coordinate 37,227,316, forward strand.
AATGCAACCCTAGGGTGTTAATTAGAAAGAGATTTCAATTATTCAAACTAGGGTTAGACGTTGTTAGTCTCGAGAGAGATAATAATATAACTTAGGGATCTCTACGGAACAAGTTGAATGAATAAATCGTCCGATTCAGAGTCAAATAACAAGTGAAGTCTAGGTGGATTTTTTCCTTAGGTATTGTCTGAATCAATCAAGTTTTCCAAAAAGTATTTTTCCCAAATTTCTTTTCTGTGATTTCTTAGTTTATTTAATTAGTTAGATAAACAAAACCCTTTTCTTTTTAGGGTAGATAATAAAAAGAACGCCTTAATGGCATTTTTGTCATTTGGTAAATAAAAGAATAAAATGGGAAAATCAAGTCAAAATTGTGTCCATCTTCTCTTACCTTGGCCGAAAATCTCAAGCTCACCATAGCTAGGGTTTTGTCAACTTTCAAGCTTGCCCCTTTTTTAATGTTCTTTACATTTTTGAAGTCCCCGTAACCTGATTTACCTATTTCTACCATTTTTTTGGAGTAGGGTTCATGTTTGAAAATTTACCCATGTGTGACATGCATGTGTTTTGATGTTTACTGGTAGAAAATGAATGTTTGATGTATGATAAACATCTTTTACTAAGTGGTTTTTCATGAAAACATCTAAAAAGGACATTTTTGTAAAAGGTCTAAAATGAGTGGTAAGATGTATGATTTAATGAGAAATGTGGGCTACTATGAGTATTTCATAGGTTCAGCTAGGCTTGAGTAACAAAGAAATGAACACATTTCATTTTACGAGCCTAGGGACTAATTTGCAAATATGTAAAAGTTTAGAGGCAAAACTATAAATTTTCCAAAATATAGTTTTTAGACTGGCTTGAATAATGTGATGATTAAATGAGCTAAATTTGCTATTATAGATAAAGAAAAATGGAGTCCGGACCTAGACCAGGGAATGAACAAGATTTTGGACTAAATCAAATTAATTGTCCATATTTTATACCGAGGTAAGTTCATGTGTAAATAATGCACTGATATATCATGTTTTAATATTTTATTTATGTATGAGTATCTATGATGAATTATTATGACAAGTGTATAAACGATGTTATAGCCTATGAGCATGACATTGTGAACGAGTTCGACGAATATGTGATATCGAGAAAAATCCCGTTTGATCTTTAGGAATAATTTAGGATACAATGTGACATGTCACTAGGAACTATGTGATTATGAGTTCATGAATTTATGTGTATATGTGATTATGTGAATCTGGGTGCTAGTCTTGTACGCTTTACCAGTGGCTGGGTAGCCCAGCATGTGTTGTGGGTACTTGTCAGCTTGTGTGAGCAGCCCAAGTAGTTATGTCTTGACTGTCAGCTTGGGTGAGTAGGCTCGTGATTAGCTCAAGAGTGAGCCATATGTGATTTTGATATGAGGTAGCATGTAGCTACGTTTGAAGCACTATGTGCAAGTCTTCCGTGTATCTGATAGTATTCCGAGTGTTCAACAGGTAAACCTGTGAGTTATTCGACAAGTAAGTCAATGATGAGGAAATATGACAATGTGTTACAAGCTGGTACAGGTATGTATGAAAAACTCATATAAATAAGCTGGGTATATGATGAACTTTTGGTAAGATTGGAAATGTGTACGTTATGTCTACAAATTTAAGTTATGCCTATTAATTCATGATGACTCATATGTAAACTATGTTATGTCAATGGTATTTATATATATATAAGATTATGTTGCTATTTATTTGCACGTGAACTTACTAAGCTTAATGCTTACTCCCTTTCCTTTCCATTTCCTTATAGTGTTGCCAAGCTAGCTCGGGGATTGAAGGACGTTGGAGCTCGATTCACACTATCAAATTAATCTTTTGGGTATAATGAATTTAAGTATTTTGAGTATGGCATGTATAGAGACTTGGTCTTTTTGTTATATGTCATATTGGTTTTGCCAAGTGTATTGGCTTATTTTGATTTGATGATTCATTTTGTATATGGCCATGAGATATGGCTCATTTTAGTTATAGGGATGTAATCCTATTCATATATGCATGCATGTGCTAAGATCACTCTTGATGTGGTTAAATTCATCTAGCATGGATGAATTGTGGATGTGACCATAGATGTTTGGTGATGGAGTTGTGAGTAAATGGCATAATAATAACTGAGGCATGAATGTGTAAAACGGAAGTAAATTTGATGTTTTATATTGCATGTGAATTTGGTAAGCTTGGCCTAAATGGAATATGAAGCCTTAAGCTAGTATAAATTGATAAGAAGTTGACATGACATGCATGAGCCATGTTTATGAATGTGTAAGTGCTCATTTTATGCCATGTAAGATGTCATTGAGATGAGTCAGTGTGCATGTGTTATTGAGGGCGAAAAAGGCTTGGAAAATAGCCTCAAAGTTTTCCACATGGGTAGACACACGAGCGTGTGTCTAGACCTTGTGTGACACGTGGCCTGCCCCATAGGCGTGTGATCAAACCGTGTGGCCCCTGCACCCTATTAAATGCAGAACAGAGTACTCAGTAGTAAACACACGGGCAGAGAGACACGGCCGTGTGCCTCAGCCGTGTAAAGGACATGGTTGTAAGACATGGGCGTGTGCCCAGGCTGTGTGAGGTCTGCACTTAATTTTTGGAATTTAATTCTCCACATAGCCTAAGCACACGGGCGTGTGACTTGGCTATGTGAACCTAATTGTGTTGATGACATCATAAACAAAGAGTTACACTAGCTGAGGACACAAGCGTGTCCCAAGCCACAGGGTCGTGTGTGATCGCACAGCCTGCCCACACAGGCATATGTGACCACACGGCCTATCCAACCGGGCGTGTGACCCTGTTTCATGAAAATTCTTCTAAGTTTCCTAAAGTTTTCTAATGTTCTCAGTTTAATCCCAAACCACTCTTGATGTATGTTTTGGGCCTCGTAGGCTCATATAAGGGACAACATGCATATGTATGAATGTAGTTAATTTGAACGAAATTTTATGACTCGGTATTGTATATTTATTTACGCTTAAGTTCGATAATGCCTCGAACCCTGTCCCGGCGTCGGATACGGGTAAGGGGTGTTACAGTAGTTATACTTTGAGTTAACTTAAAAGCATTCATTCATTAGGTTGTGTATGCTTAGGATTCATTTTATTGTTGACAGTGTTGTTTTAGAAAAACCGTTTGCTTGTCGCTTTTTTTCTAAAAAAAAACTCGAAGCTAAACTAATGCAGCGGAAAAACCATTTTTCAAGTCATTTTGGAAAATTAGTTGCCTTATCTATTTGTTTTCCAAAAACAATTCCTTTGTAATGTAGTGGAAACTAGGGAACAATATCAAATTTTACTTAAGCCTGATATCATACATTATCCGATTATTATGCTTGAGTAATTCATGCATACAAAAATCCCCCAAAGAAAAGTTATCAAGCTACAAACTAGAAATAATTAAAAATTACAAGCCAAACCAATAAAGACTTAATAATACTTAATTTAAAAATAATAATAATCCAAGGTCCATGTTGATTCTCGGAATGCTGAGTCCGGCCTTAATTTTGAGGTTTACCTGAAAGTTAAACACTATTGGGGGTGAGCTTATGAAAACCTCAGTGTGAGTCAAACAATTATTTAAACAAACATAAATATCGAATACAGTGAAACAAATTAGCTTTAATAAAAGAAAACAGAACCATCATAGGAATTTCATATCGTTACATAGCCATTATCAAACTGATGTCAAATGGTGTATGAGCATAGGTCATCATTCATTCGAGTAACAATCATTAATTTTGATACCATTCAATACAACAAAATACTACGTAGCATAAATCAATAACATCTGAATATGTCGTGCACATGATACAATGCAAAAATGTTCCTACCTATACCATCCACTATACACCACGAGTTCCTTAGAGCCTGTCTACCAAACTCCAAAACATTATGAGCATATCTCGATATGGTAAAACCACAGAATAATCAATAATGCAGAAAAATTTTCGGATATCAAATAGTACGATACAATTGCCAATAACATATAATATGCAATAAAATTGCCAATCCCCTTGCTACTCCAAGTGCAGTGCACTGGCTAAAAATAATGCGGACTTAATATGTCGCTAGTACTCCACGGAACTCCTCCGTCTACCACAAAATCCCAACCCAATGCATATGCAATATGTCACACAATCTCATACATAATCATATCTCAATACTTTTCACATTCATTTGACATGCTCGGCATGTCCTCAATAATCACATACTTTCAGTAAATGGAAATAGTATTCCAATCTTTCAAATTACCATTGTGTTGGTAACAATCAATATCGTTCAATTTCACTTACTTTATGGATTTTCATTGTGCATAAATAGCACCATTTTCAGTACACAATATAACAAATATCTCTTGCATTTAAATCATACATAAGCTTAATATCTCAACACATTATATCATTCATTCAAAAATTCTCAGATCTCATAACTAAAATATGCGATTACAAACTCAATCAAACATCCATAGCATCAAACTAGCAATTTTGCCAACATGTCAATCTTTTAAGGCTCAAAACATACCTGGTTCGGCCACTCACAAAATCAATAATTTGGCTATTAACACAATCCAATAAGCAAGCTAATTTATCAGATATAACATGTTATTTAACATTTTCAAATAATTTTATGAGTTTAGGACCCACACCTTATTTTTTGCTTCCTCACAGCACACTAGCGAATCTTACAATTTTCCTTAATAATTATTTAAACAAACCTAAACCAAAATTTAGTATAAATACAATAAATTTACCATTATCCAGCCTACAAACACCTACTTATGAGTTCAAACCAATCATTGGAATTATAACTAATTTATTAATCCAAACTAGTTAGATTCTTTACACTGTATCGCTGCAAACCGTACGTACAATCGTTCTTTGCCTTTACGGATGATTTGGGGTGCTTGGGTCAGCACCTAATTCAATAATATACTGGAAAATAAGTAGCTAATTAATTATTAAATTCCTTAATTTAATCAATTCATAACCTTTACCCAACAACTGTGTTAAAATAACAAACTAGTTCCCCTTAATTGCACTTACGCTTTGATTTATGGGATCCAATCGATCAAGAACGTTTTTCCCTAATTGAAATGGGTTTAAAAGATGATTATGATGTTTCAAGAACTAAAATTAATGGTAGAAAAATATGGGTATGAACCAAGAAACAAAACAACCCCTTTTCTTGCCCATAGGTACACGCATCACCACTCGCGATGGCCAAAATTTGTGCTGAATTTTAAAACAGTTTGAGATCTCATTAGAATATGGAAAAATACCTTTAAAATCATTTAAAATCCCCCAAACTCCAGATCTTTAAATTTATGTTTTTAATGGACAATATTAATTAAGAAATTCAAGAAAGAAGAAACCTTACCCAAGCTAATCGAGAGAAACAACAATGGCACTTTTTTGGCAATGTTCGAGATCAATCTTGGAGTTCAAGATTTCAGATTTGGGGTTGATTTCAATGAGAAAAAATGAAAGAAATATGATGGAGAATATGTTAATAGATCTTTTGGCAAAAAGAAAAAGAAGAAAGAGATGGTAAAACTAGATGTAGGCGACGACAACAATAGGAGAAAGAAAGAAAGAAAATTGAAGAGAAAAGAGGAGAGGAAGAGGGTGAATGGCTTGGGTAGGTAAAATTTGAATTAAAGGCTGAAAAATACAATAAAAATTTATATTTATACTTAGGTTTCAAGGGTATGGATGGCACACACATTAAAAAAATAAGGGATTTTTGCAAAATTAATTATTTCGCAAGGGAAGGGACTCAAACTTGGGACCTCATTTAATTTCCATGCTTTCTCATATTTCTTTTACCATTAGGCTTTTTTCTCATTCTTGAAATAATTTTGTAATATTTATTTTAAAAATAAGGCATGTCGCATACTAAGGTTTAAGGCAAAATTTGCAAAATAATAAAAATGGTGAGAGAGAAGGGATTTGAACTTGGGTTTCAAGGAACGTTTCACTAACACTTAACCAGCAAACCAATATCTCATTTTTTCTCTAAAAATGCATAGATAATTTAAAAAACTAAGGCATGACCACTCTCTCTCGATTCACAAACTCGATTCTACTAACCCTCAATTTTTGAGATGTTACTTGTATGCCCAAATATTTTGTCTCTATTAATATTCTTTAATGAAGGATAAGAGAATGTAGTAATGAATTTTATCATTACAGATAGAAAATATTTATCTTATTTGGTACTGAAATAAACAAATATATTTCAATATTTGATAGTACAAAATTAGTTGAAAGCTCCAGAAGAGCTAATATATCAATATCTAAAAAGCACAAAGTTTTTGATGGTTAATGCATTAGTTTTAAAATATATTCATAATGGATCTCATATTGAGATTGTGAATGAGGAAGAGATTATAATATGAATCAAAAGAGAATTGGGTTATTAATATTTTGAAGTGAACTCGGGACCTCCCGTACTCTAAGCGAGAATCATACCACTAGACCAAATTTCTTATATTTGAAGATTTTAACATATTCCATGAAGCGAATATTACATATAATTTTTGAAAATTATATTTATTTATTGACTTAGTGGTATTATAGACTTCACATTAATTTAGACATTTTTAGTGCTAAATGTTACAATAGTATTTATATGTGGATACAAAATAAAAAAATGACAATAAAATTATCAATTTGTTACAATGTAGTAAAATTGAAAAAGATGTTAAAGTAAACCAGAAGTTTACTAATACAAATACATTTACTACTTAACATGACCAGTTAGACCATCATAGATCATATATAAATCGAAAATTAATTGAGAATTCATATGGATATTCATTAAAGAACCAGAAGATTCTTTAATTTAAAGAATTCTCATTTGTTACTTGTTCTCAATAAAAATTGATTTTTAGAAACTCACTAGCTAAAGTTGAGATTTAATGTCTTACATTTCTGAAATGAATATGGGCCTATTCATCCACCATGTGGATGGTTTTGATATTATATGATTTTTGTAGATGTATCTAGAAAATAATCACATGCGTTATCAACTCGCAGTCTATCGTTTGTGAGATTGCTTGTTTAAACGATTAATTTCAGATTATGTATTTAAAATAATTAATCTTGCTAATGTTGGTGAGTTTACATCCCAAGTTTTCAATGATTATTACATGTCAATTGGGATGAAAGTTGAACATCCTATAGCTCATGTTCACACACAAAATAATTTAGCTCAATTGTTTATCAAATGTCTCCAACCAATAGCTAAATCATACTTATTATAACACCCCTTACCTATATTCAACGCCGGAATAGGGTTATAGAGCATTACCGGACCTACGAAACAGTTAAACAACCATTTAGCATACATAGCATCATTTCAAACATTCATCATTCAAACTCAATCAATTTGTCACTTATATGAGCCTACAAGGCCCTAAACATGCTTCGAGAATGGTTCGGGACTAAACCGATGACTTATGAAACTTAGAAAATTTTCTTCAAAATAAGGGACACACACCCGTGTGGCCAGGCCGTGTGTCTCACACGACTACCAGACATGCCTGTGTCACAGGCCGTGTGGATATTCGAAATGGGAGTACATGGCCATGTCTCAGCCAGTGTCCGGCCCCGTGTAACTCTCTAACTTGGGTCACACAGCCAACACATACGCCCATGTGCCCTAAAAATGGTCACACACGCCCACGTTCAAGACCGTGTGCTAGGTCATGCCAAACCTGTAGGGTAAACTGACTTATGCCACACGGCCAAGTCACATGCCCGTGTGTAAGGCTGTGTGGAGCATACTGACTTGATTTCTAAAACCATACCAGGGTACACACGGCCGTGTAACATGACCGTGTGCCACACACGGCTATGGAAAAAAATAGGCTATTTACCAAGCCATTTAGCCACCCCAAGTGGTACAGACCTTCACCTACACAAATGATACCAAACCATAGCATAATATGCAATCTAAAACAACCAAACCAAGCCTAAATCCTACCATTTCAATACTAGCCAATTCAAGGCACATAAATACCACAATATGTTATCTTAATTCACTCCAATCCTTGACTTCTCAAACAATCAAAATGACCATTATAAAATATGCATTATCAGGCCTAATTTCACAAGCATACCTATATCCACAATTTATCAATTTACCATTCATTGTACATATTATCATTAATCATCACATAACTATCAACCAAACTAAATTCAAAAAACATAACTATACTTATATGTACATTATTCAAACTTACCAAACAAACCAAAATAAGCCATCACGCATGGCTATACATACATGCCAAAACTTAAACATTTACAATGCCAAATTATATGGTCAATATCATTACCAAAACATAATTAACATGACTCAAAGTTCCTAAACATGTCATATAACCCAAAACATAATTTCAAAAGTACCGAAGTGTCAGTGGATATGTGATGAAGTCTTCGACGATCCTTGAGTTCGAGCTAGCTTTAAAATCACTATAAAACATGGAAAATCAACAAAATAAGCTATACAGCGTAGTAAGCTCGTATGGTAACAATAAGCAACTATCACCATTCATTAATCATTCAAATAATAGAAAACAATATACAACAATTATATTAGATCTCAAAGCTATCAAATGATCATTCACATAACTTACCAAAAACTTATCAATTCCATAATTTCCAAAACTCAATTCATTAGCGTACGTACCTTGTAACATCTCGTACCAACCTCAAACTCAACCATATCTTTCATTTACCTATTGAACCATTCAGAATATAAGTCGGATACTTAAGGGTTTTACACAATAAGTACCTATACCATTGCCCGAAGCCAAATCAAGGTAACTTATCTGAAATTCTGATATCATGGCCTGAAGCCAAATCTGCTGATATGCATGGCCCGAAGCCAAATCGATTTATCTCGCACCCAAAGTGCCAAATCATGGCCCAAAGCCAACTCAAGATATCCCTAATGACATGTCACTAGCATCCTAAACTATTCCTAAGGTTCAACCGGGATTCCAACTGTCGAATCTTCATCGAATCATTTCCGAACTTGTCCGTAATCACATGATCACAATTCATGCTATCAAAGCACATAAAATACATTTGAAACAAAATTATAACCTACGAACTTGCCTTGGATGTTAAAACGGTGAATCGAGTCGATTAGTCGATAACTTTATCTTTTCCCTGATCCAAATCCGTATTTCTCCTTTCTTGATCTAAATATATTTAAAATTAACTTATTTAATCATCTATTCATTCAATTTAGTCCAAAACACACTTTAAAACACATTTACACTTTTGCCCTACATGTTTCACATTTTTCACAATTTAGTCCTTATTTTATAAAATCACAAATTAATCAAATTCACAATAAACCCATGCTAGCCAAATTACCATAATGCCCCTAACAGCCCATATTTTTCATTTATTTCACATTTTAACCACTAACTTTACACATTTCTCAATTTAATTCCTATTTTGCATTTTCACTGAAAATCAGTTAACAAAACTTGTTTAACTATCAACAACTATTCAACATCTATCATCAAACTTCATAACTCATACATATTCATCAATGGCATCATTCAAAATCTTTAACAGTTTAATCATGCAATTGTCGAACCCTAAATAGCATCCATGTATGTTTTTCTTCTTGTTAAAATCGGCTAGAAGAGATGAACGAAGAGAAATTGTTTTGTTTTATTTTAATTTTCAATTACCATGTTAACCTTTAATATTAATCACTTAAGCACTTATTATAAGCCCATATTTGTTCACCCACCATTATAATGGTATAATTACAACATAAGGACCTTCATTTTAATAAACCATAGCTATTAGACACCTTTAGCTATTAGAACTCAAGTTTTACGCTTTAGGCAATTTAGTCCTTTTTATCAAATTAACTATTCAAACGATAAAATTTCTTCACGAAACTTTTACACATACATACTATCATGCTATAAACACTTAAATTAATATTAAAATAATTTTATGACCTCAAATTTGTGGTCCCAAAACCTCTATTCTGATTTGACCAAAAATGGGTTGTTACAAGTCTCCCCCTTAGGGATTTTCGTCTCCAAACATCTTACCAGTGAATAGGTTAGGGTACTATTTTCTCATAGCTTCCTCAGGCTCCCATGTAGCCTCTTCGACACCGTGATGTTTCCATAAGACTTTTACTAAAGCTATGCATTTATTTCTCAACTCTTTGATCTCTCAAGCAAAAATTCTAATCTGTTCTTCGTTGTATGTCATATCAGGTTGAATTTCAATCTCTGATGGAGAAATCACATGTGATGGATCAGATCTATACCGGCGCAACATCAATACATGAAATACATTATGAATCTTTTCCAATTCTGAAGGTAAAGCTAGTCGATATGCCACTGACTCTATTCATTCAATTATCTTATACAGCCCGATGAATCATGGACTTATTTTGCCTTTGCGACCGAAACGAAGGATTTTCTTCCACAAAGATACTTTCAAAAACACTTTATCAACGATTTGAAATTCAATATCTTTTCTTTTCAAATCCGCATATGATTTTTGACGATCTGAAGCTGCTTTCAAACAATCGCTAATTACTTTCACTTTCTCTTTGGTTTCTCTAACCAAATCAACCCCATGAATCTATTTCTCGCTAAGCTCTGTCCAACCATATAAAGCTTCGTACGGTGTCATCTTTATGCTCAATTGAAAACTATTACTATATGCAAATTCAACCAGTGGCAAATATTTCTCCCAATTGCCTTCGAATTCTAAAACACAACATCTGAGCATATCTTCGAGAATCTGTATTACTCTCTCAAACTAACTGTCAGTTTGCAGATGAAAAGCTGTACTAAAATTCAACTTTGTACCCAGAGCTTCTTGTAATTTCTTTCGAAACTATGATGTAAACCTCGGATCTCTATCCAAAATAATCAAAATTGGCACCCCGTGCAATCTAACGATCTCAGCAATGTACAATTCAGCTAATCTATCAAGTGAATAGTTAGTACGTACCGGAATGAAATGTGTTTATTTCATTAATCGATCAACAATAACCCAAATAGCATCTTTCTTTTTCAGAGAAAAAGGCAATCCTAATACGAAATCCATCGTAACTTTGTACCATTTCCACTCTAATATCATCACTGGTTGAAGCAAACCCGAAGGTACCAGATATTTAGCTTTAACTTACTAACACACTAAACATCTCGTTGCAAATTCAGAAATGTCTCATTTGATATCCGACCACCAATACAGTTGTTTCAAATCATTGTACATTTTAGTACTTCCTGGATGAATGGATAAACAACCATTATGTGCCTCGTGTAAAATTTTCTAAATCAACTCTGGATTTTTCTGTACACAGATTCTATCTCGAAACATCAAACAATCATCAGGTCCAATTTGGTACTTTGAATCACTAGTCGACTTGCATTGTACTCTTTAAGATTACAATTCACTATCACATTTCTAAGATTCACAAATTTGCTGAAGAAATACTGGTTTAGCCTTTAACTCAGCTAAAACCGAACCATCCTCAGATAATGTCAACTGTGTATTCATTCCTCTCAAAGCAAACAACGATTTTCTACTCAAAGTATCCATGACCACATTCGCTTTCCTCGGGTGATAATCAATTACTAACTTATAGCCTTTTAATAACTCGAGCCACCTCCGTTGTCGCAAATTCAAATATTTCTGAGTTATAATATATTTAAGCTTTTATGATCAGTAAAGATGTAAGAGTTTTCACTGTACAAATAATGACGCCAAATTTTCAATGCAAAAACTATAGCAGCCAATTCTAAATCATGCGTCGAATAATTCTTTTCATGCGGTTTCAACTGTCTAGAAGCATAGGCTATCACTTTTCCTTCTTGCATAAATATGCAACCCAAACCATTCAATAACGCGCCGCTGTAAATCATAAATTCAGGTTGAACCAACACTGGTGCCTCATTTAACAATGCTTTCAATTGATCGAAGCTTTGTTGGCATTTCTCAAACCACTCAAAATTTACATCTTTCTATAGCAATCTGGTAATTGGTGTAGCAATCACCGAGAACCCTTTAACAGAGCGTCAATAGTAACCAGCCAATCCTAGAAAACTTCTAACCTCGGATACATTTCTAGGTGGTTTCTAATAAATAATTGTAGAATTCTTGCTCGGATCAACTTGAATGCCATCCACCGAGACAATATGTCCCAAAAATCTAACTTTTCAGAGCCAAAACTCACACTTACTAAATTTAGCATACAGTTGCTTATCTCTCAAGGTTTGCAACACAATCCTCAAATGCTCGGCATGCTCAGACTCATCTCATGAATAGATCAGAATTTCTTCAATGAACACAACAACAAATCTATCTAAATATGGTCTAAAAATTTGATTCATCAAATCCATAAAAATGGTAGGAACATTAATTAGTCCAACAAGGAATTCATAATGTTTGTATCTCGTTCTGAATGTAGTTTTTGGTACATCTGAGTCTTTAACTCGCAACTGATAATAACAAGATCTCAAATCAATTTTTGAAAAACTGTTGCACATTCCAACTAATCAAATAAATCGTCTATTCTCGAAAATGGATACTTGTTCTTTATTGTAACCTTGTTGAGCTAACGATAATCAATACACATTTTCATTGACCTATCTTTCTTCTTTACGAACAATACAGGCGCACCCCAGGGCAAAAAACTAGGTCATGCAAAATCTCTATCCTTTAACTCTTGCAACAGAGCTTTCAACTTTTCAAATTTGTCAAAGCCATTCTATACGAAGCTATAGATATCGGTAAAGTTCCCAGTACTAACTCAATGGCAAACTCAACCTCTCTGACTGGTGGCAACCCAAGCAACTCTTTTAGAAATACATCCGGGTATTCACGAACTATAGGCACTGATTCAATCACGAACTATAAGCACTGATTCAATCTTCCTTTCGAACATTTTGGTACCAAAAACATATGCTAGGTACGCATCACAACCTTTTCTCACATATTTTTGAGCCGACATTAATGAAATCACTATTGGCAATCCACCCAACTCATTAGATTCAATCCGAAGAATTTCATTATTCTAACACTTCAATTCTATATAGTCTTTCGTCTGCAGTTCACAACAGCATCATGTAGAGTCAACCAATCCATACCTAGAATCACATCGAACTCATCAAATGGTAAAAGCATCAAGTCAGTTGAAAAATAGTAACCTTGAGTTATTAAAGGACAATTTTTGCATACTTTGTCAACTAGAACATACTTGCCTAGAGGGTTCGATACTTTAATCATAAACCCAGTAATTTCAACTGGTAATTTCTTACTAGATACTAAATTCTCACAAGCATATGAATATGTCAATCCAGGAAAGATAAAATGTACCGGTAATAACATCTGGTGATGACGTTTCTTCGCCAGCGCGAATAGCGTAAGATTTGTGTAATATCCTGAATTAGGGCCTAATCGGAATAGTGGTTTTGTGACCACAAATCCGAGATAGAAATAATTATTTTTGAGGTTTATGATATGATTGCATGATTGTGTGAAAATTTCGTGATGAAATTCTATGCATAAAGTGCTTAAGTTGAGATTAGGGACTAAATCGAATAATTTGCAAAACTTGCATTCTAGAAGTTTTTAGTATGAAATTGCTTTCGAATATTAATGAGGAGGTCTTAAATAGCAATTTGACCAATTTCTAAGTCTATGGAGAAAAATTGGACATGGATGGAATTTTTGGAAAGTTTAGTAGTAAGGGCATTTTGGTCATTTAGTTATTAAAATGAATTAAAAACAAAATTAAAAGGCAATTTTTGTCCATCATCTTTATTAGGCCAAAATTTCAAGGGTTCTCCATAGCTAGGGTTTGTTTCAAGCTTTCAAGCTCCATAATCAAGAAAGACGTGGAATCGATCGTGATCGGGGAAAAAAAAAAGCTTTCGGACTAAATTATAACATTTCTAAAGTTTGCACCGAGGTAAGTTCGTACATGAATAATTTAACGATTTTTTTTATGTTATTTTATGTTGTTATCATATGAATTGGTGGCTGTCCATAGAACGATTAAATGATGGAAATTTGCAAATTTAATTAGATTGTGAATAAGTGTTAACAGTGAAAAAGGAAAGATTTTCCTGGTTGAACCTTCGGAACAAGAACAATACGAATGACCCATTGTGAGTACACGTGTGTAGTACTAAGTTCAGGCTACTACGTGTACCATACTGTTAAGTCGCATGTGTAGTACTAAGTGCAGGCTACTATGCGTACTCAATCACTTCGATCACGTGTGTAGTACTAAGTGCAGGCTACTACGTGTATCAGATGGTGAGGTCACGTGTGTAGTACTAAGTGCAGGCTACTATTTGTACCGGAGTTGGTCGCATGTGTAGTACTAAGTGCAGGCTACTATGCGTATCAGATAGCTTCGGCTATAAGTGTGGAAAGGGGAAATATGTGTAAACAATGGTATATTTGTTATTTTTTCGTTGAGTTCAACGGGGAAAATCGATAAAGTGGTAATATATGAAAAGTTAGGAGCTATGTGCTCGATAATTGAGTGAATTCTAGTATAACAAAAAGGACTAGGTGGAATTATGCAAGAGTGAAAGTTAGAAATAAAACAGTGTTGGACAACAATAGTTACATGATTTTAAAAATTTACCAAAAATCAAGGAAGTTGAATAAAAATACAAATGATATATGAAAATAAAGTTTAATGAGTCTATTTTTACATAGAAGAAACAGAGGAAGCAAAAGAATTCTATGTTGTGTGATATTTGAATTCTTGTGAAATAGGGTCTGAATGAATTTGAAATCCCCTGTTCTGAATTTAGAAATTCACCATAAATTGTAAAAAAATTATTAAGAGTCATACCTTATATGCATGGATTCATTATTGAGTTTATTTTTAAGAGAAACAAACAGCATGGTCGTTGTAATTCTGTACAGGGAGAAATTTGGTTCGTAGTGCACAGGGGTCAGATAGTCATACCCTGAAACAGGGGAGACTTTAACTAATAAACTGTACTAATTGGCCTGACCAAAAATTCTAGAAAAACTTTATTAAGTATAGATGTGAGTCTAGTTTTAGGGAAAATTTATGGAATTGAATTTTGAGTCTTGTAGCTCGAGATATGATTTTTTTAAAACTGGGACTCTAGAAAATAGCATGTCCTGAATATGTGATTATATACTAGTATGGTTGTTTTACTTTGATAAATTGTATATATCAATTTCGTACTTACATACTAAGCTATATGCTTATCTTCTTTTCTTTTTCTTGTCTTATAGAGTTACTAAGCCAGCTTGGGAATTTGGAGATCGTCGGAGACCCATCCACACTATCAATACTTTTTGGTACTTTGTAAACACTATTTTGGAATTATGGCATGTATAGAGGGCTGAATCATTTTGTTATATGTTATAATTAATTTGGTTTAAAATATTACTTTTCAAAATTTGATAATTTACTTGTATTTATGTATATCTGTTAATGTTATCTATTTTTGTTCAAGCTAGAAGAATTAATTATGTAAGGTCAGTTAAATGTGTGAATTCATGTTTTCGTGATCTGTAATATTCCATACCTTGTTCCGGCTTAGAGCATGGGTATGAGGTGTTACGATCTGGTAGGTGTTTTAGCTTCAGATCTCATTACGGAATCTTTTGTTGCCCCTCGACTACCACTCACATTTCCAGCATTTCTTGGTGGTCTTCCTCTAATCGACATATTATTCGGTCTTACATTCTGAAGTCTATCTTTCTCAATCATCTCAGAACAGTCTTTAATAAAATGATCTGACGAGCCACATTTGAAACAAGTTTTAGTACTCTTATTCCAGCATTCACTAAAATGTCTTCTCCTGAACTGATGACACTCGGGTTAGTTATTTCTCATGCTGCCAGCGCTCGAGACAGAAGTAGCTTGAGCTTTAGAATTCACAGGTTGATTTCCACGATCTCTATTCTGGTATCTGGTTGATGCTGTAACACCCTCATCCGTATCCAACTCCGAGATAGGGTTTGAGCCATTACCGGACTTAAACATTCACAAACATACAAAATAGAGTCATCAAAATTTTCCCAAAATTAAAACTTTTCAAACACATGCATATCGTCCCTTATACAGGCCTTCGAAGCCTATAACATTCATCAGGGTGGTTCGGGACTAAACCGAGAACTTTGAAAATCTTTGGGAAACTTAACCAATTTTCATGCTTTGGAGAGTCACACGCCCGTGTGGGTTGGGCCATATGGTCGCACACGTCCGTGTGGCTTGGGACATGCCCGTGTAACTCACTGTTTGTGATGTCAGCAACCGTTTAAGGGCACACGGCCAAGGCCCAAGGCTGTGTCCTCTACACGGCTAAGACACCCGGCCATGTCTCTACCCGTGCGGTAAAGACTTAGGCTAATTTCCAAGCCTTTTTGTCATCTTTACATGCACACACATACATGATTTCAACGGCATTCATCATTAGCTCGTTATTATGCATTAGTTCCACCTACTCATGATAAACTAGTCTAGCTACATCACAAGACATTAACCCATATCATGGATAAATAGGCTTACAAGTCAAAATAATTATAAGCCGCATCTCATGGCTATAATCAACAAATCAATATAAGCTAATACATTTGGCTAATACAACAGCATCCATCATAGAAAAACTAAGTCCTTATACATGCCACTCACATAAAAACATTTAACATACACATGTCAATACTCTACGGATAATGGCTCTATAGTGTGATGCTGCCTCCGACGATTTCCAACCCCGAGCTGACCTGACAAAACTAGAAAAAATGGAAAGAAGGGAGTAAGCTTTAAGCTTAGTAAGCTTGTAACAGCCCTATTCTGACCCTAGTCGGGAAGTGGTTTCGGGACCGCTAAATCGAGTCGCAGAAATAATTGAATATAATATTTTATGTCTAAAATATGTGATCATGCATGTGTGAAATTTGAATGCTTTGATTTTTGTCAAATTGAATGTGTTTCTAAATAAAAAGGACATATGTGAGAAGCTTTGAATATATGTGTGGCTTATTTTAAGTGATTAATTATTGAATGATGCAAATAAGTAGGTTTGCATGCCAATTTGCCACTTTTAATGCTAGTGGCCGCCAAGCTCATAAGTATGGACATTATATGCATGATTTAATATTATTATATTTATTAGTGGTGAGAAATATGTAATAAAAAATGTATTAAATGAATTAAAGATGAATAAAAGAGTATGGGTAATAAAATAATGTGTTAGTGGGAGGAGAAACCAAAGTTGGTTTATTCCTCCATTAAATAGCTAGGAAAGGGGAGAAGAAATTTCCTTGGGTTGTTAAAATTTTCGCTAAGGAGATTGCTAGATGAAGGGTTGTTCGAATAGAGAGGGAAGAAGAGGGCTGCTGCATGTTTAATTTTGAGCTCACTTAGGAGCTGGTTCCTTAAGAAACTCATTGAAGGTGGCAGCAAGAAGGGAAAGAAAGCGCTCAAGAGTAGGTTCAATTGCTGTTCGAGAAGTCCTTGCAATGAAACTTTGAAAAATTTCCATGTTTATACTGTGTTTAATACATGTTAGTTGTTACCAAAATACTGGTGTTAGAAGTGAAGAAGAGTTGATAAATAAATGTATAAGTTGGTGTTGAAACCTCTTTGTTGAAGGTGATAGTTTCAGCATGTAATTCTTGTAGTTTATCGTGCAATAAATCCGGAGTAATTGATCTGCTGCTGCTCTAATTAAGGTAAAATGTTGGTTAATCAATGTCCTTTTTTGTGGTAATAAGTAAAATATAAAGATGGTTGAAATTAACATGCATTACTATTCGGTTTATGTTTGAAGAGTTATTAACTTTTGGAGGTTAAAACAGTTTAATTTGGGATTTACATTTTCAAATTTCAGTTTTAGTAATGTCCCATTATTATTGGCTGAAGCTAAGGAAATAAGCATTTGTTGAAAGGATGTAGGGAACTGAATTGTCTGAAAATTATTTGCTGTCAACTAGTGAAATTTTAATGTTCGAATGTATGCTGAATTTTTAAGTGTCCGAATGCATGCCAAAATTTAACATGTTCAAATGCACGCTGGAGTGTTTTGTTTAGGTAGGTTAAATGTGTCTGATATTCAAACCGTCTATACACTAGAGTCATTGTACCATTTCAAACAGGACAAGAACTCATGTACTTAAAATTGAGCTATCATGTTGCATGATCTTGTATGGTAAATTAAATGAAAATCGGCGACATTGATATCAAATTTTAATACAAAATATAGGTGAGTACTGGATATATGAAATTATGTAAATATTTAAATTATGATGGATGATTTATGTGTATAGAAATGAAATGTCTTTAGTGAGAACTCGATGATGTGTATTTGTGAGCATGCATGTGCATTAGATGCTAAGTGGGAAAATCGGTTAACATGTTGTGTGTATTATGGCCGAATGTGAATCTGGATAATATTGAGTAATGTTTGTGTTTAAAAATGATGAAACGAAGTTTATGCTTAAGTGAAATTATAGGTATGTGATGATTGATTTGTGATATGCATGTTTAAATAACATGCATGCAAGGTATGTGTGAAAGAGTGAATTGGTAATAAATCTACTTGGGGCAGCGGCAGTAACGTGATTTTGGAAAATCACCATAAATTTTGGGAGATGAGTTAGAAGTTGAATAAATTATGTAATTAAAGCTTAATGAGTCTAGTTTCTTATAAAAGAAACCGTGTAAGCAAAAGAATTGCCTATAATAAGATATTTGAAGTGATGTGGGACAGGGTCAAAATGACTTCTAGATTCCCTGTTCTGTTTTTATAAAATCATTATAAATAGTACAAAAATGCTTATAAGATGAATTTTATATGCTTAGACTCCTTAATGAGTCTAGTTTCAAATGAAATAAACAAGAATATATTTTGAATTTTGTACAATGAGAATTTTGATTCGTAGTGAAGAATGGTCAGACTAGTCAAACAGTGAAACAAGGGAAAACTTTAAGAAAAATCTGGTATTGATTTGCCAGACCAAAAATTCTGAAAATTTTATGGATAAAAGATATATGAGTATATTTTCAGGAAACTTAACGGCACTTGATTTGGAGTTTCATAGCTCCAGTTATAAATGATTTAGTGACTGTTGCTCGGGAAAAACAGCTTTAGTGAATTTGTGATTAAGTAGTAAACATTGATAAAAAACTGTTTGAGTTGCTTATAAACTATCAATTAAAATTTTAATCAAAGTACCGGATCTGTATTAAATTGAGGCTATAAGCCGTAAATGACTAGTATACCTAGTCAATTTTGTTATGATGAAATTGATGTACAAGATATATATATGTGGTAAAGCCGAATGGCTAATGTAAAATATGTATGAGATATATATATGTGGTAAAGTCGAAAGGCTAATGTGAAATATGTATGAGCCATGAATATGTGGTAAAGCCAAATGGCTAATGTGAAATATGTATGAGATGCGTATATATATTGTGGACGAATAACAAATTGTGAAAGGTGTGTATTAGTAGATATTTGATGAGGCAAATGAATTACAAATATGATAGTCGATGTGAATGTTGTAACATTGCATGAAACTTGGAAATATATTCCTAGTACGACCCGATGACTACGTTTGGGGATTATCCGAGCTAAAGGTCTCGCTGATGATTAGAGTAAAGCGTAAGATTATATGACTTCACAGTAACAATTGTTAATAAATATGTTCAATGCGTTAAGTTGGACAGGTATGTATTCTGAGCTTATATTTAAGCTTGATTTGAATTAAATCACAAGGTTGTTATGTGATGCATATGTGAGTAAAACAATAAGACTGTTTCTATGATTATTGCACATTTGGTCAATGTGAAAAGTTAGGTGAAAATATGTAATGTACCTATGTTTATAAGAGATCACTATCAAGTGAAAATTTATCTGCTTATTGTGTATTACGTAATTGTGTATATTCGGCCAAAAAAAGGGCAGTATACCTAGAAAGAGGTTATATGAGAATTCGTAAGATCGACTTTAATTTGGTTGGTCAAGTATGTGATAAATACTTGTACGTGTTAGACCCATCAGAATTAAATCATGATTGTAAAGTGGAAAGAAAATATGAAAATGCCATATGAATATGTGGGTATACAGTTATGGAGAAATATTAAAGGATATTGGGAGATATACATTTTGACTTGACCGATGAGGATAACTATAGATATGAAATGAAATGATATATATATGAATCAAATAAACAAATTGGTTATATTTGAGTTCAAGAGTTTTTTTTTTAATTTGCTTAAGACTTACTAAGCTTATAAAAGCTTACTCTGTTGTTATGTTTCTCTGTTTTATAGATTGTTGAATTTGGCCTTTTGCTCGGGGATCGTCAGCAACTTTTCATACTATCACTATCCACTGCTTGGTACTGCTATGTTTTGGATTATCTTATGGCATGTATAGAATAGACTAGTGGCAGAAGAATATTTTGGTTAATGTATATAAGCCATGCGAAAATGGCATCTTTTGAATGCTTACTTAGAGAAGTTTAAATTTTATCCCTGGCTGTGCTTAGTACTTATTTAAATGAATGATCTTTATTTCAAGAAAAAGTTCAAAATTTTACTGTTCTGACATGAGTTACAAGTCCGGTAATGCCCCTTACCTATTTCGGCGACGGTTACGGGATAGGGGTGTTACAAAGCTCGCATGAAAATAATAAACAATGCGATAACATGCTATTTTCATATTCTTTCTATTTATTCAAATTGCAGCTAAGCTATTTTCCTGAGTTACAGTTATTAAATTATTTATATCCGGAGCTACAGAACTCCAAATTAAGATCCGTTCATTTTCCCTGAAACTAGACTAATATATATTCTTACTATAAAATTTCCATAATTTTTGGTTTAGCCAATAAGTACAGTTTATTCTATAAACTTTCCCCTATTTTTCTATCTGACAGTTTCGACCTTTCTTCACTAAAATTTATTTATCTCATAGTACGAGACTCGGATAATGTTCTCGTCTCTTTCTCCTGAAAGTATACTCATTAAGGATTTTATTCTTATGATTTTCAATACATAAATATTTTTGTACAATTTATAGTGATTTTCTCAAGTCAGAACAGGGGATTCCAAACTTATTCTGACTCTGTCTCACAAGAATTCAAAATCTCATCATATGAGATTCCTTTACTAGCACCATTTCTTTTATCTAAAACTAGACCCAATAAGCTTTAATGTCATATTTTATTCAGTCTCTAACTCAATTTCTATTATTTTTGGTGGATTTTCAAAGTAGGGCCAATACTGCTGTCTAAATCTATTTTGGTACAATATAGTGGTCACTATCATAAGATCATTTCCAACTAATCATGAACTTACCATTTTGTGGATCCCTTACTCATTTTTCACAGTAGAGCTCAATATAAAAGTTATTATTTCTCATGGGCACACTTAGTCATACATTTCAAGTTAGGATCATTCCCTATCACATGCACTCAATCATCAAATTCGTCTCATGACAAAGCATCATAGCATTAATCTTAGTTGAGCTCAATGATTCAAGAATTTTCATTCTCATTTCCCATTTTGATCTAGTTGAATTTCTCGAGAATCTCGACGGATAGCCCATTTACCGTCAAATTATACAAGTGATCATTTTCAAGAACAGACTCGGGCAAACACATCTTACGGTGGAATTACCAGTCCAAGCTAAATCCCCCGAAATATAAACCCATAGAGTGATATCGGGATTACTAGTCTAGGCTAAATCCCTTATTGCGACAAACACTCTCAATGAGCTCGTATCTGAATTACCAATCCAGGCTAAATTCAGTCCCTAATCGGATTAGCCGTCCGGGATAAATCCATAATGGACACATATTCTTCAAGAGGCTCGATTACTCAAGGAACACCCGTCTGGGCTAGATCCTTTCTATAATGAGATCAACGGATTACCCATCCAGGCTAAATCCTTTTCTGCAACACATGCAGGATCTCAAAACATGGAAGCCATGGTTTATCCATCGAATTCCCCTTTTTAACTTCAACAGGGACAATTATCATCCCGTCAAATTTATTAATACATTTCATAAGTTTTCATGCCATCATCATATACAATTATCATACATTCATAAAACATGCATTTAGGCATATTAAGAGTTTACTTTAAGTTATTCGAACTTACTTGTCGAAATCTCGTCAGGTACAACGCATGTAATACTAATTTAACATTCAATTCAAGTAACAATACTTTGCCGTTCAATTTCACATGACACAACAAGCATCACATTTTCCATATCATACACACCATCCATCAACTACTCCTAAACATATTAAATCATACAATTTATGTCATATCAATGGAGAATTACAATTCAAGCATGGTATTGCATTATTATTAACACACGAACTTACTTCGGATCCAGAAACGACAATTTACCATTTTAGTCCATAACCTTGTATTTTCCTGATTTAAGCCCGAATCTCGATTTCCTTGATCTATAATATCACATTTAGCCTACTAATAAGTCACATTATTCATATGGGTCCAAAAATCATATTTTTACAAATTTTCATTTTGACCCCTAAACTTTCACATATTTTCACTTTTTCCCTAATACTTGTAAAATGGTTTTTATTCAATTTCCTTACATTTTAAGCCTAGCTGAATCATTTTCACAACTATGACAGCCCCCAATTTCCACTAAATCACCTTTTTATGACCAATTTTACAACTTTTACAAAACAGTTTTTTCAGACATTTTCATCCAAAACCGCTTAGTAAAAATCATTTATTTAACACCCAACACACATTCTATACCACTAGACATCAAAATACAAGCATGTCACTCATGGCTAAATTTTTAAACATAAACTCTAACTCAAAATAATGGTAGAAATGAGTAGATCATGTTACTGGGATTTTAAAAATGAACATTAAAAACGGGGCTCGGATTCACTTACAAATGAGCTTGGAAGCTTGAACCAAACCCTAGTCATGGCTTCCATGTGGGGTTTTCGGCTGGTACATGGAGAAGATGACCAAATTTTGGCTATTTTGGCTTTTTAATTCTTTTAATAATTAGATTACCAAAATGCCCCTAACTTAAAAATATTTTATTACACCCAGTTCTTGTCTATTTTTGTCCAATAATTAACCAATGGTCTAATTACCATTTAAGGACCTCCAATTTAAAAACTCATAACAATTAGACACCTCTAACACGTAGAACTCAACTTTTTCACTTTTTACAATTTAGTCCTTTTGACCAAATTGAGTGCCCAAACGTCGAAATTTTCAAACAAAATTTTCACGAAATCATTCAGTGAAATCGTAGACCATAAAAATATAATAAAATAAATTTTATTACATCAAATTTGTGGTCTCGAAAGCACTGTTCCAACTAGGCCGTAATTCGGATGTTATATTTCTCCCCCTTTAGGGATTTTCGTCCCCGAAAATCTTACCAGAAAAATGGTTTTGGTTTTTCACTTGGATTCCTCAATCCTATAATCGATGTCAAAGAACTTTCACTCAAGCTAAGCCCTTACTACCTATCTCTTTAAATTCCATATACAAAAATCATGAGTGGTATTCACTTTACAACACTTTCACTAAAACTTAATCTCTATTAGAAAACTCATGTACTCAAAAGTCTAATCCACACCATCATGTTACATATACATTCGCACCCAAATCCTTTCAGATTCAAATAGTGAAACTAGCCAGTTCATCTCGGCCTTATACTTTTTATAATTCCATACAGTTGGATTATTTGCCAAATCACAGTTGCCTTTCATTTGAAAGCCTCCTCTGGCTTTCCCAAGAAATCATGCTATGAATCTCAGATCTCAATCTGATTAGTGGATATTAAAATTTCAAGATATCCAACAATCATAAAGACACGAAATTCTATGAATCTGGTAAGCAGACATTCGGGCATACCAGCATAATTTACACATCTCAAAACATTTAACAATGCTACATATCACTTTCCTCTTTCAAGGAAAGGAATGATCTAGATAAGAAAATCCATATTAACTTTTTCTATTTCCATTCTAATGCCCAAACGACAAAAATAATTCTAATGATTCTTGCTATATGTCTTTAGACTTTCAACATTTCAAGAATTTGTACTCAAAGATAAACAATGATTGTTTCAGCATTTAATTTAAATACCCAGATTATCTTCACATTATCAATCTTAGATCTTCCTATCGCATTCAATTCTTCTAGGAAACATATACTTCTTAATTAGACTATTCGTCTTTTTACCCGTGAAGAAATAAAATCTTATTCTCAAGCATGAACATCTCATTAAATTCTAAACATATATTCCATACAGATTGAGTAGTCAAGTCGACCTTATTCATCCGAAATTAATATTTCAATAAATTCTCTCTTCTAGTCAACAGAACAATTCAACATGTATCATTCCATATTCACTCATCATGCTAATCGAAGACCATAAAAAATGCATTAGCATAAGTAACATCGACATCTCAACTGAATACATTAACTCTGATTAACTTACTTGAGAAAGGAAATCCACCATACACATTGGGACTTGAAATTTCACCTAATTATCAGGATCCATTCAGAGGTATAGTCATACTTGTTCTATATATATCAATTACAAGCTGGAAGTCATGCTCTAAATGCAAGCCATGATCGACAAGTTACAAGATAAAGATAATCAGAAAATCCAAGATAGAGAAATTAGAAACGGAGAAGCCCAAAATAAAGAAATCCATGATAAGGAAATCCAAATTACAATACTGCATCAAAAAGACCAAGAACTAGACTCATAAAAATATGAAAGACCCCAATGGTTTTTCAAAGAAAAAAATCTAGAATAACATTATTCCAAACCACTGACAACAAATACGACCAGAACTATATGCTTCTCATATATATATATAAAATCAATTAGAGCAATGATTGGTAGAGACAGAATCATGGCACCATACACAATTTCTCATCAATTCCTAATAGCCAGAATTCAACAAAATACCAGAGAAAACAGAACCATACAGATCATAATCCAATCAGACTGACAACACATTCGTCTAATGTTAAGATCAGGGAACATTTTCATAATATAAGAATTCATCAGGGATTCGATAGCCCCAATAATATTTCCGGTTTCAGATAATCTTATACAATATCTCAATAGAGACAGTCGCAAACTGTTCACTGTAATTACCATGCTTGGACATTTCATATTTCGAACATTATTCCTTTAACTATTTCTGTCATCCCAAATTCCATAATATTCCTTTCACTAAGAGAACCAGTTCACGAGGGAATTTCAATCAATACATCTCTCGACATCATACCGAATAGATCGGTTTACCAAAATTAACCTTTTTCACTAACTGTGATGTTGCGAAAATTAAACAATCTTTCAGTTAATCCGATATCTTTCTAGCTCACGTCTGTACTTATCAACCCATTCTCAATCTCTAATCATGCTTATAACCACTCCATCATTGAACTCTTTGGTTTCTCACTTGGAAACTCGTTCAACATAAATCTCAGGAATTTCTATTATAAAACACCACTTTGGTAAGGAGGAGGGGGCATAGGGCCTCTAACTCGGCTCTCATATACATATACATGTAACATAGTTTCCATCATCATAACCACCATATCTCAATCATGTCATTCATTTCGGGTAACTAACATTTATATTAATTTAACACCCACTTTCCTGTTATCTCATTTAGTCAAGTATAATTATGCATGCATTCCATGTTTTCTGGAGAACTTTACTTATCTATTCATTTAATCATACAAGTCCTGCACATGATTTCATACATAGGCCAAAAAACACAGATAAATTTATTACAATCTATACTTTTACCTTGTACACCATCATTTAGACATATCGTTACAATCATATAAATTAGTCCAAGCAATTTAACACATTTACTTAAGCTATACCAGCTTATCAACCACGATTTTTTTCATATAAGCGTACGTAAATATTCATTCCATCTATATCTTTGGTAAGTTATCTAAACGCATGCATTCACTAAAGCAAATCAATCATTTACATCATAGAATTATCTATTAATCATAGATAAGCTCATTCCACCATGTACACATTTCATGAATCCTCATTCGTACCTTTCCAAGCTTAAGTTCATCATGACTGTACTTTACTCGAATATTTTAGATTCACATTCAAATGGTCAGTGTAGCTCGGTTGAAGAGTACCTTTGTCTAAACAAAATGGCTCTCACCCGCATCGAGAGGCATCACACTATCACAGATCAGTGGCATGTATAGCTGGAACCCCATACATATGCTAGGTTAGTCCAAGAACTGACTAAACCATAGCTCTAATACCACTAAATTTAACACCCCTCACCTATATCCAACTCCGGGATAGGGTTTGAAGCGTTACCGAACTTAAACATTCACAAACATACAAAACCAGGTCACCAAATTTTGCCCAAAATTAAAACTTTTCAAACACATGCATATCGTCCCTTGTACAGACCTTCGAAGCCTATAACATACATCAGGATGGTTCAAGACTAAACTGAGAACTTTGAAAATCTTTGGGCAACTTAACCAATTTTCATGCTTTGGAGAGTCACACGTCCGTGTGGGTTGGGCCGTGTGGCTTGGGACACACCCGTGTCCTTAGCCCGTGTAACTCTCTGTTTGTGACTTCAACAACCATTTAAGGGCACACAGCCAAGGTATACGCCCAAGGCCCAAGGCCGTCTCCTCCACACGGCTGAGACAGCCAGTTGTGTCTCTACCCGTATGGTTAAGACTTAGGCTAACTTCCAAGCCTTTTTGTCATCTTTACATGCACACACATACATGATTTCAATGGCATTGATCATTAGCTCGTTATTATGCATTAGTTCCACCTACTCATGATAAACTAGTCTAGCTACATCACAAGACATTAACACATATCATGAATAAATAGGCTTACAAGTCAAAATCATTATAAGCCACATCTCATGGCTATAATCAACAAATCAATATAAGCCAATACATTTGGCTAATCACAAAAACATCCATCATAGAAAAACCAAGTCCCTATACATGCCACTCACATGCAAACATTTAACATACACATGTCAATACTCCACGGATAATGGCTCGATAGTGTGATGCTGCCTCCGACGATCTCCAACCCCAAGCTGACCTAATAAAAATAAAAGAAATGGAAAGGAGGGAGTAAACTTTACGCTTAGTAAGCTCGTATGAAAATAATAAACAATGTGATAACATGTTATTTTCATATTCTTTCTATTTATTCAAATTTCAGCTAAGTTGTTTTCCCGAGTCACAGTCATTAAATTATTTATATCTAGAGCTACAGAACTCCAAAATAAGATCTGTTAATTTTCCTTAAAACTGGACTCA
Source organism: Gossypium arboreum (assembly GCF_025698485.1). Lineage (NCBI taxonomy): Eukaryota > Viridiplantae > Streptophyta > Magnoliopsida > Malvales > Malvaceae > Gossypium > Gossypium arboreum. The sequence continues at coordinate 37,254,747 of NC_069076.1, forward strand.
TATATATTCTTACTATAAAATTTCCATAATTTTTGGTCTAGCCAATAAGTACAGTTTATTCTTTAAACCCTCCCTTGTGTTGCTGTCTGACAGTTTCAACCTTTCTTCACTAAAAGTTATTTATCTCATAGTATAAGACTCGGATAATGTTCCTGTATCTTTCTCCTGAAAGTAGGCTCATTAAGGATTTCACTCATATTATTTTTAACTCATAATTATTTTTTTACAATTTATAGTCATGTTCCAAAGTCAGAACAAGGGGTTTCGAACTCATTCTGACTCAGTCTCACAAGAATTCAAATATCTCATCATATGAGATTCCTTTACTAGCACCATTTCCTTTATCTAAAACTAGACCGGATAAGATTTAATTTCATATTTTATTCAGTCTCTAACTCAATTTCCACTATTTTTGGTGGATTTTCAAAATAGGACCAATACTGTTGTCCAAATCTATTTTGGTACAATACAGTGGTCACTATCATAAGATCATTTCCAACTAATCATGAACTTACCATTTTATGGATCCCTTACTCATTTTTCACAATAGAGCTCAATATAAAAGTTATTATTTCTCATGGGCACACTTAGTCATACATTACAAGTTCAAATAATTCCCTATCACATGCACTCAATCATCAAATTAGTCTCATTGTAACACCCCGAACCCGAGACCGTTGCCGGTGTCGGACACGAGGGGTTAACAAGCCAAAACCACTTATGGCACCGACCAATTTGACATTCTAGTCAAGCTGGAAAACTGCGTTGCTGTCGCCTTAAAACGCATATCTCGAGTTCCACAACTCGGAAACTGATTCCGTAAATTTTCCCTGAATTTAGACTCATATATCCATCCATGGATTTATTCCTAGAATTTTTGGTCGAGCCAATTGGTACAGTTTATTAGTTAAAGTCACCCATGTTACCGGGATCGACTGCTCTAAACTTCGCGTGTTACAACTTGAATATCTCTCTGTACAGGGCTTTAATACTAGTGCCGTTTGTTTCTAATGAAACTAGACTCAAAATGGAATCTGTACATATAATGCATGACTCCTAATTCTTTCTGGATAATTTATAGTAAATTTTTAAAGTTGCGTCAGGGGACCCAGAAACCGTTCTGGCCCTGTCTCACAATAGCTTTAATATCTCTTAACATGTAACTCCTATGACCGATTCGTTTCTTCCATATGAAAGTAGACTCATCAAGGTTCATTTACATAATTCTTTCACTATTTAATACCATCCCAACAATTTTGGTGATTTTTCACATTCCGTCACTGCAGCTGGCAGCACCTGTTTTAAGGTAGGTCTTACCTATTTGTAGTCTCCATGAACCAACTAGTCTTGCCATACATAGGTTCACCTATGACCATTTTTTTTTTTTTTTTTAGCCATTCCAATGGCTGATCATGTGACCAACACTCCCATTTCCAATCCATAATCACATCATGAAACCATATATATATATATACAAATCACAAATGGTCTAAGTTCGTACTTTACTTCTACGAGCCATTTTCGCATGGCCGTACACATGTACATCACAACACATTGGAACCAACGAGGGGTAGTCCTATACATGCCATTTCAAAGTTCAACCGAAAATTATACCAAAATGGAGGTTTCGATAGTGTAGATGACTTGACTTTAATGATCCCGAATCCGATTGCTATCGAGCAAAATCTATAAAACAGAGAGCCAAAGCAACGGGGTAAGCATTTTTATGCTTAGTAAGTCTCAAGCAATAAAATCAGCTTTAATTAAAGCATTACATTCACATAGCCAAATGCATCATTTCATTAATACACATTCACATAATCATTCTTACTTCACACTTCATCATTATATACTTTCACAAGATATCAACCAATTCAATAGCTGAAACTTCGTTAGTCGATTGAGCGAATGTTGCTCAAACACGTCGACTTTCCAATGCACATATAAACATACCTTATTCTTTGGGCTTTTCGAGCGTACTAATTTAATTTATTACAGCAACCAACGCTCACCTCCAGCCCAAGCTTCTTGAATACAACCGGATATAACCACATGCACGAATGCCTTGGTCTTAGCGGATAGAACGACTTGCACAAATGCATTGGGTATTAGCCGGATTTAACAACTTGCACGAATGCCTTGGTCTTAGCCGGATGTAGTCGCTAGCACAATTGCCTTGGTCTTAACCGGATATAATTACTAGCATAAATGTCTTGGGACTTAGCAGGATATCATTCAATTGCTCATGCACACATATACATCAATAATCATTACACATCCATATTTCATTTTCGTTACTAAGGCTCAAACACAAACATATCACTAGCATAATCGCCTTGGGACTTAGCCGGGTATCATTCAAATACTCATACACACATAAATCAATAATCATTACACATCCATATTTCATTTCACATAATTCGAGTAGGGTCATTTCTTGAGGACTTACCTCGGATCTTTGTCGAACGGCTTCAACGGCTATTCGATCACTTTTCCTTCCCTTTATCGGATTTAGCTCCCTTTGCTCTTGAGTTTAACGAATGCAAGTAGAAGCATTCAATATTTTTCTCAATAATGTTTACTTGTTAATCACATTCAGCATCTCATATCAACTCATTTTATTATAAACTATCAATCGACTTTTAAACCAAAACGCCATTATAAGGCCGATTGTTCTTGGTCATACATACACGAAATCAAAATAAATTCCAAGGTTTTCACATTATAAGGTACTAAGCGAATACACTTGCTAGGTTCACATACATTCTTCATCAATTTCTTCTTTAAACAAACACATTTAAGCATTCCTTTCGTATTATCAACTCCAACCACATTCATTACTCAAGTATAGTAATTTCACATTTGGCAATAGTATTACATACAATAGCCGATTCTTCTTACTTTGTATTTGTGCATCTATTTGATCATTAGTTTAGTTCAAACACCCATACACCAAGATTCATCAAGTTTAGCATGAAACACAACCCTTAATCCTCAATGACCACTATGGCCGAAAATCCTAGTCAACCCAAAATCACAATTTCTAGCATGGGTTACCTAGAGAACTTGGTAACTAGCTCAATTTCATCTAACGTTTCAAGAATTCACATGAATTTCTCACTTTATTTATAGCTTAGAAACCGAATGGTTGCTCCTTAGAATCGGCCAAGAAGAAACAAGAAACAAAAACTTGTTTCTTTCACCCATCCACCATTTCCCTTAAAACACAAGACAACAATCATTTTCCTCCATTTCTTCCATGGCCGATTACCCACTATCACCACACAATCAAGATCTTGACAAGGCTAAGTAGAAAACTTAGTAACTAGCTTGATGTATGCTAATATTTCAAGAACTAACATGAAATCACTTACCTTGTTCCAAGCTTAAGGGTGACCGATTGGCTATCTCCCTTCTTCCTTTGAGGTTCGCCAAGCTAAGGAGGATGAACACTTTTCTTCCTTTCTTTTTTGTTTTGTTTCTCTCATGTACGGCAAAGGGGGGAAAGCATCCACACTCATTTTTTTTCCTTTACCCATGCTCTTATTTTATTATTTCTAACATCCACCACTAGCAAAACATGTTTAAGACATGTTTTCTTTTGCCCATCTTCATTACCATGGGCCACTTCCTTTTCTTTGGGTAAATTGACATGCAAAACCATTCTTTTGCATGCATATACTATTAGACCATTGAAAGATTAGCCTATCACCTTTCAACAATGTTTCATATAAGTCCATTTTAATAAATTCACATAGAAATGATCAAATTAATGCATGCAACTTTCACACATGCATTTACTAACATCATAAACATAGAATATAACTTTTAATTACTTATAAGACTCGGTTTAGTGGTCCCGACACCACTTTCCGACTAAGGTCAAATTAGGGATGTCACACTCATGATAAAGCATCATAGCATTAATCTTAGTTGAGCTCAATGATTCAAGAATTTCCATTCTCATTTCTCATTTTGATCCCGTTGAATTTCTCGAGAATCTCGATGGATAGCCCATTTAACATTAAATCATACAAGTGATCATTTTCAAGCACGCACTTCCGCGAACCTCACATCTTACGACGGGATTACCAGTCCAAGCTAAATCCCCCGAAATATAAACTCATAGAGTGATTTTGGAATTACCAGTCCAGGATAAATCCCTTATAGCGACAAACACCCTCAATGAGTTCGGATTTGAATTACCAATCCCGGCTAAATTTAGGCTCTAATCGATTACCCGTCTGGGCTAAATCCATAATGCACACATATTCCTCGGGAGGCTCGATCACTCAAGGAACAGCCGTCTGGGCTAGATCATTTCTATATTGAGATCAACAGATTACCCTTCTAGGCTAAATCTTTTTCTGCAACACATGCAGGATTTCAAAACATGTAAGCCATGGTTTATCCATCGAATTCCCCTTTTTAACTTCAACAGGGACAATTATCATCCCATCAAATTTATTAATACATTTCATGAGTTTTCATGCCATCATCATATACAATTATCATACATTCATAAAACATGCATTTAGGCATATTAAGAGTTTACATTAAGTTATCCGAACTTAGTTGTCGAAATCTCATCAGGTACAACCCATGTAATAGTAATTTAACATTCAATTCATGTAACAATAATTTTCCATTCAATTTCACATGACACAACAAGCATCACATTTTCCATATTATACACACCATTCATCTTCTCCTAAACATATTAAATCATACAATTTATGCTATATTAATGGAGAATTACAATTCAAGCATGGTATTACATTATTATTAACACACGAACTTACCTCGGATTCAGAAACATTATTCATATGGGTCCAAAAATCATATTTTTACAAATTTGCATTTTGACCCCTAAATTTTCACATTTTTGCATTTTTGCCCCAATACTCGTAAAATGATTTTTATTCAATTTCATTACATTTTAAGCCTAGCTGAATCATTTTCACAACTACGGCAGCCCCCAATTTCCACTAAATCACCCTTTTATGACCAATTTTACAACTTTTACAAAACAATCCTTTCGGACGTTTTCATCGAAAACCGTTTAGTAAAAGTCATTTATTTAACACCCAACACAAATTTTCTACCACTAGACATCAAAATACAAGCATGTCACTCATGGGTAAATTTTTAAACATAAACCCTAACTCAAGATAATGATAGAAATGAGTAGATCATGTTATGGGGATTCTAAAAATGTAAAGAACATTAACAATGGGGCTCGAGATCAGTTACAAATGAGCTTGGAAGCTTGAACCAAACCCTAGTCATGGCTTCCATGGGGGTTTCAGCTGGTGCATGGAGAAGATGACCAAATTTTGGCTATTTTGGCTTTTTAATTCTTTTAATTATTAGATTACCAAAATGCCCCAAACTTAAAAATACTTTATTACACCCATTTCATGTCTATTTTTGTCAAACAATTAACCAATGGTCTAATTACCATTTAAGGACGTCCAATTTAAAAAATCATAACAATTAGACACCTCTAACATGTAGAACTCAACTTTTGCACTTTTTACAATTTAGTCCTTTTAACCAAATTGAGTGCCTAAACGTCAAAATTTTCGAACGAAATTTTCATGAAATCATTCCATGAAATCGTAGACCATAAAAATATAATAAAAAATAAATTTTATTTTGTCGGATTTGTGGTCCCAAAACCATTGTTCCGACTAGGCCCTAATTCAGGATGTTACAGATGCATTCGATCGACTATATGAATCTTGGGATTTCTTTAATGAAGAATGATAAGTTTTATTCATCGGTCTTTTTCTCAAATCTCTATCCTCTAAATTAGCTTTCTTCTTTTCTCAGAAAAGTCTTCGGTTTTGCAAGTCCTGTCAACTAACGCAACAAATTCTTCCAAATCTAATATCTCAACCAGAAGTTTAATATCATCATTAAACCCATCAACAAACCATTTGCACATAATCTCTTCGGTAGAAATATACTCTCAAGCGTACTCGCTCAACCATACAAATTCTCTCTCGTACTCGGTTATGGTCATGCGGCCTTGTTTCAGTTCTAAAAACTCTTTATGCTTTTGATCCAGAAACCGTTGACTGATGTATTTCTTTTAGAACTCGGTCTAAAAGAATTCCGAGGAGATTCTCTCCCTCGGCACCACCGATACTGATGTATTCCACCAATGATACGCGGTATCTCTCAGAAGGGATATAGCTCACTTTAAACATTCAGCTAGCGTGCAAGAAAGCACATCAAACACTTGAATCATATTTTCAAGCCAAAACTCCGCTCTCTCAGGGTCATCATCAACATTAGCTCTGAACTCTTCAGCCCGTGCTTATGGATCTTATCAACTAGAGGCTTGTTCAATCTTAAAAGCTCGACCCCTTGAGGAGCTACAGGAACCTGTTGGGGATTAGGAGGGGTGGAGGTTGTTGAGCAGCCAGGTTCGTACGAATGTGTAACACCCCGAACCCGAGACCATCGCCGGTGTCGGACACGAGGGGTTAACAAACCAAGTTCACTTGTTTTGCCCACCAATTTGACATTTCCAGTCAGGCTGGAAAACTGCGTCACCGTCGCCTTAAAAATCATATCTCGAGTTTCAAAACTCGGAAACTGGTTTCGTAAATTTTCCCTGAATTTAGACTCATGTATCCATCCATGGATTTATTTCTAGAATTTTTGGTCAGGCCAATTGGTACAGTTTATTAGTTAAAGTCACCCATGTTACAGGGATCGACTGCTCTGACCTTCGCGCGTTACAACTTAAATATCTCACTGTACAGAACTTTAATACTAGTGCCGTTTGTTTCTAATGAAACTAGACTCAAAATGGAATCTGTACATATAAGGCATGACTCCTAATTCTTTCTGGATAATTTATAGCAAATTTTTAAAGTTGCGACAGGGGACCCAGAAACCGTTCTGGCCCTGTCTCACAATAGCTTTAATATCTCTTAACATGTAACTCCTATGACCATTTCGTTTCTTCCATATGAAAATAGACTCATCAAGGTTCATTTACATAGCTTATTCATTATTTAATACCATTCCTACAAATTTTGGTGATTTTTCACATTCACGTCACTGCAGCTGGCAGCATCTGTTTTTAAGGTAGGTCTTACCTATTTGGTAGTCTCCATGAACCAACTAGTCTTGCCATACATAGGTTCATATATGATCATTTTAACCATGCCAATGGCTGATCATGTGACCAACATTCCCATTTCCAATCCATGGTCACATCATGACACCAAATATATACATATACAAACCGCAAATAGTTTAAGTCGATACTTCACTTTTACGAGCCATTTTCTCATGGCCGTACACAAATACATCACAACATATTTAACCAACAAGAGGTAGTCCTATACATGCCATTTCAAAGTTCAACCAAAAATTTATACCAAAATAGAGACGTTGATAGTGTGGATGACTTCGACTTTATTGATCCCGAATCCGATTGCTATCGAGCGAAATCTATAAAACAGAGAGCCAAAGCAACGGGGTAAGCATATTTATGCTTAGTAAGTCTCAAGCAATAAAATCAGCTTTAATTAAAGCAATTCATTCACATAGCCAAATGCATCATTTCATTAATACACATTCACATAATCATACTTACTTCACCATCCCAACTCTTATGTTCATACACAAATAACGGCTTCGTTAAGGCCGATAACTCGTTCCATCATAGGAGCGGATATTCATACGCTCTTACTCCTAGCGCCATAAAGCACACACCACACTTACCTTGTCATTGGGAAATTTCACAAGTGCATTAGCTAAAATTTTCCAGCGAGCTTATAATTTTCAAATCACATACCTTGAGTTTAACCGGATATCGCTACTCGTTCAATCGCCTTGGGACATAGCCGGTTATGGTAACCCGCACCAAGGCCTCACGGGACTTAACCCGGATATCACGATTTGCACAAATGCCTTCGGGTCTTAGCCCGGATATCACGATTTGCACAAATGCCTTCGGGTCTTAGCCCGGATTTAACAACTTGCACGAATGCCTTCGGGTCTTAGCCCGGATATAGCCACTAGTACAATTGCCTTCAGGTCTTAACCCGGTTATAATTTCCAGCATAATTGTCTTCGGCTTAGCCCGATATCATTCAATTTCTCATGCACACATACATCAATAATCATTGGACATACATATTTCATTTTCGTTACTAAGGCTCAAAGCAGAATTATAATTACTAGCATATTCGCCGGGACTTAGCCCGGGTATCATTCAATACTCATACACATAAATCAATAATCAATACATCCATATTTCATTCCACATAATTCAATTAAGGTCACTTCTTGAGGACTTACCTCGGATGTTGTCGAACGGCTTTTACGGCTATTCGATCACTTTTTCCTTCCCTTGTCCAATTGTGGCCCTCTTAGCTCTTGAGCTAATTCAAACAAATTCAATTTATTAAAACCTCATTGTGCTAGCTTATGGCGAATATGACAAGGAGTTTAAATGGCCATATGGCCACTCTTTAGCTTGAATACACAATGGTCATGCACATTTTATACTACATCAAGCAATTCAATACAATTTATTCGAGCATCAAGGAAAAGCTAAGGCCTTCAATAGGCTACCCAAGGCCGAATATTCATGTACATGTTGAGGCCAATTATGCACTTAATACCTCACAAAACAGCATGCATTTTACTAGTTAATGTTTGCATATTGTAGCTCAAAACTTATAATATAGCATCAAGCACTCATATGTGTGCTAGGCGAATGTGCTTGCAATTTCACAATTATTCTTCAACATCTTCTTCTTTAAACAAACATATTCATCACTTCCTTCATAACCAAAACATCATGTGCAAACATATATATACATATATGAGCATGGCCAATTTCAAGGTGTCCATAGCCATCCAAAACACACATTTTAACTAACATGCAAGAAGCATGAACCATGCTCATGAATGCATCATGGCGAATATGACAATCATGCCCTTTTCAACTTCAATCATGATTAAACAAAAGAAAACTCAAAATCTTACTCAAAAGTAGACAATCCATCATTGCATGCATCATCATCAAGCTTCACACTTAGCATGCAATGGCTTTATCACCATAACAACTTTGGCCAAATACCATTTCCATGGCATAACAAAGATTTGAGCCATGGCTAACATGCACATCAAGTTAGCAACCAAAACATGCATGAAACTCCTAACACAACCTCATACATACCTTAATCTTGATGCCAATTTAGCCAAATCACCTTCTAGATCTCTTCTAAACCAAGCATGAAGCAAAAATCCTCTTTCTTCCTCCTTATGATTTTCGGCCAAAAGGATGAGAAAGGATGAACACAACAAATTTTTTTCTTCCTTCTTTCTCAACTCACGGCAAGGGTGGGATTACCACACTCACACACATTTTTTTTTTCATTTTTTTATCACCCATACACCTTTGTTTATTATTTCACCCTAATGCACCAACAAAACATGTTTCATGACACGTTTAGCCCATCCTCCCTTGTCATGGCCGGCCACCACCTATAAAAAGGGGGAATTTGACATGCAAGTCCATTATTTTGCATGCATGCTTTAATTAGTCATCACACATTTCCCTATCATACTTTCAAAATTCACTACTGAGTCCTTTCTTGTGGAATTCACCCTTATAACACTAAATCAATCATCATAAAATGTCATACATGAGCACACACATATTAACACATATCATAGGCATCAAAATAAATTTTAAATTATTTTTATGCCTCGGTTTTGTGGTCCCGAAACCACATTCCGACTAGGGTCAATTTTGGGCTGTCACAGAATGTATTGAGTAAAACATTCGTTCATCATTTGGAAAAAGGCTTCTCTAGCCTCTCCTTCCTGGCTAATCGACACAGGTCTAGAATCAAACGGCGTTGTCTGTTGAGCGAGAGCTGGCATATTACTCTCAACCTCATCAGCTATAGCTCGATTAGGATCCATTTACTATATGAAAGCACATTTGAAAATGTTAGGAGTCATCACACTATCACAGTTTATATATGGCATGTATAGCTAGACTCTCACACACGCTACGTTAGTCCTAAAATTGACTAAATCGTAGCTCTAATACCAATAAATGTAACACCCCTTACCTGTATTCAATGCTAGAATAGGGTTATAGAGCATTACCAGACTTATGAAACAATTAAACAACCATTTAGCATACATAGCATCATTTCATACATTCATAATTTAAACTCAATCAATTTGTCACTTATACGAGGCTACAAGGTCCTAAACATGCTTTAGGAATGGTTTGGGACTAAACCGCTGACTTATGAAACTTTTATGAAACTTAGAAAGTTTTCTTCAAAACAAGGGACACACACCCGTGTGGCCAGGTCATGTGTCTCACATGGCTACCAGACAAGCCCGTGTCACAGGTCGTGTGTCTCACACGGCTACCAGACACACCTGTGTCACAGGCTGTATGGACATTCAAAATGGAAGCACATGGTCGTGTCCTAGCCCGTGTCTGACCCCGTGCAACTCTCTGACTTGGGTCACATGGCCAAGACACACGCCCATATAGCTAGCCTGTGTGCCCTAAAAATAGCCACACACGCCCGTGTGCTAGGCTGTGCCAAACCTGTAGGGTATACTAACTTATGCTACATGGCCAAGTCACACGGACGTGTGTCTCAGCCGTGTGGAGTATACTGACTTGATTTCTAAAACCACACGAGGGGACACACGACTGTGTAACATGACCGTGTGTCACACACGGCTGAGACATACGCCCGTGTGGACAAAAATAACCTATTTACCAAGCCATTTAGTCACCCAAATTGGTACACACCTTCACCTACACAAATGATACCAAACCATAGTATAATATTGTAATACCCCTAACTCGTATCCGTCGTTGAAATAGGGTTACGAGGTATTACCGATCATATCACATCATTCACATACATATTTCATGCGCTGTTCATATAAATATATATATCATCATATTTCATTCATTCATAAACACATTTTTCCCTTATAAAGATCTTCAAGACCTAAAAACATGCTTATAAGAGGTTCGAGACTAAACTAACATAATTCAAAATTTTTGGTAAACATAGAAAATTTTCAAACATTTCAGGGTCACACGCCCGTGTGAACAGGCCGTGTGCCTCACACGACTACCAGACATGCCCGTGTCACAGGTCGTGTGAAAACAGGGCATACATACTGACTTGTACCACACAGCCGAGGACACACCCGTGTGCCAGGCTATGTGAAATCTAAAAGGGTTACTGACTTGGGTCACACGGCAGACCACACGCCCATGTGCCAGCCCGTGTGCCACACATGAAAAATAGACACGCCCGTGTGTCTAGGCAGTGTCAAAACTCTAGGGTATACTGACTTTAAATCGTAGGGTACCCCAGGGGACACACAGACATGTAACATAATCGTATGTTGCACATGGCTGAGACACACGCCCGTGTCTTTGCCCATGTGGAAAAAAATTGGCCATTTATAAGGCCAACATGCTGTAACACCCCAAACCTAGCCTAGACATTATGGCCTAATCTAGCAATGTCCCATTAAAGTGTTTTTTGAAAAACATGATTTCGTTGAAAAATTCATTCGATATTAAAACCTCTTTGTGTTCTTAGAATATCTCGTTCATTGTTAAAACTCAAGTTTTTTAGCAAAATGATAATCATATTAAATTGATGTTACTTTTTAAAATATTATTTGTTGTGGAAGCTTTTAAACTATATTGCGTAAACATGGTGTTTTGAAAAATATTTATCTTTTTGAAACCCGTCTTTTTCCTACTTCTAGTAGTTTATATCAATGCAAGTAAAAATCTCAAATTAAAAGATAGAACTTTAAAAAGGCCTTATTACATAGAAATACCCAAATATAAATTATTTATAAATCAAAAATCCAGTAAAGAGGCATAAACAGATGTGTAGCCATCTTCAAGTCCCTCGTAGCACCGATCTACCTAAGGATTACCTACGCAGATAAGCAGAAGGGTGAGTTTATGAGGATTACCTACGCAGATAAGCAGAAGGGTGAGTTTATGAAACTCAGTGTGTAATCCCAAAGACAAATAGTCAAACAGGTATTACGCAAATACAGTCTGGGCCTAACCCTACTTCAGTATCAGTCCAGTCCAGTTAGGGCCGTAGCCCATTCAGTAATAGTATCAGTGTGGGCCTTAGCCTAATTCAGAAATAGTATTAGTACAAAATGCAAATAGAAATCCTACCCAGCCACCACGCTATCCAACCCTACACTCTATGTGCGGATAAAATCAACCAACCCATCCTTACACTCCAGATGTAACACCCCAAACCCGGCCTAGACGTTAGAGTCGCATCTGTGATGTCACATTGAGGTGAGTTTTTGTAAAGCGTAGATTTAATAGAAAAGCTCGGTGGCGTAAATAACCTTGTTTGTGATTCTTTTGTAAATCCAACTTGTTTAGTCCATTTGCCACAATACAAGTTCGTTTAGTAAAACATGTCTCGTACTAGGTTTTTATATTACTTATAAACATTGTCATTGCGAATGCTTTTAAATCAAGTTACGTAGCTTGATAGTTGAAAACCTTTTACTCTTGTTTTTTAAAACCCGCATCCTACGGCTAACAGATATAAATAAAATCCCCAAATAATAATAAAAACTTATGTAACGACTCGAATTTGGGCCAGAAGTATTGGGCCTTGAGTATGGGTCCATAAGGAGGTTGTATATAAGTATTAAATTGTGCTAGGAAACGACACAATTGTGTATTTGCTTCAGTGGTTAAGTGTTCTGAGTGTTCTGAGAAGTGTTGGAGAAATCTTAGGTTCAAAACTGGGCTTTAGCAAAAATTTTGGTTTTAAGTGAATAAAACATTGGGTGCTTGGTTGAAGGCCTTCTAAATTTTTGTGTTAAATAAATGACACAAGGAAGCATGTTGACTAGTGGTTGTGGCGTCATTAAGGTTGCAAGGGAGCCTGGGTTCAAGTCTTGGATCTGGCAATTTATTTTGGTTTTTCTTTTAAAGAAACCTAGACTTTGGCATATAGACCTTATAATTAGTTGAGGCTAAAATGGTGACATAAAGAGCTTTGTGGTGTAGTGGCAAGGTGGCGTGTTGTGTAACTATGAGGTTTAAGGTTCAAGTCTTGGGATGCGCAATGGGGTATTTTTTTTTCTGTTTGAGCTATGTAGGAGTTGGAGTTGGACTGGAACTCTGTGGTTGAAGTGGTCATATAAAAATAAGGAATTTTCCTAATGGTTGAAAACAATCCCACATCAGGAAGCTAACATGGGAATTGGTGAGAAGCTGGCTTTAAATAGAGCGAAGAAGATGAGTTAGTGAGGGAAAAAGTGATTAAGACTCAATCCAGGATGTGCCAAGGTTAGCGATTGTGGACTTCGGCGCGTTATCATAAACAGGTGTGTATTTCGCACTACTCTAGTTCCAGAACGACAAATGTCAAAATACCGAAATGCCGATCACACGGCGATGGCAGCCACACGAGCGTGCGAACACACGTGTGAGAGCTTTGACGTGATGGTTGAGGCCATCATGAGTGCTCTCATGCACTTAGGTTGCTTTGGGCCATGATGGGCCAGGATAGGCCATGTGGGCCCATGAACCCAAGTGGATAAATTGTATGATTGTGTAGTAAATATTAGATTGGACTATGTGAATCTCATATCTATAGGCTAGTATTACTGAAATACCCCTGTAAGGTAGAATTACTGAAATGCCCATGTAGGATAGAATTACTAAAATACACTTGGTTTACAAAATTACCAAAATACCCTCGATTAGCAAATTACCAAAATACCCCTGGTTTGTAAAATTACCAAAATACCCCTAATTTTTAAAATTACCGAAATACCCTCAACTTGTAAAATTATCAAAATACCCTCAATTTGTAAAATTACCAAAATACCCCTGATTTGGAAAATTACTAAAATACCCTTGATTTGGAAAATTACAAAAATACCCTTGATTTACAAAATTACAGAAATACCCTTGACTTTCAAAAATTATAGAAATACCCTTGGTTTGTATATTTACCAAAACACCCTTGTAGGGTGAAATGACCAAAATACCCCTAATAGGTAAAATGATCGTTCTGCCCCTCTAAGGTATGTGACTCACTGATAATATAATTTGATTGATTTGACTATATTTTGACTAAGAATGTATGACTGTGATTGGACTGTTGTGACTATGATTTGTATGATTTTATATGCCGTGTGTATATTTGCTGCACTGATAATACAATATTATGTTGCACATGGGTGGGGATTATGAAACGGAGGAAGAAATTGAGGATCGCACGGTTGCTTGAAGACCTTGGATCCACCGATTGAGAATTGTGTGGTTACTTGACAACCGTGGATCCACCGATTAAGGATTGCATGGTTGCTTAACGATGTGGATCCACCGGTGGCTTTTAAGCCCAATATATGATTATTGACAACTCTGTGTCGATCATATTTACCCGAGGCTGTTGTCAACTATATTACTGTCGTTGATGGCTATGTGCCTAACATGATACAACTATCGATGGCTTAAAGCCAATTATTTTGATTATGGCTTTGCGCCAACCTACATATGGCTCTGTGCCAACCTGATTATGGTTGTGTGCCAAACGTATTTGCCTAACGCTATGTGCAAATATATGATTATTGACGACTCTGTGTCGACCAAAATTACCTAGGGCTGTGTGCCAATTATTTTACTCTATTTGAGGGCTATGTACCTAACATAATGCAGTTATCAAAGGCTTTGTGTAATTGTGCCATTTCGCTTACGGCTTCCAGCCGTCCTGTTATCTGGCACTGTTGTTGCGATGTTTACGGCTATGTGCTGTCCTGTTTACAACTATGTGCTATCCTGTCTACGGCGTTGAGCCGTCCTGTTGACTTAGTGCCGCAATCAGTGCTAAGCTTGGTGTGTTGGCTGGGTGGGTTGATTTTATCCCTACATGGCGTGCTAGTTGGTACGGGTGGTGTGTTGGTTGGACTGGGTTTGTAATCATGTCGCATATCTCGCATATGATCTTGATTACAGAATGGGTTCCGCCTGCATCGATTCTGAATTTTGTCTGTTTACTAACTATTTTAGTTTAGGAGGGGATTACACACTGAGTTTTCATAAACCCACCCCGTTTATTAACTGTGCAGGTAATCCCCAGGATTAGGAGGATCAGTGCTGCTAGGGACTTGTAGGTGGCCACACAACTACTATTGTTTTCGACTTTCTTTTAAGTTATCTATTTAAAAATACTTATATTTGATCTGGGTTGTAACAAGGACTCTTTTAATTTCTGGTTCTAAATTTGGAATTTTATATACTATTTTATAACTGTTGGAGTAGAACACGGTTTTCTTTTCCAAAACAATAACTATTTTTCAAAATATCACGTTTCTGCAAAACTGTAAACTAAACTTCAGCAACAAATAAAGTTTTAAAGGTAATAATGTTTTACAAGAGAATGACTTTTAATAAACCAATAGAAACTGAGGTTTTCACATGTTTTAAAATGGCTAGAGGTTTTAAATAGTAAGAAGGGTTTTCAATGAGAAAATGGTTTTTGAAAAACACTTCAATGTGACACGCCAGATTTTGGCCATAGTGTCTGGGTTTGGGGTGTTACATTTAGTGGTATCAGAGTCAAGTTACAAAACTCGACTGTGGAATGGATTTTCAAAATTTTGTATTTCATGAGGTTGTTTCCAAATATGTAAAGTGTTTTGGGGTATTTTTTTTGAAAAATGTGGCACATCGAGTCTCCGGCACCGAATCTGCAAGTTTCTGAAATTGTTGCTTGTTTTCTTTGAAATGTTGTAGATAGAAAGAATGTGATTTCTTAAATATTAGACTGTATCGCTACACGTAAAGCTAGAGTTTGTATTTTTCTGTGTATGTTCTGGAAATGGTAGGCATGTGTTATTTATCTGCTCCAATGGATAGATGGTTTGGTGCATGCTTGTATTGTTAGGATCAGATACGCAGCGAGAGTGTAGTGTGGTGGGCTAGATTGTACGACTATTCTGATAGTTGGAAATTTTGAGGAAGAAATTTTTTTAAGGGGTAGAATTGTAACGCATCAAATTTGGGCCTAAAAGTATTGGGCCTTGAGTATGGGTCCGTAAGGAGGTTGTATATAAGTGTTTAATTGTGCTAGGAAATGACACAATTGTGTATTTGCTTCAGTGGTTAAGTGTCCTGAGTGTTCTGAGAAGTGTTGGAGAGATCTTGGGTTCAAACCTTGGCTTTAGCAAAAATTTTGGTTTTAAGTGAATAAAACCTTGGGTGCTTGGTTGAAGGCCTTTTAAATTATTGTGTTAAATAAATGACACAAGGAAGCATGTGGTCTAGTGGTTGTGGCGTCATTAAGGTTGCAAGAGAGCCTGGGTTCAAGTCTTGGCTCTTGCAATTTATTTTTGTTTTTCTTTTAAAGGAACCTGGACTTTTGCCTATAGACCTTATAATTAGTTCAGGCTAAAATGGTGACACAAAGAGCCTTGTGGTGTAGTGGCAAGGTGGCGTGTTGTGTAACTACGAGGTCTAAGGTTCAAGTCTTGGGATACACAATGGGGTATTTATTTTGTTGTTTGAGCTGTATAGGAGGTGGAGTTGGACTGGAACTCTGTGGTTGAAGTGGTCATATAAAAATAAGGAATTTTCCTAATGGTTGAAAGTAATCCCACATCAAGAAGCTAACATGGGAATTGGTGAGAAGCTGGATTTAAATAGAGCGAAGAAGATGATTTAGTGAGGGAAAAAGTGATTAGGACTCAATCCAGGATGTGCCAAGGTTAGCGATTGTGGACTTCGGCGCGTTCTCATAAACAGGTGTGTATTTCGCACTACTCTAGTTGCAGAACGGCAAATATGGAATGCCAAAATGTCGCCGGTCACACAACGATGGCAGCCATACGAGCATGCAAGCCCTCGTGTGGGAGCTTTGACGTGATGGTTGAGGCCATCATGAATGCTCTCGTGGGCTTAGGTTGCTTTGGGCTATGATGGGCCAAGATGGGCCATGTGGGCCCATGGGCCCAAATGGATAAATTGTATGATTGTGTAGTAAATATTGGATTGGAATATGTGAATCTCATATCTATAGGCTAGTATTATTGGAATACCCCTGTAGGATAGAATTACTAAAATGCTCCTGTAGGGTAGAATTACTGAAATACCCTCGGTTTACAAAATTACTGAATACCTTTGGTTTACAAAATTACCAAAATACCCTCGATTAGTAAAATTACCAAAATACCCCTAATTTTTGGTATTACTGAAATACCCTCAACTTGTAAAATTATCGAAATACCCTCGATTTGTAAATTTACCAAAATACCCCTGATTTGGAAAATTATCGAAATACCTTTGATTTGGAAAATTACAAAAATACCCCTGATTTAAAAAATTTCAAAAATACCCTTGACTTTTAAAAATTACAAAAATACCATTGGTTTGCAAAATTACTAAAATACCCTTGGTTATTACCTTTTTACCCCTAACATTTTACACTTTTTACAATTTAGTCCAAATTCTAGAAAACACAAAATATACAAAATTTGACCACACTATGCTTAGGTCGAATCTTCCTTATGCTCATAAAAGTCCATACATTTCATTTATTTCACATTTTAGTTCCTCAATTTATAATTTTTGCAATTTAGCACTAATTACTTGAATTCATCAAAAATTCCAATACAAAACATATTAATCCAAAACATATATTTCATAATTCATCATCAAACATCATAAAACACAAATATTCATCAATGGCATAACTCAAAATATTTATCAAAATTAGAAATTCTAGCATGGGTCAGATAGTATTTGAAGCAAGGATCTTAAAAACGTAAAAATTATCAAAAATCGAAACCAAACTAACCTTGAATTTGAATCAACAATGGTCGAATGTCATTTGCTTTCTCTTTTTCTTTTCTTTTACTAGTTTCGGTCAAAAATGATGAACACATGCATTTTTTTAATGTTTTATTGTATTACAACTTATATTATGTTATTAAATTACCTAAATAGCCTTTATATAATAATTTGAAATCATTATAAAACAAGGTTAATGTCATCCATTATTAATAGCCATGGTAAATTTGCCACATAAATACTCCTTATTAAAAAGACATTCAATTCAACCATTTTCTATTAAACCATTAATTTTTCATTTTACGCGATTAAGCCCTGCTTTTTTTTAAATTGGGCATCCAAACAATAAAATTTTATAACATAAATTTAGCACACACAAATTCACACATTATAAACACCAAAAATATTTTTAAAAAATATTTTTCTATCTCGGATTCGTGGTTCTGAAATTACCATTCGAATAGGGTCAAAATCGGGCTGTTACAACTCTCCCCCTTAGGGATTTTTGTCCCCGAAAATCTTACCGGTGAATAAGTTCTGATAACGTTCTTTCATTGCATCTTCCAGTTTTCAAGTTTCCTCTTTAACACCGTGTTTATGCCACAATACTTTCACTAACGAAATTTTATTATTTCGCAATTCTTTCACTTCACAAGCCAGAATACGAATCGGTTCTTCTTCATAAGTCATATCAGACTTAATCTCAATCTCTGACGGATTTAACACATGTGAAGGATTAGATCTATATCGACGTAGCATCAAAACATGGAATACATTACGGATCTTTTCTAGCTCAGGTGGCAACAACAGTTTATATGCAACCGCCCAATCCGCTCTATAACCTCATACGGCCCAAGAAATCTCGGACTCAATTTGCCTTTACGACCAAATCTGAGTATTTTCTTCCATAGTGAGACTTTCAAAAACACTCTATCCCCGATCTGAAACTCTATATCTTTACGTTTCAAGTCTGCATATGATTTCTAGCGATCTAACGTTGTTTTCAAACTTTCGTGGATCACTTTAACTTTCTATTCAGTTTCTCTGATCAAATCAACCCTGTGTATCTAGTTTTCATTGAGTTTAGTCCAATACAATAGTGTACAACATTTACAGCCGTATAAAGCCTCGTAAGGTGCCATTTTGATACTCGATTGAAAGCCATTATTGTACGCAAATTCAATCAGAGGTAGGTATCGTTCCCACGTACCTTCAAACTCGATAATGCAACAATTCAACATATCCTCAAGTATGTGAATGATTCGCTTGGATTGACCATCTGTCTGGGGATGAAAAATAGTGCTAAAATGCAGTTTAGTACCTAATGCATCTTGCAGTTTCTTCAAAAACTGCGATGTAAACCTTGGATCTCTATCGAAACAATAGAAATAGGTACTCTGTATAGTCTCACAATCTGAGAAACATATAATTCAGCAAGTTTATTGAGCAAATAATTTGTACGAACCGAAACAAAGTGAGCCGATTTAGTCAATCTATCCACAATAACCCAAATTGCATCTTTCTTGCTCAGTGTCAACCTTAAACTTGATACAAAATCCATCCTAAATCTGTCCCATTTCCATTCAAGTATCATGATCGGCTGAAACAATCCAGAAGGTACCTGATGCTCGGCTTTTATTTGCTGACAAACTAAACATTTCGAAACATAGTCAGAAATGTCTCGTTTCATACCATGCCACCAGTAAAGTTGTTTAATATCATTATACATCTTCATACTACCCGGGTGAACAGATAGCCGACTGTTATGACCTTCGTTCCAAATCATCTGAATCAAGTCTGTATTTCTCAGAACGCATATTCAGTTTCTGAACCGTAGACATCCCTCAGTATCCACTTGAAATTCTGAATCAACGTTCGAATCACAATGAGCCCGCTTTACTATCAAATCATTATCGACCTTCTTAGCTTCGCAAATTTGCTGAATAAATAATGATCTTGCTATTAACTCGGCTATTATTGTACCATTATCTGACATAACCATATGTGCATTCATTGCACACAAAGAAAACAGGGATCTTCGACTTAGAGCATCAGCAACAACATTAGTCTTTCCCGGATGATAGTCAATCACAAGCTCATAATCTTTTGGCAACTTTAACCATCGACGCTGTCTCAAATTCAGATATTTCTGAGTCATCAAATACTTCAGACTTTTGTGATCAGAATAGACATGACATTTTTCACCGAACAAATAGTGGCGCCATATTTTCAATGCAAATACAATAGCTACCAACTATAAATCGTGCGTCAGATAGTTCTTTTCATGCGGCTTTAACTGTCTCGAGGCATAAGCTATAACTTTTCCTTCTTGCATCAAAACATAGCCAAATCGTTTAAAGATGCATCACTATAAATAACAAATTCTTTACCCGATTCTGGCTAAACTAGCACTAGAGCTTCATCAAAAGGGCTTTCAACTAATCAAAACTTTTGTAACACCCCACACCCGTGCCCACGCCGGTTCAGAATATGAGGCACTACCTAACCAAAACTTATGCATAAAAACGTCTTCTTAACACCAAAACGTGGTCAAATTAAAACTTTTTCAATTTCATATATAAACTTCTCAATAAAAGTTTACGGGCTTTAAAACATTCATTGAAACCCATTAGGAATAAATCTAGGGCCTTAAACGAACCCTGAAAATAACACCTAGCATAGGGGCACAAGCCTGTGTCCTTCACACGGCTAGGACACGCTCATGTGCTAGCTTGTGTGTAAAAACTTGGACATTCTGTTTCTAATGTCAGCAATTCATAAGGGCCACATGGCCAAGGCACATGCCCATGTGCTAGGCCGTGCCCTTCACACGGTTGAGACACACGGCTGTGTCTCTGCCCGTGTGTTTACTACCATCCATACTGACTTGAAATGTTTACGTACAGGGGACACACGACTGAACAACACGCCTATGAGGCTGACCGTGTGTCATACACAGCCTAGACACATGCACGTGTGTCTACCCGTGTGGACAAAATAAGGCTATTTACCAAGCCTCTTTGCCACCCTTACAAACACCTATTTATATAAGATCAACCAAGTTCAATACCAACATAATATGCATAACCAAAACAACCATAACCATTAGAAATTTTCATCATCACATTGAATAATAATTAGCATTAGCCAACATTCACGCCCTATACAAAATGAGTATTATAATCACATATGAGCCAACCCATTTTGGCTACTTAACAAAATGCTAAACAAAAGACTTGAGTCCCTATACATGCCAGTAAACAAAACAATTAAACTAACTATACTAAGGTCTTGAGTGATAGTGTGATCGAAGCTTTTGACATTACTGGATCCCCGATGCTAGCTTAGCGGCACTATAAGGAAAGAAAAGAATGAAAGGTAAGCATGTAAGCTTAGTAAGTACATATATGCAAATAAAGTGTAATTAAAAGAAAACATATTTATCAAACGATAAATTGACATGCATAAAAGATTTGAGTCACGTAGACTTCTCGATCTTATTCTTCCTTTCATTCATATATGCTTAAAGAAATCTCATCATAGACTCAGGCTTTATCCATGAGTTTAGTCTACGTACCTCATCAAATTTTCCCCAACTAAATCTTAGCATTACCTATTGAACGCTCGGAATACATAGGAATACATAGGGAATTTTCATATAAATTCCATATAGATAGTTAGGGCTACCTCATACTATGATGTACTCACATTTGAGCTACTCACGAGCCTTTTTATCAAGTAAGGACCCAGACCCCATGGCTATTATGTAACGTTCGCTCATTGAGCCACTCACGGGCTTGTGCACAAAGCCAGTATCTAGACCAGCGTTACCTATAAAAATCATCTCATGAACTCAGACTCAACTCATGAGTTTAGACCACGTAATTTTCATGACATGACCCTTTGTATCCTATGCTATATCTAAGGTTCAACGGGATTTCATGTTTCACCGAATAGCATCGCATTTGCTCGCAACGTATTATACTCGAAGAACATATCATTTACACATTCATGGCAACAATTTAAACTCTAGATGCATAAACACAATAATCTAATTGCACATGTATATTAACAATGTATTTTTAACTAAGTTTTGTTAACACATTATTTACATATGTACTTTCCTCGATATAAAATGATGAAGAAGAGCTTAATCCTCGTAAACTTTATTCTTACCCCGATCAAGGCCGAATCACGTTTTGCTTGATCTAAATTAATAAAATTCATTTATTTCATCAGCACATTGATTTATACACTCAAATTTCATAATTAGGCAAAATAACTATTTTGCCCTTAGACTTTCACAAAATTACCATTTTACCCCTATGCTCGATAATCAATTTTTATCGGACTTCCTCATATAATAAGCCTAGCCGAACCATTTTTACTCTTATAGAAATCCAAAATTTCCACTATTTCACACATTTATCATCTATTTTACAACTTATACAAAATAGTCCCTAATCCCTTCACAAAAGTTGTTTATTACCCATCTAAGACTCATATTCTTCCATAAAATTTTAGTTATCAACACGCATGCTTTCATGGTAAAACCCTGGACTCTTGTTTATCTTGCAAAATAGTCCCCTCATTTGAAAGCTCATGCTTCAAAGGGTCCAAAAATGTAAAAATCATTAAGAGAACTCATGAGAATCACTTACTTGCAAAGGCTTAGAGCTGCTGAAATTTTGAAGCTCAAAAACCCCTCTAATGCCTGAAAATTTTGGTGGTAGGAGAAGAGAATGAAAGGATAAGTCATCTTGTCTTATTTTATTCAATTAAGTCACCAAACCACATAAACTTTTGACTTTTTGACCAAATTGTTCCCTATGGCCAGCCAAGATATTAGGAAAGGGTCTAATTGCACTTTAAAACCCCCAAATTAAGGGTCATAGTAATTTAACACCTTTAGTTAACAATTTAAGACTTTTGTACTTTATGCGATTTAATCCTTTTTCGCAATTAAGCAAGCAATCGCTAAAATTAATTCACCAAAATTTTCATGTACTTATCTAATCATGCTACAATACATAAAATAATATAAAAAATAATTTCCTCAACCTCGGGTTAGTGGTTCTGAAACCACTATTTCGACTAGCCTCAAAGTCAAGTGTTACAACTTTTCTAGCACTTTTTTGACCACTCGAACTTAACATCTTTTTGCAGTAGCTTGGTCATTGGGGTTACAATCATCGAGAACCCTTTCACGAATCATCTATAATAACCAACAAGTCCCATAAAACTTTGAACTTCAAAACATTTCTCGGAGGTTTCTAGTCAAGTATTGCTAAAATCGTACTCGGATCAACCCAAATACCTGATGCTGAAACAACATGTCCTAAAAAGCTAACTTCGTGTAACCAGAACTCATATTTACTAAACTTTGCATACAACTATTTTTCTCGTAAAGTGTGTAACACACGTCTCAAATGTTCGACATGTTAAGTTTCATCACGGGAGTAGATCATAATATCAATAATAAACACAATTACAAACCGATCCAAGTACTGTCTGAAGATCCGATTTTTCAAATCCATGAAAACAACAGGTGCATTAGTAAGTCCGAAAGGCATCACCAGAAACTCATAGTGTTTGTACCTCATTTGGAAGGCAGTTTTTGGTACATCGTAGTCTTTAACTCATAACTGATAGTAGCCTGATCTCAAATCTATTTTCGAAAACACTGTAGTCCCTTTCAGCTGATCAAACAAGCCATCAATATGTGGCAATGGGTATTTATTCTTTATAGTCACCTTATTGAACTGACAATAGTTGATGCACATTCTCATAGTTCCGTCTTTCTTTTTTACAAATAGAACTGGCGCACCCCAAGGAGAGAAACTCAGTTGCACAAAGCCTCTATCTATTAACTCTTGCAAGTGTGATTTCAATTCTTTTAATTTAGTAGGTGTCATTCTGTACGGAGCTATCGAAATCGGAGTCGTCCCAGGCACTAATTTAATACCAAACTCTACCTCTCGAATAGGTGGCAAACCCGACAATTCTTCATGAAACACATCCGGGTACTCATACATAACTGGTACTGATTCAATCTTCTTTTCGGTCACTTTACTATCAAGTACATATGCTAAGTAAGCTTCACAACCTTTTCTCACATATTTCTGAGCTAACATCAAGGATATTACTGCCGATAAACCATTCAGATCATTAGATTCAATCCAAATAACTTCATCATTCTGGCACTGTATATTAATAGTCTTTCTTTTACAATTAACTACAGCGTCGTGCAAAGTCAACCAGTGCATACCCAAAATTATATCAAACTTGTTGAATGGTAGAAACATTAAATCAGCCAGGAAACATGAATCTTGAATCATCAACGGACAATTCTTACACACTTTGTCAACTAGAACACACTGGCCCAAAGGGTTTGATACTTTAATTACAAATTCAGTAGACTCAACAAGTGGAGTCTTACTAGATACTAAGGTCTCACACATATAAGAATGAGTCGAACCAGGATCAATCAATGCAATAACACTAGTATCATAGAGAATAAATGTACCAGTAATAACATTTGGAGATGAAGCCTCCTCTTGTGCGTGTATAGCATAGGCTCTGGCTAGTACACGAGCCTCAAATCTGACTGTTGTATCTTTAGTCCCTCTCTGACCACCACTCACATTACCCGTATGTCTGGGCGGCTTGCCTCGTACTGACACACTACCCAATCTCGAATTTTGTACTGGATTTTGTTCAGTTAACTCCGAGCATTCACGAATAAAATGATACGTCAATCCGCATTTAAAACAGACCGATCATGAAATCTACAATTGCTAGGATGTCGTTTACCATAATGTTTACACTCGAGTTGATTCGATCTAATATTACCAACACTAGCTTCTAAGGTAGCTCTCGAGCTCACAGGTGGTCTATCCCTATCCCGATCTAGAATAACTCGAAGTAGCCTTAGAATGACTAAAATCATCTCAAAACTTCTTTGATGCCGTCTGAAATGACTTACTCAATGATCTCTTCCGTGAGTCTCTAGCTTCAAAGTCAGCTTTTCTTTTCTCTTTCCCAAGCTTTTCGGCTTTACATGCTCCCTCAACCAGTACTATGAACTCTTTTATTTAAAGTATGCCAACCAGCAGTTTAATATCTTCGTTCAACCCATCTTCAAATCTCTTACACATGATAGCTTCGGTCAAAACATACTCACAGGCATATCGAGCGAGTCTCACAAATTTTCGCTCATATTCTGTCACAGTCATGCGACCATATTTTAATTCGAGAAATTCCTTGCGCTTCTGGTCAATGAATCTCTAACTTCTATATTTCTTATAGAACACAGTCTAAAAGAAATCCCAGGTCACTTGTTCTTTCGAAACCACCGATACTAGTGTATTCCACCAGTTATATATAGTGTCTCGTAGTAAAGATATGGCACATTTTAAGCACTCATCCGGGGTACAAGATAACTCATCAAACACACGGATAGTATTATCAAGCCAGAATTTAGCTCGCTCAGCATCATCATCAGTAGCTCTTAATTCTTCAGCCCCGTGTTTTCTGATTTTATCAACAGGAGGCTTATGTAATCTCAAGGAATCACTCACTTGAGGTATAATAGGTATTGGAGGAGGATTAGTCGAGGGTGGAGGTTGTTGTGCAGCTGGATTCATCCGGATATACTGAGTAAACCAATCATTCATCATTTGGTAAAAGGCTTGTTTAGCCTCTCCCTCTTGGTTACTCAAAGTCGATCGAGAATCAACCGACACTGTCCTTTGAGTGGGAGCAGGCGCTATACTCTCAACATCATCAGCTATGACTCGACCGAGTCCATTTACTATACGAAAACACATTTTCAAATGTTAAGAGTCATCACACTATCACAGTATAAAATATGGCATGTATAGCTAGACTCACACGCTCTACGTTGTCCTAGAATCGACTAAATTGTAGCTCTGATACTAATAAAATGTAACACCCCTACACGTACCCATCGTCAAATTAGGATTATGAGGCATTACCGAACAATACATAGTCATACACATTTTCAAACTCTTAAACTAACCATATTTTAAATCAAAAAGCTAATATAACTATTATCTTTTCATTTCATATCATAAACCATTTCAAAAACTTGGCCAAGCACAATGTTCACAAACAATATTGTCACATATATCAATTACACATAGTATGAGTGCATGTCAAATTTAATACAAATAACTCAATCAAAGAGTTCATCCATGAGGCCTATTAAATATACAAATTCATATACATGACATTTTAAATAATTCAAATCGGCATGTTAATTACTATTTGTAGAATGCAATTAACCATTTAAACATAAGCAAAACTACTATTCAAATGGTCATTTTTAATTGCTTTAGCCGAATATGCAATTACTTTTGTAACACCCTGAAATTGGGCCAAGAAGTATTGCACTTTGAGCATGGGAGCGGTTAGGAGACTGCTCATAAATATTTTAGTTAGGAAAGAAAGTGACGCAAATTTCATGTTTGCTTTATTGGCTAAGTGATTTGGGAGCGTTTTGGAGTGTTTGAGAAGCTTGGGTTCAAGCCTAGGCTTTTGCAAAAAATTAGTTTTTCCCCTTAAGTGAACCTTGGCTTTAGCTTGTAGGCCTTATAAATATATGTGGGTAAAATGTGTCACAAGAAGAGCGTGTGGTCTAGTGGCAAGGTGGCATGTAGCTTCTGTTGGGGGACTTGAGTTCGAGTCCTAGGTTGTGTAATGGAGTAATTATTTTGTTGTTTGAGCGGTGTAGGTGGTGAAGTTAGACTTAGACTCTGTGGTTGAATTGGTCATGAGAGTTTGAATAGAGTTTGAATGGCATGTTGGAGTGATTTGTGGAGAGAATCATGGAGCGTTATTAGGATAAAATCAAGGAATTTGGGTTGGGGAGAAGAGTTGTGCTGTATGGGGGCTTTGGGCACTCATACATTCGGCTATCAGAGGTTCCTGTGTTTTTTGGTAGCCGGTTGTTGCTGGGGACCTTGGCTTCGGTTTTTCCTTGCTTGGTATTTTTTCTCTCTAAAGCTGAAATTAGCTTTTCGTTTTAAGGTGTTTTACTGTGAGGTTGTTTGGGTTTTACACCCTTCTTTACTCTGTTTGGCCGAATCTCTATATTTTCCTTCTATTCCAATTCTGGCCGAATACATCCCTCAAACATTGTCGAGATTTCTCCCCTTCTGTTCTCTATTTTCGTCCTTTTTCCCCCTCTTGTTATTTCCACTGCATCTTGGCCGATTTTTCTAGGACGCTCTCCCTCCTCGAGATTTTATTCTTTCTTTTCGGTTTTCTTCAATAGCCGATTGTCCCCCTGCCTTTCTCTATTTTCTTTAGTTTTCTCTATTATTGGGTATTCTTGGTCGATTATTACTGAGCCCTATGGTGAGGGTTGATTAACTCAATTTCTACAAGAGTTCTTGACATAAGGTATGTGTTGTATCATCTTTTGTTAGTCTAGCCTGTTTTCCCTTATTTTGTTTCTTAAAGCCGAATACCCCATTTCTCATTGTGATTTGACGATCGATTTTTGGTTTCTTCTATGGATCGTTGGGTTTCTAGGTTCTCACGAGAAGTGGTGGAGTGCAAGTATTTTAGAGGCGATCAAAACCTTTTTCCTCACTATTCTATAAAGTTGTTCGGTGAGAAGCGTGTGATCATTTTAGTCATCGATCTATATGTATTTAGCCACACTACTTTAGGTCAAGTTAAGTGGGAGTACTGATTTGGGGATGTAGTGTTTATGAACACTAACAAATGAAAGACTGATTGTATGTGGAATTGAATGTAGGTTGGGCGCTTGAGGAACAGGTGTGTATTCCACACTGATTGGACTATAGATCGGCAAAAGCCGAAAAGTTAAGATACAACGTTTGATGCCACACGAGCGCAGCGATTGCACGCGTGGTGTTTCGAGCCTACAAATCTTAGGTGTAGGACTGTAGAGGCCGTTATGGGCCTCGTTAGGCCGAAATGGGCGTGTGGGCCCAATAGGCTCATGGGCCCCACATAGATTAAATCCATGGTAAGTGATAAATATTGGACTGAGCTATGTAGGTCATATAGCCGTAACTAAATTTGGGCTAAATGGGCCGTACGAGTGTGTGGGCCCACTTGGGCTGAGTAATGGGCCTTGGGCGTATTTCCATCGCTATGATCAATTAGGTGATCTGTGTCGCTCGAGGCAACTGTAGACCTTCGGAGAGGATGGTATTTGAGTTGAAACCCTAAAATAAGTAAAATAACCATAATGCCCTTGTAGGGTAAAATGACTGTAATACCCTTGTATGGTAAAATGACGATTATGGCCTTATATTTAGTATGACTGATGTGCTTATGATTTACATATATGATTGTACTAAGTATGACTTTGCATACACGTAATATTTATGACATGACGTACTACATAGGGTTGGGATTTTGATATGGAGGAAATACAGTACTGGTGACTATGTCACATTCACTGTTGCTGGTGGCTATGCCACAATTACTGATACTGGTGGCTTTCCCACACTTACTATTTTGGCAGCTATGCTGCATTATAGTTACTAGCAGTTTGCTGCGATATCGGTGTGCTGGCTGGGTGGGTCGATTTACATCCCCACATGGTGTGTTGGTTAGTACGGGTGGTGTGCTGGCTGGATTTGGGTGGGATGCATAACTGCATTACACTGTACTGATACTATATTGGGCTTAGGCCGCACTATTACTATATAGGGCTAAGACCCAGACTGTGCTGATACTATATAGGGCTAAGGCCCAGATTGTACTGATACTGAATAGGGCTCAAGCCTAGACTGTTACTGATCTAGGCTTAGGCCCAGGCTATGTTATTCACTGTTTGTTTAATATTGGATTACACATTGAGTTTTCATAAACTCACCCCGTTTTTAACTATGTAGGTGATCCCCAACCTTAGACGATTTGGTGCCGCGAGGGACTTGGAGGTGGCCACATAACTGCTGTGTCTTACATTTGACTTTATTTAATTTAAATTTCACTTTTGGGTTTTAATTTTGTAATAAGGCCGTTTGTGGGTTTTAATTTTTAATTGGGCTTTGGATTATATTTCTTTTTTTAATTAAAACTGCTAGTCTAGGTAAAGAGGAGTTTTTATAACAAATATTGTTTTCTAAAACATGCGTTTTAAACTTCATCGACTTAAAAAGCTTCCGCATTTTTAAATCAATTTAATATAACATTGAAGGTTGATAAGTTAAACGCTTTAACGAGAACTTCTGTTAAATAATATTAAAAGGTTTTAAATTCAGTAACAAATTTTTACTTTGAAGATCAATTTTTGAAAAACACTTCGATGTGACACGCCAGATTCGACCATAACGTCTAGGTCAGGTTTGGGGTGTTACAACTTTTTTACCATATCAATTCCAACTTATTTTATTACTAAAAATATATACAATTGCACATGGAAGCATACACAAACATAATATAATTTGTACTTTATATAAAACAAATGCATCATTCATATATATACCATATCCAAATATGTATAACTTCAAAGCTAAATCAAATGGCCTACCAAAAATCATACCATCGAATCTCAAACTCATTTTATAATCCTATAAATCAACCAATCTATCCTAATATAAATTACAAGTGCCAAATCAATCCATGTTTATTTCACATATATTTCACATATTTGTAATGTACCGAATTGTCATACCCAAAACCAATCTATTCAATACATGTTTGGCTATAATAATTAAATCAATACATTACCACAAGTAGCTCTCACAAACCAAGTTTATGAAATTAAATTCCATTTTCAAAACATGCTTAATATATCAACTCATTAAATTTATAAATAAATTACTTCCAAACATAACATAAACCATAATTTAATAAACACATACACAACCATTAACTTAGCCATTTCAAACTATACTTCCTATAAACATATCAAATACATTTTTATAGTTAAGTTCAAATTATCTATCTCTAGTCGTACCTATTGATCAAATTTTAACAATGATACAAGCATCACTTAACCCATTTAACACATACCAAATACCTAACATAACCCAAACTTTAACTCATTTCCAAGCCAAATTATAAATCTAAACAAAACACCAAGCATAACATTATAATCATCTATTCAATTAAACTATCTTCATAACCAAACATCACAAGCATGATCATTATAAAACATACCTTTAAAATGAGTTAAACACAACCAGATATACACAACATTAATTTCATAATTAAGCCATTTTGCATGGCTATCATATACATATACTCCAAAATCAAACATAACACAAACCAGCCTATACATGCCATAGGTTAAAGTTCAACTTTATATAAGTACCAAAAAAACAATAGTGTGATAGACTTCGCTGACGATCCTCGAGCCCGTAACTAGCTTCCAAAATCTATGAAATAAAAATAAACATACACACTGTAAGCTATCAAAGCTTAGTAAGACAAGCAAATATAACATTTAATAACATAATCAACTCAATTAACCAAACCAATTTATGCAATTATATCACTTATAATTTCAAGCTTATAAGTTCATATATAACATATACTTTCATAAACAACTTAACATTGCCAAATATACACTTGTATATATATTACTAATACATTCTCCAATTTCAAAGTCATGTTGGCATATATATCCGATTATTCACATGTATTCATCTAAACATACTCATAGATCAAGCTTTAAAATCACACACTTATACCTATCAATAGGGCAGAATATGTATTTCATATTCACACATATACTTATAATAGCATTTTGAATTATTTTTATTACATATAAATTAACTAACTTACCATATTGTCAAATAGGTAACCAAACATCACATACCTAATCGTTTTAGCTCGTTAAACACATTCGTTCATAATTTATCATTGCCCATTGAACCGTTCAAATTGAATAGGATACTCGGATAATCACACATATCGTACAAATCCAACGTCCCAAACGTGATCTTACATGTAATCACATATCGATACCATTGTCCCAGACAGGGTCTTACATGAATCACATATACGATGCCGATTTCCCGGACATGGACTTACACACAATCGCATATCATAAATCCTATGTCATGCATATGTATCCTAGATAATCCTAAGGTTCGTATGGGGCTTTTCGGATGTCGTAACTCGATCGAATCGAACTTGAACATATTATTTCTATGCACAATCACATTCGACAATCTCAATTATAAATCCATAATATTCAAATCAGCATATCAACTTAATTTATATTCAAAAATAACAACGTTTATTCACTTATAGACTTACCTCGGAGATCTGCGAACGTTATAGAATGACTATTCAACTATTTTTGTTTTCCCCCGATCCAAGTCTGATTTCTTTGGTTCTTGATCTAAATATATTCAAAATAAAATAATTCAATATAATTTCATTTAATTTTGTCCAAAAACACATGAATGGGAAAATTACCAATTTTCCCCTAACATTTTACACTTTTTACAATTTAGTCCAAATTGCACAAAACACAAAATATGCAAAATTTGACCACACTATCCCTAGGCCGAATCTTCCTTATGCTCATAAAAGTTCATACATTTCATTTATTTCATTTTGAGTCCCTGAATTTATAATTTTTGCAATTTAGCCCTAATTACTAGAATTCATCAAAAATTCATATTAATCCAAAACATATATTTCATAATTCATCATCAAACATCATAAAACACAAATATTCATCAATGTCATAACTAACCTTGAATTTGAATCAACAATGGCCGAATGTCATTTGCTTTCTCTTTTTCTTTTCTTTTACTAGTTTTGGTCAAGAATGATGGACACATGCATGTTTTTTTTTAATGTTTTATTATTTTACAACTTATATTATTTTATTAAATTACCTAAATGACCTTTATATAATAATTTGAAATCATTATAAAACAAGATTAATGCCGTCCATTATTAATATCCATGGTAAATTTGCCACATAAATACTCGATATTAAAAAGACATATTCAATTCTGCCATTTTCTATTAAACCATCAAATTTTCATTTTATGTGATTAAGCCCCTTTTTTTTTTTAAATCGGGCATCCAAACGATAAAATTTTAAATCGAAAATTTAGCACACACAAATTCACACATTATAAATAGCAAAAGTAATTTTAAAAAATATTTTTCTAACTCGGATTCATGGTCCCGAAACCACCATTCTGTATAGGGTCAAAATCTGACTGTTACATCTAATGCTAGTTTTGGACGTTGAGGACTCGTGTTAGGGAATATATGATTATATTTGAATGGTTTTTAATTATTATGAGAATTGTAACATGAATTGTATGATTGTTTATGAGATTAGTCTGGTAATGCTCCGTAACCCTATTCTGGCGACGAATAAGGGTTAGGGCTGTTACATTTATTAGTATCAGAGCTACGATTTAGTTAATTTCTTGGACTATGGTAGCGTGTGCGAGTCCGCTATACATGCCACATATAACCTATGATAGTGTGTAATCTCCTGACAGTTTTAAATCATGTTTTCATATAGCAATGGATCCCAATAGAAAAGTTGCTGATAATGTAGAAAGTAATACGCCAGCCTCTGTTCACAGAGCAGTGTCATCTGAACCGAGACTCGTATATGAGATTCAGGGAGGAGAGGCCAAAGAAGCCTTCTTTCAAATAATGAATGAGTGGTTCTCTGAGTTTTTCTAAACGAACCCGGCTGCTTAGCAACCTCCACCTCTACCTATTCCCCAACCGATTGCCATAGCTCCTAAAGGTTTGGAACCTTTGTGAATGAGTAAGCCACCTGTGGACAAAATTCGAAAGTACGAGGCTGAAGAGTTTAAATCTACAGTTCATGATGATCATGAGAGAGCCGAGTTTTGGCTTGAGAATACGATTCGGGTATTTGACGAACTGTCTTGTACACCAGTAGAATGTGTTAAATGTGTTGTATCACTTCAGAGAGATACTGCATACCAATGGTGGAACACTTTAATATTTATGGTGTCGAGAGAATAGATCACGTGGGAATTCTTTCAAACGGAATTCAGAAAGGAATATATAAGTCAACAATTTCTTGATCAGAAGAGCAAAGAATTTCTAGAATTGAAATAGGGTCGTAAGACCGTAACCAGGTACGAAAGAGAATTCATGAGACTGAGTAAATATGCTCAAGAATGCGTCTCCACTAAAGAAATTATGTGTAAGTAATTCGAAGATAGGTTGGTAAACTTCTAGTTGGGATTCTTGGAGTGAAAGAATTTGTTGTTTTGGTTGATAGAGCTTGCAAAGTTAAGGAGATTAGCAAAGAAAAGAGAAAATCTGATTTTGTGGCTAGAGACTTAAGAAGGAGGTTAATTAATAAACCCTATCATTACTCTTCAAAGATGGAACACCCTAAACCCGACGCAGACGTTACGGCCTAATTCGGTGTGTCACATTGAAGCGTTATTGTATAGGTCATGTCTTATCTAAAATCTTTCTTAGTGATTTAAAGTGTATTTTCGTTATAGATTAAAGTGAATGGAAGCTGTGCACCAGGTAGGATGCCGAAAAAAGAGGAGGTGAGTCTATCAGACTACTTAAGTACCAAGCTCTCCACGAATCCACTCCTAGACATGCACACTTCCATTTCCACACTTTAACTGAATGATTGTTCAGGAAAAACCATTACATTTTAAGCCCTTGAAAACACTTGTTAATTTTTGAAAACGTTTTCATTTCGGAAGCTTTGTCTTGTCTCACGATATTTTGAAATCAGGTAATCTCTTTTCAAAACGCGCTATAGAGCTATTCAATTTCAAACATTTAGATCCATATCATGCCTAAGCTAATAATCATACTAAAGTAATTAAAAATAATTAAAGCGGCCTTATTACAGCTTAAAACCCAAAGCAATTGAGCTTGCAAAATATGTGGCAAGTCCGAATCCCTCTCAGCTCCAAGTCCACTATGGTTGGGGGTTGCCTGCAAGGATAAAATTAAGGAGTGAGTTTGGAAAACTCAGTGTGTAAAATAACCCAACCATAGTCTCAGTTCAAACCACAGAAACAGATTAAGTTGGGCCTTAGTCCTATACAGAATTCAGAACGAAGCCCATAGGCCCATAACAGAAACAGAATAGAGATATCATGTCTGCAAAAAACCCAACCCATATCCATCCATATACATCCCTGTGCCAACCTTACACCATATGGGGAGACTACGCGACCCACCCATCCGCTACACGTCACAAAATTTGCAGCATGGCTACCAGAACAGATATTGTGACAGTCACCAGATACAGATATTGTGGCAGAGCCACCAGAAACAGATATTTGTGGCAGAGCCACCAGATCAGATATTTGTGGCAGAGCCACCAAAATGCTTCCTCCATCAATATAACCCATATCTCATGCAACAGATATACATGTCATGGCATACAACAAACATAATCAGAATATCATGCATTTCAGTCAAAGTTAACCCTAGGGGTATAATGGTAATTTTCATACTTAGAGGTATTTTAGTAAATTTAACTATTTTAGGGTTTACATTCATATTACAGCCATTAACACATTAACAGAAACACTTACCAAGCATTTTTACCGAATTGGGCCCATTGGCCCATTAACCCGATTTCGGCCCATTAAGCCCAAATATACCGAGGTGCACGAAATTGTGCACTCTGCAATCATACCGTTTGTGATTACCAAAATTAACAAACAAACCACCTCACGAGCACTCACACGCTCGCAAGTTCACAAAATACCTGCTTTTCAGCATTTCGGCTTTTCGGCTTTTATCGATCTAGTCTATGAGTGGGTGTCATTTACACACCTGATTTGAGACAATTGCTACCGAAATCTCCCGCGATATCTTACAATCATCTCTAGACATATCAGATCCAAAATACAATGGCAACCATCATAAACTTACTTACCATAATTGGCCATCAATACATATGGCCCTTGAGATCCTACCTCTGCCAAACTAGTGACTAGATCTCGATCTAGTCGTTCCACTTGTCCAAGCCTTCGATTAGCAGCCTCTAGATCACACTAACACCAAAACAAATCAATTGTTACAACCCTTAGAGCCTTAAGTTCCAATCGACAGCCTCTCTATACCTTTAAGGATTTCGACTTTTCTAAAACCCGAAATAAAGAATAGATTTGAGTACCTACCTCAGGTTCTTTAAACCAAAACGATTCCACTTCAGTTTCTATTCAGATCTGATGCAGATCCAGCCCTTAATCACTAGCAGAAATCAAATCTTAGAGATCTAAAGATTCGGCTATATGTCCTTAAAAACTATGGTGTTTTTGGCTTTTGAAACCGTGAAGAGGAAGATGATTTGGTATGGTGGTTTTTGAAATGGTATTGCCGATAGGGGTTGAAGTTTAGAGGATGTGAAAATTGACCAGAAGAGATGAAGAAAATAGGAGGATTTTGACTACAAGAAATCGGCAAAATAAACAACTTTTGGTATTTCGGCTTTTATTGCAATCGGCTATAGAGGTTTAGGAAAGAATGGGAATGAAAGAGGAGATTTGTAGAATGGTAGGAATCTTTCGGCCAGAGAAGAAAAGAAGGAGAAAAGAAAATAGAAGAAGAGAGGACAAGAGAAGGAAGAACTCGACACTTAGGAGATCTAATTTTGGGCTTTTCAGCTTTTTGCGACACTGAGAAGAGAATAGAATGAAAATGAAGGCTCTAGGTGGCTAACCCTAATTCGGCAAAACAAAAAGAAAATAAAGCTTGCCCTAATAGACATTCAGACCCACGGCCCAACCTTCCTAAAGCCCTAGCCAAATTTCCACTTAAGCTCTATCACATGTCCGCCACATGCACACAAAAATAAAAGTAACATCATGCTTACCTTGTGACCTGAACTCTGGCTCGCCCTAATCATCCTAACGCCACTCTCCAAACACCTAGGTGGTGCCACATGTGTAACATCCTGATTTTCGGGTTTTTTGCAATTCTTGATATTTTAAGTAGATTTCTAAAATTTGGTATGTGATTATGGAATTCATAATTTGGGTATGTAAATGGGCTTATGGAAGGCCCATGAGGTGGCCAAAACCCGGTTGAATTTTTAAATTTTGGACTTAGGAGTTAAGGGTTCTGGCTAGGTGCCCTTATATTAAGTTGTGGGTAAAGTGTATCACAAAAAGAGCTTTGGTAGAGTGGCAAGGGTGACGCCACTAAGCTCCTAAAAGGTGGCATGTGGAGCATAAGGAAGACACTGGATCGATTCCTGTGTTGGCAAATAAGAGTATTTATTTTATGTGCAGGAAGGGTAAGTGTTGGAACCTAAGTGGATTCTCAGAAGAGGAGAGTTGGATCAAGTCAAACGCATGGATTAAGGAGGATAAGGGAGAGATTTTAGGATTTGAGAGAAGGATAGAGCTTAGCCGCTTGGAAGGGATAGAGAGGGAATTCGCGAAGGGTATTAGGTTAGTAATTTCGGCATTAGGGTCTTAGTGTGCTGCTTTCTCCTTTGTTTTAGTTTTTCTTCTTTTCTTCCCTAGTCAATCTACCATCCTTCCTCTCATCTTTTCTCCTTTTCTTTTTCAAAACCAGCCCATTACTTCCTCTACTCATTTATTATTTCTTTCTTTAATCTCTACTTCTGCCGAAATACCGCAAAAAGCTGAAATCAGTGAAGATAGGTGGGTGCCGATTCTTTGTGACCAGCAACATTTCTTTCCTTTTCAATAGTTGGCGTTCAATTCCTTTACCTTTTAGGCATCCAGATTCAATAGGAGAAAGTGTGAAAGCCCAAAATTGACCATAGTCGGGATGTGGTTTCGGGACCACAAAACCGAGGCATAAAAATAATTTATAATTTATTTTGATGCCTATAATATGTGTTAATTCATGTGTGACATTTTTGATGTTTCGATTTAGAGTTATAAATGTGAATTTCACTAGAAAGGACCTAGTAGTAAACTTTGAAAGTATGATGGGGAAATGTGTGATGACTAGTTGATAATGCATGCAAAAATAAGGATTTGCATGTCAAATTCCCCTAACATGAAGTGGCCGGCCAAGACAAGGAGTATGGGCTAAACATGTCATGAAACATGTTTTGTTGGTGCATTAGGGTGAAATAATAAACAAAGGTGTATGGGTGATAAAAGAATGAAAAGAAAAATGTGTGAGTGTGGTATTCCCCCTTGCCGTGAGTTGAGAAAGAAGGAAGAAAAAAATTGTTGTGTTCATCCTTTCTCATCTTTTGGCCGAAAATCATAAGGAGGAAGAAAGGGATTTTGCTCCATTTTGGTTTAGAAGAGAACTAGAAGGAGATTTGGCCATACTTGTACCAAGATTAAGGTATGTATGAGGTTGTGTCATGAGATTCATGCATGTTTTAGTTGCTAACTTGATGTTCATGTTAGCCCATGGTTCAAATCCTTGTTGTGCCATGGAAATGGTATTTGGCCAAGGTTGATATTGTGTTAAAGCCATTGCATGCTAAATGTGAAGCTTGTTGATGATGCATGCAATGATGGATTGACTACTCTTGAAATTTCTTTTAGCATTCTTGAGTAAGACATTGAATTCTTTGCTTAACCATGACCGGTTGAAAGGGTATGGTTGTGAAGTATTCGCCATGGTGCATTCATGAGCATGATTTATGCTTGTTATATGATTGGTAAAAATTTGTGTTTAGGATGGTTATGAGCACCTTGAGATTCGGCCTTGCACCTATATGTATAGATATGTTTGCACATGATGTATTGGTATGACATATATGCTATCTCAAAGTATATATTTTCTTGTGATGATGTTTCGATTATAAAGTAAATGATAGATGTGTATTGAGCTACAATATGTAATGCATTAGCTAGTAAAATGTGTGCCATTCATGTGTGGTATTAAACATGTAGTTGGCCTCGACATCAACATGCATAATCGGCCCATGAAAGAGTACCTAAGATGTTGTGTATATTCGCCATAGCTAAGCATGTCGATGGCTTTACATCGACTTAGAACAATCGCCACATGAGTAAAATGAGTACTTGATGCTATATTATAATTATTGAGCTTAAGTATGTGAACGTAAGTGTGTGCGGCCTTATAAAGGCTAAGTACCTTGGATTCCCTTTGATATTCAAAACGATTAAATCAATTTATTTGTTAACATAAAGCTCAAGAGCAAAGGGAACTAGCTCCAATAAAGGAAAGGAAAAGGTGATTGAATAGTCGTTGGAAGCGCCGACAACCTCCAAGGTAAGTTTTCGAGTATCGAACTTAGATTTTGATTCGATTGGATGAAGTAATAAGCAATCGAAATTGTGCCCTTGTATGTGGCCATTGAGCCGAAATGATATTTCTTATTAAGTGAATTGTGCATAAAAGTTTTGTTATGAAATTGAAACAAAGATGTGTATGAATGTGCGAATTGTGATAACGGGCTAAGCCCGAAGGCAAATGTGCGAATTGTGATATCCGGGCTAAGTCCAAAGGCAATTGTGCGAGTTGTGATACCCGGGTTAAGTCCCGAAGGCATTTGTGCGGGTTACCACAACCGGGCTATGTCCCGAAGGCGTTTGAACGAGTAGCTATATTCGGTTAAACTCCGAAGGTATGTGATTTGAGAATTATGAACTTGCTGTAAAAATTTTCAGTTAATACGCTTGTGAAATTCCCAACAACAAGGTATGTTTCGTGTGTGCTTTGCACACTGTGAGTAAGTGTGTATGAGTATTCGCTCCAATGATAAATGAGCTATCGGCCTTGACTAAGCCGTTATTTGTGTATGAATATAAGAGTTGGGATTGTGAAGTAAGCATGTCATTGAGAAATTGTGCATATGAATTATTGTTTAGCTACTTGAATGCTATGCTTTGGTTATGTGTATATTTATGGCTCGAAACTTACTAAGCATAAATTGCTTACTCCGTTTCTTTGTTTCTCTATCCTATAGATTTTGCTCGTTAGCGATCGGATTCGGGATCATTGAAGTTGAAGTCATCCACACTATCAAAACCCCTTTTTGGTACTCTTTTAGTCGAACCTTGGATATGGCATGTATAGGACTACCCTTGGTTGTTTTCAAGTATCTTTGTGATGTATATGTGTACGGCCATGCGAAAATGGCTCGTAAAAGTGGAGTATGGCATTAGACCATTTGAAGTCGTGCTTATTGTAAATATATATATGGTTTCATGATGTGATTATGAATTGGAATGGGAGTGTTGGTCACATGATCAGCCATTGGAATGGCTAAATATGATCACATGTGGACCTACGTATGACAAGACTATAGTTGGACCATGGAAACCACAAAATAGGTAAAGTTTACCTTGAAAACAGATGCTGCCAGCTGCAGTGACGTGGATGTGTAAAATCACTAAAAATAGTAGGAATGGTATTAAATAGTGAATAAATTATGTAATCGAACCTTGAGGAATCTACTTTCATATGAAAGTAACGAAATGATCATATGAATAGTATACTAAGAGATATTAAAGTTCTCGTGAGACAGGGCCAGAACAGTTTCTGGATCCCCTGTCTCGACTTTGAAAATTTACCATAAATTACCCAGAAGGAATTAGAGGTCATGCCTTATATGTGAAGATTTCCTTTTGAGCCTAGTTTCATTAGAAACAAACAACATCAGCATTGAAGCCCTGTACAGAGAGATATTCAAGTTGTAACGTGTGAGGGTCAGTGTAGTCTACCCCTGCAACATGGGTGACTTTAACTAATAAACTGTACCAATTGGCCTGACAAAAAATTCTAGAAATAAATCCATGGATGGATATATGAGTCTAAATTCAGTGAAAATTTACGGAATCAGTTTCTGAGTTTTGAAACTCGAGATATGCTTTTTAA
The DNA here is from genome assembly GCF_025698485.1 of Gossypium arboreum. Taxonomy (NCBI): domain Eukaryota; kingdom Viridiplantae; phylum Streptophyta; class Magnoliopsida; order Malvales; family Malvaceae; genus Gossypium; species Gossypium arboreum. Next base: position 37,294,429 of record NC_069076.1, read on the forward strand.
GGATACAGTGATGCAGTTCTCCAGCCTGTCTGGAAATGTCAAATTGGTCGGTGCTATAAGTGGTTTTGGCTCGTTAACCCCTCGTGACCGACACCGGCAACGGTCTCGGGTTCGGGGTGTTACAATTTTATTGGTATCAGAGCCACTGTTTAGTCGATTCTAGGACTACCGTGATATGTTTGGGGTCTAGCTATACATGCCATTAAGTGATAAATTGATAGTGTGGAGATTTCTGACAATTTGAATTTGTGTTTGTTTATAGCAATGTATCCCGATCGCAACTGAGCAATAGCTGATGATGTGGAGAGTGTGGCGCTTGCTCCCGCGCAAGGGACAGTGTGACATCCCTAAATTGACCCTAGCCGGAAAGTGGTTTCGGGACCACTAAACCGAGTCATAAGAATAATTAACCATCATAATTGATGCTCATTATATGTATACATGCATGTGTGAAAATTTCATGTTTGGATTTTGTTAATTGTAAGTGAATTTTTATCAAATAGGACTTATGTGAGAAAATTTAGAAATGTGCTAGGCAAATGTAATGTGGGAAGGTGTTGTCCTTGCATGTCAAATTAGCCAAAATGAAGCAAGATGGCCGGCCATGCTATGGGTGGAAACATGTCTCCAACATGTTAGACTAGTGATGCATGTAGGAAACAATAAAATAAGAAAGTTAGCATTAAAGAAATGGAAAAAAGGAAAATGATGATAACAAAAAAAAAAGAGTGTGGATGCTTTCCCCCCCCCCCTTGCCGTACATGAGAGAAACAAAAGCAAAGAAAGAAAGAAAAAAAAGTTTTGTTGCTCATCCTTGGTGTCTTGGCGAATAGAAGAGGGGAAATTGATAAAAGGAAGAAAGGAGAAATTTGGTTATGTTTTGTTCTTCTTGTCATGAACTAAAGGAAGAGAAAAAGGGGGGAGAAGAAGCTAGGTATTCGGTCTTCTACTTGTTTGATTGAGGTAAGTTTTAAGTAAATTCTTTGAGATTTCATAAAAAATTTAGTTGATGGATAGGTCTTTGATTGAGCCCATGTGTGTATTTAGATCCTTGTGGTGATTTGGCCATTCGACTAAGGTAGGAAACTTAGAAGATGATTTCTATTCCTTGTGTTTTGTGAGTAGGGAGCTTAGATTAAAGTTGAATAAGGGGAATATGAGTATTGAGGATTTTGGTAATATGGAAATTCGGCTATGAGAGTGTGCATGTGGTCACTTGCCGAATGTGGGTGTTAAGGTTAGTAGGTTGGCCTAATTCTTGCATTAGAAACTCATGAACTTGATTTAAATACTTTAAATTTATGGTAGTTAAATGGAATTGAAAGGATCTATTCGACCATAGTAGCTATTGAGGGTTTAAGTTTGTGATTCGTGTTAAATTTGATGATAGGAAGAAAAATTGGCTTGTGTATGTGTAGTTGCTTAATGTGAATTTGGGTAACCTTTCTTGTAACATTAGCATTTTAAAAGTGGCTAATAGGATTTTTAATGAAAATTATGCCAAGGCGAATGTATCATGAAATGAATAAAATGCTACATTGTGCTTATATGTATATTCGCCAAGGAAGCATGATATGAAGCTTGATAAGCTTGAAAGACTAATGACCGAATTAGCTATAGGTCATGTAAGGATTAATTTTATGCATACGTGAGTGTGTGGCATTAGTAGTTAATGGTATTCGCATTATTTTAACTAAGAATTGAAAATGAATGTTTGAAAGTTAAATAGGTCACCCAAGTGACCGAATGTGTTAAAAGCAAAATATGGTTGCCGTATGTGTGTGTTTGATTGAGAAGTAAATTTGTTTGATTTAGCTCAAGAACTCAAAGGATCAAAGTTGGACAAGGGAAAGACAAAGTAATTGAATAGCCGTTGAAGACGTGCGATAACATCCGAGGTAAGTCATAAAGCATATATTTGGTATTGATTTAAATGATCATAATATATATGCAATTGTGTTTAATGAATTGATGTGTAAGTGGAAATGCATGTGTATGGAATGATGCCATCGTTGAATGTATAAAGGTAGTAAAATGCATAAAGTATTGGTCTTGGCACTAAGTGTGCGGGTATAAATGGACACGGTAACAAGATTGGCACTAAGTGTCGGGTTTAAAATTTGTACAGCACTAAGTGTGCGAATTTGATTATATAGCACTATGTGTGCGAAGCTGATTTTATAGCACTAAGTGTGCTGACTTATTATATGCTTTTGCATCACTATTGGCACTGAGTGTGCGATATTATTGAGTTGATCACGGACAGCGGATCGGGTAAGTACCTCGAGCTCATGACGAATAGAGAATACGCTCATGCTTGGGGTTGAATTCGGTAAGCCTTAAATCTATGTGATGATTGAAATTGTATGGTTGTGCTGGAAATTGAGTTAATGTGTAAAAATGCTTCGATTATCTTGTTGTGTAGAATATGAAATGTGGATGTATGAATTGGTACGAGATTGGACCGAAAGGTTCGAGGTATTATGGTATAGATTCGATATGGACGAGTACCTAGTTTCATTTGTTGTACATGTAGTAGTAATTTTATCAGTGGATTGACGAATGCTTATGACTTACTGAGTTGTAAACTCACTCGGTGTTTTCTTGTCACCCATTTTAGGTCTCTCGACTCGTGATCTGTTATGCGTGCTCGAACCGTCGTTGAAGTCATCACACCGCTGAAACCTTGTGGTATTGCGCTTTTTTTTGTTGTTGAAGAACATTTGGCATGTATAGGCTATTATATTTTGTCGATTTGTGGATTGTAAACTTTAAGCCATGTGAAAATGGCCTATGTGGTCGCCGAGTGGGATGCTAGAACCTATAGCCACGAGTCTTAGAAACTCAAATTTTGTCAAGGTGGCCATAATTTGTGTCATGTATGATGGATGATTAAGGCCAAGGAAAAATTCATGAAATTGGCATAGTCTACTGCAGTAACTGTTGCGGACAGCAGCAGTGAGATGAGATTGAAAAATCACTAAAAATAGTAGAAGTAGAATTAAATAGTGAGTAAATTATGGAACTGAACCTTGATGAATCTATTTTTATATGGATGAAACGAAACGACCATATGAGCAGTATACTGGGAATTATTAAAGTTCTCGTGAGACAGGGCCAGAACGATTTCTGGGTCCCCTGTCGCGACTTTGAAAATTTACCATAAATTATCCAGAAATAATTAGGAGTCATGCCTTATATGTACAGATTCCATTTTGAGTCTAGTTTCATTAGAAACAAACGGCACCAGTATTAAAGCCCTGTACAGAAATATATTCAAGTTGTAACGCGCGGAGGTCAGAGCAGTCGATCCCTGTAACATGGGTGACTTTAACTAATAAACTGTACCAATTGGCCCAACCAAAATTCTAAAAATAAATCCATGGATGGATATATGAGTCTAAATTCAGGAAAATTTACGAAACCAGTTTCCGAGTTATGGAACTCGAGATATGATTTTAAGGCGACGGTGACGCAGCTTTCCAGCCTGTCCAGAAATGCCAAATTGGTCGGTACTTTTAGAGGATTTGTCTCGTTAACCCCTCGTGTCCGACAATCGCGCCGCCACGAGTTAGGGGTGTTACAATTTTATTGGTATCAGAGCCATGGTTTAGTCGGTTCTAGGACTACCATAGTGCGTGTGAGTCTAGCTATACATGCCAAATTGTTAGCACTTAATAATGTGATGACTTCTGACGGTTGGAATTTTTGTTTTGATTAGCAATGGAACCCGGTAGAGAGACCCTTGGCGGATGACGTTGAAAGTGTAGCGGCTGCTCCTGCGCAAGGGACACCGCCTGCTGAGCCTCGGCCATCCGCGAATAATCAAAATGAAGGGCAAAACAAGCCTTCTTCACCATGATGAATGAGTGGGTCGCAATATGCCCGAACCAACCCGGCTGTCCAACCATTCCCGAATTTAAATACTCCACCCCAAGAGCCCGCAATGCCTCCAAGCATCGATCCCGTGAGGTGAGTAAACCACCGTGGACTTGATTAGGAAGCGGGCCGAGGAGTTCAAGGCCATAGTTACCGATGATGCCGAAAAGGCCGAAGTTCGCTCGATAACACCATTAGAGTGTTAGATGAATCGTCATGCACACCGATTTAATGTCTTAAGTGTGCTATATCCTTGTTAGTAGACTCACTTACTATTGGTGGAGGACTTTAATTTCCATAGTCCCAAATGAACGAGTTACTTGGGATTTCTTCCAATCCAATTTCAAAGAAATACATTAGTCAACTGTTCATCGATCGAAGCGTAAGGAATTCTTGAACTCAAGCAAGGCCGGATGATCAGATCTCGAATACTGAACATGAGTTCGTAAGACTTAGTCGGTATGCTCTGGAGTGTGTGGCTGATGAGGTTGCGATGTGCAAAAGATTTGAAGAAGGATTGAATGAAGAGTTAAAGTTACTAGTGGGAATTTTGGAGATAAAGGAGTTCGTGACACTAGTCGAACGAGCTCGCAAGGCGGAAGAACTTGGGAAGGAGAAGAAGAAGGCTGAATTTGAAGCAAGAGATTACCGTAAAAGATCGACGAGTAAAGCTCCGTTCTCGGCTGTAAAGAGGTTCGTGGAGGACACCAAGAAGTCGAGGACGATCGGGAATTTCCATTAGAACCCGACCATCGACGGACTCTCGAGCTACTTCAGTAGCTAGTGTGGGCAATAATCGCCAAGAGAGACCTGAATGCCCCCAATGTGGAAGACGACACCTAGGTGAATGTTGGGGTAAGTCTGTTAATAGGGCTCGTTATGGATGCGGTTCAAGGACCACTTCATTAGGGATTGCACGAGCTAGATGAGAAGAATAAGATGCAAGGTGCGTAGATCTAGTGGGGCGATAGCTAGAGGTAGACCCCGAGGGTTTCAGGAGGTAGGGGTGGTAATCGAGGGGAGCCACCGACACTACTGTTCGATCCGAGACCCGAGCTCCTCGCTAGAGCATATGCCATCCGCGCACGAGAGGAGGCATCCTCCCCGACGTTATCACCGGTACTTTTACTCTCTTTGATACTAGTGTGATTGCATTGATTGACCCCGCTCTACTCATTCATATGTATGTGAAACTTTAGCATCCAAGAAGACTCTACCGCTGAGTCTCATCGAGTTCGTAATTCGAGTGTCAAACCCTTTGGGTCAATACGCATTGCTGATAAAGTGTGCAAGAGATGCCCCTAATAATTCGAGAACTCGCTTTTCCTACCGATCCGATGCTTTTACCATTTAATGAATTCGATGTTATTCTTGGTATGGATTGGTCGATCGCACATGATGCAAAGGTGGATCGCAAAGGAAAACCATTGATTTGAGAAGTGCAAATAATGAGGTAGTCCGAGTCGAGTTCATCGATTTAAAAGGAGCGCCAAAGGATAATATCTTCTATGACCGCCGGAGGTATGTGAAAAAGGTGTGAAACATACCTTGCGTATGTGTTTGGAAGTAAAGAGACGGAAAGGAAACTCGAATCGGTACCAGTGGTTTGTGAGTATTCGATGTTTTTCCCGAGGAGTTACCGGATTGCCACCGGTTCGAGAAGTGGAATTCGCATCGGTTGTACCGGTACTACGCTGATTTCAATAGCCCCGATCGTATGGCATTAACGGAATTAAAGGAATTGAAGGTTCAATTGCAAGAATTGACGGATAGAGGTTTCGCCGACCGAAGTTTTTCTCCATGGGCGACTCTGTATTGTTTGTGAAGAAGAAGGACGGAACCATGAGGTTGTGCATCGACTATCGCCAACTCAATAAAGTGACGATAAAGAATAAATATCCATTGCCACTAATTGACGATTTGTTTGATCAATTAAAGGGAGCCTCGGTGTTTTCAAAGATAGATTTGAGGTCGGGTACTATCATTGAGGGTCCGAGAATCGGACATACCCAAAACCGCTTTTAGAACGAGGTATGGTCACTACGAATTCTTGGTGATGCCGTTTGGGCTCACTAATGCCCTCGCGGTGTTTATGGATTTAATGAATAGAATTTTCAGCCATACTTGGATCGGTTCAGTAGTTGTATTTATCGATGACATTTTGGTCTATTCGAGATGAAACCGAGCATCTTGAACACCGAGGCTAGTGTTGCAAATCTTACGAGATAAGCGCTATACGCAAAGTTCAAGAATGTGAATTTTGGTTGAAAGAGGTTAGCTTTTTGGGGCACGTGGTGTCCGTGACGGTGTCGGTGGACCCAACAAATTTCCGCCATAGTCGATTGGAAACCACCAAGGAATGTTACCGGTTAGAGCTTTTTGGGGCTTGCGGTTATTACCGACGATTTGTAAAAGGTTTCTTGACGATAGCCACGCCAATGACAAAGCTACTCCAAAAGGATGTTAAGTTTGAATGGACGGAGAAATGTCGAAAAGTTTCGATCAACTCGAAAGCTTATTTGATGAAGCCCCAATTCTAGTGCAACCCGAATCGGGCAAAGAGTTTGTCATTTATAGTGACGCATCCCTACTTGGGTTGGGTTGCGATTGATGCAAGAAGGGCGAGTTGTGGCCTATGCGCCGAGGCAACTAAAGCCACATGAGAAAAATTATCCGACCCATGATCTCGAATTGGTCGCCATCGTATTCGCTTTAAAGATATGGCGACATTACTTATTTGGTGAGAAGTGCCATGTGTATTCGGATCACAAAAGTCTCAAATATTTGATGACCCAAAGAGACTTAAACTGCGACAAAGGCGATGGCTCGAGTTGTTAAAGGATTATGAGCTCGTCATTGATTATCACCCGAAGGGCTAATGTGGTTATGGATGCCTTAAGCGAAAATCACTATTTGCTTTATGAAGCGATGAATGTACACTTGTCTATCCTACCCGACAATGTGTTAGTAGCTGAATTGAAAGCCAAACCATTATTGATACGTCAAATTCGTGAAGCTCGTAAAGTCGACGATGAGTTGGTTGCAAACGGGATGAGTGTGTTCAACAAGGACTCGGAATTTCAAATCGATGATGACGATTGTTTGAGGTTCAAGGGTCGCTCGTGTGTCCCAAAGAATTGAACTTATTCCAATAATTTTGAACGAAGCCCATTGTAGCCGAATGGCAATCCACCCGGGAGTACGAAGATGTACAATGACCAAACGCCAATTTTGGTGGCCCGTGATGAAACGAGACATTTCAATTTGTTTCAAGGTGTCCGATATGTCAACAAGTGAAAGCGGAACATCAAGTGCCATCGGGATTACTTCACCGATCATGATACCCGAATGGAAATGGGATCGAGTAACAATGGACTTTGTGTCCGGGTTACCATTGACGCAGTAATAAGAAAGACTCGGTTTGGGTCATTGTTGATAGATCGACCAAGTCCGCTCATTTTATCCCTCGTCCGCACGGATTTTACGCCGATAAGTTGGCGTAATTATACGCCTCCCAAATTGTTCGATTGCATGGGGTACCTATTTCTATCGTGGTCGGATAGAGACCCAAGATTTACGTCGCGGTTTTGGAAGAAATTGCAAGAAGCTTTGGGTACCAAACCGCATTTTAGCACCGCCACCCCAAACCGATGGTCAATCCGAACGGATAATTCAAATACTCGAGGATATGTTAAGATGTTGCATCCTTGAGTTTAGCGGTTCATGGGAACAGATTCGCCTTTGATTGAATTCGCCACAACAATAGCTTTCAATCAAGTATTAAGATGGCGCTTTCGAGGCTTTATACGGTCGAGATGCCGCACCCATTATTCGACCGAACTTAGTGAAGGAAAAATCTTCGGTTGATTTGGTTAAGGATGCCGAGCAAAAGTTCGAGTAATTCGTGAAAGTTTGAAAGTCGCTTCGGATCGCCAAAAGTCGTATGCGGATTTGAAAAGAAAAGATATTGAATATCGTGTTGAGACAAGGTATTTTCAAAGTCTCACCCGAAGAAAGTGCTTAGATTTGGCCGTAAGGGCAAATTGAGTCCGAGGTTCATCGGTCCATATGAGATATCCGAACGAGTCGGTCCAGTCGCGTATCGTTTGATTTTGCCCCCTGAGCTCGAAAAGATTCACAATGTTTTTCATGTCTCAATGCTTCGACGATATAGGTCTGATCCATCGCACGTAATTGCTCCATCCGAGATTGAAATTCAGCCTAATTTGAGCTATGAAGAGGAACCGGTTCGCATTATGATGCGTGAAGTAAAAGAGTTACGCAATAAGAAAATCCCGTTAGTGAAGGTGTTGTGGCATAAACACGGAATTGAAGAAGCCACTTGGGAACTTGAGGACTCTATGAAAGAGCGATACCCGAGCCTATTTACTGCAGAAGATTTTCGGGACGAAAATTTCTTAAGTGGGGAGAGTTGTGACATCCCTAAATTGACCCTAGCCAGGAAAGTGGTTTCGGGACCACTAAACCGAAGTCATAAGAATAATTAACCATCATAATTGATGCTCATTATATGTATACATGCATGTGTGAAAATTTCATGTTTGGATTTTGTTAATTGTAAGTGAATTTTATCAAATAGGACTTATGTGAGAAAATTTAGAAATGTGCTAGGCAAATGTAATGTGGGAAGGTGTTGTCCTTGCATGTCAAATTAGCCAAAATGAAGCAAGATGGCCGGCCATGCTATGGGTGGAAACATGTCTCCAACATGTTAGACTAGTGATGCATGTAGGAAACAATAAAATAAGAAAGTTAGCATTAAAGAAATGGAAAAAGGAAAATGATGATAACAAAAAAAAAAAGAGTGTGGATGCTTTCCCCCTTGCAGTACATGAGAGAAACAAAAGCAAAGAAAGAAAGAAAAAAAAGTTTTGTTGCTCATCCTTGGTGTCTTGGCCGAATAGAAGAGGGAAATTGATAAAAGGAAGAAAGGAGAAATTTGGTTATGTTTTGTTCTTCTTGTCATGAACTAAAGGAAGAGAAAAGGGGAGAAGAAGCTAGGTATTCTGGTCTTCTACTTGTTTGATTGAGGTAAGTTTTAAGTAAATTCTTTGAGATTTCATAAAATTTAGTTGATGGATAGGTCTTTGATTGAGCCCATGTGTGTATTTAGATCCTTGTGGTGATTTGGCCATTCGACTAAGGTAGGAAACTTAGAAGATGATTTCTATTCCTTGTGTTTTGTGAGTAGGGAGCTTAGATTAAAGTTGAATAAGGGAATATGAGTATTGAGGATTTTGGTAATATGGAAATTGGCTATGAGAGTGTGCATGTGGTCACTTGCCGAATGTGGGTGTTAAGGTTAGTAGGTTGGCCTAATTCTTGCATTAGAAACTCATGAACTTGATTTAAATACTTTAAATTTATGGTAGTTAAATGGAATTGAAAGGATCTATTCACCATAGTAGCTATTGAGGGTTTAAGTTTGTGATTCGTGTTAAATTTGATGATAGGAAGAAAAATTGGCTTGTGTATGTGTAGTTGCCGAATGTGAATTTGGGTAACCTTTCTTGTAACATTAGCATTTTAAAAGTGGCTAATAGGATTTTAATGAAAATTATGCCAAGGCCTAATGTATCATGAAATGAATAAAATGCTACATTGTGCTTATATGTATATTCGCCAAGGAAGCATGATATGAAGCTTGATAAGCTTGAAAGACTAATGACCGAATTAGCTATAGGTCATGTAAGGATTAATTTTATGCATACGTGAGTGTGTGGCATTAGTAGTTAATGGTATTCGGCATTATTTTAACTAAGAATTGAAAATGAATGTTTGAAAGTTAAATAGGTCACCCAAGTGACCGAATGTGTTAAAAGCAAAATATGGTTGCCGTATGTGTGTGTTTGATTGAGAAGTAAATTTGTTTGATTTAGCTCAAGAACTCAAAGGATCAAAGTTGGACAAGGGGAAAGACAAAGTAATTGAATAGCCGTTGAAGACGTGCGATAACATCCGAGGTAAGTCATAAAGCATATATTTGGTATTGATTTAAATGATCATAATATATATGCAATTGTGTTTAATGAATTGATGTGTAAGTGGAAATGCATGTGTATGGAATGATGCCATCGTTGAATGTATAAAGGTAGTAAAATGCATAAAGTATTGGTCTTGGCACTAAGTGTGCGGGTATAAATGGACACGGTAACAAGATTGGCACTAAGTGTGCGGGTTTAAAATTTGTACAGCACTAAGTGTGCGAATTTGATTATATAGCACTATGTGTGCGAGCTGATTTTATAGCACTAAGTGTGCGGACTTATTATATGCTTTTGCATCACTATTGGCACTGAGTGTGCGATATTATCGAGTTGATCACGGACAGCGGATCGGTAAGTACCTCGAGCTCATGACGAATAGAGAATACGCTCATGCTTGGGGTTGAATTCGGTAAGCCTTAAATCTATGTGATGATTGAAATTGTATGGTTGTGCTGGAAATTGAGTTAATGTGTAAAAATGCTTCGATTATCTTGTTGTGTAGAATATGAAATGTGGATGTATGAATTGGTACGAGATTGGACCGAAAGGTTCGAGGTATTATGGTATAGATTCGATATGGACGAGTACCTAGTTTCATTTGTTGTACATGTAGTAGTAATTTTATCAGTGGATTGACGAATGCTTATGACTTACTGAGTTGTAAACTCACTCGGTGTTTTCTTGTCACCCATTTTAGGTCTCTGGGACTCAGATCGTTATGCGTTTCGAACCGTCGTTGAAGTCATCACACCGCTGAAACCTTGTGGTATTGCGCTTTTTTTGTTGTTGAAGAACATTTGGCATGTATAGGCTATTATATTTTGTCGATTTGTGGGATTGTAAACTTTAAGCCATGTGAAAATGGCCTATGTGGTCGCCGAGTGGGATGCTAGAACCTATAGCCACGAGTCTTAGAAACTCAAATTTTGTCAAGGTGGCCATAATTTGTGTCATGTATGATGGATGATTAAGGCCAAGGAAAAATTCATGAAATTGGCATAGTCTACTGCAGTAACTGTTGCGGACAGCAGCAGTGAGATGAGATTGAAAAATCACTAAAAATAGTAGAAGTAGAATTAAATAGTGAGTAAATTATGGAACTGAACCTTGATGAATCTATTTTATATGGATGAAACGAAACGACCATATGAGCAGTATACCGGGAATTATTAAAGTTCTCGTGAGACAGGGCCAGAACGATTTCTGGGTCCCCTGTCGCAACTTTGAAAATTTACCATAAATTATCCAGAAATAATTAGGAGTCATGTCTTATATGTACAGATTCCATTTTGAGTCTAGTTTCATTAGAAACAAACGGCACCAGTATTAAAGCCCTGTACAGAAATATATTCAAGTTGTAACGCGCGGAGGTCAGAGCAGTCGATCCCTGTAACATGGGTGACTTTAACTAATAAACTGTACCAATTGGCCCAACCAAAAATTCTAAAAATAAATCCATGGATGGATATATGAGTCTAAATTCAGGGAAAATTTACGAAACCAGTTTCCGAGTTATGGAACTCGAGATATGATTTTTAAGGCGACGGTGACGCAGCTTTCCAGCCTGTCCAGAAATGCCAAATTGGTCGGTACTTTTAGAGGATTTGTCTCGTTAACCCCTCGTGTCCGACACCGGCGTCGGCCACGAGTTAGGGGTGTTACAGACAGCGCCGGCGGACTCTCAACCTATTGCCAGCAATCCGAATGATGAGGCTAGGCAAGCCTTTTATAGCGTGATGAATGATTGGTTCAACCAATACATTCGAACTAACACTACTGTTCCACAACCTCCATTCCCGACTAATGCAACCTCAAGACCTACAATACCTTGAGAATCGACCAAATAAGGTCAAGTAAGCCCCAATGATGAATTCAAAACATGGGGCTACTGAATTTAAAGTTACGGATAGCGACGATGTCGAGCAAGCTGAATTTTGGTTGGACAACACTATCCGGTGCTCGATGAGCTATCTTGTACACCGATGAATGCTTAAAGTGTACTATCTCCTTGCTACTCGATTCCGCCTACTATTGGTGGAGTACTGCTTCACTGTGCCTAGGGAGCAAGTAACTTGGGAGTTCTTCCAAACCGAGTTCAAAGAAGTATATCATCGAGATTCATCGACCAAAAACGAAAGGAATTTCTTGATCTTAAGCAAGGCTCTATGTCGCCATCGACCACGAGCTTAAAATTTGTTAGACTTAGTAGGTACGCCGAATGTGTTTCGTCCAAGCTATATATGTAAACGCTTCGAGGATGGGCTGAATGATGATATAAGGATGTTCGCTGGCATTCTCGAAATACGAGAGTTCGTAGTACTTGTCGAGCGAGCTTGTAAAGTCAAGAGCTTAGAAAAGAGAAACAAAAGTTGATGTTGGACCGGAGAATTTGAAAAAGGTTCTCGGAAAGTCTCTTCAACAGCATCAAGAGATTTCGAGAAGATGTGAGCGGTCTAGAGGCGCCGGGCCTTTTTAGACGAGATCGTGATCGACTTCTGGGTATACGAGGCACTTTGGTCTCCTGTTGGGAATGATCGTTGAAACTGAATGGAGTGTCAGTATTGTGGTAAATGGCACTCGGGAGTTGTAGATCCCATGACCGCCTCGTTACAAGTGCGGGTCAGCCGACCACTTTATTAAAGATTGTCCGAGATTATCTGAACAAAACGCAAATCAAAGGGGGAAGCCGGGTGCTACCACAACTCGAGGTAGGCCATTTAGAAATACGAGAAATGCTAGTGGCGGTCAGAGAGGATCGAGAGATGCTGCAACTAGATCCGAGGCTCGTGCTCCTGCTAGGACTTATGCCATACGAGCACGCGAGGATGCTTCTCGCCAGATGTTATTACCGTACCTTCACTCTCTTTGATACTAATGTGATTGCTTTGATTGACCCCGGTTCTACTCATTCTTATATATGCGAAACCTTAGCATCCAAAGAAGACTTTACCCATTGAGTCTCATCGAGTTTGTAATTCGGTGTCAAATCCCTTGGGTCATTACGCGCTTGTCAACAAAGTGTGTAAGAAAAGTCCCTAGTATTTCGAGGTTCTTGTTTTCCGCGGACTTGATGCTTTTGCCGCTCGTCGAATTCGACGTTATTCTTTGTTTGGATTGGTTGACCATGCACGATGCGGTTGTAAATTGCAAAAGCAAGAGTATTGATCGAGGTGCACGAATAACGAGATAATTCGGTGGAGTCTACGGACTTAAAGGGGTTGCCATCCGTAATATCGCAATGTTGGCCCGTAAATACGAAGAAAGGTGCGAAGCATACCTTGCGTATGTGCTCGATGACAAGGAGTCGAAAAGAAACCCGAATCTGTGCGCTGGTTTGTGAATACCCGGATGTTTTCCTCAAGAATTGCCAGTTTACCACCTATTCGGAAATAGAGTTTGGCATCGAATTGGTTAGGAGAAAGTGTGAAAGCCCAAATTGACCATAGTCGGGATGTGGTTTGGGACCACAAAGCGAAACACAATAATTTATAATTTATTTTGATGCCTATAATATGTGTTAATTCATGTGACATTTTGATGTTTCGATTTAGAGTTATAAATGTGAATTTCACTAGAGGACCTAGTAGTAAACTTTGAAAGTATGATGGGGAAATGTGTGATGACTAGTTGATAATGCATGCAAAAATAAGGGATTTGCATGTCAAATTCCCCTAACATGAAGTGGCCAAGAACAAAGTATGGGCTAAACATGTCATGAAACATGTTTTGTTGGTGCATTAGGTGAAATAATAAACAAAGGTGTATGGGTGATAAAAAATGAAAAGAAAAATGTGTGTGGTGGTATTCCCCACTGCGTGAGTTGAGAAAGAAGGAAGAAAAAAATTGTTGTGTTCATCCTTTCTCATCTTTTGGCCGAAAATCATAAGGAGGAAGAAAGGATTTTTGCTCCATTTTGGTTTAGAAGAGAACTAGAAGGAGATTTGGCCATACTTGTACCAAGATTAAGGTATGTATGAGGTTGTGTCATGAGATTCATGCATGTTTTAGTTGCTAACTTGATGTTCATATTAGCCCATGGTTCAAATCCTTGTTGTGCCATGGAAATGGTATTTAGCCAAGGTTGATATTGTGTTAAAGCCATTGCATGCTAAATGTGAAGCTTTGATGATGCATGCAATGATGGATTGACTTCTTGAAATTTCTTTTAGCATTCTTGAGTAAGACATTGAATTCTTTGCTTAACCATGACCAAAGTTGAAAGGGTATGGTTGTGAAGTATCGACCATGGTGCATTCATGAGCATGATTTATGCTTGTTATATGATTGGTAAAAATTTGTGTTTAGGATGGTTATGAGCACCTTGAGATTGAACGCACCTATATGTATAGATATGTTTGCACATGATGTATTGGTATGACATATATGCTATCTCAAAGTATATATTTTCTTGTGATGATGTTTAGATTATAAAGTAAATGATAGGTGTATATTGAGCTACAATATGTAGTAGGTAAGCCTAGTAAAATGTGTGCCATTCATGTGTAGTGTAACTTATGTAGTTGGCCTAAACATCAACATGCATAATGGCCCATGAAAGAGTACCTAAGATGTTGTGTATATTAAGCCATAGCTAAGCATGTAGGTGGCTTTACATCGACTTAGAACAATCGACCACATGAGTAAAATGAGTACTTGATGCTATATTATAATTATTGAGCTTAAGTATGTGAGCGTGAATTAATTGCGTATATAAAGGCTAAGTACCTTGATTCCTTTTGATATTCAAAAGCGATTAAATCAATTTATTTGTTAACATAAAGCTCAAGAGCAAAGGAACTAGCTCCAATAAAGGAAAGGAAAAGGTGATTGAATAGCCGTGAGCGCTTTCGACAACCTCAAAGGTAAGTTTCGAGTATGTCGGAACTTAGATTTTGATTCGATTGGATGAAGTAATAAGCAATCGAAATTGTGCCCATGTATGTAGCCATTGAGCAGAAATGATATTTCTTATTAAGTGAATTGTGCATAAAAGTTTTGTTATGAAATTGAAACAAAGATGTGTATGAATGTGCAATTATGAAATGGCAGGCTAAGCCCGAAGGCAAATGTCACGAATTGTGATATCCGGGCTAAGTCCAAAGGCAATTGTGCGAGTTGTGATACGGGTTAAGTCCGAAGGCATTTGTCGGAGTTACCACAACGGGCTATGTCCCGGCGTTTGAACAGTAGCTATATTGGTTAAACTCAGAAGGTATGTGATTTGAAATTATAGAACTTGCTGTAAAAATTTTCAGTTAATAAACTTGTGAAATTCCCAACAACAAGGTATGTTTTAGTGTGTGCTTTGCACTGCTGTGAGTAAGTGTGTATAGAGTATTCGCTCAATGATAAATGAGCTATCGGCCTTGACTAAGCCGTTATTTGTGTATGAATATAAGAGTTGGGATTGTGAAGTAAGCATGTCATTGAGAAATTGTGCATATGAATTATTGTTTAGCTACTTGAATGCTATGCTTTGGTTATGTGTATATTTATGGCTCGAAACTTACTAAGCATAAATTGCTTACTCGTTTCTTTGTTTCTCTATCCTATAGATTTTGCTCGTTAGCGTTATCGGATTCAGGATCATTGAAGTTGAAGTCATCCACACTATCAAAACCCTTTTTGTACTCTTTTAGTCGAACCTTGGATATGGCATGTATAGGACTACCCTTGGTTGTTTTCAAGTATCTTTATGATGTATATGTATGCGGCCATGCGAAAATGGCTCGTAAAAGTGGAGTATGGCATTAGACCATTTGAAGTCGTGCTTATTGTAAATATATATATGGTTTCATGATGTGATTATGAATTGGAATGGGAGTGTTGGTCACATGATCAGCCATTGGAATGGCTAAATATGATCACATGTGGACCTACGTTATGACAAGACTATAGTTGGACCATGGAAACCACAAAATAGGTAAAGTTTACCTTGAAAACAGATGCTGCCAGCTGCAGTGACGTGATGTGTAAAATCACTAAAAATAGTAGGAATGGTATTAAATAGTGAATAAATTATGTAATCGAACCTTGAGAATCTACTTTCATATGAAAGTAACAGAAATGATCATATGAATAGTATACTAAGAGATATTAAAGTTCTCGTGAGACAGGGCCAGAACAGTTTCTGGATCCCCTGTCTCGACTTTGAAAATTACCATAAATTACCCAGAAGGAATTAGAGGTCATGCCTTATATGTGAAGATTTCCTTTTGAGCCTAGTTTCATTAGAAACAAACAACATCAACATTGAAGCCCTGTACAGAGAGATATTCAAGTTGTAACGTGTGAGGGTCAGTGTAGTCTACCCCTGCAACATGGGTGACTTTAACTAATAAACTGTACCAATTGGCCTGACAAAAATTCTAGAAATAAATCCATGGATGGATATATGAGTCTAAATTCAGTGAAATTTACGGAATCAGTTTCTGAGTTTTGAAACTCGAGATATGCTTTTAAGGATACAGTGATGCAGTTCTCCAGCCTGTCGGAAATGTCAAATTGGTCGGTGCTATAAGTGGTTTTGGCTCGTTAACCTAAGTGACCGACACGACAACAGCGATCTCGGGTTAGGGGTGTTACAATTTTATTAGTATCGAGCCCTTTGTTTAGTCGATTCTAGGACTACCGGTGATATGTTTGGGGTCTAGCTATACATGCCATTAAGTGATAAATTGATAGTGTGGAGATTTCGACAATTTGAATTTGTGTTTGTTTATAGCAATGTATCCGATCATAATGAGCAATAGCTGATGATGTGGAGAGTGTGGCGCTTGCTCAGCGCATGAGGGGCAGGTGTGACATCCCTAAATTGACCCTAGCGGAGAAAGTGGTTTGGGACCACTAAACCGAGTCATAAGAATAATTAACCATCATAATTGATGCTCATTATATGTATACATGCATGTGTGAAAATTTCATGTTTGGATTTTGTTAATTGTAAGTGAATTTTTATCAAATAGGACTTATGTGAGAAAATTTAGAAATGTGCTAAGCAAATGTAATGTGGGAAGGTGTTGTCCTTGCATGTCAAATTAGCCAAAATGAAGCAAGATGGCCGACATGCTATGGGTGGAAACATGTCTCCAACATGTTAGACTAGTGATGCATGTAGGAAACAATAAAATAAGAAAGTTAGCATTAAAGAAATGGAAAAAGGAAAATGATGATAACAAAAAAAAAAAGAGTGTGGATGCTTTCCCCCCTTGCCGTACATGAGAGAAACAAAAAGCAAAGAAAGAAAGAAAAAAAAAAGTTTTGTTGCTCATCCTTGGTGTCTTGGCGAATAGAAGAGGGAAATGATAAAAGGAAGAAAGGAGAAATTTGGTTATGTTTTGTTCTTCTTGTCATGAACTAAAGGAAGAGAAAAGGGGAGAAGAAGCTAGGTATTAGGTCTCTACTTGTTTGATTGAGGTAAGTTTTAAGTAAATTCTTTGAGATTTCATAAAAATTTAGTTGATGGATAGGTCTTTGATTGAGCCCATGTGTGTATTTAGATCCTTGTGGTGATTTGGCCATTCGACTAAGGTGAGGAAACTTAGAAGATGATTTCTATTCCTTGTGTTTTGTGAGTAGGGAGCTTAGATTAAAGTTGAATAAGGGAATATGAGTATTGAGGATTTTGGTAATATGGAAATTGAGCTATGAGAGTGTGCATGTGGTCACTTGCCGATGTGGGTGTTAATGGAGTTAGTAGGTTGGCCTAATTCTTGCATTAGAAACTCATGAACTTGATTTAAATACTTTAAATTTATGGTAGTTAAATGGAATTGAAAGGATCTATTGACCATAGTAGCTATTGAGGGTTTAAGTTTGTGATTAAGTGTTAAATTTGATGATAGGAAGAAAAATTGGCTTGTGTATGTGTAGTTGCAGAATGTGAATTTGGGTAACCTTTCTTGTAACATTAGCATTTTAAAAAGTGGCTAATAGGGATTTTTAATGAAAATTATGCCAAGGCGAATGTATCATGAAATGAATAAAAATGCTACATTGTGCTTATATGTATATTGACCGTGGAAGCATGATATGAAGCTTGATAAGCTTGAAAGGCGAATGACGAATTAGCTATAGGTCATGTAAGGATTAATTTTATGCATACGTGAGTGTGTGGCATTAGTAGTTAATGGTATTGGCATTATTTTAACTAAGAATTGAAAATGAATGTTTGAAAGTTAAATAGGTCACCCAAGTGACCAGATGTATTAAAAGCAAAATATGGTTTACCGTATGTGTGTGTTTGATTGAAAGTAAATTTGTTTGATTTAGCTCAAGAACTCAAAGGATCAAAGTTGGACAAGGGAAAGACAAAGTAATTGAATAGCCGTTGAAGGCGATGCGATAACATCAAGAGTAAGTCATAAAGCATATATTTGGTATTGATTTAAATGATCATAATATATATGCAATTGTGTTTAATGAATTGATGTGTAGTGGAAATGCATGTGTATGGAATGATGCCATCGTTGAATGTATAAAGGTAGTAAAATGCATAAAGTATTGGTCTTGGCACTAAGTGTGCGGGTATAAATGGACACGGTAACAAGATTGGCACTAAGTGTGCGGGTTTAAAATTTGTACAGCACTAAGTGTGCGAATTTGATTATATAGCACTATGTGCGAGCTGATTTTATAGCACTAAGTGTGCTGACTTATTATATGCTTTTGCATCACTATTGGCACTTAAGTATGCGATATTATTGAGTTGATCACGGACAGCGGATCGGGTAAGTACCTCGAGCTCATGACGAATAGAGAATACGTTCATGCTTGGGGTTGAATTCGTTAAGCCTTAAATCTATGTGATGATTGAAATTGTATGGTTGTGCTGGAAATTGAGTTAATGTGTAAAAATGCTTGATTATCTTGTTGTGTAGAATATGAAATGTGGATGTATGAATTAGTGCGAGATTGGACGAAAGGTTCGAGTATTATGGTATAGATTCGATATGGGCGAGTACCTAGTTTCATTTGTTGTACATGTAGTAGTAATTTTATCGAGTGGATTGACGAATGCTTATGACTTACTGAGTTGTAAACTCACTCGGTGTTTTCTTGTCACCCATTTTAGGTCTGGGACTCCGTGCTGTTGCGTGCTCGAACCGTCGTTGAAGTCATCACACCGCTGAAACCTTGTGCGTTTTTTGTTGTTGAAAGAACATTTGGCATGTATAGGCTATTATATTTTATTAGGTTGTGGGATTGTAAACTTTAAGCCATGTGAAAATGGCCTATGTGGTCGTCGAGTGGGATGCTAGAACCTATAGCCACGAGTCTTAGAAACTCAAATTTTGTCAAAAGTGGCCATAATTTGTGTCATGTATGATGGATGATTAAGGCCAGGAAAAATTCATGAAATTGGCATAGTCTACTGCAGTAACTGTTGCGGACAGCAGCAGTGAGATGAGATTGAAAAATCACTAAAAATAGTAGAAGTAGAATTAAATAGTGAGTAAATTATGGAACTGAGCAGCAGTGAATCTATTTTTATATGGATGAAGCGAAAACGACCATATGAGCAGTATACTGGAATTATTAAAGTTCTCGTGAGACAGGGCCAGAACGATTTCTGGGTCCCCTGTCGCGACTTTGAAAATTACCATAAATTATCCAGAAATAATTAGGAGTCATGCCTTATATGTACAGATTCCATTTTGAGTCTAGTTTCATTAGAAACAAACGGCACCAGTATTAAAGCCCTGTACAGAAATATATTCAAG
This sequence comes from Gossypium arboreum, assembly GCF_025698485.1. NCBI lineage: Eukaryota > Viridiplantae > Streptophyta > Magnoliopsida > Malvales > Malvaceae > Gossypium > Gossypium arboreum. The sequence goes on from NC_069076.1 coordinate 37,314,038, forward strand.
TTGTAACGCGCGGAGGTCAGAGCAGTCGATCCCTGTAACATGGGTGACTTTAACTAATAAACTGTACCAATTGGCCCAACCAAAAATTCTAAAAATAAATCCATGGATGGATATATGAGTCTAAATTCAGGAAAATTCTGAAACCAGTTTCCAGTTATGGAACTCGAGATATGATTTTTAAAGCGACGGTGACAGCTTTCCAGCCTGTCCAGAAATGCCAAATTGGTCGGTACTTTTAGAGATTTGTCGTTAACCCCTAGTGTCCGACAACGCGTCGTACCGAGTTAAGAATCATTACAATTTTATTGATATCAGAGCCATGGTTTAGTCGGTTCTAGGACTACCATAGTGCGTGTGAGTCTAGCTATACATGCCAAATTGTTAGCACTTAATAATGTGATGACCGGCGGTTGGAATTTTTGTTTTGATTAGCAATGGAACCGGGGTAGAGAGACCCTTGGCGGATAGCGTTGAAAGTGTAGCGGCTGCTGCTGCGCAAGGACACGCCCGTTGAGCCTCAGTCATCATGAATAATCAAAATGAAGGGCAAAACAAGCCTTCTTCACCATGATGAATGAGTGGAGTCGCATAATATGCGAACCAACATTTATCCAACCATTCCCGATTTAAATACTCCACCCAAGAGCCCGCAATGCCTCCGATTCTTGATCTTGTGGAAATGAGTAAACCACGTGGACTTGATTAGGAAGCGTGGGGCGAGGTTCAAGGCCATAATTCTTGATGATCTTAGAAAAGTAGAGTTAAGCTCGATAACACCATTAGAGTGTTAGATGAAGTATCATGCACACGACAGATATGTCTTAAGTGTCTATATCCATGTTAAGAGACTTCGACTTACTATTGGTGGAGGACTTTAATTTCCATAGTCCCAAATGAGCGAGTTACTTGGGATTTCTTCCAATCCAATTTGAAAGAAATACATTATCAGCAGTTCATCGATCGGAAGCGTAAGGAATTCTTGGAACTCAAGCAAAGGCGGATGGCCAGTATCTGAATCTGAACATGAGTTAAGTAAGACTTAATCGGTATGCTTCGGGGTGTGTGGCTGATGAGGTTGCGATGTGCAAAAGATTTGAAGAAGGATTGAATGAAGAGTTAAAGTTACTAGTGGGAATTTTGGAGATAAAGGAGTTAAATGACACTAGTCGAGCGAGCACGCAAGGCGGAAGAACTTAGGAAGGAGGAGAAGAAGGCTGAATTTGAAGCAAGAGATTCAAGTAAAGATCGTGAGTAAAGCTCCGTTCTCGGCGTAAAGAGAGTTGAGGAGGACACGATGAAATCGAGGGCAGCTGCAGGAATTTCCATTAGAACCCGACCAGCGCGGACTCAGGAAGCTACTTGAGTAGCTAGTGTGAGCAATAATCGTCAAGAGAGACTGAATGCCCCCAATGTGGAAGCGACACCTAGGTGAATGTTGGGGTAGAAATGCATTAATAGGGCACTATTATGGATGCGGTTAGAAGGACCACTTCATTAGGGATTACCGCAGACTAGATGAGAAGAATAAGATGCAAGGTGCGAGATCTAGTGGGCTGACGGCTAGAGGTGAACCAGGGTTTAGGGAGGTAGGGGTGGTAATCGGAGGAGAACCAGATCACGTCCTATTCGATCAAGAGACAGGAGCTCACTGCTAGAGCATATGCCATCCGCTTACTGAGAGGCATCCTCCTGACGTTATCCTTGGTACTTTTACTCTCTTTGATACTAGTGTGATTGCATTGATTGACCCGGCTCTCTCATTCATATGTATGTGAAACTTTAGCATCGGATGGGACTCTACTGTTGAGTCTCACGAGTTCGTAATGGTCGAGTGTCAAACCCTTTGGGTCAATCGTGCTCGTTGATAAAGTGTGCAGAGATGCCCCTAATAATTGAGAATCTGTTTTTCGGCCCGATCGATGCTTTTACCATTTAATGAATTCGATGTTATTCTTGGTATGGATTGGGCGACCGTACATGATGCGATGGTGGTGCCAAAGGAAAACCATTGATTTGAGAAGTGCAAATAATGAGGTAGTCAGTCGAGTCTCTGATTTAAAAGGCGCCGGTGATAATATCTTCTATGGCCGGCTCGGAGGTATGTGAAAAGGTGTGAAACATACCTTGCGTATGTGTTTGGAAGTAAAGGCGGAAAGAAACTCGAATCGGTACCCGTGGTTTGTGAGTATTGGATGTTTTCTGAGGAGTTCTGGATTACCACCGGTTGAGAAGTGGAATTGACATCGAAGTTGTCAAGGTACTCGCTGATTTCAATAGCCCGTGTCGTATGGCATTAGCGGAATTAAAGGAATTGAAGGTTCAATTGCAGAATTGGCGGATAGAGGTTTAAGCTCGTAGGTTTTTTCTCCATAGGCGCCTTTGTATTGTTTGTGAAGAAGAAGGGCGGAACCATGAGGTTGTGCATCGACTATCGTCAACTCAATAAAGTGACGATAAAGAATAAATATCCATTGCCACGAATTGGCGATTTGTTTGATCAATTAAAGGAGCCTCGGTGTTTTCAAAGATAGATTTGAGGTCGGGGTACTATCGGTTGAGGTCAAGAATCGGACATACCAAAACAGCTTTTAGAGCGAGGTATGGTCACTCTGAATTCTTGGTGATGCCGTTTGGGCTCACTAATGCCCTGCGGTGTTTATGGATTTAATGAATAGAATTTTCAGGCCATACTTGGATCGGTTCGTAGTTGTATTTATCGATGACATTTTGGTCTATTCGAGAGATGGCGAGCATCTTGAACACACGAGGCTAGTGTTGCAAATCTTCTGAGATAGCGGGTTATCATAAAGTTCGGTAAATGTGAATTTTGGTTGAAAGAGGTTAGCTTTTGGGGCCGCGTGGTGTCGCGCCGGTGTCGAGGTGGACCGAACAAATTTCTGGCCATAGTCGATTGAAACCACCAAGGAATGTTACGAAGTTAGGAGCTTTTGGGGCTTGCGGTTATTACCGACGATTTGTAAAGGTTTCTTGACGATAGCCACGCCAATGACAAAGCTTCTCCAAAAGGATGTTAAGTTTGAATGGGCGGAGAAATGTCGAGAAAAGTTTCGATCAATGAAAGCTTATTTGGTGAAGCCCCAATTCTAGTGCAACTTGAATCGGGCAAAGAGTTTGTCATTTATAGTGGCGCATCCCTACTTGGGTTGGGTTGCGTATTGATGCAAGAAGAGGCGAGTTGTGGCCTGTCGTCGAGGCAACTAAAGCCACATGAGAAAAATTATCAAACCCATGATCTCGAATTGCATTTGCATCGTATTACGCCTTAAAGATATGGCGATTACTTATTTGGTGAGAAGTGCCATGTGTATTGGATCACAAAAGTCTCAAATATTTGATGACCAAAGAGACTTAAACACTGCGACAAAAGCGATGGCTCGAGTTGTTAAAGGATTATGAGCTCGTCATTGATTATCACCGGGAAGGGCTAATGTAGTTCTGCGGATGCCTTAAGCGAAAATCACTATTTGCTTCGGCGATGAATGTACTTGTCTATCCTACGAAACAATGTGTTAGTAGCTGAATTGAAAGCCAAACCATTATTGATCGTCAAATTAGTGAAGCTCGAGAAAATCGACGATGAGTTGGTTGCAAAAGCAGGATGAGTGTGTTCGAACAAGGACTCGGAATTTCAAATCGATGATAGCGATTGTTTGAGGTTCAAGAATTCGTTCGTGTGTCCCAAAAATTGAACTTATTCAATAATTTTGAGCAAGCCCATTGTAGCCGAATGGCAATCCACGAGAATCTGAAGATGTACAATGACACAAGCATAATTTTGGTGGCCGTATGAAAGCAGACATTTACGAATTTGTTTCAAGGTGTACGATATGTCAACAAGTGAAAGCGGAACATCAAGTGCCATCGGGATTACTTGACCGATCATGATACCCGAATGGAAATGGGATCGAGTAACAATGGACTTTATTATGCAGGTTACCATTGTGCGAGAATAAGAAAGACTTCGGTTTGGGTCATTGTTGATGAATTGACCAAATCTGCTCATTTATCCTGTCATACGGATTTTCGCTCGATAAGTTGGCGAAATTATCGTCTCCCAAATTGTTCGATTGCATGGGGTACCTATTTCTATCGTGTCGGATAGAGACCCAAGATTCTGTCGCGGTTTTGGAAGAAATTGCAAGAAGCTTTGGGTATAAGCGCATTTTGCCTTTTCACCCCAAACCGATGGTCAATCGAGCGGATAATTCAAATACTCGAGGATATGTTAAGATGTTGCATCCTTGAGTTTAGCGGTTCATGGGAGCGGTATCGCCTTTGATTGAATCGCTTACAACAATAGCTTTCAATCAAGTATTAAGATGGCGCCTTCGAGGGCTTTATCTGATCGTAGATGCCGTACCCCATTAATCTGGACCGAACTTAGTGAAGGAAAAATCTTGAGGTTGATTTGGTTAAGGATCCGAGCAAAAGTTCGAGTAATTAGTGAAAGTTTGAAAAGGTGCCCGGATCGCCAAAAAGTGGTATCTCGGTTTGAAAAGAAAAGATATTGAATATCGGGGTTGGAGACAAGGTATTTCTCAAAGTCTCACCACGGAAGAAAGTGCTTAGATTTGGCGTAAGGGCAAATTGAGTCCGAGTTCATCGGTCCATATGAGATATCGAGCGAGTCGGTCCGATCGCGTGTCGTTTGATTTTGCCCCTGAGCTCGAAAAGATTCACAATGTTTTCATGTCTCAATGCTTGACGATATAGAGTGCGATCCATCATGCGTAATTGCTCCATCCAAGATTGAAATTCAGCCTAATTTGAGCTATGAAGAGGAACCGGTTAGCATTATGATGCGTGAAGTAAAGAAGTTTCATAATAAGAAAATCCCGTTAGTGAAGGTGTTGTGGCATAAACACGGAATTGAAGAAGCCACTTGGGAACTTGAGGACTCTATGAAAGAAGCGATGCAGAGCCTATTCTGCAGTAAGATTTTAGGGCGAAAATTTCTTAAGTGGGGAGAGTTGTGACATCCTAAATTGACCCTAGCAGGAAAGTGGTTTGGGACCACTAAACAGAGTCATAAGAATAATTAACCATCATAATTGATGCTCATTATATGTATACATGCATGTGTGAAAATTTCATGTTTGGATTTTGTTAATTGTAAGTGAATTTTATCAAATAGGACTTATGTGAGAAAATTTAGAAATGTGCTAGGCAAATGTAATGTGGGAAGGTGTTGTCCTTGCATGTCAAATTAGCCAAAATGAAGCAAGATGGTAAGCCATGCTATGGGTGGAAACATGTCTCCAACATGTTAGACTAGTGATGCATGTAAGGAAACAATAAAATAAGAAAGTTAGCATTAAAGAAATGGAAAAAGGAAAATGATGATAACAAAAAAAAAAAAGTGTGGATGCTTTCCCCCCCTGCCGTATGGGAGAAACAAAAAGCAAAGAAAGAAAGAAAAAAAAAGTTTTGTTGCTCATCCTTGGTGTCTTGGCGAATAGAAGAAATTGATAAAAGGAAGAAAGGAGAATTTGGTTATGTTTTGTTCTTCTTGTCATGAACTAAAGGAAGAAAAAAGGGGAGAAGAAGCTAGGTATTAGGTCTTCTACTTGTTTGATTGAGGTAAGTTTTAAGTAAATTCTTTGAGATTTCATAAAAATTTAGTTGATGGATAGGTCTTTGATTGAGCCCATGTGTGTATTTAGATCCTTGTGGTGATTTGGCCATTCGACTAAGGTAGGAAACTTAGAAGATGATTTCTATTCCTTGTGTTTTGTGAGTAGGGAGCTTAGATTAAAGTTGAATAAGGGAATATGAGTATTGAGGATTTTGGTAATATGGAATTGGCTATGAGAGTGTGTGCATGTGGTCACTTGCGAATGTGGGTGTTAAGGTTAGTAGGTTGGCCTAATTCTTGCATTAGAAACTCATGAACTTGATTTAAATACTTTAAATTTATGGTAGTTAAATGGAATTGAAAGGATCTATTAAACCATAGTAGCTATTGAGGGTTTAAGTTTGTGATTAGTGTTAAATTTGATGATAGGAAGAAAAATTGGCTTGTGTATGTGTAGTTGCGAATGTGAATTTGGGTAACCTTTCTTGTAACATTAGCATTTTAAAAGTGGCTAATAAGGATTTTTAATGAAAATTATGCCAAGGCAGAATGTATCATGAAATGAATAAAAATGCTACATTGTGCTTATATGTATATTAGGCCAAGGAAGCATGATATGAAGCTTGATAAGCTTGAAAGGCGAATGACCAGATTAGCTATAGGTCATGTAAGGATTAATTTTATGCATCACGTGAGTGTGTGGCATTAGTAGTTAATGGTATTCGGCATTATTTTAACTAAAATTGAAAATGAATGTTTGAAAGTTAAATAGGTCACCCAAGTGACCGAATGTGTTAAAAGCAAAATATGGTTGCGTATGTGTGTGTTTGATTGAGAAGTAAATTTGTTTGATTTAGCTCAAGAACTCAAAGGATCAAAAGTTGGACAAGGGGAAAGACAAAGTAATTGAATAGCCGTTGAAGGCGTGCGATAACATCCGAGAGTAAGTCATAAAGCATATATTTGGTATTGATTTAAATGATCATAATATATATGCAATTGTGTTTAATGAATTGATGTGTAAGTGGAAATGCATGTGTATGGAATGATGCCATCGTTGAATGTATAAAGGTAGTAAAATGCATAAAGTATTGGTCTTGGCACTAAGTGTGCGGGTATAAATGGACACGGTAACAAGATTGGCACTAAGTGTCTTGAGTTTAAAATTTGTACAGCACTAAGTGTGCGAATTTGATTATATAGCACTATGTGTGCGAGCTGATTTTATAGCACTAAGTGTGCGGACTTATTATATGCTTTTGCATCACTATTGGCCTTGAGTGTGCGATATTATCGAGTTGATCACGGACAGCGGATCGGGTAAGTACCTCGAGCTCATGGCGAATAGAGAATACGTTCATGCTTGGGGTTGAATTCGGTAAGCCTTAAATCTATGTGATGATTGAAATTGTATGGTTGTGCTGGAAATTGAGTTAATGTGTAAAAATGCTTGATTATCTTGTTGTGTAGAATATGAAATGTGGATGTATGAATTGAGTGCGAGATTGGACGAAAGGTTCGAGGTATTATGGTATAGATTCGATATGGACGAGTACCTAGTTTCATTTGTTGTACATGTAGTAGTAATTTTATCGGTGGATTGCGAATGCTTATGACTTACTGAGTTGTAAACTCACTCGGTGTTTTCTTGTCACCCATTTTAGGTCTCTCGGGACTCGTCTGTTGCGTGCTCCGGAAATCGTTGAAGTCATCACACGGCTGAAACCTTGTGGTATTGCGTTTTTTTGTTGTTGAAGAACATTTGGCATGTATAGGCTATTATATTTTGTCGATTTGTGGGATTGTAAACTTTAAGCCATGTGAAAATGGCCTATGTAATCGTCGAGTGGGATGCTAGAACCTATAGCCACGAGTCTTAGAAACTCAAATTTTGTCAAGGTGGCCATAATTTGTGTCATGTATGATGGATGATTAAGGCCAAGGAAAAATTCATGAAATTGGCATAGTCTACTGCAGTAACTGTTGCGGACAGCAGCAGTGAGATGAGATGAAAAATCACTAAAAATAGTAGAAGTAGAATTAAATAGTGAGTAAATTATGGAACTGAACCTTGATGAATCTATTTTTTATATGGATGAAACAGAAACGACCATATGAGCAGTATACGGGAATTATTAAAGTTCTCGTGAGACAGGGCCAGAACGATTTCTGGGTCCCCTGTCGCAACTTTGAAAATTACCATAAATTATCCAGAAATAATTAGGAGTCATGTCTTATATGTACAGATTCCATTTTGAGTCTAGTTTCATTAGAAACAAAGCGGCACCAGTATTAAAGCCCTGTACAGAAATATATTCAAGTTGTATAGCGCGGAGGTCAGAGCAGTCGATCCCTGTAACATGGGTGACTTTAACTAATAAACTGTACCAATTGGCCCAACCAAAATTCTAAAAATAAATCCATGGATGGATATATGAGTCTAAATTCAGGAAAATTCTGAAACCAGTTTCCGAGTTATGGAACTCGAGATATGATTTTAAGGCGACGGTGACGCAGCTTTCCAGCCTGTCCAGAAATGCCAAATTGGTCGGTACTTTTAGGATTTGTCTCGTTAACCCCTAAGTGTCCGACACGGCGTCGGCCACGAGTTAGAGAATGTTCTGAGACAGCGCCGCCAGACTCTCAACCTATTGCCAGCAATCCGAATGATGAGGCTAAACAAGCCTTTTATAGCGTGATGAATGATTGGTTCAACCAATACATTCGAACTAACAACTGTTCCACAACCTCCATTCCCGACTAATGCAACCCCGCACCTACAATACCTTGATGGCTGACCAAATAAGGTCAAGTAAGCCCCGATCGGCGAATTGAAAACATGGGGCTACTGAATTTAAAGCTACGGATAGCGGCGATGTCGAGCAAGCTGAATTTTGGTTGGACAACACTATCAAGGGTGCTCGATGAGCTATCTTGTACACCGATGAATGCTTAAAGTGTACTATCTCCTTGCTACTCGATTCCGCCTACTATTGGTGGAGTACTAAAGCCTGCTGTGCCTAGGGAGCAAGTAACTTGGGAGTTCTTCAAAACCGAGTTCGAAAGAAGTATGTCGATCGATTCATCGACCAAAAGCGAAAGGAATTTCTTGATCTTAAGCAAGGCTCTATATCGATTCTTGACTCTGGCGAAAATTTGTTAGACTTAGTAGATGCGGCTCGGGAATGTGTTTAAGTCCGAAGCTATTATGTATGGCAGCGAGGATGGGCTGAATGATGATATAAGGATGTTAGTTGGCATTCTCGAAATCGAGGATTAAGTAGTACTTGTCGGCGAGCTTGTAAGCGAAGAGCTTAGAAAAGAAACAAAAAGTTGATGTTGGGCGGAGAATTTGAAAAAGGTTCTCGGAAAGTCTCTTCTTGAGCATCGAAGAGATTTGAGAAGATGTGAGCAGTCTAAGCGCTTGGGCCTTTAGAGGCGAGATCGTGATCGACCCGGTGGGTATCTGAGGCACTTTGGTCTCGGTGTTGGGAATGATCGTTGAAGCCCAATGGAGTGTCGGTATTGTGGTAAATGGCACTCGAGGAGTTGTAGATCCATGACCGCTCTGTTACAAGTCTTGGTCAGCCGACCACTTTATTAAAGATTGTCAGAGATTAAGAATGAGGTTAATGAATAAACCCTATCATTACTCTTCAAAGATGCAACACCCCAAACCCGGCGCAGACGTTACGGCCGAATCCGGTGTGTCACATTGAAGCGTTATTGTATAGGTCATGTCTTATCTAAAATCTTCCTTAGTGATTTAAAGTGTATTTTCGTTATAGATTAAAGTGAATGGAAGCTGTGGACCAGGTAGGATGCCAAAAAAAGAGGAGGTGAGTCTATTAGACTGCTTAAGTACCAAGCTCTCCACGGATCCACTCCTAGACATGCACACTTCCATTGCCACACTTTAACTGAATGATTGTTCAGGAAAAACCATTACATTTTAAGCCCTTGAAAACACTTGTTAATTTTTGAAAACGTTTTCATTTCGGAAGCTTTGTCTTGTTTCACGATATTTTGAAATCAAGTAATCTCTTTTCAAAACGCGCCATAGAGCTATTCAATTTCAAACATTTAGATCCATATCATGCCTAAGCTAATAATCATACTAAAGCAATTAAAAATAATTAAAGCGGCCTTATTACAGCTTAAAACCCAAAGCAATTGAGCTTGCAAAATATGTGGCAAGTCCGAATCCCTCTCAGCTCCAAGTCCACTATGGTTGGGGGTTGCCTGCAAGGATAAAATTAAGGGGTGAGTTTGGAAAACTCAATGTGTAAAATAACCCAACCATAGTCTCAGTTCAAACCACAGGAATAGATTAAGTTGGGCCTTAGCCCTATACAGAATTCAAAAAGAAGCCCATAGGCCCATAACAGAAACAGAATAGATATATCATGTATGCAAAAAACCCAACCCATATCCATCCATATACATCCCTGTGCCAACCTTACACCATATGGGGAGACTACTCGACCCACCCATCCGCTACACGTCACAAAATTTGCAGCATGGCTACCAGAACAGATATTGTGACAGTCACCAGATACAGATATTGTGGCAGAGCCACCAGAAACAGATATTTGTGGCAGAGCCACCAGATCAGATATTTGTGGTAGAGCCACCAAAACGCTTCCTCCATCAATATAACCCATATCCCATGCAACAGATATACATGTCATGGCATGCAACAAACATAATCAAAATATCATGCATTTCAGTCAAAGTTAACCCTAGGGGTATAATGGTAATTTTCATACTTAGGGGTATATTAGTAAATTTAACTATTTTAGGGTTTACATTCATATTACAGCCATTAACACATTAACAGAAACACTTACCGAGCATTTTTACCGAATTGGGCCCATTGGCCCATTAACCCGATTTCGGCCCATTAAGCCCAAATACACCGAGGTGCACGAAATTGCGCACTCTGCAATCATACCGCTTGTGATTACCAAAATTAACAAACAAACCACCTCACGACCGCTCGCACGCTCGCAAGTTCACAAAATACCTGCTTTTCAACATTTCAGCTTTTCGGCTTTTATTGATCTAGTCTATGAGTGGGTGTCATTTACACACCTGATTTGAGACAACTGTTACCGAAATCTCCCGCGATATCTTACAATCGTCACTAGACATATCAGATCCAAAATACAATGGCAACCATCATAAACTTACCATAATTGGCCATCAATACATATGGCCCTTGAGATCCTACCTCTGCCAAACTAGTGACTAGATCTCGATCTAGTCGTTCCACTTGTCCAAGCCTTCGATCAGTAGCCTCTAGATCACACTAACACCAAAACAAATCAATTGTTACAACCCTTAGAGCCTTAAGCTCCAATCGACAGCCTCTCTATGCCTTTAGGGATTTCTACTTTTCTAAAACCCGAAATAAAGAATAGATTTGAGCACCTACCTCAGGTTCTTTCAACCAAAATGATTCCACTCCAGTTTCTATTCAGATCTGATGCAGATCCAGCCCTTAATCACTAGTAGAAATCAAATCTTAGAGATCTAAAGATTCGACTATATGTCCTTAAAAACTATGGTGTTTTTGGCTTTTGAAACTGTGAAGAGGATGATGATTTGGTATGGTGGTTTTTGCAGTGGTATTGCCGATAGGGGTTGAAGTTTAGAGGATGTGAAAATTGACCAGGAGAAATGAAGAAAATAGGAGGATTTTGGCTACAAGAAATCGGCAAAAGAAACAACTTTTGGGATTTTGGCTTTTATTGCAATCGGCTATAGAGGTTTAGAAAAGAATGGGAATGAAAGAGGAGATTTGTAGAATGGTAGGAATCTTTTGGCCAGAGAAGAAAAGAAGGAGAAAAGAAAATAGAAGAAGAGAGGAGAAGAGAAGGAAGAATTCGACACTCAGGAGATCTAACTTTGGGTTTTTAAGCTTTTTGCGACACTGAGAAGAGAATAGAATGAAAGTGAAGGCTCTAGGTGGCTAACACTAATTCGGCAAAATAAAAAGAAAATAAAGCTTGCCCTAATAGCCATTCAGACCCACGGTCCAACCTTCCTAAAGCCCTAGCCAAATTTCCACTTAAGCTCTATCACATGCCCGCCACATGCATGCAAAAATAAAAGTAACATCACGCTTACCTTGTGACCTGAACTCTGGCTCCCCTTAATCATCCTCACGTCACTCCCCAAACACCTAGGAGGTGCCACATGCTACTTTACAACAGATCTTTTTGTGTCCTATTTTACCACCTCAATTTTAAAAGCCCATATTGCTAGAACCCTCTCTCTCCAAAATTAAAATTCAAGAATTGCCTCGAATTAAAGTTACTCTTGGGCCTTTTAAAGGCCCACCAACATACTCAGACCCACACCAGATAGTCGAAACACAGTATTTCTAAAATTCATTGAAAATTACAAAAATCCAAAAAATCCAAAAAATTGGGGTGTTACAACTCTACGCTCCTTCAAGAAATTTCGTCCTCGAAATTTACCTGATCAAACAGATGAGGGTATTGCTGTCGCATCGCCTCTTCTAGCTCCCAAGTAGCTTCCTCTCTGCCATGATTACTCCAAAGCACTTTTACCAAGGGAACTGACTTCCTTCTTAGAATCTTAACATCACAAACCAGTACCTGCACAGGCTCTTCCTCAAAAGTCAAATCAGGCTGCACTTCAACCTCTGCAACGGGCACGACATGAGTAGGGTCAGAACGATATCGCCTTAACATGGAGATGTGGAAAACATTGTGAATCCTGTCTAACTCCGGAGGTAATTCCAATTGGTAAGCCACAGGACCTATTCACTTAAGAACTCGATAAGGCCCAATGAACCGCGGACTCAACTTGCCCTTCTTACCAAACCTTAATATCTTGTTCCAGGGTGAAACCTTCAAGAAGACCATCTCACCCACTGAATACTCAATCTCCTTACGCTTTAAATCTGCATACGGCTTTTACCTATCAGATGCTTCCTTTAACCGATCTCTGATTATTCTGACCTTATCCTCAGTATTCGCTACCAACTCAGGTCTAAGAACCCGTCATTCCCCTAATTCGGTCCAACAACTAGGTGTACGACACCTACGTCCATACAACGCTTTATATGGTGCCATTTAGACACTCACCTGATAACTATTGTTATACGCAAACTCTTCCAACGGTAAGTAATCCTCCCAACTACCTCGGAAGTCGATAACGCATCCCTTCAACATGTCTTCCAAAATCTGAATAACCCTTTCTGGCTGACCATTCGTCTGAGGATGAAAAGCCGTGCTAAAGTTCAATCGCGTTCCCAGTGCCTCATACAACTTTTACCAAAATCGAGATGTGAACCTAGGATCTCGATCAGAAATAATCGATACCGGTACTCCATAAAGTCGCACAATCTCTGCCACGTACAATTTGGCTAACTTCTGAAGTGAATAGTCAGTACGGACAGGTATGAAATGAGCAGACTTGGTCAACCTATCCACAACCACCTAAACCTAGTCTTTCTTCGTCGGTGTCAAGGGTAGCCCACTCACAAAGTCTATGGTTACCCTCTCCCATTTCCAAAGTGGTATCTTTACTGCTGTAAAAGTCTGGAAGGTAGTTGATGTTCAGCTTTAACCTGCTGGCATGTCAGGCATTTCCCCACAAACTCCGTTACTTCTCGCTTAAGCCCAGGCCACCAATACAATTCTCGCAAGTCATGATACAACTTATTCTCTCCAGGATGCATAGCACAAAGTTCTCCATGAGCTTCTTTCAGTATTGACTGCCTTAAGTCAAAGTCCTTCGGAACGCAAACTCTCCCTCGGAAACACAGAACTCCTTCACTATTCAATCTAAACTCAGAAGTTTCCCCTTTCTCAACTTGTTGGAATCGAGAAACTAAAGACTCATCCTTCAACTGCTTTTCCTTAATCTGATCCACCCAGGCTGGCCTTACTTACAACTCAGCCAACAGACTACCATCATCATATAGACTCAAACGAGCAAACATTGCTCTCAGATCAAGTACAGCTCTACGGCTTAGGGCATCGGCTACAACATTAGCCTTGCCTAGGTGATACTCAATCAAATAGTCATAATCCTTAAGCAACTCTATCCATCTCTGTTGCCTAAGGTTCAACTCCTTCTGAGTTAGCAAGTACTTGAGACTCTTATGATCCGTGTATATGACACTCCTTTCTCCGTACAGGTAGTGTCTCCAAATCTTAAGTGCAAAGATTACTACTGCAATTCAAGGTCGTGAGTAGGATAGTTCACCTTGTGAGGCTTAAGCTGTCGTGATGCATAAGCAACCACCTTACCCTCTTGCATCAACACACAGCCCAAACCCCCATGTGATGCGTCACTGTACACGGTAAAACCCTTCCCAGACTCCGGCTGAATTAATACAGGTGCCTCATTTAGAACTTCCTTCAACTTCTTAAAAGTTGCTTGTTACTTCTCGGTCCAAACAAACGGTGCTCCTTTCCTTATAAGCTTTGTCAAAGGTGCTGCTAACACAGAAAAACCTTCCACAAACCTTCTGTAATACCCTGTCAAACCCAGGAAACTCTGAATTTTCGACACCGACCTAGGTGGCTTCCACTCCAGAGTCGCTTCAATCTTTTGAGGGTCCACCTTGATCCCCTCAGCAGAGACAACATGACCTAGGAAGGTTACCTCCCTCAACCAGAATTCACACTTACTAAATTTCGCATAAAGTTCCCTCTCCTCAATACTTGCAGCACAATGCGGAGATGTTCATCATGTTTCTCTTCAAATTCAGAATACACCAGAATATCATCAATAAAAACGACCACGAATCGGTCCAAGAATGGTTGGAATACCCTATTCATCATATCCATAAATGCTGTAGGAGCGTTCGTCAACCCAAATGGAATAACCAAAAACTCGTAATGACCATACCGACTCCTGAATGTCATCTTATGAATATCCACCTCCTTGACCCTTACTTGATGATATCCAGATCAAAGATCAATCTTGGAAAATACTGAAGCTCCTCTAAGTTGGGCAAGCAAGTCGTTGATTCTTCGCAGAGGGTACTTATTCTTCATCGTCAGTTTGTTCAACTACCGATAATCGATGCACATCCACATCTTCCCATCCTTCTTTTTCAGAAACAAAACCGGTGCTCCCCACAAGGACACACCCGGCCTAATAAAGCCTCTATCCAACAACTCCTGAATCTGTGCTTTCAGCTCCACTAACTCCTTCGGTGCCATCCTGTATGGTGCGATGGACACTGGTGCCGTTCCAGGCAACAAGTCAATTCGAAACTCGACTTCTTGATTCGAAGACAATATCGAGAACTCTTCTAGAAAAACATCTTGAAACTCCTTAATGGTACTAACTTTATCCACCGTCAGACCCTCAGTCTCCACTGACTCACAAATGCCAGATAACCCTCATAACCTTTACGAATCCACTTCTCGACTCTCAATGTCGACACCACATTGGACAAATAATCCCTTCGCTCACCTATCATCATAACCTCCTCACCCTCAGCGGTCTTTAACACCATACGCTTAGCTGTACAGTCTAGAGTTGCCCTATGCTTAGCAAGCCAATCCATCCCCAGAATGAGGTCGAATTCTCCGAACGGTAACTCCATCAAGTCTCCAGAGAAAATCTTTCTTTGAGTTTTTAAAGGCACGTCTCTATACAGTTTGTCTACCCTAACCGAGTGACCTAAAGGACTTAGTACAGATACCCCACTCACAGTCTCCTCAGAGTGCACACCTAATGACCCAGATATGGCACATGCAACATACAAATGAGTAGATCCAATATCTATCAAAATAGTGTACGACATGCTAGAAATCAAGAACGTACCAGTTATGACATAGGGTGCATCACCCTCCTCTCAGTGACGAGCTCCATACACCAATGCTGGCTGTCGAGCCTCAGCATTTCTGACCCTTCTGCCGGGTACTCCTCGACCCTGATCATTTCCATTACCGCCCCTACCTTGTCCATGTCCTCTCGGTGGTTGTGGTCCACCTTTCACCGGTTGAGCAACCTGTGACTGCCCTAAAGTGACCCTAGTCGGAAAGCGGTTTTGGGACCGCTAAACCGAGTCACCAAATTATTTGAATATGATAATTATTGTCTAAAATATGTGAATATGAATGTGTGAAAGTTTTAAGCTTTGATTTAGTTAATTGCAAGTGAATTTAGTTAATAGGACTTATGTGTGACACTCTTGAAATGTGATAGGTTAATCTATAAGGGTCTATTAGTGCGGGTAATCAAAGGGGTGGACTTGCATGTAACACCCCTAACTCGTGACCGTCGCCGGTGTCGGACACGAGAGGTTAACGGCCAAAACCTCTCAAGGTACCAACCAATTTGTCATTTCCAGTCAGGCTGGAAAACCGCGTCACCGTCGCCTTAAAAATCATATCTCGAGTTTCAAAACTCGGAAACTGGTTTCGTAAATTTTCCCTGAATTTAGACTCATATACCCATCCAAGGATTTATTTTTAGAATTTTTGGTTGGGCCAATTAGTACAGTTTATTAGTTAAAGTCACCCATGTTACAGGGACCGACTGCTCTGACCTTCACGCGTTACAACTTGAATATCTCTCTGTACAGGGCTTTAATACTGGTGCCGTTTGTTTCTAATGAAACTAGACTCAAAATGGAATCTGTACATATAAGGCATGACTCCTAATTCTTTCTGGATAATTTATGGTAAATTTTCAAAGTCACGACAGGGGACCCAGAAACCGTTCTGGCCCTGTCTCACGAGAACTTTAATATTTCTCAGTATACTGCTCATATGGTCGTTTCGTTTCATCCATATGAAAATAGATTCATCAAGGTTCAATTTCATAATTTACCCACTATTTAATTCTACTTCTACTATTTTTAGTGATTTTTCAATCTCATCTCACTGCTGCTGTCCGCAACAGTTACTGCAGTAGACTATGCCAATTTCATGAATCTTTCCTTGGCCTTAATCATCCATCATACATGACACAAATTGTGGCCACCTTGTCAAAATTAGAGTTTCTAAGACTCGTGGCTATAGGTTCTAGCATCCCACTCGACGACCACATAGGCCATTTTCACATGGCTTAAAGTTTACAACCCACAATTCGACAAAATATAATAGCCTATACATGCCAAATGTTCTTCAACAACGAAAACAATACCACAAGATTTCAGCCGGTGTGATGACTTCAACGACGGTCCCGATCACGCAAGCAATACGAATCCGAGAGACCTAAAATGGGTGACAAGAAAAAACACCGAGTGAGTTTACAACTCAGTAAGTCATAAGCATTCATCAATCCACCGACTGATCACTACAACATGTACAAAAAAACGAGGCTAGGTACTCATCCATATCGAATCTATACCATAATACCTCGGACCTTTCGGTCCAATCTCGTACCAAGTCATACATCCACATTTCATATTCTACACAACAAGATAATCAAGCATTTTTACACATTAACTCATTTTCCAGCACAACCATACAATTTCAATCATCACATAGATTTAAGGCTTACCAATTCAACCCCAAGCATGGACGATTCTCTATTCATCATGAGCTCGAGGTACTTACCCGATCCGCTGTCCGGATTAACTCGATAATGTCGCACACTCAGTGCCAATTGTAATACAAGAGCATATAGTGAATCCGCACACTTAGTGCTATATATTTTCAGCTCGCACACTTAGTGCTATATAATTTTCAGCTCGCACACTTAGTGCTATATAATCAAACTCGCACACTTAGTGCTGTACAATTTTAAACCCGCACACTTAGTGCCAATCTTGTCACCGTGTCCATTTATACCCGCACACTTAGTGCCGAGACCAATACCTTATGCATTTTGCTGCCTTTATACATTCAACAATGGCATCATTCCATACACATACATTTCCATTTACACATCAATTCATTTAAACACAATTGTGTATATATTATGGTCATTTACATCAACACCAAATATATGCTTAATGACTTACCTTATATTGGATGAAACGATTTCCAATCGACTACTCGATTATCTTTCCTTTGCCTTTGCTTGATTCTCCACCTCTAGCTTCTTGAGCTAAATTTAACAAATAAATTGGTTTTATCATTTGAGCATCGGAAGAGGAATTCAAGATGCCTAGCCAATATATAAATATCTACTCATTAGGCATCAAAGTCGCATATGTACAAAATCATGAATCGAACTCAACACCTTAGTTAGTATTCCTCTTAGCGAATTTTCTAAGCCAAGAATAGGCATCAATATGCTTGCCTCTAACCGAATGCATGCACACCAATTTCCCCTCATGTGGCCGAATATGCATGTCCATGTTGAGGCCGATTATGCACTTAATACCACACAAAACAGCATGCATTTTACTAACTAACGATTACATATTGTAGCTCAATACACATCTCTCATGTACTACATAACCGAAAACATCATCCCAAGCAAATATATACCTTGAAATAGTATATATGTCATACCAATTCATCATGTGCAAACACATATTCAAAGCTCAAATCTTACCTACCATGCAACATGCATGAATCATACTTGTGGATATACCATGACCGAATACATCACAACACCATCATTTTGGTCATGATTAAGCAAAGAACTTAATGTCTCACTCAAAAATACTAAAAAGAAAGTCCAAGAGCCATCAATCCCCATCACGTACACCATTAACAAGCTTCATATTTAACATGCAATGGCATTAACACAAAATCCACCTTGGCCAAATACCATTTCCATGGCATAACAAGGATTTGAACCATGGCTAACATGCACATCAAGTTAGCAACCAAAACAAGCATGAATCTCATGACACAACCTCAAACATACCTTAATCTTGATGCAAGTATAGCCAAATCCCCTTCTAGTTCTCTTCTAAACCAAGCATGAAGCAAAAATCCTCCCTTTTCCTTAGTATTTTCGGCCAAAGAAGAGAAAAATGGATGAACAAAATTTTTCTTTTTCTCTTCCACAATGCACGGCAAGGGGGGTTTCACTCACACACACACATTTTTTCTTTCTTTCTTTATTACCCATACTCATTTGTTTATTGTTTCTCCCTAGTGCACCAACAAAACATGTTTCATGACATGTTTAGCCCATGATTCCTTGTCATGGCCGGCCACTTCATGTTAGGGGGGGAAATTTGACATGCAAATCCCTTATTTTTGCATGTATTATCAACTAGTCATCCCACATTTCCCCATCATACTTTCAATGTTTACTACTAGGCCCTTTCTAGTGAAATTCACATTTATAACTCTAAATCGAAACATCAAAATGTCACACATGAATTAACACATATTATAGGCATCAAAATAAATTATAAATTATTTTTATGCCTCGGTTTTGTGGTCCCGAAACCACATCCCGACTAGGGTCAATTTTGGGATGTCACAACTCTCCCCACTTAGAAATTTTCGTCCCGAAAATCTTACCGTAAATAGGCTCGGTATCGCTCTCTCATAGAGTCCTCAAGTTCCCAAGTGGCTTCTTCAATTCCGTGTTTATGCCACAACACCTTCACTAATGGGATTTTCTTGTTTCGTAGCTCTTTTACTTCACGCATCAGAATGCGAACCGGCTCTTCTTCATAACTCAAATTAGGTGAACCTCGACCTCGGATGGAGTAATTACGCGTCGGGTCGACCTATATCGTCAAGCATCGAAACATGGAAAACGTTGTGAATCTTTTCGAGCTCGGGGGTAAAATTAATCGACGCCATCTTGGCCCAACTCGTTCAGATACTTCATACGGACCGATGAACCTCGGACTCAATTTGCCCTTATGGCCAAATCTAAGCACCTTCTTCCAGGGTGAGACTTTGAGAAATACCTTGTCTCCAACCTGATATTCAATGTCTTTCCTTTTCAAATCCAGATACGACTTTTGGCGATCCGTAGCGACCTTCAAACTTTCACAAATCACTCGAACTTTTGCTCGGCATCCTTAACCAAATCAACCTCAAGAATTTACCTTCACTAAGTTCACCAGAATAATGGGGTACGGCATTTACGATCGTATAAAGCCTCGTAAGGCGCCATCTTAATACTTGATTGAAAGCTATTGTTGTGTTTAATTCAATCAAAGGCGATACTGCTCCCATGAACCACTAAACTCAAGGATACAACATCTCAACATATCCTCGAGTATTTGAATTATCCGTTCGGATTGACCATCGGTTTGGGGTGAAAGGCGGTCTTTGAAATGCAACTTGGTACCCAAAGCTTCTTGAAATTTCTTCCAAAATCGCGAGGTAAATCTCGGATCTCTATCCGACACAATAGAAATCGGTACCCGTGTAATCTCAATATCGAGAAACGCATAATTCGGCTAGTTTATCCAATGAAAATCCGTGACGCGACGGGATAAAGTGAGCCGACTTAGTCATCTATCAACAACAACCCAAATCGCATCCTTCTTATTAGTCGACAATGGCGGCCGGACACAAAGTCCATTGTGACTCGATCCCATTTCCACTCGGGTATCGTGATCGGTCAAGCAATCTCAAGGCACTTGATGTTTCGCTTTCACTTGTTGACATATTAAACATCTCAAACAAAGTCGAGATGTCCCGTTTCATACCATGCCACCAAAACCGACGTTTCAAATCGTTGTACATCTTCGTACTCCCGGGTGGATTGCCATTCGCTACAAAGGGCTTCGTTCAAAATTATTGGAATAAGTTCAATTCTTTGGGACACACAGACGACTTCGAACCTCAAACAATCGTCATCATCGATTTGAAATTCGAGTCCTTGTTCGAACACACTCATCCCGCTTTGCAACCAACTCATCGTCGACTTTCTCGAGCTTCACGAATTTGACGTATCAATAATGGTTTGGCTTTCAATTCAGCTACTAACACATTGTCGGGTAGGATAGACAAGTGTACATTCATCGTCATAAAGCAAATAGTGATTTCCGCTTAAGGCATCCGCGAACCACATTAGCCCTTCCCGGTGATAATCAATGACGAGCTCATAATCTTTTAACAACTCGAGCCATCGTCTTTGTCGCAGATTTAAGTCTCTTTGGGTCATCAAATATTTGAGACTTTTGTGATCCGAATACACATGGCACTTCTCACCAAATAAGTAATGTCGCCATATCTTTAAGGCGAATACGATGGCGACCAATTCGAGATCATGGGTCGGATAATTTTTCTCATGTGGCTTTAATTGCCTCGACGATAGGCCACAACTCGCCCTTCTTGCATCAATACGCAACCCAACCCAAGTAGGGATGCGTCACTATAAATGACAAACTCTTTGCCCGATTCGGGTTGCACTAGAATTGGGGCTTCATCAAATAAGCTTTCAGTTGATCGAAACTTTTCGACATTTCTCCGTCCATTCAACTTAACATCCTTTTGGAGAAGCCGTCATTGGCGTGGCTATCGTCGAGAAACCTTTTACAAATCGTCGGTAATAACCGCAAGCAAGCCCAAAAAGCTCCTAACCGGTAACATTCCTTGGTGGTTTCCAATCGACTATGGCTGAATTTTGTTCGGGTCCACCCTGATACCCGATGCGGACACCACGTGCCCTAAAAAGCTAACCTCTTTCAACCAAAATTCACATTTACTGAACTTTGCGTATAACTGCTTATCTCGTAAGATTTGCAACACTAGCCTTAAGTGTTCAGCATGCTCAGTTTCATCTCTCGAATAGACCAAAATGTCATCGATAAATACAACTACGAACCGATCCAAGTATGGCCTGAAAATTCTATTCATTAAATCCATAAACACCATAGGGCATTAGTGAGCCCAAACGGCATCACCAAGAATTCAGTAGTGACCGCACCTCGCTCTAAAAGCGGTTTTGGGTATGTCCGATTCTCGGACCTCAACCGATAGTACCCGACCTCAAATCTATCTTTGAAAACACCGAGGCTCCTTTAATTGATCAAACAAATCGTCAATTCGTGGCAATGGATATTTATTCTTTATCGTCACTTTATTGAGTTGACGATAGTCGATGCACAACCTCATGGTTCCGTCCTTCTTCTTCACAAACAATACAAAAGCGCCCATGGAGAAAAACTCGGTCGAGCGAAACCTCTATCCGTCAATTCTTGCAATTGAACCTTCAATTCCTTTAATTCGTTAATGCCATACGACACGGGCTATTGAAATCGGCGTAGTACGGTACAACTTCGATGCGAATTCCACTTCTCGAACCGGTGGCAATCCAGTAACTCCTCGGAAAAACATCCGAATACTCACAAACCATCGGTACCGATTCGAGTTTCCTTCCGCCTCTTTACTTCCAAACACATACGCAAGGTATGTTTCACACCCTTTTCACATACCTCCGAGCGGTCATAGAAGATATTATCATTGGCGCTCCTTTTAAATCAAGAGACTCGACTCGGACTACCTCATTATTTGCACTCCTCAAATCAATGGTTTTCCTTTTGCATCCACCATCGCATCATGTACGGTCACCAATCCATACCAAGAATAACATCGAATTCATTAAATGGTAGAAGCATCGATCGGTAGGAAAACAGATTCTCGAATTATTAGGGGCATCTCTTGCACACTTTATCAACGAGTACGTGTCGACCCAAAGGGTTTGACACTCGAATTATGAACTCAAGAGACTCAACAGTAGAGTCTTCTTGGATGCTAAGGTTTCACATACATATGAATGAGTAGAGCCGGGTCAATCAATGCAATCACACTAGTATCAAAGAGAGTAAAAGTACCAGTGATAACGTCGGGGAGGATGCCTCCTCTTGCGCGGATGGCATATGCTCTAGCAGAGTACGGGTCTCGGATCGGACAGTAGATAGAGGCTCTCTCTCGATTACCACCCCTACCTCCAGAGATTCTCGGGGCCTACCTCCACCGTCGCTCCACTAGGTCTTGCACCTTGCGCCTTATTCCTCTCATCTAGCTCCGTGCAATCTCTAATGAAGTGGTCCTTGAACCGCATCCATAACAGCCCTATTAATGCAGACTTACCCGACATTCACCTAGGTGTCGTCTTCCACATTGGGGCATTCAGTCTCTCTTGACGATTATTGCCCACACTAGCTACTCAAGTAGCTCGGAGTCCGCCAATGGTCGGGCTCTAATGGAAATTCCCGCATGATCGTCCTCGACTTCATGGTGTCCTCCCCGAACCTCTTTACAGCCGAGAACGGAGCTTTACTCGTCGATCTTTTACGGTAATCTCTTGCTTCAAATTCAGCCTTCTTCTTCTCCTTCCCAAGTTCTTCCGCCTTGCGTGCTCGTTCGACTAGTGTCACGAACTCCTTTATCTCCAAAATTCCCACTAGTAACTTTAACTCTTCATTCAATCCTTCTTCAAATCTTTTGCACATCGCAACCTCATCAGCCACACACTCCCGAGCATACCGACTAAGTCTTACGAACTCATGTTCAGATTCAGATCTGATCATACGGCCTTGCTTGAGTTCCAAGAACTCCTTACGCTTCGATCAATGAACCGTTGACTAATATATTTCTTCGAAATTCGTTTGAAAGAAATCCCAAGTAACTTGTTCCTTTGGGACTATGGAAATCAAGGTCCTCCACCAATAGTAGGTGAGTCTCGAACAAAGATATAGCACACTTAAGACATTCATCGGTGTGCATGACAATTCATCAAACACTCTAATGGTGTTATCAAGCCGAACTCGGCCCTTTCGGATAAATCGGTAACTATGGCCTTAAACTCCTCGGCCCCACGCTTCCTAATCAAGTCCACGGTGGTTTACTCAGCCTCACAGATCATGAATCGATGGCATTACGGGCTCTTGGGGTGGAGTATTTAAATTCGGGAATGGTTGGACAGCCGGTCGGTTCGGGCATATTGCGACCCACTCATTCATCATGGTGAAGAAGGCTTGTTTCGCCCCTTCATTTTGATTATTCGCGGATGACTGAGGCTCAACAGGCGGTGTCCCTTGTGCGGGAGCAGCCGCTACACCTTCAACGTCATCCGCCAAGGGTCTCTCTATCCCGGGTTCCATTGCTATTTAAAACAAAAATTTCAACCGTCAGAAGTCATCACATTATTCAGCACTAACAATTTGGCATGTATAGCTAGACTCACACGCGCTATGGTAGTCCTAGAACCGACTAAACCATAGCTCTGATACCAATAAAATTGTAACACCCCTAACTCGTGACCGTCGCCGGTGTCGGACACGAGAGGTTAACGGCCAAAACCTCTCAAGGTACCAACCAATTTGTCATTTCCAGTCAGGCTGGAAAACCGCGTCACCGTCGCCTTAAAAATCATATCTCGAGTTTCAAAACTCGGAAACTGGTTTCGTAAATTTTCCCTGAATTTAGACTCATATACCCATCCAAGGATTTATTTTTAGAATTTTTGGTTGGGCCAATTAGTACAGTTTATTAGTTAAAGTCACCCATGTTACAGGGACCGACTGCTCTGACCTTCACGCGTTACAACTTGAATATCTCTCTGTACAGGGCTTTAATACTGGTGCCGTTTGTTTCTAATGAAACTAGACTCAAAATGGAATCTGTACATATACGGCATGACTCCTAATTCTTTCTGGATAATTTATGGTAAATTTTCAAAGTCACGACAGGGGACCCAGAAACCGTTCTGGCCCTGTCTCACGAGAACTTTAATATTTCTCAGTATACTGCTCATATGGTCGTTTCGTTTCATCCATATGAAAATAGATTCATCAAGGTTCAATTTCATAATTTACCCACTATTTAATTCTACTTCTACTATTTTTAGTGATTTTTCAATCTCATCTCACTGCTGCTGTCCGCAACAGTTACTGCAGTAGACTATGCCAATTTCATGAATCTTTCCTTGGCCTTAATCATCCATCATACATGACACAAATTGTGGCCACCTTGTCAAAATTAGAGTTTCTAAGACTCGTGGCTATAGGTTCTAGCATCCCACTCGACGACCACATAGGCCATTTTCACATGGCTTAAAGTTTACAACCCACAATTCGACAAAATATAATAGCCTATACATGCCAAATGTTCTTCAACAACGAAAACAATACCACAAGATTTCAGCCGGTGTGATGACTTCAACGACGGTCCCGATCACGCAAGCAATACGAATCCGAGAGACCTAAAATGGGTGACAAGAAAAAAACACCGAGTGAGTTTACAACTCAGTAAGTCATAAGCATTCATCAATCCATCGACATCACTACAACATGTACAAAAACGAGGCTAGGTACTCATCCATATCGAATCTATACCATAATACCTCGGACCTTTCGGTCCAATCTCGCACCAAGTCATACATCCACATTTCATATTCTACACAACAAGATAATCAAGCATTTTACACATTAACTCATTTTCCAGCACAACCATACAATTTCAATCATCACATAGATTTAAGGCTTACCAATTCAACCCCAAGCATGGACGTATTCTCTATTCATCATGAGCTCGAGGTACTTACCCGATCCGCTGTCCGGATTAACTCGATAATGTCGCACACTCAGTGCCAATTGTAATACAAGAGCATATAGTGAATCCGCACACTTAGTGCTATATATTTTCAGCTCGCACACTTAGTGCTATATAATTTTCAGCTCGCACACTTAGTGCTATATAATCAAACTCGCACACTTAGTGCTGTACAATTTTAAACCCGCACACTTAGTGCCAATCTTGTCACCGTGTCCATTTATACCCGCACACTTAGTGCCGAGACCAATACCTTATGCATTTTGCTGCCTTTATACATTCAACAATGGCATCATTCCATACACATACATTTCCATTTACACATCAATTCATTTAAACACAATTGTGTATATATTATGGTCATTTACATCAACACCAAATATATGCTTAATGACTTACCTTATATTGATGAAACGATTTCCAATCGACTACTCGATTATCTTTCCTTTGCCTTTGCTTGATTCTCCACCTCTAGCTTCTTGAGCTAAATTTAACAAATAAATTGGTTTTATCATTTGAGCATCGGAAGAGGAATTCAAGATGCCTAGCCAATATATAAATATCTACTCATTAGGCATCAAAGTCGCATATGTACAAAATCATGAATCGAACTCAACACCTTAGTTAGTATTCCTCTTAGCCGAATTTTCTAAGCCAAGAATAGGCATCAATATGCTTGCCTCTAACCGAATGCATGCACACCAATTTCCCTCATGTGGCGAATATGCATGTCCATGTTGAGGCCGATTATGCACTTAATACCACACAAAACAGCATGCATTTTACTAACTAACGATTACATATTGTAGCTCAATACACATCTCTCATGTACTACATAACCGAAAACATCATCCCAAGCAAATATATACCTTGAAATAGTATATATGTCATACCAATTCATCATGTGCAAACACATATTCAAAGCTCAAATCTTACCTACCATGCAACATGCATGAATCATACTTGTGGATATACCATGACCGAATACATCACAACACCATCATTTTGGTCATGATTAAGCAAAGAACTTAATGTCTCACTCAAAAATACTAAAAAGAAAGTCCAAGAGCCATCAATCCCCATCACGTACACCATTAACAAGCTTCATATTTAACATGCAATGGCATTAACACAAAATCCACCTTGGCCAAATACCATTTCCATGGCATAACAAGGATTTGAACCATGGCTAACATGCACATCAAGTTAGCAACCAAAACAAGCATGAATCTCATGACACAACCTCAAACATACCTTAATCTTGATGCAAGTATAGCCAAATCCCTTCTAGTTCTCTTCTAAACCAAGCATGAAGCAAAAATCCTCCCTTTTTCCTTAGTATTTTCGCCAAAGAAGAGAAAATGGATGAACAAAATTTTTCTTTTCTCTTCCACAATGCACGGCAAGGGGGGGTTTCACCACACACACACATTTTTTCTTTCTTTCTTTATTACCCATACTCATTTGTTTATTGTTTCTCCCTAGTGCACCAACAAAACATGTTTCATGACATGTTTAGCCCATGATTCCTTGTCATGGCCGGCCACTTCATGTTAGGGGGGGAAATTTGACATGCAAATCCCTTATTTTTGCATGTATTATCAACTAGTCATCCCACATTTCCCCATCATACTTTCAATGTTTACTACTAGGCCCTTTCTAGTGAAATTCACATTTATAACTCTAAATCGAAACATCAAAAATGTCACACATGAATTAACACATATTATAGGCATCAAAATAAATTATAAATTATTTTTATGCCTCAGTTTTGTGGTCCCGAAACCACATCCCGACTAGGGTCAATTTTGGGATGTCACATTGCATGTCAATTTCCCCCATTTAATTAGTAGTGGCCGGCCATGACAATAAGGGTGGACAAAATGTGATGGGTTAAACATGTCATAAACATGTTGTGTTAATGGTTTATGTTAGAAATGATAAAATAAGGAGCATGGTAATAAAATAATGAAAAGGAACATGATGAAGAAAAAAAAAGAAAAAAAAGTTCTCATGTTGTGAACTTGGCCGAATAGAAGAAAGAAAGTGACGGAAAAGAGCTTGGAGAAAATCGGCTGTGGTGGTTCACTAGGCTAAGGTATGTTGATGTTGTTCCATGTGATTCATGCATATTTTTAGTTGTTAGCTTGAGTTCTACCTATCCCATGGTCTAAATCTTTGCTATGAGATGGAGATAATATTCGGCCATGGGTGTTGCCTTCTTGGTTGGTGATTGATGTTGTGGTGATGAGGCATGAAGATGAGCTAAGTTTCGGCTAAGGTGGACTTGTGTTGATGTCATTTGCATGCTAAGTGTGAAGCTTTGTAATGATACATGTGATGGTGATTGATGACTCTTGGATTTTCTTTTTAGCATTTTTGAGTTAGACATTAAGTTCTTTATTTAACCCATGACCAAAATTGAAATGGTATGGTGTCTTGATGCATTCGGCCATGGTAGGAAGTAGATGAGAATTGATAGTAAGGTGAAGTGCAAATGTTAGTATTTGATTATTAGTGTATATATGTGTATTAGCCGAGTTTTGAACTTGAAAAAAAATGGTATGTAGTCAATACAAGTAACCATATTTGTAAGAAGTATTAAGCATATAATCGGCCTCAACATAGACATGCATATTCGGCCACATGAGGTAGATTGGTGTTGCATGTATTCGACTAGAGGCAAGCATATTGATGCTTTTATCTTGGCTTAGATAATCGGCTAAAAGAGAGTGTGGGCTAATATGTTGAGTTGATTCATGATTTCATATATATGTGACTCTAATGTCTAATTTATATATGGGTTATGTACCTTGAGTTTCTCTTTTTGATGTTCAAATGATTAAATCAATTTATTTGTTAAATTAAGCTCAAGAGCAAAGGGGAACTAAATCCGATAAAGGGAAGGAAAAAGTGATCGAATAGTCATTTAAATCGCTCGACAACATCCGAGGTAAGTTTTGAGTAATGAAACTTAGTTTACGATTTGATTAAGTCATGACGTATAATCATAACTAATATACGGTGATATAATGATTCTACTTGAATTATATGTTGAGTTAATTAGTCTATACGTATGATGGGTAGCCGATATGCATAGAGATCATGTCACAAAGCAAACCAAATCATGTTGTTTGTATGTGGCTATTGAGTAGAAAATGGGAATACTTAATAATTGACTTGTGTTTGAGTTCTAGTTATGAAAATGAAATAAAGATGTGTCATGATTTCTTGATATGTGCATGAATATTCGGATGATAACCGGCTAAGTCCCAAGGCATTTGTGCTAGTGACTAATTAGGGCTAAGTCCCAAGGCATTTGTGCGAGTTACTAATTCCGTGCTAAGTCCCGAAGGCATTTGTGCGAGTTACTATATCCGGGCTAAGTACCGAAGGCATTTGTGAGAACTACTATATCCGGGCTAAGTCTCGAAGGCATTTGAGCGAGTGGCTATATCCGGTTAAAGCCCGAAGGTACTTGGTTTGGGAATGAGCGATCTTGTTATAATAAATTTCAATTATTATGCTCGTAAAATCCCAATGATGAGGTATGTTTCGTATATGCATTGAATTAGTTGATTCCTTTTAAATAGTATTCGCTCAGTCGTTTAATGAGCTTCCGGCTTTTGGTTAAGTTGATCTCTTGTATGAGTACAAGGGTTGGTAATGTGAAGTAGGTATGATTTTAAGAATGTGTGTATATGAAATTATCCGTTTAGTCATATGAATGCTATACTTCAATTGTGCCTAATTTATTGCTCAAAACTTACTAAGCATTAAATGCTTATTCTGTTTCTTTGATTCTCTGTTTTATAGATTTTGGTTCGTCAGCTATCGGACTCGGGATTGTCGAAGTCAAAGTAGTCCACACTTTCAAAGCCCTCTTGGTACACTTTTGGTTGAACTCTGAAAATGGCATGTATAGGACTACCCCTTTTTGTTGTTGGTCATGTACCCTTTGGTTTTGTATAAATTTGGATAGCCATGCGAAAATGGCTTATATATACTTTGAGCATAGTATTATAATCGTTTTGTATGTTGTTCATTGAGAGGTATGGAAATGTTTCGTAACGATTAGCCATTGGAATGGTTAATCATGATCATTTTGGTGCTATGTATGACAAGTTCTAGTTGATTCATGGAAACTATGAAATAGGTAAAGTCTACCTTATAGGCAGATGCTGACAGCAGCAGTGATGTAAATTTGAAAAATCACTAAAAATAGTAGGAATGGAATTAAATATTTAATAAATATGTAATCGAACTTTGATGAATCTAATTTCTTATGGAAGAAACGAAACGATCATATCAGTCTTATTTTAAGAGATATTTAAGTTTTCGTGGAATAGGGCCAGAGCAATTTCTGGATCCCCTGATCTGACTTTGGAAATTCACTATAAATTAACCAGAGATAATTAGAAGTCATTCCATATATTTATAGATTCCTTTTTTAGTCTAGTTTTTTTAGAAACAAACGGCATAAGTATTGAAGTCCTGTACAGGAAGATATCTAAGTCGTATTGCATGAAGGTCAAAGTAGTCGAACCCTGTAACAGGGGAGACTTTAACTAATAAACTGTACTAATTGGCCTGACCAAAAATTCTAGAAAAAAAATTGTAGATGGAAATATGAGTCTAGTTTCAGGAAAAATTTACGGAACTGGTTTTCGAGTTTTGACACTCGAGATATGATTTTTAAGGTGATAGTGACGCAGTTAGCCAGCTTGTCTGGAAATTTTAAATGAACTGTGTTTTACAATGAAATAAGTTTGTAAATACCTCTTGTTCGACTCCGGCAACGGTCTCGGGTACGGGGTGTTACAATTTTATTGGTATCAGAGCTACGGTTTAGTCGATTCTAGGACTACCATAATACGTTTGGGTCTAGCTATACATGCCATTATGTGATTATTTGATAGTGTGGTGATTTCTGACAATTGAAAATGTGTTTATTTATAGTAATGGATCCTGATCCCAACCGAGCGGTAGCTGATGATCTTGAAAGTGTAGTGCCCGCTCAAGACAAGGGACAATACCCGGCGGACTCTCAACCTATTGCTAGTAATCCGAATGATGAAGCTAGACAAGCTTTTTATAGCGTGATGAATGATTGGTTCAACCAATACATTCGAACTAATACGGCTGTTCCACAACCTCCATTCCCGACTAATACCACCCCCGCACTTACAATACCTCTGGCAACTGACTAAATAAGGTCAAATAAGGGCCTAGTTGACAGAATCCGAAAACACGGGGCTACTGAATTTAAAGCTACGGACAACGATGATGCCGAGCAAGCTGAATTTTGGTTGGACAACACTATTCGGGTACTCGATGAGCTATCTTGCACACCCGATGAGTGCCTAAAGTGTACTATCTCCTTGCTACGTGATTCTGCCTACTATTGGTGGAATACGTTGACTTCTGTTGTGTCCAGAGAGCAAGTAACTTGGGAGTTTTTCCAAACCGAGTTTCGGAAAAAGTATATCAGTCAGAGATTCATGGATCAAAAACGGAAGGAATTTCTTGAACTTAAACAAGGTTCCATGTCGGTTACCGACTATGAACGAAAATTTGTAAGGCTTAGCCGGTACGCTCGAGAATGTATTTCCTCAGAAGCCGTGATGTGTAAATGTTTCGAGGATGGGCTGAATGATGATATAAAGCTGTATGTTGGCATTTTGGAAATCCGAGAATTTGTGGTACTTGTCGAGCGAGCTTGCAAAGCCGAGGAGCTCAAAGATGGAGAAAAGAAAAGGCGAGGTGGGAGCAAAGGAGTTTCAGAAGATGTCTTCGGGAAGCCCTTCCAATAGTCATCGAAGAAATTTAGAGATGACTTAGGCGGTCTAGAGACACTTCGGTTTTTCTAGACGAGATCGCGATCGACTTCGTGAGTGCACGAGTCACTTTCGCCGATGTTGGATATGATCGTCAAGACGTAAGGAGTGTCGATGATTGTGGTAAATGGCATTCGGGAGTTGTAGATTCCATGACCGCTCTGTTACAAGTGCGGATCAGCTGACCACTTTATTAAAGATTGCCCGAGATTGTCTAAACAGAACGTAAATCAGAGTGGGAAACCTGGTGCTACTACTGCTCGGGGTAGACCATCTAGAAATATGGGCAATGCTAGTGGCGGTCAGAGAGGATCTAGAGATGCTACAACCAGATCTGAGGCTCGTGCTCCTGCTAGAGCTTATGCTATACACGCAGGCGAGGATGCTTCCTTGCCAGATGTTATTAACGGTACTTTTATTCTCTTTGATACTAATGTGATTGCTTTGATTGACCCTGGTTCTACACATTCTTATATATGTGAAACCTTAGCATCCAAAGAAGACTCTACCGTTGAGTCTCTCGAGTTTGTAATTCGGTGTCAAATCCTTTGGGTCGTTACGTGCTTGTTGACAAAGTGTGCAAGAAATGTCCCCTAGTAATCCGAGGTTCTGTTTTCCTACCGATTTGATGCTCTTACCGCTTGACTAATTTTATGTTATCCTCGGTATAGATTGGTTGATCGTACATGATGCAATTGTAAATTGCAAAAGAAAAACCATCGATTTAAGGTGTGTAAATAACGAGGTAATCCGAGTTGAGTCTCATCGACTTGAATAGGTTGCCACCGTAATATCATCGATGTTGGCTCGTAAATATGGAAGAAAGGGTGTGAAGCATACCTTGCGTATGTACTTGATGACAAAGAGTTAGAAAAGAAGCCCGAATCTGTGCGCTGGTTTGTGAATGCCCGGATGTTTTTCCCAAGAATTACTGGGTTTACCACTGCTCGGAGGTAGAGTTTGGTATTGAGCTTGTACTGGACTACACCGATTTCGATAGCTCCGTATCGTTATTTGTGCTAGTGACTAATTCCGGGCTAAGTCCCGAAGGCATTTCTGCGAGTTACTAATTCCGGGCTAAGTCCCGAAGGCATTTGTGCGAGTCACTATATCCGGGCTAAGTCCCGAAGGCATTTGTGCGAACTACTATATCCGGGCTAAGTCCCGAAGGCATTTGAGCGAGTGGCTATATCTGGTTAAAGCCCAAAGGTACTTGGTTTGGGAATGAGCGATCTTGCTGTAATAAATTTCAATTATTATGCTCGTAAAATCCCAATGATGAGGTATGTTTCGTATATGCATTGGATTAGTTGATTCCTTTTAAATAGTATTATTTCGATCGTTTAATGAGCTTCCTGCGTTTGGTTGTTGATCTCTTGTATCAATTACAAGGGTTGGTAATGTGAAGTAGGTATGATATTGAGAATGTGTGTATATGAAATTATCCGTTTAGTCATATGAATGCTATACTTCAATTGTGCCTAATTTCATTGCTCAAAACTTACTAAGCATTAAATGCTTATTCCATTTCTTTGATTCTTTGTTTTATAGATTTTGGTTCGTCAGCCATCGGACTCGGGATTGTCGAAGTCAAAGTCGTCCACACTATCAAAGCCCTCTTGGTACAGTTTTGGTTGAACTCTGAAAATGGCATGTATAGGACTACCCCTTTTTGTTGTTGGTCATGTACCCTTTGGTTTTGTATAAATTTGGATAGCCATGTGAAAATGGCTTATATATACTTTGAGCATAGTATTATAATCGTTTTGTATGTTGTTCATTGAGAGGTATGGAAATGTTTGGTAACGATTAGCCATTGGAATGGTTAATCATGATCATTTTGCTGCTATGTATGACAAGTTCTAGTTGATTCATGGAAACTATGAAATAGGTAAAGTCTACCTTATAGGCAGATGCTGACAACAGCAGTGATGTAAATTTGAAAAATCACTAAAAATAGTAGGAATGTAATTAAATAGTGAATAAATTATCTAATCGAACCTTGATGAATCTACTTTCTTATGGAAGAAACGAAACGATCATATGAGTCATATTTTAAGAGATATTTAAGTTTTTGTGGAATAGGGCCAGAGCAATTTCTGGATCCCCTGATCTGACTTTGGAAATTCACTATAAATTAACCAGAGATAATTAGAAGTCATGCCATATATGTATAGATTCCTTTTTGAGTATAGTTTCGTTAGAAAGAAACGGAATAAGTATTGAAGCCCTGTACAGGAAGGTATCTAAGTAGTATTGCATGAAGGTCAGAGTAGTCAAACCCTATAACTGGGGAGACTTTAACTAATAAACTGTACTAATTGGCCCGATCAAAAATTCTAGAAAAAAAATTGTAGATGGAAATAAGAGTCTAGTTTCAGGAAACATTTACAGAACTGGTTTTTGAGTTTTGGAACTCGAGATATGATTTTTAAGGTGACAGTGACGCAGTTAGCCATCTTGTCTGGAAATTTTAAATGAACTGTGTTTTACAATGAAATAAGTCTGTAAATACCTCATGTTCGACTCCGGCAACGGTCTTGGGTACGGGGTGTTACACAACCCTTCATTCTTCAACTTGAACCTAATCTATTTTCTGTGGACAGTCCTTTTCTTTATGCTCCATATATCCGCACCGGAAACAAGCACCATAACGTTTCCTACACTCGCCCAGATGTACCTTACCACAGTCCCCACAAACTGTGTCTAACAGCATTCATCGGAACTACTCGTACTGGCTCTTCTACTCTTCCCCTTTTAGCACTCCTATTTGCAGCACCCGAGGATCCTGAATCCCTCTGAAATCGATTTTGATCTTTTTCACAATTCTGTCTTTCAGTACGCTTCACCTCCTCAACTATCCTAGCTTTTTCTACCAAAGCAGCAAAGTCTCGCTCCCTCTGCGGAGCAATTAGCACCCTAAGTTCATATCTAAGACCATCCTTGAAGCGCACACTATGTTCATACTCCGTAGCAACTATCCCAACGGCATATCGGCTTAGCCTCAGAAACTCAGCCTCGTACTCAACAACTATCTTACCCCTTTGAACCAGATCCAGAAATTATTTCCTGCAGGCGTCCACATAACTTGCCTCAACATACTTTCCCCTGAAGACCGTCTTAAGCAGCTCCCAAGTCACCCTATCAATAGGGGTCCCATCTCTCACAGTGAGCCACCACTGATAAGCCTCATCCCGTAGCAATGATATGACTCCCTCCAGCTTTTACTCTACGGAACAGTCTAAGTCATCTCTAATCCGTTCCGTAGCCTCTAACTAATACTCAGCCACATTCGGGGCTATACCAGATACGCCCCTAAAGATCTCTTCCCTGTTAGCCTGGAGTCGCTTGGAAATAGATCCTCGAATTCCGTTACTCGTACTTGCCCCAACAACCCTTTCAAGAACACGAAACATTTCCTGAGATTAAGCGTCATCCCTACTGGCACCTCGATCATGAGACTCCACTTCTGTTGCTGGTGGTACCGGTGCATCTGCCGCCATCATATGTCCTGAAAACGAAGACCTAGCCCGTGTACTACCTCAGCCACGTCCACGACCCCTTCCACGAGCTGCTCTCATACTCATGTCGTATTATCTGATTACAAATTTTATGTATCAATTAAATATTTCAGTATTTATTTCAGATGTTTTATGAACAGACAGTAATTCAGAGTTTTGGTTTTCGCAAAATCGTAGCCTAGCTACAGTCTTTAGTCTACTTATCCAAAAATTTCTACAGTTCCATCATCACCCTAACTAGAGTATCATAATAAGGTTTCAGTACAGGCATATAGCTGATTATTCAGAAATATTCAGAAGAATTCAAAATGATACTTACAGACTTGGGCCGGAGATTCGGTTCGCCACCTACTCAGAATCAAATTTTTAGAAAACTGGATATGCTACCCTTGAAATCATTTATTTGTGGGAAGAAAATCTAAAAATTTTGTTTTGAAACCCATTCCATAGCCGAGTTGTTGTAACTTGGCTCTGATACCACTAACTGTAACACCCCAAACCCAGCCCAGAAGTTACGGACGAATTCGGTGTGTCACATTGAAGCGTTATTGTATAGGTCATGTTTTGTCTAAAATCTTTCTTAGTGATTTAAAGTGTATTTTCGTTATAGATTGAAGTGAATGAAAGCTGTGCATCAGGTAGGATGCCAGAAAAAGACGAGGTGAGTCTATTAGACTGCTTAAGTACCAAGCTCTCCACGGATCCACTCCTAGACATGCACACAACCATTGCCACACTTTAACTAAATGATTGTTCAGGAAAAACCATTACATTTTAAGCCTTTGGAAACACTTGTTAATTTTTGAAAAAGTTTTCATTTCGGAAGCTTTGTCTTGTTTCACAATATATTGAAATCAGGTAATCTCTTTTAAAAATGCGCCCTAGAGCTATTCAATTTCAAACATTTAAATCCATATCATGCTTAAGCTAATAATCATACTAAAGCAATTAAAAATAATTAAAACAGCCTTATAACAACTTAAAACCCAAAGTAATTAAAGTAAATGAAACTAATCCAGTCATAAGAAGAAAATTGAGCTTGCAAAACATGTGGCCAGTCCGAATCCCTCTCAGCTCCAAGTCCACTATGGTTGGGGGTTACCTGCAAAGATAAAATTAGGGGGTGAGTTTGGAAAACCCAGTGTGTAAAATAACCCAACCATAGTCCAGATGAGTTCAAACGACAGAAATAAATTAAGTTGGGCCTTAGCCCTATACAGAATTCAAAATGAAACCCATAGGCCCATAACAGAAACAAAACAGATATATCATGTATGCAGAAAACCCAACCCCTATCCATCCGTATACACCCCCGTGCCAACCTTACACCATGTGGGGAGACTTCTTGACCCACCCATCCGCTACACGTCACAAAATTTGCAGCATGGCTGCCAGAACAAATATTGTGACAGAGTCACCAAATACAGATACTGTGGCAGAGCCACCAGAAACAGATATTTGTGGCAGAGCCACCAGATCAGATATTTGTGGCAGAGCCACCAAAACGCTTCCTCCATCAATATAACACATATCCCATGCAACAGATATACATGTCATAGCATACGACAAACAGAATCAGAATATCATGCTATGTCAAAGTTAACCCTAGGGGTATAATGGTAATTTTCATACTTAGGGTATTTTAGTAAATTTAACTATTTTAGGGTTTACATTCATATCACGCCATTAACACATTAACAGAAACACTTACCGAGCATTTTTACCAAATTGGGCCTGGCCTGTTAACCCAATTTTGGCCCATTAAGCCCAAATATACCGAGGTGCACGAAATTGCGCACTCTGCAATCATACTGCTTGTGATTACCAAAATTAACAAACAAACCACCTCGCGACCGCTCGCACGCTCACAAGTTCACAAAATACCCGCTTTTCAGCATTTCGACTTTTCGGCTTTCGCCAATTTGGTCTATGACTGGGTGTCATTTACACATCTGAATTGCGAAAACAACTATCGAAATCTCCCACGATATCCTACAATCGTCACTAGACATATCAGATCCAAAATACAATGGAAACCATCATAAACTTACTTACCATAATCGACCATCAATAAATATGGCACTTGAGATCCTACCTTTGCCAAACTAGTGACTAGATCTCGATCTAGTTGTTCCACTTGTCCAAGCCTTCGATTAGTAGCGTTTAGATCACACTAACGCCAAAACAAATCAATTGTTACAACCCTTAGAGCCTTAAGCTCCAATCGACAGCCTCCCTATGCCTTTAGGGATTTTCGCTTTTCTAAAACCCGAAATAAAGAATAGATTTGAGCACCTACCTTAGGTTCTTTCAACCAAAATGATTACACTTCAGTTTCTACTCAGATCTGATGTAGATCCAGCCCTTAAACACTAGCAGAAATCGAATCTTAGAGATCTAAAGATTCGACTATATGTCCCTAAAAACTATGGTGTTTTCGGCTTTTGAAACTGTGAAGAGGAAGATGATTTGGTATGGTTGTTTTTGTAGTGGTATTGTCGACAAGGGTTGAGGTTTAGAGGATGTGAAAATCAGCCAGAAGAGATGAAGAAAATAGGAGGATTTTGGCTAGAATAAATCGGCACAAGAAACAACTTTTGGGATTTCGGCTTTTATGGCAATCGACTATAGAGGTTTAGAAAAGAATGGGAATGAAAGAGGAGATTTGTAGAATGGTAGGAATGTTTTGGCCAGAGAATAAAAGATGGAGAAAAGAAAATAGAAGAAGAGAGGAGAAGAGAAGGAAGAATTCGGCACTCAGGAGATCTAACTTTGCGTTTTTCGGCTTTTTGTGACACTGAGAATAGAATAGAATGAAAGCGAAGGCTCTAGGTGGCTAATCCTAATTCGGAAAAACAAAAAGAAAATAAAGCTTCCCCTAATGGCCATTCAGACCCACGGCCCAACGTTCCTAAAGCCCTAGCCGAATTTCCACTTAAGCTCTATTACATGCCCGGCACATGCACACAAATATAAAATTAACAATACATTTACCTTGTGACTTGAACTCTGGCTCCCCCTAATCATCCTCAAGTCACTCCCCAAACACCTAGGTGGTGCCACATGCCACTTTACCACAGATCTTTTTGTGTCTTATTTTACCACCTCAATTTTAAAAGCCCATATCGCCAGAACCCCCTCTCTCCAAAATTAAAATTCAGGAATTGCCTCAAATTAAATTTACTCTTGGGCCTTTTAAAGGCCCACCAACATACTCAAACCCACACCAGACAGTCGAAACACAGTATTTCTAAAATTCATTGAATATTATAGAAATCTCAAAAATCCTAAAAATTGGGGTGTTACAAAAGAAATCAAGGGATTCCTATAATCGTTCGAATGTTTCAATGGGGTTTTCCAATAGAGAACGTGGAAAGCAACACATGAGTCTGAAATCTCAAGCCATTTCAGTATAGTGTGTTGGTAGTGTCAAAACCAACAAACCTGAATGTCAACAATGTGGAAGACGACATTTTAGAGATTGTTAGATGAATAATAAAGCCTGTTTCAGATGTGGTTCACAAGATCATTTTATTGCTTGATTGCCCTGAGTTACCAGAGAAAGACAAATTTCTAAATGCAATGCCCAGTAATACAACTGCTAGAGGGAGACCACCTCAAAATACTAGAAATGTGACTAGTAGCAAAGGTGCAACAAAGGATTCTACTGTGAGATGAGAGGCTAGAGTGCCAGTCAGAGCATATGCTATTCGCGCTCGAGAAGATGCATCAGCACTAGATGTTATCACCGGTACATTTTCTCTTTATGGCACTGATGTAACTGCTTTCATTGATCCTGGATCGACTCATTTATATGTTTGTATGAATTTAGTGTCTAGTAAGAGTTTACCTGTTGAGTCAACTAAATTTGTGATTAAAGTATCGAACCCCTTAGGCTAGGAAGTTTTAGTTGATAAAGTTTGCAAGAATTGTCCTTTGATGACTCGGGGTTACTATTTTTGGCTGATTTGATGCTTTTACCGTTTGATGAATTCGATATGATTTTGGGTATGGATTGGTTGACTCTGCATGATGCTGTTGTAAATTGTAAACAAAAGACTATTGAGTTGAAATGTCTGAATAGTAAAATTTTTATTGAAGCCGATGATTCGAGTGGGTTGCCTATTGTGATATCGATGATGCTAGCTTAGAAATATGTGAGGAAGGGTTGTGATGCTTACCTTGCTTATGTACTTGATACAAAAGTGACTGAATTAAAGATTGAATCAGTGTCAGTGATTTGTGAATATCTAGATGTGTTTCCAGAAGAGTTACCTGAATTACCATTGATAAGAGAGGTCGAGTTTGCTATTGAATTAGTACCAGGAACATCACTAATATCGATAGCTCCATATAGAATGGCTCCTACAGAGTTAAAAGACTGGAAAGCTCAATTGCAAGAGTTAACAGATAGAGGTTTTGCACGACATAGTTTTTTGCCCTAGGGTGCACCAGTTCTATTTGTAAAGAAGAAAGATGGATCAATAAGATTATGTATCGACTATCGTCAGCTTAACAAGGTTACGATTAAGAATAAGTATCCTTTACCGATAATTGATGATTTTTTCGATTAGTTGAAAGAAGCAACAATATTTTCAAAGATTGATCTGAGATCTGGTTATTATCAGTTGCGGGTTAAAGATTCAAATGTGTCAAAAACTACGTTTAAAACCAGGTACAGACATTATGAATTTCTTGTTATGCCATTTGGATTAACTAACGCCCTATAGTACTCATGGATTTAATGAATAGAATCTTTAGACTGTATTAGGAGAGATTTGTAGTTGTATTCATCTATGACATTTTGATCTATTCTCGAGATGAATCTAAGCATGCCAAGCATTTGAGAATTGTATTACAGACTCTGCAAGATAAGCAACTATTTGCTAAATTTAGTAAATACGAGTTTTGGCTTCGAGAAGTTGGATTTTTGGGACACATTGTTTCTAGCGAAAGGCATCCAAGTTGATCCGAACAAGATTTCAGCGGTTGTTGATTGGAAACCACCAAGAAATATATCCGAGGTTAGAAGTTTTCTAGGATTAGTTAGCTGTTATCGTCGTTTTGTAAAAAGGTTTTCGATGATTGCTACACCGATGACTCAATTGTTACAAAAAGATGTGAAGTTTGAGTGGTCTGAGAAATGTCAAAGAGTTTTGATCAGTGGAAAGCACTATTAACTGAAGCACCAGTTTCAGCTCAGCCTGAGTCGGTTAAAGAGTTTGTGATTTTTAGTGATGCTTCATTGAATAGTTTGGGATGTGTTTTAATGCAAGAAGGAAAAGTGATAGCATATGCTTCCAGACAGTTAAAACCATATGAAAAGAATTATCTGACCCATGACTTAGACTTGGTTGCTATGGTATTCACATTGAAAATTTGGTGACATCATTTGTTTGGTGAAAAATACCATATTTTTACCGACCACAAGCGCTTGAAGTATTTAATGTCTCAAAAAGATTTAAATTTGTGACAAAGAAGTTGGCTCGAGTTGTTGAGAGACTATGAGTTAGTGATTGGTTTTCATCCAAGGAAAGCGAATAGAGTCGTGGATGCTCTGAGTAGAAAATCTTTGTTCGCTTTGAAAGCGATGAACACACGATTACCATTATTTAATTGTAGTTCAATTTTAGTTGAGTTAAAAGCTAAACCGATGTTTCTTCAACAAATCTGTGAAGCTCAGAAATGTCATAATGAATTGCAAGCTAAAAGACTACAGTATGAGTCGACTACTGATTCAGAATATCAGATTAGATCCGATGATTATTTACTGTTCTGAGGTAGAATTTGTGTACCAAGAAATTCCAAGCTTATTTAAAAAATTCTACGAAGCACACAATAGTTGCTTAACTGTTCATCCTGAGAGTACTAAGATGTACAGTGATCTGAAACAGATGCACCGCAGTCGGGCATGAAACGTGACAATTCAGAATTTGTGTCGAGATGCTTGGTTTGTCAACAAGTTAAAGCCGAACATCAAGTGTCTTCGGGACTACTACAGCTAGCAATGGTACCTGAGTGGAAGTGGGATAGAGTTACGATGGATTTCGTATCGGGATTACCCCTATCTCCGAAAAAGAAAGATCCTATTTGGGTTGTTGTTGATCGATTGACGAAATCAGCACATTTTCTGGCACATACAAACTTTTCACTTGAAAGATTAGTTGAATTGTACATATCTGAGATTGTTAGATTGCACGGGGTGCTAGTTTCTATTATTTCGGATAGAGATCCACGATTTACGTCACAATTTTGGAAGAAATTGCAGGAAGAATGTAACACCCCGTACCCGAGTCCGTTACCGGAGTCGAACACAATGTGCCCACAAACTTGTCTTAATCATTTTCACAGTCCATTTAAAATTTTCCAGACAAGCTGGTTACTGCATCACTGTCGCTTTAAAAATCATATCTTGAGTTTCAAAGCTCGAAAATCAGTTTCATAATTTTTCCCTGAAATTAGACTCATGTTTCCATCTACATAAATTTTTCTAGAATTTTTGGTCGGGCCAATTAGTACAGTTTATTAGTTAAAGTCTCCCATCTGACAAGGGTCTACTACACTGACCTTCGCTTGTTACAACTTAAATATCTCTCTGTACAGGGCTTCAATACTGATTCCGTTTGTTTCTATAGAAACTAGACTCAAAGAGGAATCTATACATATATGGCATGACTCCTAATTATCTCTGGTTAATTTACAATGCATTTCCAAAGTCGGAATAGGGGATCCAGAAACCGTTCTGGCCCTGTCTCACAAAAACCTGAATATCCTTTAACATACAACTCATATGACCGTTTCGTTTCTTTCATATGAAAGTAGATTCATCAAGGTTCATTTACATAATTTATTCACTAATTAATTCCATTCCTGATATTTTTAGTGATTTTTCACATCCACACACCACTGCTGCTGACAGCATCTGCCTTTAAGGTAGACTTTACCTATTTCATAATTTCCATGATTCAATTGGCCCTTTTTGCATACATAGCACAAAGTGTGATCATGATTAACCATTCCAATGGCTAATCGTTTCAAAACAATACCATACCTCATAATGATCAACATACAAACGATTATAGTACTATGCTAAAAACGTATATAAGCCATTTTCGCATGGCTATCCAAGTTTACACAAAATCGAAAGGTACATGACCTACAACAAAAGGGTAGTCCTATACATGCCATTTCAAAGTTCAACCAAAATTGTACCAAAAAGGGGCTTTGATAGTGTGGATGACTTCGACTTCGATGATCCCGAATCCGATAGCAAATGAGCAAAATCTATAAAACAGAGAGCCAAAGCAACGGGGTAAGCATTTTAATGCTTAGTAAGTCTCAAGTAATGAAATCAGCTTTGACTAAAATATTACATTCACATAACTAAATGAATCACTTTATTAATACACATTCTCATAATCATACTTACTTCACACTTCATCAACATATACACACAAGGGAGCCGAAAGTTCGTTAGTCGATTGAACGAATACTATTTCAAACGGATCGACTTTTCCGATGCACATGTAAACATACCTTATCGTATGGGTTTTTCGAGTGATTTATTGAATTTATCACAGCACCAAAACGCTCACCTTCAAACCGAGTTTCTTCGGAATTTAGCCGGATATAACCACAAGCACAATTGCCTTCGGGTCTTAACCCGGATTTGGTAACTTGCACAAATGCCTTCGGGTCTTAGCCCGGATATAACAACTCGCATTTAATGCCTTGTGTCTTAGCCGGATATAATCACTAGCATAAATGCCTTCGGGACTTAGCCCGGATATATTCACTAGCATAAATGCCTTCGGGACTTAGCCCGGGTATCATTCAAATGCTGATGTACACATATATCAATAATCATGACACATCCATATTTCATTTTCGTTACTAAGGCTCAAACACAAAATATTTATCAAACCTTTCCGATTTCGGCTCAATAGCCACACACAAAGAGCATGATTTCAATTAACTTTATAACTTAGTCGCTATGCACATTCGGCTGTCCGCCATAATATGACAAATCATTTCAATATAATTCAAGTAGGGTCATTACTCGAAGACTTACCTCGGACGTGGTCGAGCGATTTCGACGGCTACTCGACTACCTTTTCCTTCCCTTTATCGGATTTAGCTCCCCTTTGCTCTTGAGCTTAATTTAACCAATAAATTGATTTAATCATTTGAGCATCGAAAGAGGAATTCAAGGTACTTAGCCAATATATATACTCATTAGGCATCAAAGTCACATATGTACGAAATTATGAATCGAACTCAACAAATTAGTTAATATTCCTCTTAGCCGAATTTTCTAAGCCAAGAATAGGCATCAATATGCTTGCCTCTAACTGAATGCATGCACACCAATTCCCCTCATGTGGCCGAATATGCATGTCCATG
Organism: Gossypium arboreum; assembly: GCF_025698485.1. Lineage (NCBI taxonomy): Eukaryota > Viridiplantae > Streptophyta > Magnoliopsida > Malvales > Malvaceae > Gossypium > Gossypium arboreum. Next base: position 37,356,828 of record NC_069076.1, read on the forward strand.
TTGAGGCCAATTATACACTTAATACCACACAAAAACAGCATACATTTTACTAACTAACGCATTCCATATTGTAACTCAATACGCATCAATCATTTACTTCATAACCGAAACACCATCATATGTAATTATATGCCTTGAGATAGTATATATGTCATACCAATACATCATGTGCAAACATATATATATATATATATATGCAAGAGCCGAATCATAAGGCTGATTATGACTATCTCATATATTTTCATTATGGCCGAATGCTCCTTCTACACCATTTACCTTCACAAAGCATGAATTTCATCATCCAACTTACAAGCTTACAATGTCATGAAGTTTAACCTCATAGTATCTATCAAACTCTCACTCAAAAGTGCTAAAAAGAATATTCAATAATCATCAATCCACCATCACATGCACCATTACAAAGCTTCACTTTTAGCATGCAAATGATATCAACACAATCTCACATTAGCCGAATATCATCTCCATGACGTAGTAAGGATTTGAACCATGGCTAGTTAGAACTCAAGCTAACTACTAAAATATACATGAATCTCATGGCAAAACATCAAACTTACCTTAATAGTGACCTAGGATAGCCGAATGCTTTACTCCCTTCTTCCCTTTTTCCTTCAATTTTCGGCCAAAAGATGTTCAAGGATGAACACACACATTTCTTTTTCTTCTTTGTATTTTCTTCCTAGTTTTGGCTCAAAGAAAGGATGAACAAATTTTTTTTCTTTCTTTCCCTTCAACTCACGGCAATGGGGGGGGGGGAATCACACCTTCTCTCCCTTTTTTTTTTCAATTCTTTATTCCTCACCTTAGTTTAATTTTTCCTCCCATATTGCACCAACAAAACATGTCTATGACATGTTTTGCCCATCCTCCTTGTCATGGCCGCCACCACTTATAAAAAGGGGTATTTGACATGCAAGACCATTGTTTTGCATGCATGCTTTAATTAGTCATCACACATTTCCCTATCCTACTTTCAAAGTTTACTACTAGGTCCTTTTTAGTGAAATTCACATTTATGACCCTAAATCAAATCATCAAAAAATGTCACACACAAATTAACACATATCATAGGCATCAAAATGAATATTAAATAATTTTATGCCTCGGTTTTGTGGTCCCGAAACCACTTCCCGACTAGGGTCAATTTTGGGCTGTCACAACTCTCCCCCACTTAAGAAATTTTCGTCCCCGAAAATCTTACCGGTAAATAGGTTTGGGTAACGCTCTTTCATAGAGTTCTCGGGTTCCCAAGTAGCTTCTTCCATCCCGTGCTTGAGCCATAACACTTTTACTAACGAAACCTTTTTGTTTCGCAACTCCTTCACTTCACGAGCTAGGATACGAATCGGTTCTTCTTCATAACTCATATCGGCTTGAATTTCAACCTCTGATGGACTAATTACGTGCGATGGATCAGATCTATAGCGTCGAAGCATCGAAACATGAAAGACATCGTGAATCTTTTCAAGTTCGGGGCAAAATCAAATGATATGCAATCGGATCGACTCATTCGGAGACTTCAGATGGTCCGATGAACCTCGGACTCAATTTGCCTTTACTGCCAAATCGAGTATCTTTTTCCAAGGCGAAACTTTAAGAAACACTTTATCTCCCACCGATACTCAATGTCTTTTCGCTTCAAACCGCTGCACGATTTTCGACGATCGTGGGTCGCCTTCGACTTTCACGGACTACCTTTACTTTCTGTTCAAGATCTTTAATCAAATCGACTCCGAAAATTTTACTTTCACCGAGCTCGATCCAAAACAATGGTGTACGGCATTTACGACCGTACAAAGCCTCGTAAGGTGCCATCTTAATACTTGATTGAAAACTATTGTTGTAAGCGAATTCAATCAAAGGTAAATACCGCTCCCATGAACCACTAAACTCGAGGATGCAACATCTCAACATATCCTCAAGTATCTGAATTATTCGCTCGGACTGGCCGTCGGTTTGTGGATGAAAAGCGGTGCTAAAATGCAACTTGGTACCCAAAGCTTCTTGCAACTTCTTCTAGAATCGCGAGGTAAACCTCGGATCTCTATCCGACACGATAGAAATAGGCACCCCGTGTAATCTCACAATCTGAGAAACGTACAATTCGGCTAGTTTGTCCATTGAAAAATTTGCGCGTACGGGGATAAAGTGAGCCGACATAGTCAATCTATCTACAACGACCCAAATCGCATCCTTCTTACTTGCTGACAATGGCAGTCCGGATACAAAGTCCATTGTGACTTGATCCCATTTCCACTCGGGTATCGTGATCGGCTGAAGTAATCCTGAAGGCACTTGATGTTCCGCTTTCACTTGTTGACATATTAAACATCTCGAAACAAAGTCGGACATGTCTCGCTTCATACCATGCCACCAAAACCGACGTTTCAAATCGTTGTACATCTTCAGACTCCCGGGTGAATTGACATTCGGCTACAATGGGCTTCGCTCGAATCATTGAAATGAGTTCAATTCCTTGGAACACAGACGACTTCGAACCTCAAACAATCATCATCATCAATTTGAAACTCCGATTCCTTGTTCGAACACACTCAGCCCGCTTTTGCAACCAACTCATCGTCGACTTTCTCGAGCTTTACGAATTTGATGAATCAATAATGGTTTAGCCTTTAATTCATCTACTAACACATTGTCGGGTAGAATGCATAAGTGTACATTCATCGTCATAAAGCAAGCGGTGATTTTCGCTTAAGGCGTCCGCAACCACATTAGCCTTTCCCGGTGATAATCAATGACAAGCTCATAATCTTTTAACAACTCGAGCCAACGTCTTTGTCGCAGATTTAAGTCTCTTTGAGTCATCAAATATTTGAGACTTTTGTGATCCGAATACACATGGCACTTCTCACCAAATAAGTAATGTCGCCATATCTTTAAGGCGTAATACGATGGCGACCAATTCGAGATCATGGGTCGGATAATTTTTCTTATATGGCTTTAATTGTCTCGACGATAGGCCACAACTCGACCTTCTTGCATCAATACACAACCCAACCCAAGTAGGGAGGCGCCACTATAGATGACAAACTCTTTGCCGATTCGGCCGCACTAATCTTGGAGCTTAGTAAAATGAGTTTTCAATTGATCGAAACTTTTTCGACACTTTTCTCGTCCATTCAAACTTGACATCTTTCTCAAGCGCTTCATCATGGGTATAGCTATCATCGAGAATCCTTTTCAAACCGCGTCAGAGTAACCGGAAAGTCCCAAAAGCTCGAACCTCAAGAATATTTCTGAGGCTTCCAGCTAAGTATGGCTGAAATTTTACTCGAATCGACTCGAATACCCGTCTGAGATACCACATGACCCAAGAAGCTAACCTTTCTTAACTGAACTCACACTTTCCGAACTTAGCATATAACCGCTATTCCGTAAAATTTGCAACACTAATCTCGGTGCTCGCATGTTCGGTCTCATCTCTTGAATAGACCAAGATGTCGCCAATGAACACAACTACTAACCGATCCAAATACGGTCCAAGATCCGATCCATCAAATCCATAAATACCGTAGGGCATTAGTGAGCCCAAACGGCATCACTAAGAACTCGAGTGACCATATCTCGCTCAAGGCGCTTTGGGTATGTCCGAATCCGGATTCAAGAATCGATAATAGCCCGATCTCAAATCTATTTTGAGAACACCGAGGTTCTTCATTGATCGAACAAATCATCGATACGTGAACGGATATTTGTTCTTTATTGTCACTTTATTGTCGACGATAGTCGATACACAACCTCATGGTTCCGCCCTTCTTTTCACAAGCAACATTGGTGCACCCCAAGGTGAAAAACTCGAAGCGAGCAAAACCTCTATCCACCAACTCTTGCAATCGAGCTTTCAACTCCTTTAATTCGTTGGTGCCATACGATATGGAGCTATCGAAATTGGTGTGGTCCTGTGTACAAGCTCAATACCAAACTCTACCTCCCGAACAGGTGGCAAACCCGTAATTCTTCAGAAAACATCCGTAACACCCTTACCCATTATCGTCATAGGAACAGATACAAGGTATTACGTAACATAACACATACCATTAAGCATAACCGAGATATAAATATGTCATCCAATTTGATAGTGCATCGTATAACATATGTCTTGAACAATATTAGCCAACTTTAATGGCTTGTACAAAGTAGCTGGTCGAAAGCATCAGAACTAATATTTTAAACCTAGACAAATATGACACGTAACAAAATAATTAAGCCTACTATACATGCCATAATTCAAAACGTTTAGTTCAAATACCCTAAAGTATGATAGTGCGGTAGATCTTCACGATCCTTAACTCCCGAGCAAGTCAAGGACACTATAAGACAAAAGAGAGAAACAAAGTAAGCTTATAGCTTAGTAAGTAAGTATGTAAATACTAATTAAAGAATCTAACATGTTTACACAACAATTCAAGTATATCTACTTTAACTTCACTATTCATTCCACTTTGATTAAGCTGTCTCTCTTTGCGTCATATTCACTAAATAAATCATAACTCGAGTTACAAAACTCAAAATTCAAATCCGTAAAATTTCCCTGAATCTAGACTCATAAAGCTCTTTCTTAATTTTTTTCTATAATTTTTGGTTCAGCCTATTAGTACAGTTTATTAGTTAAAGTTTCCCCTGTTACACAGCTCGACTGATCTGACCTCTGTTCACTACGAATTGAATTTTTCTCAGTACACAATTCAAACAACCCTGAAGTCTGTTTCATTTCAAACTAGTCTCAATAAGGAATTTATGCATGTAAACTATATTTCTTAATTTTCTTTGTACAAGTTTTAATGATTTTTCAAAGTTGGAACAGGGGATCACGTATTCATCCTGAGCAAGTCACATACAATTGTAAATATCTCAAAATATAGAATTCCTTTGCTTGCTATGTTTCTTTTATATGAAAGTAGACTCATTAAAATTTAATTTCACATCTCATTCAACCTCTAATTTTATTCCACCTATTTTTGGTGATTTTTCAAAATCACGTCACTGCTACCATCTAAAAACAGTTTTAATGCTAGTTTCACTCTTTCACACATTCTTTATGCTAACCTCATTTTATCTTTTATATGTATATACCACAAATCATTTTCACCACATTTCATTCACCATAAGTGTAGGTCCAAACCACAATATCACCACAAAACCATCCTGTTGAACAATTCGGATCAATCCTCGATATTTAATGGTTTCAAAGACACATTTCACCATCATACTTCGCTTAGTTCGGCTCTCTTGTACACATGGTGAACACTTAGTACAACTCATGCGACCTAACCGATTTGTCTCGTAGCTCTCTTGTCTACATGGTGTCCTTCACTTGGAATCACGCATGCGACCTAGCTACATTTATCTTTCACGTAGCTCTCTTGTCTACATGGTGTCCTTCACTTGGAATCACGCATGCACCTAGCTACATTTATCTTTCACGTAGCCCTCTTGTCTACATGGGATACATCTCGATCGTATATGTGACCTAGCTACTACAGAGTGTCTCGTAGCTTTCTTGTACACATGATGTGCACTCAAGATCATACATGTGACCTAGCTACGCCCTCTATTTCATTCGATCTCTCCGATTGTTCAACCGGATCTCTCTCTATATTTACTTCCATTCTTCCAATAGTCGATTTACATTTTAACATCAGCTAGTATATTTATATAATAGGCTGAAATATAAGAATGTACATGAAATTATTGTAATATTTACATACAAACTTACCTTGGTGCAAAATGTGGAAATTTTGCAATTTAGTCCAAAACTTTTTCCTTCCCCTGCTCGAGATCAATTCGCGTCTTTCTTGATCTATAATAACACATTTAGCTCATTTAATACTCATACTATTTATTTCAATCCAAAAATCACATCATGGAAAAATTACATTTTGCCCCTAACTTTTACAAAATTACAATTTTGCCCCTAGTCTCTGGAATTTAATTTCAGCCCTTATTCTTATGTTTTATGATATGCTGAACATTTTCTCTTCTACAACAACATCAAATTCTCACTCTATCATATAGTTATGAACAATAGGTATTTTTACCGATTATGCTGCTTTTACTCGCTTTCACTTAAAACCGAGTAGCACAAGTTATTTAACAATATTTAAAACCTCATATTCTATCATAAAACATCAAAATACACAAATTTCACCTATGGGTATTTTTCCAAATATGAACCCTAAGTTAAATTATTACTAGCATAAGCTTAATCGAGCTTCCGGATTCCAAAACGTAAAGAACATTAAAAGCGGGCTTGGAATCACTTACTATGGAGCTTGAAAATTGAAGAAACCCTAGCTATGGAGAGAGGGAGAATTCGGCAGCAACTAAGGAGGATGATGATCAATTTTGTGATATTTTTCCCATTTTATTTCATTTAATATCCAAATGACCAAAATGCCCTCCTTACTAAACTTTCAAAAATTCCTTCCATGTCCTAATTTTGTCCATGAACTTAAAATTGGTCAAATTGCTATTTAAGACCTCCTAATTAATATTCCAAAACAATTTCATACTAAAACTTCCGGATGCAAATTTTGCAACTTATTCGATTTAGTCCCTACTTTCAATTTAAGCACTTTAGGCATAGAATTTCATCACGAAATTTTCACAAAATCATGCAATCATATCATAAACCCCAAAATAATTATAAAACAATTATTTCTATCTCGGACTTGTGGTCATGAAACCACTATTCCGATTAGGCCCTAATTTGGGTTGTCACAATTCTCCCCCCCCTTTTTGAGATTTTCGTCCCCGAAAATCTTACCGGTAAAGAGGTTTGGGTACTGTTTCCTCGTAGCTTCCTCAAGTTCCCACGTAGCCTCTTCTATCCCATGTCTGTGCCACAATGCTTTCACTAAAGCTATACTTTTATTTCTTAACTGTTTAACCTCTCGAGCCAAAATCTTTATTGGTTCCTCCTCATAGGTCATATCCGATCGAATCTCAATTTCTGTTGGGGAAATCACATGTGAAGGATCAAAACGATAACGTCACAACATTGATACATGAAACACGTTATGAATTCTTTCTAACTCTACCGGTAAGGCCAACCGATATGCCATCGGTCCAATTCTCTCAAGAATCTCAGACGCCCAATAAAACGCGGACTCAACTTGCCTTTTCGACTAAATCTCGAATCTTTTTCCATGGTGACACCTTCAAGAACACTTTATCACCCACCGAAATTCAATCTCTTTTCTTTTTAAATCGCATATGACTTTTGTCGATCCGAAGCGACTTTCAAGCAATCCGAATTACTTTTATTTTCTCTTGGTTTCTTTAACTAGATCAACTCCATGAATCTGTTTCTCACTAAGCTCGGTCCAATATAAAGGAGTCCGACACTTACGACCATACAAGGCTTCAGACAAATGCCATTTGTATACTTGATTGATAATCATTCATCGAGGCAAACTCAATCAAAGATAGATATTTCTCCCAACTACCTCCAAATTCTAAAACACAAAGATCTAAGCATATCTTCGAGTACCGGATTACTCTTTCCGCTTGACCATCTGCTTGTGGATGAAATGCGGTACAAAAGTTCAATTTTGTACCCAAAGCTTCTTGTAACTTTTTCCAAAATCTCGAGGTAAATCTTGGATCTCTATCGATATTATAGACATAGGTACTCGTGCAACTTCACAATTTCAGAATATATAATTCGCTAATTTATCAAGTGAGTAATCAGACGTCTTTGGTATAAAGTGGGCTGACTTTGTTAATCTATCAACCACTACCCAAACAACATCCTTCTTTTTAGGAGTTAAAGGCAAACCGGTTACAAAATCCATGGTAATCTTGTCCCATTTCCACTCGTGCACCATTACCGGTTGAAGTAATCCTCAAGGCACTTGATGTTCAACTTTTACTTGTTGATGATCAAACACTTGGTTACAAATTCGAAATGTCCCTTTTCATACCGCCACCAATCTGACTTCTTTAAATCATTATACATTTTGTGCTACCAGATGAACTGATAAATGACCATTATGCGCCTCATGTAATATTTTTCAATCAATTTATCGTTTTTGAACACATATCCCGTCTCGAAACATCAAGCAGTCATCCGTCCAACTCGAAAATCTGAGTCGAACTCGATTCGCATTGAGTTCTCTTGATCCGCAACTCACTATCATTCTTTTGAGCATCACAAATCAATGGAGAAATAACGGTTTAGCTCTCATCTCGCTAAGATTGACCCATCATCGACAATGCTAACCCCGTGTTCATGGCTCTCAAAGTAAAAAGAAATTTTTCGCTCAAGGCATCAAGAATTACATTTGCTTTTCCGGATGATAATCAATCACTAGATCATAATCCTTTAATAATTCAAGCCATCTTCGCCGTCGCAGATTCAGATCCTTTTGATTTATCAAGTACTTCAAACTTTTGTGATCAGAAAATTCGACATTTTCACCATACAAATAATGTCGCCAAATCTTCAAGGCAAAAACAACAACGATGGCGGCCCAAATCATGGGTAGGATAGTTCTTCTCATGCGGTTTTAACTGCCTCAAGCATAAGCTACCACTTTAACCTCTTGCATCAACACACATCCAAGGCCCATCAATGATGCATCACTATAAATTACGAACTCCTTTCCGACTCGGCAGTACTAAAATTGGTGCTTGATCAATCGTGCTTTCAACTTTTCAAAACTTTGTTGACATTTATCGGTCCATTCAAACTTAACATTCTTTTGCAACAACTTAGTCATAGGAGAGGCAATCATCGAAAATCCTTCAACAAAACGTCTATAATACCCGGCTAAGCCTAAAAAGCTTCTAACCTCGGATACATTCTTGGCGGTTTCCAATCAACGATCGCAGAAATATTGCTTGGATCCACCGAATACCATCACCGAGACTATATGCCCCAAAAATCCGACTTCACGAAGCCGTAACTCACTTTTACTAAACTTGGCAAATAGTTTCTTTTCTCTCAAGATCTGCAATATAGTTCTCAAGTGTTCGGCATGTTCGCACTCATCTCGAGAATAAATTAAAATGTCATCTATAAACACTACTACAAACTTATCCAAATATGGTAGGAAGATTCGATTCATTAAGTCCATAAATATAGCTGGAGCATTTGTTGTCGAAAGGCATCACAAGAAACTCATAATGTCCATACCTTGTCCTAAAGGCGGTTTTCGCACATCCGACTCCTTAACTCTCATTGGTAGTAACCGGACCTCAAATCAATCTTTGAAAACACTGTGGCCCCTTTAACCGATTGAATAAATCATCAATCCTCGGCAATGGGTACTTGTTCTTTATAGTCACCTTATTGTCGACGGTAATCAATGCAAAGTCTCATTGAACCATCCTTCTTCTTCTGAATAATACAGAGCACCCCTGTGGAGAGAAACTCGGTCTCACAAATCCCTTGTCCGTTAACTCCCTGAATCGAGCCTTCAATTCTTTTAATTCAATGAGCCATTCTATATGGAGCAATCGAGATCGGTGCAAGATGCAGCAACAAATCAATGGCAAAATCTATCTCTCTTTCGGAGGCAACCTGTGCAATTCCTCCGAAATACATCCGAAACTCACAGACTATCAGATCGATTCAAATTTCAGTTGAGGCAACTCAATATTCATTACATAAGCGGATAAGCTTCACACCCTTTTCTCATGTATTTACGTGCGGACATGTGCGAAATCACCATAGGCAATTTATTTGATTCATCTGTTTCAACCCACGAATTTCTCCATTTTCACATTTCAACTCTAGTGTCTTTTGTTTACAATCTACCTTAGCATCATACAATGTTAACCAGTCCATTCCCAAGATAACGTCAAACTCACCAAATGGTAACAAAGATCAAGTTGGCCGGAAAATGGTGACCTTGAATCATTAATGGGCAATTCTTGCAAACCTTGTCAACTAGCACATATTGGCCTAAGGGTTCGACACTTTAATCGTAAACTCAAGAATTCAACAGCAACTTTTTATTGGATACTAAATTCATGCAAATATAGGAATGAGTGGACCCGGATCAATCAATGCAATAACAATAGTATCATAGAGAAAATGTACCAAGAATGACATCGGGAGATGATGCATCTTCGGCACGATAGCATAAGCTCTAGCAGTGCTCTAGCTTCCGATCTTGCCGTTAAATCTTTCATCACAGCTTTTACTACTAGTCCCACCTCCAAGATTTCTCGGTGGTCTACCTCTACTAGCGGTGGTATTTCGCTCTAGCACTCAAATCTTTCTTCTTTAACTTTCTAGGACAATCTCTAATAAAATGCTCGCGAGAACTTTGACCAAACAAGCTCGCTTGGTCCCCAACACTCACCATAATGTTGCCTGCCACATTGCTGACACTCGGGCTTTCTAGGTCGCACATTACCCACACTTGCCACCGAAGTAGCTTGAGCTTTAGACCCCGAATATGCTCTACCACGATCTCTGTGTGAATCCCCAATTGAAACTGTCATTCGAGGATTTGTCTCTTTGGACCTCTTTGGTTGAGATTGAAATGGCTTGCTTATCTGTCTTTTTCTGACATCTCGGCCTCAATAGCAGCTTTTCTTCTTTCTTTGTTCAATTCTTCGGCTTTAAGAGCTCGATCAACCAATACTACAAATTTCATCAACTCCAAAATTCCTACAAGCACTTTAATGTCCTCATTCAGCCCATCTTCAAATCTTCTACACATAATGGCCTCGGTAGACACATATTCTCGGGCATACTTGTGAGTCTTACAAATTCACGTTCATACTCGCCTCTGAGACATTTTCCCCGCTTCAATTCAAGGAACTCCTTCCGTTTTTGATCAATAAATCGCCGACTTATGTATTTCTTTCTAAATTCTTCCTGGAAGAAATCCCAAGTAACTTTTGTTTTGGCACCACTGCAACCAAAGTCTTCCACCGGTGGTAAGTCAATCTCTCAAAAGTGATACAAAGACACTTTAAGCATTCCTCGGTGTACATGAGAGCTCATCAAATACACGGGTAGAATTTTCAAGCCGAATTCATTGTCTCGGGATCATCATCGACCTTTGCTCTAAACTCTTGGCCCCTTGTTTTGAATCTTGTCAACCGGAGGCTTGTTCATTCTTACCAAATCTATACCTTGAGCAGCCTCACAGAATCGCCCGAGGTATAGGAGGGGTGGAGGAGGTTGAGCATTTGGACTTGCTCGAATAAATTCAAGATACCAATTGTTCATCATTTGGAGAAAGGCATCCCGAGCCTCATCTCCTTGTCTCAATGTCTCAGGTCTACTTTCCACAGTAGCGGTCCCTTGTGTGGGAGCCATGACATTAGCAAACATCATCACCGCAGTTCCTTCAGGATCCATTACTATATTAAAACAAAACACAATTTAGAATAATCAGGAGTCACCACACTATCACAATATTTTTATGGCATGTATAGCTAGACTTTTACACACACTTTATTAGTCCGAGAACCGACTAAAAACCATAGCTCTAATACCACTAAATGTAACACCCTTACCCATTACTGTCATTAGGAACAGATACAAGGTATTACCGTAACATAACACATACCATTAAGCATAACCGAGATATAAATATGTCATCCAATTTGATAGTGCATCGTATAACATATGTCTTGAACAATATTAGCCAACTTTAATGGCTTGTACAAAGTAGCTGGTCGAGCATCTTGTAACTAATATTTTAAACCTAGACAAATATGACACGTAACAAAATAATTAAGCCTACTATACATGCCATAATTCAAAACGTTTAGTTCAAATACCCTAAAGTATGATAGTGCGGGTAGATCTTCACGATCCTTAACTCCTGAGCAAGCCGAAGGACACTATAAGACAAAAGAGAGAAAAAAAGTAAGCTTATAGCTTAGTAAGTAAGTATGTAAATACTAATTAAAGAATCTAACATGTTTACACAACAATTCAAGTATATCTACTTTAACTTCACTATTCATTCCACTTTGATTAATTTGTCTCGCAAGCGTCATATTCACTAAATAAATCATAACTCGAGTTACAAAACTCGAAATTCAAATCCGTAAGATTTCCCTGAATCTAGACTCATAAAGCTTTTTGATAATTTTTTTCTATAATTTTTGGTTAAGCCTATTAGTACAGTTTATTAGTTAAAGTTTCCCCTGTTACACAGCTCGACTGATCTGACCTCTGTTCACTACGAATTGAATTTCTCTCAGTACACAATTCAAACAACCCCGAAGTCTATTTCATTTCAAACTAGTCTCAATAAGAAATTTAGGCATGTAAACTATATTTCTTAATTTTCTTTGTACAAGTTTTAATGATTTTTCAAAGTTGGAACAGGGGATCACGTATTCATCCTGAGCAAGTCACATACAATTGTAAATATCTCAAAATATAGAATTCCTTTGCTTGCTATGTTTCTTTTATATGAAAGTAGACTCATTAAACTTTAATTTCACATCTCATTCAACCTCTAATTTTATTCCTCCTATTTTTGGTGATTTTTCAAAATCACGTCACTGCTACCATCTAAAAACAGTTTTAATGCTAGTTTCACTCTTTCACACATTCTTTATGCTAACCTCATTTTATCTTATATATGTATATACCACAAATCATTTTCACCACATTTCATTCACCATAAGTGTAGGTCCAAACCACAATATCACCACAAAACCATCCCGTTGAACAATTCGGATCAATCCTCGATATTTAATGGTTTCAAAGACACGTTTCACCAACATACTTCGCTTAGTTCGGCTCTCTTGTACACATGGTGAACATTTAGTACCACTCATGCGACCTAACCGATTTGTCTCGTAGCTCTCTTGTCTACATGGTGTCCTTCACTTGGAATCACGCATGCGACCTAGCTACATTTATCTTTCACGTAGCTCTCTTGTCTACATGGTGTCCTTCACTTGGAATCACGTATGCGACCTAGCTACATTTATCTTTCACGTAGCCCTCTTGTCTACATGGGATACATCTCGTATCGCACATGTGACCTAGCTACTACAGAGTGTCTCGTAGCTTTCTTGTACACATGATGTGCACTCAGCATCATACATGTGACCTAGCTACGCTCCCTCTATTTCATTCGATCTCTCCGATTGTTCAACCGGGATCTCTCTCTCTATATTTATTTCCATTCTTCCAATAGTCGATTTACATTTTAACATCAGCTAGTATATTTATATAATAGGCTGAAATATAAGAATGTACATGAAATTATTGTAATATTTACATACAAACTTACCTTGGTGCAAAATGTGGAAATTTTGCAATTTAGTCCAAAACTTTTTCCTTCCCCCGTTCGAGATCAATTCCGCGTCTTTCTTGATCTATAATAACACATTTAGCTCATTTAATACTCATACTATTTATTTCAATCCAAAAATCACATCATGGAAAAATTACATTTTTGCCCCCTAACTTTTACAAAATTACAATTTTGCCCGTAGGCTCGGGAATTTAATTTCAGCCCTTATTCTTCTGTTTTATGATATGCTGAACATTTTTCTCTTCTACAACAACATCAAATTCTCACTCTATCATATAGTTATGAACAATAGGTATCTTTACCGATTATGCCGTTTTACTCGTTTTCACTTTAAACCGAGTAGCACAAGTTATTTAACATAATTTAAAACCTCATATTCTATCATAAAACATCAAAATACACAAATTTCACCTATGGGTATTTTTCCAAATATGAACCCTAGGTTAAATTATTACTAGCATAAGCTTAATCGAGCTTCCGGATTCCAAAACGTAAAGAACATTAAAAGCGGGCTTGGAATCACTTACTATGGAGCTTGAAAATTGAAGAAACCCTAGCTATGGAGAGGGAGAATTCGGCAGCAACTAAGGAGGATGATGATCAATTTTGTGTTATTTTTCCCATTTTATTTCATTTAATATCCAAATGACCAAAATGCCCTCCTTACTAAACTTTCAAAATTCCTTCCATGTCCTAATTTTGTCCATGAACTTAAAATTGGTCAAATTGCTATTTAAGACCTCCTAATTAATATTCCAAAACAATTTCATACTAAAACTTCCGGATGCAAATTTTGCAACTTATTCGATTTAGTCCCTACTTTCAATTTAAGCACTTTAGGCATAGAATTTCATCACGAAATTTTCACAAAATCATGCAATCATATCATAAACCCCAAAATAATTATAAAACAATTATTTCTATCTCGGATTTGTGGTCATGAAACCACTATTCCAATTAGGCCCTAATTCGGGTTGTCACAATCCGGGTATTCACAAACCACCGGCACAGATTCAGGTTTTATTTCTAACTCCTTATCATCAAGTACATACGCAAGGTATGCTTCGCACCCTTTTCTTACATATTTCTGGGCCAACATTGATGATATTACAGCTGGCAACCCCTTCAAGTCCGTAGACTTAACTCGGATCATTTCGTTATTTGCGCACCTCAAATCAATAGTCTTGCTTTTGCAATTCACAACCGCATCATGCACGGTCAACCAATCCAAACCAAGAATAACATCAAATTCATCGAACGGCAAAAGCATCAAGTCCACCGGAAAACAGGAACCTCGAATTACTAGGGGGCATTTCTTGCACACTTTGTCGACAAGCACGTAACGACCCAAGGGATTTGACACCCGAATTACGAACTCAGTAGACTCAATAGGTAAAGTCTTACTGGATGCTAAGGTTTCGCATATATAAGAATGAGTAGAACCAGGGTCAATCAAAGCAATCACATTAGTATCAAAGAGAGTGAAAGTACCGGTAATAACATCTGGCGAGGAAGCATCCTCACGTGCGCGTATAGCATAAGCCCTAGCAGGAGCGCGAGCCTCGGATCTGGTCGTAGCATCTCTAGATCCTCTCTGACCACCACTAGCATTGCCCGTATTTCTAGATGGTCTCCCTCGAGCAGTGGTAGCACCCGGTTTCCCACTCTGATCTACATTCTGTTCAGACAACCTCGGGCAATCTTTAATGAAGTGGTCAACTGATCCGCACTTGTAACAGGAGCGGTCACGGAATCTACAACTTCCAGAATGCCATTTGCCACAATGTCGACACTCCGCTCGTCTCGACGTTCATTCCCAACACTGGCGACCGAAGTGCCTCATGTACCCACAGGGGGTCGATCACGATCTCGTCTAAAAAGGCCCGAAGCGCCTCTAGACCGGCTCACATCATCTCGAAATCTCTTTGATGACTGTGGGAAGGGCTTCCCCGAAGACCTCTTACGAAACTCCCTTGCTCCCACCTCAGCTTTTCTTTTCTCTATACTGAGCTCCTCGGCCTTGCAAGCTCGCTCAACAAGTGCTACAAATTCTCGGATTTCCAAGATGCCAACATACAGCTTTATATCATCATTTAGTCCATCCTTGAAACGTTTACACATTACGGCTTCTGAGGAAATGCATTCTCGTGGTACCGGTTATGCCTCACAAATTTTCGTTCATGGTCGGTCACTGACATAGAACCTTGTTTGAGCTCAAGAAATTCCTTTCGTTTTTGGTCAATGAATCTCTGACTGATATACTTCTTTCGGAACTCGGTTTGGAAAAACTCCCAAGTTACTTGCTCTCGGGGCACAACAGAAGTCAGAGTACTCCACCAATAGTAGGCAGAATCGCGTAGCAAGGAGATAGCGCACTTTAAGCATTCATCGGGTGTACAAGACAGCTCGTCGAGTACCCGGATAGTATTGTCCAACCAAAATTCAGCTTGCTCGGCATCGTCGTTATCCGTAGCTTTAAATTCAGTAGCCCCATGTTTTCGGATTCTGTCAACTGTGGGCTTACTTGACCTTATTTGGTCAGTTACCGTGGGTATTGTAGGTGCGGGGGTGGTGTTTGTCGGGAATGGAGGTTGTGGAACAGCCGTATTCGTTCGAATGTATTGGTTGAACCAATCATTCATCACGCTGTAGAAAGCTTGCCTAGCCTCATCATTTGGATTGCTAGCAATAGGTTGAGAGTCCGCCGGCGCTGTCCCTTGTGCGGGAGCAGGCGCCACACTCTCCACATCATCAGCTATTGCTCGGTTGGGATCGGGATCCATTACTCTAAACAAACACAAATTCAATTGTCAGAAATCACCACACTATCAGTTAATCACATAATGGCATGTATAGCTAGACCCAACGTATTACGGTAGTCCTAGAATCGACTAAACCATAGTTCTGATAACAATAAAATTGTAACACCCCGTACCCGAGTCTGTTACCGGAGTCGAACACAAGGTGCCCACAAACTTGACTTAATCATTTTCACAGTCCATTTAAAATTTTCCGCATAAGCTGGTTCTTTGCGTCCACTGCCGCTTTAAAAATCATATCTTGAGTTTCAAAGCTCAAAATCAGTTTCATAATTTTCTCTCGAAATTAGACTCATGTGTCCATCTACATAAATTTTTCTAGAATTTTTGGTCTCGCCAATTAGTACAGTTTATTAGTTAAAGTCTCCCATCTGACAAGGGTCTACTACACTGACCTTCGCTTGTTACAACTTAAATATCTCTCTGTACAGGGCCTACTTCACACTTCATCAACATATACACACAAGGTATCAACCTATCTAAGAGCCGAAAGTTCGTTAGTCGATTGAACGAATACTATTTCAAACGGATCGACTTTTCCGATGCACATGTAAACATACCTTATCGTATGGGTTTTTCGAGCGTATTTATTGAATTTATCACAGCACCAAAACGCTCACCTTCAAATCGAGTTTCTTCGGAATTTAGCCGGATATAACCACAAGCACAATTGCCTTCGGGTCTTAACCCGGATTTGGTAACTTGCACAAATGCCTTCGGGTCTTAGCCCGGATATAACAACTTGCACGAATGCCTTCGAGTCTTAGCCCGGATATAATCACTAGCATAAATGCCTTCGGGACTTAGCCCGGATATATTCACTAGCATAAATGCCTTCGGGACTTAGCCCGGGTATCATTCAAATGCTCATGTACACATATATCAATAATCATGACACATCCATATTTCATTTTCGTTACTAAGGCTCAAACACAAAATATTTATCAAACCTTTCCGATTTCGGCTCAATAGCCACACACAAAGAGCATGATTTCAATTAACTTTATAACTTAGTCCCTACGCACATTCGGCTGTCCGCCATAATATGACAAATCATTTCAATATAATTCAAGTAGGGTCATTACTCGAAGTGTGAAAAATAAAATAGAATAAAATAAATAAAAAATAAAGAACACAAAAATTTTACGTGGAAACCCTTTCGGAAAAAAAACCACGGGCAGAGGAGAAGAAAATTCACTATGTCGAAAAATTTTTACTCAAATACAAGAGGAATAGACTATGTCTATTTATAGGCTTGCAAAGCAATATTCTAGTAGGATTGAAACACCTTATCCTAATCAATATAAAATAGATGGAGTTTAATAAGGTTTAAAACCTTATTCTAAAATAAAATAAAAGAAGTCTAGTTCTATATGGATTTTACTTTTATTTTATTTTCCATCGTATTTTATTTAAATAAGAATTTGGGTCACTTAATTCTAACAATCTCCACCTTGACACAAATTCTCAATGAACAAGTTCTTCATCGCGAACTTTCAATAAACAAGTTCTTCACCTCTTCCAAAAAACCCTTAAGGGTTTAACTTCAACAATGAACACCAACCAAGTCTAAGCAATGCTCAAACTTGGTTATAGGAAGTGACTTAGTCATCATATCTGCAGGATTTTCATGAGTGCTAATTTTGCTCACAACAATATCACCACGAGCAATAATATCACGAACAAAATGATACCGAATATCAATGTGTTTTGTTCTCTCATGAAACATTTGATCTTTTGTAAGAAAGATGGCACTGATCGTCACAAAATATCGTGTCTTGATTTGAAGGTCTTCATTGAGTTCACTAAATAGTCCCTTCAACCAAATAGCTTCTTTACAAGCCTCAAGAATCGCCATGTACTCACTTTGGTAGACAAAGCGATCGTAGTTTGCAAAGTGGCTTTCCAACTAATTGCACAACCTCCGATTGTAAAGACGTAACTCGTGAGAGATCTTCTTCTATCAAGGTCTCCAGCAAAATCAGCATCAACATACCCTATAACTCTATCTTTAGTTCTTCCAAACTGTAAGCAAACATTAGTAGTGCCTCGTAAGTATCTTAAAATCCATCGAATCGCTTTCCGGTGTTCTTTACCAGATTCGCCATGTATCGCTAAGCTCGACCGATCGCATATGATAAACGGACGTGAACAAACCATAGCATACATGAGAGATCCTATCGCACTAGAGTATGGAACATGTGACATGTACTCAATCTCATTATCTAATTGAGGAGATAAGGCCGATGAAAGTCCGAAATGGTCGCTAAAGGAGTACTAACAGGCTTAGCACTCTACATATTGAACCCGCAAAGAACTTTCTCAATGTACCCTTCCGACTTAGGTACAATTTACTTTCTTTTCTATCTCCGAGAATCTCCATACCAAGTATCTTCTTTGTTGGTCCTAAATCTTTCATCTCAAATTCTTCACTTAGTTGGGCTTTAACCTTTCTTATCTCTCTTTATCTTTTGTTGCTATCAACATGTCATCAACATAAAGAAGTAGATACACAAAAGAACCATCACTGCTTTTTCTTAAAGTAGACACAACTGTCAAAACTACTTCTTTTGAAATCATGAGAAGTCATAAAGGAATCAAACCTCTTGTACCAATTGTCTTGGTGATTGTTTCAAACCGTAAAGGGACTTTTTCAGCAAGCAAACATAGTCCTCTTTTTCGAGACTATAAAACCCTCTCGTTGTTGCATGTAAATATCTTCCTCAAGTTCTCCATGCAAAATGCGTTTTACATCTAACCGCTCAAGCTCCAAATCATGCATGGCAACAATACCAAGCAAAGCTCGAATCGAACTATGCTTAACAACCGGAGAGAACACATCTGTGAAGTCCACTCGAATTTGATTGTAACCCTTTGCAACAAGCCTTGCTTTATATCTGGGTTCTTCAACTCCTGAGTCCCTTCTTTCTTTTAAACACCCATTTACAACGAATGCCTTTTTACCTTTAGGAAGTTTTACAAGATCCCATGTTCTGTTTTTGTGGAGTGATTCCATCTCCTCTTGCATAGCAAACATCCAATTTTCTCGAGTCTTCACACTAATCGCCTCGGAATAATTAAATGGCTCTTGATTCGTATCTATATCTTCACCACATTTAAAGCATAAGCAACTAGATCAACCTCGGCATACTTCTTTGGAGGTTTAATTTCTCTTCTTGTCCTGTTTTTGGCGATAGAGTATTGCGGTGAAGAAGCAACTCTATTCTCAATTTTGTCTTGGCTTGAGGAGTTGATTTCAGATTAACTGATGCTCCACCGCTTTTGGTTTTCTTTATTGGAAGAGTCTTTAAGAGATAAGTTAGGTAGCATAGCGTTTCATCAAAAACAACATCTCGCTAATCACAACTTTTCTATTTTCAGGACACCATAACTTATAGCCTTTACACCACTTTATAACCAAGCAAAACGCATTTAATGGATCTCGGTTCCAATTTTCCATTATCAACATGAGCATACGCAGGACACCCAAAATCTTTAAATCGAATAATTAGCGGGATTACCGCACCATACCTCTTGTGGAGTCTTTTTCTCAATGGCAACGGATGGAGATCGGTTGATCAAAAACATGCAAGAGAGGTCGCTTCGCCCAAAATGACTTCGTAAGTTGGCATTTGACAACATACATCGAACCTTCTCCATGATCGTTCTGTTCATTCGTTCGCAACGCCGCTTTTTGTGGAGTATGATGAATCGTCAAGTGTCTCATGATCCTTTCGACTTGCACAATCTATTAAACTCATCGAATGTAACTCTAAGCCATTGTGCATGACGGAGGTATTTTATCTGTTTTCCCGTCTGTTTTTCAATCATAATTTTCCAAGACTTAAATGTGGAAAACACATCGCTTTTCTGCTTCAGGAAGAACGCCCAAACTTTTCTGGAAAAATCATCAATAAAGGTTAGCATATAATTAGCTCCACCTCTCGAAGGCACTCTGGACGGCCCCCACAGATCAGAATGGATATACTCCAACGTTTCCTTCGTGTTATGGATTCCTCTAGTGAATCGAACTCTCTTTTGCTTCCCAAAAACACAGTGCTCACAGAAATTCAGTTTGCAAATTCCTTGCCCATTAAGAAGTCCTCTTTTGCTTAATTCTGCCATGCCATTCTCACTCATATGCCCTAGGCGCATATGCCAAAGTTTAGTAATATCATCATCTGACAAGGAAGAGGAAGCGACAGCTGCATCACCAGTAACAGTAGAACCCTGTAAAACATATAACTTGGCAATCTTTCTTTGCCCTTTCATCACAACAAGGGACCCTTTGGAAATCTTTAAAACCCCACTTTCAGTTGTGTATTTGTACCCTTTTGAATCAAGAGTACTCAACGAAATTAAATTTCTTTTCAATTCTGGAACATGCCGCACGTCACTAAGTGTTCTGACAACTCCATCAAACATCTTAACTTTAATTATTCCAACACCTGCGATTTTACATGAAGCATTATTTCCCATCAAAACAACACCTTCATCATTGTTTCATAAGTTGTAAACCAATCCCGATTGGGACTCATGTGGAAGGTGCAACTCAATCAAGTATCCACTCCTCGCTTACTTTAGAATCATTGATGAAGCAACTAGAAGTTCACCATCGCTGTAGTCTTCTACAACATCGCCTTCACCGGAATTTTCCGTTGTTTTCCTTTTGATTCGCGACCTCCCTTTTAATCTTATTTTGTAGCTTATAGCACTCAGATTTAATGTGCCCTTTCTTCTTGCAGAAGTTGCAAGTTTTACCTCTGTTTGAAGATTTCGATCTACCCTTAGATTTACCATGAGGATTCCGTTCCTGTGTTCTACCACGATCATCATCAACATTCCGGTCTTGTCTCCCACGAACAATGAGACCCTCTCCCTAAGAGTTGGGTTTAACCACAAGATGCTTCATCTTATCATACGAGGTTAAAGAATCATAAACCTCATCAACTGTGAGAGACTCACGGCTATATAAAATCGTGTCTCTAAAGGTTGAATAAGACGGGGGCAACGAACAAAGTAGAATCAACCCTAGATCTTCCTTATCATACTGAACCTCCATGGCCTCCAAGTTTGAGAGAATTTCTTTAAACACTGTTAAGTGTTCGTACGACGCACCTTCCTCCAAACGATGAGCATAAAGACGCCGCTTCATATGCAACTTGCTTGTTAGAGTTTTCGACATACATATTTGTTCTAGCCTTTTCCATAATGCAATGGCGATTTTCTCTTTCATCACATCCTGCAAAATTTCGTTGGACAAATGCGATGTAATTGTGTTAATGCCTTTCGATCCTTACGCTTCTTCTCTTCATCGTTAATGTCGAAGGCATCTTATCTATCCTAGCGGGGCATCCTCTAGATCCATCTGCAAGAAGCGCTTGCATCTTAATTTGCCACAACGCAAATCGGTGTTGCGATCCAACAATGAATTTCATACTTCAAAGACGCCATTACCGTGATCGAGATGAATAACTCGGAAGCTCGATACCAATTTGTGAAAAATAAAATAGAATAAAATAAATAAAAATAAAGAACACAAAAATTTTACGTGGAAACCCTTTCGAAAAAAACCACAGCAGAGGAGAAGAAAATTCACTATGTCGAAAATTTTTACTCAAATACAAGAGGAATAGACTATGTCTATTTATAGGCTTGCAAAGCCATATTCTAGTAGGATTGAAACACCTTATCCTAATCAATATAAAATAGATGGAGTTTAATAAGGTTTAAAAACCTTATTCTAAAATAAAATAAAAGAAGTCTAGTTCTATATGGATTTTACTTTTATTTTATTTTCCATCGTATTTTATTTAAATAAGAATTTGGGTCACTTAATTCTAACACGAAGACTTACCACGGACGTGGTTGAGCGATTTCGACAGCTACTCGACTACCTTTTCCTTCCTTTTATCGGATTTAGCTCCCCTTTGCTCTTGAGCTTAATTTAACAAATAAATTGATTTAATCATTTGAGCATCGAAAGAGGAATTCAAGGTACTTAGCCAATATATATACTCATTAGGCATCAAAGTCACATATGTACGAAATTATGAATCGAACTCAACACATTAGTTAATATTCCTCTTAGCCGAATTTTCTAAGCCAAGAATAGGCATCAATATGCTTGCCTCTAACCGAATGCATGCACACCAATTCCCTCATGTGGCCGAATATGCATGTCCATGTTGAGGCCAATTATACACTTAATACCACACAAAACAGCATACATTTTACTAACTAACGATTCCATATTGTAACTCAATACGCA
Organism: Gossypium arboreum; assembly: GCF_025698485.1. Taxonomy (NCBI): domain Eukaryota; kingdom Viridiplantae; phylum Streptophyta; class Magnoliopsida; order Malvales; family Malvaceae; genus Gossypium; species Gossypium arboreum. The sequence continues at coordinate 37,379,201 of NC_069076.1, forward strand.
TCAATCATTTACTTCATAACTGAAACACCATCATATGTAATTATATGCCTTGAGATAGTATATATGTCATACCAATACATCATGTGCAAACATATATATATATATATATATATATATATATATGCAAGAGCCGAATCATAAGGCTGATTATGACTATCTCATATATTTTCATTATGGCCGAATGCTCCTTCTACACCATTTACCTTCACAAAGCATGAATTTCATCATCCAACTTACAAGCTTACAATGTCATGAAGTTTAACCTCATAGTATCTATCAAACTCTCACTCAAAAGTGCTAAAAAGAATATTCAATAATCATCAATCCACCATCACATGCACCATTACAAAGCTTCACTTTTAGCATGCAAATGATATCAACACAATCTCACCTTAGCCGAATATCATCTCCATGACGTAGTAAGGATTTGAACCATGGCTAATTAGAACTCAAGCTAACTACTAAAATATACATGAATCTCATGGTAAAACATCAAACTTACCTTAATAGTGACCTAGGATAGCCGAATGCTTTACTCCCTTCTTCCCTTTTTCCTTCAATTTTCGGCCAAAAGATGTTCAAGGATGAACACACAATTTCTTTTTCTTCTTTGTATTTTCTTCCTAGTTTTGGCTCAAAGAAAGGATGAACAAATTTTTTTTCTTTCTTTCCCTTCAACTCAAGGCAATGGGGGGGGGGGGGGAATCACACCTTCTCTCCCTTTTTTTTTTCAATTCTTTATTCCTCACCTTAGTTTAATTTTTCCTCCCATATTGCACCAACAAAACATGTCTATGACATGTTTTGCCCATCCTCCCTTGTCATGGCCGGCCACCACTTATAAAAAGGGGGGTATTTGACATGCAAGACCATTGTTTTGCATGCATGCTTTAATTAGTCATCACACATTTCCCTATCCTACTTTCAAAGTTTACTACTAGGTCCTTTTTAGTGAAATTCACATTTATGACCCTAAATCAAATCATCAAAAATGTCACACACAAATTAACACATATCATAGGCATCAAAATGAATATTAAATTATTTTATGCCTCGGTTTTGTGGTCCCGAAACCACTTCCCGACTAGGGTCAATTTTGGGCTGTCACAAAGAAATTGCAGAAAGCTTTAGGTACGCGGTTAATTTTAGTACTACATTTTATCCTCAAACCGACGGCCAGTCTGAGAGAGTGATTCAGATTCTCAAAGATATGCTTCGTTGCTGTGTATTGGAGTTTGAAGGCAACTGGGAAAAATATTTACTGTTGGTTGAGTTTGCGTATGATAATAGTTATCAGTCGAGCATAAAAATGGCACCGTATAAAGATTTATATGGTCGTAAATGCCTAACACTATTGTATTGGACCGAGCTTAGTGAGAAAAAGATTCACGGGGTTTATTTGATCAGAGAGATCGAGGAGAAAGTGAAAGTAATTTGTGACAATTTGAAAGCAGCTTCAGATCGACAAAAATAATATACGGTGATAGAGTGTTTTTGAAAGTATCACCGTGGAAGAAGATTCTTCGATTTGGTCACAAAGGAAAATTGAGTTCGCGATTTATTGGACCGTATGAGATTATTTAGAGAATAGGACCAGTGGCATATCGACTAGCTTTTCCGTTAGAATTTGAAAAGATTCATATTGTGTTTCAAATGTTAATGTTACGAGAATATTGATCGAATCCATCGTACAAAATTTCTCCGACAGAGATTGAAATTCAGCCCGATATGTCGCATAGCGAAGAACTGATCAGGATCTTAGCTAGAGATTAAAAAATTGAGAAATAAAAGCATAGCTTTAGTAAAGGTTTGTTGGCAACGTCATGGTGTTGAAGAGGCTACGTGGGAGCCTGAGGAAGCTATGAGAAAACAGTACCCTAATCTATTTTTTGGTAAGATTTTTGAGGACGAAAATTTCTAAGGGGAAGTGTTGTAACAACCCGTTTTCAGTCAAATCAGAACAGCGGTTTTGGGAGCAAAAATCTTTGGACAAAATATTTATTTTATTACTATTTTAATGTCTACATCATGATAGTAGTAACATATAAAAAATTTGTTAAGAAATTTTATTGTTTGAATGCTCAATTCAATAAAAAGGACTAAATCATAAAAGGTACAAAAGTGGAGTTCTATTAGTTAAAAGTATCAATTAGCTATAAAATTTAAATGTGAGTGGACTTGGATGGTAATTAGACCATTTATAGTGTAAGTAGACAAAAATGGACATAAAACTAAGTAAATTTAATTTTAAAAGCCAAGGTTAATTTTATAATTAGTAAAATTAACATAAAAAAATAAAGAAAACAAATGCATCATATTTTAGTCCATATTCTCCACCGAAATATTGAAGAGGAAGAAGTCAGTTTTAGGGTTCTTCATTTGGTCAAGCCTTTTTTGCAACACCCCAAACCCGGTCTGGACGTTATGGCTGAATACGGCGATGTCACGTTGAAGTGTTTTTTGTAAAGTACGGTATTGTAAAAACCCATTCTCAATTTATCCTCTTTGTGTGATCTTTAAAGATGTTCGTTTAATTTAAAACACAAGTCGTTTGGAAAAATTTTAATCACATTAAAATTTTTATTACTTTTTAAAACACTGTTTGTTGTGGAAGCTTTTAAAATATGTAGCGCAAACGTGGTGTCTTGAAAAACATTTATCTTTTTGAAAACACGTGTCCTTTCCTACTACTAGTAGTTATAAACCCAAGCAAATAAAAAACCAAAATTTAAGTTAAAATCCATAGAGGCCTTATTACATAAAAAAAAAATACCAAAATTAAATTACTTATAAATTAAAAATCAAATAAGAAAGCAAGTGCAGTTGTGTGGCCACCATTGAGTCCCTCGTAGCACCGATCCGCCTAAGGCTGGGGATTACCTGCAGATTAAGCAAATGGGTGAGTTTACAAAAACTCAGTGTGTAATCCCATATAAGCAAACAGTCAGAAAACAAACACAGTCTGGGCCTAAACCCTTTTTAGTAACAGTGACAATATTAGTTTGGGCTTTAGCCCAACTCAATACAGAAATAGTCATGTGTTAGGGCCTTGGCCCAGTGCAGTAACAGTAACAGTACAGTAACAATAAACAGTATGCAACGTCCTACCCATTCAGCCCCTACACTCCATCTCCGTCCAACCTTACACTCCATGTGGGGATAAAATCAACCCACTCATCCTTAGACTCCGTGTAGGCACTAAATAGTATTTGCAGCAGAGCTGCCAGTATAATAGGCTTAGAGCCATCAGTGATTTGAAGAGAGCTACCAATACAGTACACTTCCTCCAATCATATAAAAACCCATCCCCATGCAATGCATCATGTAATATGTCATAATATTATACATGTATTCAATACAGTTCCAATAGCATGCTAAAATATAAACATACATCACATAGGGGTAAAACAATCATCTTACCATAAAAGGGCAAAATAGTCATTTTACCACATAAAGGCAAAACAACCATTTTACCTCATAAGGGCAGAATATTTATTTTACCTCATAAGGGAAAAACAATCATTTCACCTCACAAGGGCAAAACAATCATTTTATGTAACATTTGATTTTAGGCTTAGTCGGAATAGTGGTTTTGGGACCACAAATCTGATGAGAAAATTTTCATTTTTATTACATTTTTATGGTCTAAAATTTCACAAAATTATTTCGTGAAAATTTCGTTCAAAAATTTCGACGTTTGGGCACTCAATTTAGTAAAAAGGATTAAATTGTAAAAAGTGCAAAAGTTGAGTTTTACAAGTTAGAGGTGTCTAATTGTCATGAAATTTTAAATGGGAGGTCCTTAAATGATAATTAAACTATTTTATAACTTGTTGGACAAAAATGGCCTTGTTTGGGTAAAATTTGAAAGAATAGTAAAAAGGACATTTTGGTCATTTAGGGGTAAAATGAATTAAAAGGCAAATTTTAAACCCCAAATGTGTCCCTTTCTTCTTGTTACAGTAGAATGTACCAAGAGCAGCCATGGTTAGGGTTTGGCCTAGCTTCCAAGCTTAATAATCAAGGAAATTGAGATTTGGGCTTAAATCGGGAAAATACAAAGTTATGGACTAGAATGGTAAATTGCCATTTCTGGATCGGAGGTAAGTTTGCGTGATTTAATAAGCCTATTATTCATGTTATTATTGATAGACATGAAATATAATTTTTTATAATTGTATTGAATTTGATGTTAATAGAAATTTGATGGAATATGATATTTAAAAGAAATGGGTGATTATCGAGAATATGAGATCTTGGATATGATTCTTCTGTTTGCATGAGTGGTTGTGCTAAGAGATAGCACAGATACGTACTCAAAACTCATGAGTACATGTTTGACATGTGAAATAAAATGGAATTGTGAAGAGAGTGTAAATGAAATAAGTTTTAGTATTGTTCAATTAATGGACACAAACAGTGATTTGTGGTTGATGAATTGAGATTAAATGAGGAAATCTCGGTTGAACCTTCAAAATGAAAAAACGTGGTGCTAAGTGAATATACCACGGTTATACGTGTAACGTGGTGCTAAGTGGATATACCACGATTACACATATTGATACATGTAACGTGGTGCTAACTGGATATGCCATGGTTACATATATTGATTCATTAACGTGGTGCTAAGTGGATATACCACAGTTAAACATGTAACGTGGTGCTAAGTGGATATGCCATGGTTACATATATTGATTCATTAACATGGTGCTAAGTGGATATGCCACAGTTATACATGTTAATTTGAAAAGTGGCACTAAGTGCTTATGCCACAATTACATGTTAGCCCAATAATGTGGAGCTATGTGCTGAAACCACCGGATATTGTTACTTTCCGAAGTGTTCATCGGGAGAAACAAGTTTGCTAAATGAAATTTAACGTGAAAAAAAATGTGAGATAATACCGGAATATGAATATATGAGTTTTGAATTATGAATTAGATATGTGATTGAATTTTTGATAAGTTGAATATGGATAAGTATTATCTTGAAAGTTGATAATAAGAAATTTTACTGGAGGAATGAAATTTGGGATAAACGGTCTAAAACAGCAGCAGGGGAGTGACTTTGAATAATCACCAAAAATAGTAGAAGTTGAACTAGAAGTGGAATGAGATATGGAATTAAAGCTTATTGAATCTATTTTCATATAAAAGAAACATAGCAAACAAAGAAATTACGTATTTTAAGATATTTATATTTTTTTAAGACTGGTTTAGACTAATTTTGTAATCCCCTGTTTTGAATTGTAAAAATCATTAAAAATTGTAAACAAATAGTTAAGGAACATAATTTATATGGTTAGATTCCTTATAGAATTTATTTTTAGAAGAAAGAAACAAGAATCTCATTTCAATTTGATACCAAAAGATAATTAAATTTTAGTGAATAGTTGTTGAAACTGTAAAACAGCAAAATAGGGAGATTTTAAACAATAAACTGTACTTATTGGCTGGACTAAAAATTCTAAAAATTTTATGGTGGAAATATATATGAGTCTAGTCTCTGAAAAAATTTACGGATCTTAATTTGGAATTCTGTAGCGCCAGATATAAATGATTTAGTGACCGTGACTAAAGAAAACAACTTAACCAGAACATTTGTAAATGTACAATTGGGATAGTTTTACTATGGAAAGCATGTTAGTAAATTGCTTATTATTTTCATGCGAGCTTAATAAGCGTAAAGCTTACCCCCTCCTTTCCATTTCGTTTAGTGTTGTCAGGTTAACTCGGGGTTGGAGATTGTCGGAGGCAGCATCACACTATCAAGCCAACACCTTAGCAGTATAAACACATATGCTAGAATTGTCAAGTGAGTGGCATGTATAGAGACCTAGTTTTATAACATGTGTTATTATAATTTGGCCAAATATATTGGTCTTTAGTGAGCTAATTATTATGACTTATAAATCTAGCTATTCATGTTATTTCTGATATTGGTGATGTGCATATACTTGTTTGCCATGCATGGTTGGTAATATGTTATGTATTGTTGTAAGAATGCCATGCTTGTGTCTTGGTTGTGAATATATAATTACTCAATATGGGATGTCAATTGCTATGAAAATGTATAAGTGTATGTAGGTAATTAAGGGTGACAACTGGCATGGAAAATAGCCTTAAAATTGACCACACTGCCCAATCCACACGGGCGTGTGACTCTCCGAAGCAAGAAAATTAGTTAAGTTTCCCAAAGATTTTCAAAGTTCTTGGTTTAGTCGCAAACCACCCCAATGTATGTTATAGGTTTCGAAGACCTATATAAGGGACGATATGCATGTGTTCGAGATGTTTTAATTTTTGGTGGAATTTTGTGGCTTGGTTTTGCATGTTGTGAATGTTTAAGTCCGGTAATGCCTAGAACCCTGTCCCGACATTGGATACGGGTGAGGGGTGTTACATTTAGTGGTATTAGAGCTATAGTTTAGTCGGTTCTCAGACAAACCTAGCATGTGTAAAATTTCAACTATACATGCCACCGATCCGTGATAGTGTGATGTCTCCCAACGCGTATGAGAGCCACTTTGTTTAGACAAAGGTACTTTCTGTGACAGCCCTAATTTGGCCCTAGTCGAAAAGCGATTTTGGGACCACGAAACCGAGTCACAAAAAATAATTAAATGTTATATTCTGTGATTATTACATGTGAAAGTGCATGTGTGAAAATTTCATGCTTTGATTTTTCCATTTGTGAGTGAAATTATGAAATAGGACCTATGTGAAAATTTTTGAAAATGCTATAGGCTAATTTTTAGTGGCCAAATAACTTATAGTATGAAATAGGTGGGTTTGCATGTCAAATTTCCCACCTTAAGGTATAGTGGCCACCATGATGGGTATGATAATCATTATGGGCATTTTTTTTTATTTGATAAGTTATGCCATTAGTATGGCACAAATATTATATGTCATTTTGTGTCATGAAATGTTGGGGGAAAAAAATAACAAAAAGATAGAAGGGACAAAGTTTTTCCATCTTTTTTGTTCTTCATAGCCGAAATTGAGAGAGCAAATAGGGGAGAAAACCCTTGAGTATTCGGTCACTAGGGGGAGAGTGTTTTCACGGTAAGAAAAATAGTAAAGGAAAATAAATAAATAAATTGTTGAGTTCTGCCCATTTCTGGGCTGTTCGAATGGAAAGGGAAGAAGAGGGCTGCTGCATGTTTAATTTTTGAGCTCATTTAGGAGTTGTTCCTTAAGAAACTCGCTGAAGGTGGTAGCAAGAAGGGGAAAGAAACTGCTCAAGAGTAGGTTCGGCTGCTGTTCAGTAAGTCCTTGCAATGAAACTTTGAAAAATTTCCATGTTTATACTGTGTTTAATACATGCAGGTAAAACGCAGATTCAAGGACTGTTAAGCAAAGTTAATAGTTAAAATACATGTTAGTTTTTACCAAAATACTGGTGTTAGAAGTGAAGAAGAGTTGATAAATAAATGTATAAGTTGGTGTTGAAACCTGCTGTTGAATGCTGATAGTTTCAGCATGTAATTGCTGTAGTTTATCGTGCAATAAATCTCGTGTAATTGATCTCTGCTTGCTCTAATTAAGGTAAAATGTTGGTTAATAAATGTCCAGTTTTGTGGTAATAAGCAAAATATAAAGATGGTTGAAATTAACATGCATTACTGTTCGGTTTGTGTTTGAAGAGTTATTAACTTCTGGAGCTTAAAACAATTTAATTTTAGATTTACATTTTCAAATTTCAGTTTTAGTAATGTCCCAGTATTATTTTTTGAAGCTAAGGAAATAAGCATTTGTTGAAAGGATGTAGGGAACTGAATCGTCTGAAAATTATTTGCTGTCAGCTAGTGAAATTTTAATGTTTGAATGTATGCTGAATTTTTAAGTGTTCGAATGCATGCCAGAATTCAACATGTTCAAATGCACACTGGAGTGTTTTGTTTAGGTAGGTTAAATGTGTCTGATATTCAAACCGTCTACACACTAGAGTCGTTGTATCGTTTCAAACCGGACAAGAACTCATGTATTTAAAATTGAGCTATCATGTTGCATGATCTTGTATGGTAAATTAAATGAAAATCAGCGACATTGATATCAAATTTTAATACAAAATATAGGTGAGTACTGGATATATGAAATTATGTAAATATTTAAATTATGATGCATGATTTATGTTTATAGAAATGAAATGTCTTTAGTGAGAACTCGATGATGTGTATTTGTGAGCATGCATGTGCATTAGATGCTAAGTGGGAAAATCGGTTAACATGTTGTGTGTATTATGGCCGAATGTGAATTTGGATAATATTGAGTAATGTTTGTGCTTTAAAATGATGAAATGAAGTTTATGCTTAAGTGAAATTATAGGTATGTGATGATTGATTTGTGATATGCATGTTTAAATAACATGCATGCAAGGTATGTGTGAAAAAGTGAATTGGTAATAAATCTGCTTGGGATAGCGGCAGTAACGTGATTTTGGAAAATCACCATGAATTGTGGGAGATGAGTTAGAAGTTTAATAAATTATGTAATTAAAGCTTAATGAGTCTAGTTTCTTATAAACGAAACCATATAAGCAAAAGAATTTCCGATAATGAGATATTTGAAGTGATGTGGGACAGGGTCAAAATGACTTCTAGATCCTCTGTTCTGTTTTTATAAAATCATTATAAATGGTACAAAAATGGTAATAAGATGAAATTTATATTCTTAGACTCCTTAATGAGTCTAGTTTCAAATGAAATAAATGAGAACATATTTTGGATTCTGTATAATGATAAATTTGATTCGTAGTGAAGAGTGGTCATATTAGCTAAATAGTGAAATAGGGGAAACTTTAGGAAAAATCTGGTATATATTGGCCAAACCAAAAATTCTGAAAATTTTATGGATAGAATATATATGAATCTATTTTCAGGGAAAATTAACATCAATTTATTTTGAGTTTCGTAGCTCTAGTTATAAATGATTTAGTGACTATTGCTCAGGAAGACAGCTTACAGTAAAAATTTGATTATGTGGTAAACATTGACAAAAATTTGTTAATGAGTTGCTTATTGATTTCTTATAAGCTTACTATGATCTGTAGGTGTGGAAGTCGAATATATATATATTTTGAAAGTGATGCTTGAATAGTCGAATAATGACTAGTTTAAAATTGTTGAATTTAAGCTCAAGAGCATAGAGGGGCAAATTCGAATTAGGGAAAAAAGAAAGTAATCGAATAGCCATTGTAATCATTCGGCAACATTCGAGGTAAGTTCTTAAGTGTTTAAGCTTGATTCCTTTTTATATGCCTAAGAGTTAAATTAATATGGCAAAGAGAATGTAAATTTTATTTAGTTAATGTGTAGAATATGTAATGATTTAAGGCTATAAGCCGATTATGGCTATTATGCTTAAGTTGAATTGGATTTGGAAATTTGATGCACTAAATGAGTGTTACAATGAATAAACTATGCCGTATATGTGCTGGTAGAGATATCACGATTTGTGATGATTAAATATCTAAAGGAAACCATGATGTGTATAAAATTATTATTATTAGTCATTTGTGGTAGCCGAATATGGCTTTGTACTAAAGTGATTAAATTTGAACTTCGATGAGGTAACTGTTAGTGATTGATGACATAAGTTATACATGATTGAAGTACAAGTTATGAAAGTGGGAAAGAACAGGTGAATTGTTTATCGAAAAATGATATCGGATTTCGAGCCTAGCAGGCTATGATGCCGGTGAAATACTATTCGGGCCTTTGAGCCTAGCAGGCTATGATGCCAGTGAGATATTATTCGGGCTTTTGAGCCTAGCAGGCTATGATGCCGATGAAATACTATTCGGACCTTTAAGCCTAGCAGGCTATGATGCCAGTGAGATATTATTCGGGCCTTTGAGCCTAGCAGGCTATAATGCCGATGAGATACTATTCGGGCTTTCGAGCCTAGCAGGCTATAATGCTGGTGAAATGATATCGGGCCAGGTATGCCGGTGATTAGAGAAAAGTCTAAGACTAAGGTACCTTGTGTTAGATTGACAAATGAATATACTTAATACGTTAAGTGGGGCAGGTATGCATTATGTATTCATATGTGAGTTTGATTTGAAGTGAATCATAAGTGTGTAATGTAATACATATGTGAACAAATGTTATAACTATATCTATGATCATGATACATCTGGTCAAGTTGTGAAAGTATGTGAAGGTATTTGATTTATTTATGTTATACTAATTCAAATTAAGTGTTATAAGAATGATGAATGTGCATTATGTGCATGTGTATATTCAGCCAGATGGCAATATACCTAGAATATAGCCACTTGAGAAATTGAATAATTGAAATATAATTGCGTTTAATTGTTGCATTGCTTAAAACTTACTAAGCTTATGAATGCTTACTCCATTGTTACATTCCTCTTTTTTATAGATTGTTGGCTCCAGTTACTTGCTCGGGTTGGAGTTCGCCGGAGATATTATCACACTGTCGAGCTCAAGCTAATGGTGTAAGTATATCCTAGTATTTCGAGTATATGGCATTTATAGGGTTTTAATGTTGAGTATGTGATATTATAATTTAGCCAAAGGTGGCGGATTGTACTGATAAAGTGTTTTGGCCATGTAAATTGGCCTATGTTGGCTAGTGATGTTTTGGGCCTCGTAAGCCCATATATGGGACAGATTGCATGTAAAAAGAAAAGTTTTAAATTGATTGAAATTTTTTGGCACGATTTTTGTATGATTGACTGAGTTTAAGTCGGGAAACACCTCGAACCCTATTCTGGCGAAGGATACGGGTGAGGGGTGTTACACTCTCCAACCGAGTTACACCGACCATGTTGAATGTGATGCTAAAATATTCGAGTTAAGTACAGTTATGACGAACTGAAACTTGTAAAGGTACGAATGAGGATTCATGAAATGTGTACATGGTGAAATGAGCTTATCTATGATCAATAGATAATTCCACGATGTAAATGATCGATTTATTTGAAAAAATGCATGTGTTTGAGTAACTTATCAAAAATATTGATAAGATGAATATTCATGTATATTGGTTGGGATGATTATGATTGGTAGGCTCGTATAACTTGAGTAAATGTATTAAATTACTTGGACTGATATATATGATTGTAATGATATGTATATAATGATGTGTAAGATGAAAGTTTAGACTGTGATATACTTATCCATGTCTGTTTGGCCCTTATATGATATTGTGTGCTTGACTTGTCTGATTTAATGAATGGATAAGTAAGATTATCTAGGAAACATGAAAATACATGTATAAGTACACTTGTTTAAATGAGATAACTGGAAAGTAAGTGTAAAATCAATATGAATGTTAGTTACTCGAAATGAATGGCATGATTGAAATATGATTGCGATGATGAAAACTGTGTTACATGTATATGAGAGTTGAGTCAGAGGCCCTACGACCCCCTCCCCCTTACTAAAATGGTGTTTTATCATGGAAATTACTAAGATTTATGTTGAATGAGTTTCCAAGTGAGAAACCAAAGAGTTCAATGATGGAATGGTTATAAGCATGATTAGAGATTGAGAATGGGTTGATAAGTATAGACATGAGCTAGAAATATATCGGATTGACCAAAAGATTGTTTAATTTTCGCAACGTTGCAGTTAGCAAAAAATGTTAATTTTGGTAAAATGATCTATCCTGGTATGATGTCGAGAAATGTATTGATTGAAATTCCCACATGAATTGGTTTTCTTATTAAAGGGAATATTATTGTAATATCCTGAATTAGGGCTTAATCGGAATAGTGGTTTTGTGACCACAAATCCGAGATAGAAATAATTATTTTACAATGATTTTGATGTTTATGATATGATTGCATGATTGTGTGAAAATTTCGTGATGAAATTCTATGCCTAAAGTGCTTAAATTGAAAGTAGGGACTAAATCGAATAAGTTGCAAAACTTGCATTCTAGAAGTTTTTAGTATGAAATTGTTTTGGAATATTAATCAGGAGGTCCTAAATAGAAATTTGACCAATTTTAAGTTCATGGACAAAATTAGGACATGGAAGGAATTTTTGGAAAGTTTAGTAGTAAGGGTATTTTGGTCATTTAGTTATTAAAATGAATTAAAAACAAAATTAAAAGCCAATTTTTGTCCATCTTCTTCATTAGGCCGAAATTTCAAGGGTTCTCCATAGCTAGGGTTTGTTTCAAGCTTCCAAGCTCCATAGTAAGTGATTCCAAGCCCCGTTTTTAATGTTCTTTATGTTTTTGGAATCCCGAAAGCTCGATTAAGCTTATGCTAGCAATAATTCAACCTAGGGTTTATATTTGGAAAAATAGACATAGGTGAAATTTGTGTATTTTGATGTTTTATGATAGAATATAGGGTTTTAAATTATGTTAGATAACTTGTGCTACTCGGTTTTTAGTGAAAACGAGTAAAAGGGCTTAATCGGCAAAAATACCTAATAGTCACAAGTATATGTTAGAGAGAGAATTTGATGTTGCCATAGAAGGGAAAAGTGATCAGCATGTTATAAAACATAAGAATAAGGAATAAAGTTTAATTCCCGAGCCTAGGGGAAAAAGTGTAATTATGCAAAAGTTGAGGGGCAAAAGTGTAATTTTTTTAAAGTTCATATTAAATGTTGTTTTGATAAATGTATGTATTAAATAAGATTAATTTGGTATTATAGATCAAGAAAAATGAGATTCAAGTCGTGATCGAGGAAAAGAAAAGATTGTGGACTAAATTGCAAAATCTTTATATTTTGGTACCAAGGAAAGTTCATGTGTAAATAATGTAGCATAAATGTTATTTTTAAGTTATTAATGTTAATTATATGATATGCTGATTTTTAATCGTGAAATATTATGCTTTGTGGTTAATGTTGAGTAATATGCAAATTATGTTTACTACTTGATAAATATGAATTGCTACCGAGTATCGGTTTCGATATTCCATGGAAGACGGCAAATGTGATATCGAGGGAAAAAGCCCGTTTGAACCTTAGGAATAGATTAGGATACAAGTGACATGTCACTAGGATGGTTGAGCATCCGAACTCGTTGAGTTGAGTCCGAGTTCGTGAGATGTAACTAGGCATCCGAACTCGTTGAGTTGAGTCCGAGTTCATTTATGGATACGAACGCCCAAGCTCGTTGAGTTGAGTCCGAGTTCACTTAGGGGCGGGTTACATGATTTCTTGATTACATATGTGGCACTTATGTGCAAATTATCCATGTATCCGAGTTATATTTCGATGTGTTCAACGGGTGAAATTTCTAGTTTAATGGAAGAGCACTTAAGATATAAGTGACGTTTTTGGTAATTGTTGTGAAATGGACACTTTGGGCAGGTATGTTCTTAACCCTCTGGTTGAAAATAGATACAACAATGATAAGGTGGTAAGATGATGAATGATGTTTAAAGATGTGATATATGTTTTGGTGATACCATGCTAAAGTTGTTTGGTATATTTGTATTGTTATGTTACTTGTTATTTACATATGAACTTACTAAGCATTTATGCTTACTCCTTCCTTTTTTATTCACTATAGTTTTGAACAAGCCGGCTCGGGGAATCGGACAGTCGAAAGTTCGATCACACTATCCAAAGGACTTTTATCTTGGTAAATGGCTTGTACAACTACTTAAGTATGGCATGTATAGCAATATACCTTTTTGTGTAAATAATTTTATGATATGGCCATGTTTGGTTGAGAAAATGTTTGATATTGATAAGTCATGGTGATGGCTAATTTAGATCATGTTTGATATCATGGAAGTTTAACAGTTATCTAGTTCATAAAAATTCATGGAAAGATGAAACTTGCCTTAAAATGAATATTGCTGCAGCAATGACATGAATTTGAAAAATCACTAAAAATAGTATAAATAGAACTAAATGAGGAGTAAGTTATGAAATTGAAGCTTAATGAGTCTATTTTCATATGGATTGAACAAAACAGGAATATAAATTATATTTTATGAGATATTTAAACTTTTCCAAAACAGGGCTAGAGTGATTTCTGGATCCCCTGTTCTGACTTTAAAAATTCATAATAAATTTTACTAAAATAATTAGAAGTTGTTATTTATATGTACAGATTCCTTATTGAGTTTAGTTTGAATAGAAACAAACATCATAGTCATTAAAATTTTGTATAGAGATACATCTGATTCGTAATACACAGAGGTCAGAACAGTCGAACCCTGAAATAGGGGATACTTTAATTAATAAACTGTACTAATTGGCCCAATAAAAAATTCTAAAAACAAATTGGTATATGAGTCTAGATTCAGGGAAAATTTACGGATCTTAATTTCGAGTTTTGTCACTCGAGATATGATTTTTCTTGTAACTGTGACGCGAGTAACTAGAAAGCTGTGAATGTAGAAACAAATGATTTGAAGTTCTTAAATTGATAAATTATGTTCGGTAACCCCTCAAGCTCGACTCTGGTGATGGTCTCGGGTGTGGGGGCATTACATTTAGTGGTATCAGAGCAGGTTTAGTCAGTTCTCGGACTACGTGGTGTATGTACGGATTTTGCTATACATGCCATATGTATGAATTGTGATAGTGTGACGACTTCTGACCTTTTTAAATGATTTTTATATAGTAAATGGATCCCGATCCAGCTGTGGCAGATGAAGTAGAGAGTAATGCACTAGCTCCGGCTGAAGGGGCAACGCCGACTGAAAACCCACCTCCTACTGTTGGTCAGGGAGGAGGAGAAAGGGATCGGGAAGCCTTTCTCCAAATGATGAGTGCATGGTACACTGAGTTCGTTCGTACAAACCCAAATGTTCGACCTCCCCCACCTCCCCCAATTCCTCAACCTATGCCTCTAATGCCTCAAGGAGTGGATATGATAAAATTTCATAGAACCCCCGTTGATAGAATTAGTAAACAAGGGGCTGAAGAATTTAGAGCAAATATTGATGATGATGCAGAGAAAGCGAGTTCGGCTTGAAAATTCTATCCGTATTTGATGAATTATCTTGTACACCGAAGAATGTTTGAAATGTGCTACATCTTTGTTGAGAGATTCAGCCTATAATTGGTGGAAGACTTTGATTTCGGTGGTACCGAAAGAGAGGGTAACCTGGGAATTCTTTCAAGAAGAGTTTCTTGAGCTGAAGCAAGGAAATATGACAGTCTCAGAATATGAAAGAGAGTTTCTTCGATTGAGTAAGTATGCCAGGGAATATGTTCCTACAGAAGCCAAGATGTGCCGACGATTTGAAGATGGGCTCAACGAAGACATTAAAGTATTTTTCGGGATCCTTGAACTGAAAGAAATGGTAGTCCTAGTTGATCGAGCTTGTAAGGCTGAAGAACTACTTAAAGAGAAGAGGAAAGTAGAGGCTGAGACACGAAATTGGAAGAAAAGTCCAATGAGTAAGGCACCTTCAAAGCAACCCGGAAAGTCAAGAAATATGAATCCTCGTTCCCAAGTTTCAGCTGGGCAATCATATGGAAATTTTAAGAAGCAGAATGTGGGTCCTAAATCTCGAATACTTCTCTGACCAAGTGTAGGGAACTCGAGATTTGTTAAACCCGAAAGCCGCCGTGTGGTAGAAATCATTTTGGTCCGTGCAGAGCAAATGAATGTTTTCGATGTGGTTCTCCGGATCATTTTATTAGAGACGCCTGAGAGAGCCGAGAAAGAAAAATTTCAGAGTGTAAAAGCTAGTGGTGCAAACTCAAGGGGAAGGTATTCGAGAAAAGTGGAAGTGAAACAAGCAGAAGAATGTAGCCGAGATGCAATGATTAGATCTCGAGGGAAGAGCTCGCTAGAACTTATGCTATTAAAGCGCGTGAAGATGCTTCCTCACCCGATGTGATTACCAAGACATTTCTCTTTATGATATTAATGTTATTGCTTTGATTGATCCTGGTTCTACTCATTCATACGTATGCATTAAACTGGTGTCTAGTATGAATATACCTGTTGAGAACACAGAATTTATGATTAGAGTATCGAACCCGTTAGGCAAATGCGTGATAGTTGATAAAGTAAGCAAGAAATGCTCTTTAATGATTCGGGGTCATTACTTTCCGGCCGACTTGATGTTGTTGCCGTTTGATGAATTTGATGTTATTTTGGGTATGGATTGGTTGACATTGCATGATGCTATAATAAATTGCAAAGAAAAGGTTATAGAATTAAAGTGTGAAAGTGGTGAAATTCTGCGGGTTGAGCTAGACAAATCAGAGCCATTATCTAGTATGATTTCTTCGATGTCGGCTCAGAGATATTTGAGAAAGGGTTATGAAGCTTATTTGGCGTATGTAATTAATACAAAAAAAGTTGAAAAGAAAGTTGAATTAGTGCCGCTGTGTGTGAATTTGCGGACGTATTTCCAGAAGAATTGCCGGGTTTGCCTCCAGTCAGGGGAGTAGAATTTGGTATTGATTTAACCCCGGGAATAGCTCCGATCTCGATTGCTCCATATAGAATGGCACCAACAGAGTTGAAAGAATTAAAGTCGCAGTTGCAAGAGCTGACTGATAAAGGCTTTGTGAGACCGAGTTTTTCACCTTGGGGTGCTCCTGTGTTATTTGTGAAAAAGAAGGATGGTTCTATGAGATTATGTGTTGATTATCGGCAGTTAAACAAGGTGACAATCAAAAACAAGTATCCGTTGCCGAGAATTGATGATTTGTTTGATCAGCTAAAAGGAGCGACATGGTTTTCAAAGATTGACTTGAGATCTGGGTATTATCAACTGCGAGTAAAAGAGTCAGATGTGACTAAAACTGCTTTTAGAACAAGGTATGGTCATTATGAATTTTTAGTTATGCCATTCGGGTTGACAAATGCTCCTGTTGTGTTTATGGATTTAATGAATAGCATATTTCGGCCATACTTGGACAGATTTGTTGTGGTGTTTATAGATGATATTTTAATTTATTCAAAAGATGAGACAGAGCATCTTGAGCATTTGAGGATAGTTTTGCAAACTTTGAGAGATAAGCATTTGTATGCTAAGTTTAGTAAAAGTGAATTTTGGCTCGGAAGTTGGATTTTGGGTCATATTGTTTCGGTGATGGTATATGAGTTGATCCTAGTAAAATTTCAGCCATTGTTGATTGGAAACCACCAAAAACGAATCGAAGTTAGAAGTTTCTTGGGGCTAGCTGGGTATTATCGGCGGTTCGTAAATGGATTTTCTATAATTGCTGCTCCTATGACTAGACTACTCGAAAGGATGTAAAATTTGAATGGACGGAAGAATGTCAACAGAGTTTCAAGAATTGAAAAGTTATTAATCAAGCACCGGTGTTGATACAACCCTAATCGTAAAGAATTTGTGGTGTATAGTGATGCTTCTCTAAATGGTTTTGGTGTGTACTCATGCAAGAAGGAAAAGTGGTGGCTTATGCTTGAGGCAGTTAAAACCTCATGAGAAGAATTATCCTACTCACGATTTGGAATTGGTTGTGGTGGTATTTGCTTTGAAGATTTGGCGACATTATTTGTATGGTGAAAAGTGCCGAGTATATACCGATCACAAAAGTCTTAAATACTTGATGTCACAAAAAGACTTGAATTTGAGACAGCGAAGATGGTTGGAGTTATTGAAAGATTACGAGCTTGTTATCGATTATCATCCAGGAAAAGCGAATGTGGTTGCCGATGCTTTAAGCAGAAAGTTGTTGTTTGCTTTGAGAGTTATGAACACTCAGTTGAAAATTTCAGATGATGGTTCGATTCTAGCAAAGTTAAGAGCAAGACCGATGTTTTTACAAAATATTTCTGAAGCTCAAAAAAATGATCAAGATTTGCTAGCCAAAAGAAAAAAAGATGTGAAGTCGACACGGATCGATTTCAGAATCGGTTCTGATGGTTGTTTGATGTTTAAAATTGGATTTGTGTACCGAAAAATGATGAGTTGATTCAAAAGATTTTGCATGAAGCACATAATGGTTGTTTAGCAGTTCATCCGGCAAGACGAAGATGTATAATGACTTGAAGAAAATGTCTTGGTGGAGTGGAATGAAAAGAGATATTTTGAGTTTGTATCAAAGTGCTTAGTTTGCCAACAAGTGAAAATTTGAACACCAAGTACCTTGGGATTACTCCAGCCTATTATGGTTCCTGAATGGAAATGGGATCGGATTACTATGGATTTTATATCAGGGTTGCCGTTAACTCGTGGAAGAAAAATGCCATCTGGGCAATAGTTGATGATCGACTAAATCACTCATTTTATTCCAAGACGCATGATTATTCTCTTAATAAGTTGGCTGAATTGTATATCCGAGAGATTGTTAGACTTCATGGGATACCTTTGTCAATCATTTCGGATAGAGATCCGAGGTTTACCTCACGGTTTTGGCAAAAGTTGCAAGAAGCATTAGGTACAAAGTTAAATTTCAGCACTGCCTTTCATCCACAAACTGATGGACAATCAGAGAGAGTGATTCAGATTCTTGAAGACATGCTCAGATGTTGTGTATTGGAATTTCAAGGTAGTTGGGAAAAGTATTTACCGTTGGTAGAATTTGCTTATAATAATAGTTATCAGACAAGTTTGAAGATGGCACCTTATAAAGCATTATATGGTCGTAAATGTTGGACGCCATTGTATTGGACTGAACTCAAGGAAAATCAGATTTATGGAGTTGATTTAATAAAAGAAACCGAAGAAAAGGTGAAAGTGATTCGTGATTGTTTGAAAGCTGCTTCAGATAGACATAAATCTTATGCGGATTTGAAACGAAAGGAAATGGAGTTTCAAGTTGGTGATAAGGTATTTTTGAAAGTGTCTCCATGGAAGAAAGTCCTTAGATTTGGACGAAAGGGCAAGTTAAGTCCACGTTTTATTGGACCGTATGAAATAATTGAAAAAGTTAGACCGGTAGCATATCGGCTAGCGTTACTGTGACAGCCCTAAAGTGACCTTAGTCGGAAAGCGGTTTCGGGACCGCTAAACCGAGTCACCAAATTATTTGAATATGATATCTATTGTCTAAAATATGTGATTATGAATGTGTGAAGGTTTTAATCTTCGATTTAGTAAATTGCATGTGAAATTAGTCGATAGGACTTATGTGTGACACTTTTGAAATGTGATAGGTAAATCTATAAGGATCTATTAGTGCATGTAATCCAAGGGGTGGACTTGCATGTCAATTTCCCCCTTTTTAATTGCTAGTGGCCGGCCATGACAAAGGGTGATGGGCAAAACATGTCATAAAACATGTTGTGACAATGGTGTATGTTAGGAAAAAATAAAATAAAGAGTATGGGTAATAAAGAAATGGGGAAAAAAAAGAATGGTGTGAGTGTTCTCCCCCCCATTGCCGTGAGTTGAGGGAAAGAAGAAAAAAAAAAAAGGTGTCCATGATTTTTCACTTCTTTTGGCTGAAAATTCTAAGGAAGAAAGAAAACAAGTTGTGTTCTTTGGTTCTTCTTAGCCGATTTGAGAGGAGGAAGAAAGGAGTGAAGCAATCGGTCATCTTAGGTCGATATTAAGGTAAGGAAGTTGATACTAGTTCTTGAAATCCTAGTTGATTTTGAGTGAGATATCAAGTTATTGTTGGTAACCCATGTTGAAATTGTGATTGTGGAATAAGTAAGGTTTTCGGCTATGGAGATTAATAAGGGTGATGGTTGTGTTTCATGCTAAATCTTGATGATTATGAGTTCCTTTCTTGGGTCTACCTTAGATCCATGAAGTATATTTTATTTGGTGTTGTTGGAAGTATCACCATGGTATATCCATAAGCATGATTTATACTTATTGCATGATAGGTAAGATTTGTGTTTTGGATATATGTTTATATTTGGTTAAAATCAACTTGTGATTCTCTTCTTGCATATATATATATATATATATATATATATATATATGTTTGTACATGATGTATTGGTATGACATATATACTATCTCAAGGTATATATTTACATATGATGATGTTTCGGTTATGAAGTAAATGATTGATGCGTATTGAGTTACAATATGTAATGCGTTAGTTAGTAAAATGTATGCCATTTATGTGTGGTATTAAGTATATAATTGGCCTCAACATAGACATGCATATTCGGCCACATGAGGTGGATTGGTGTGCATGCATTCGGTTAGAGGCAAGCATATTGATGCCTTATCTTGGCTTAGATAATCGGCTAAAAGAGAGTGTGGACTATTGTGTTGAGTTAGATTCATGATTTCGTACATATGTGACGTTAATGTCTAATGAATATATATGGGCTAAGTACCTTGAGTTCCTCTTTTTGATACTTAAATGATTAAATCAATTTATTTGTCAATTTAAGCTCAAGAGCAAAGGGGAACTAAATCCGATAAAGGGAAGGAAAAGTGGTCGAATAGCCATCAAATCGCTCGACAACATCCGAGGTAAGTTTTCGAGTAATGGAACTTAGATTATGATTTGATTAGATCATGTTTTAAGCAAATCAAAATCATGCTCTTTGTGTGTGGCTATTGAGCCAAAATTGGAAGTGTGAAAAGTGCCTTGTGTTTGAGTTTTGCTAATGAAAATGAAATTCGAATGTGTCATGATTTATTGATAAATGTGCATGGTTATTCGAATGATGTCCGGGCTAAGTCCCGAAGGCTTTGTGCTAAGTGACTATATCCGGACTAAGATCCGAAGGCATTCATACGAGTTACTAAATCCGGACTAAGATCCGAAGGCATTTGTGCGAGTTACTAAATCCGGGTTAAGTCTCATAGCTTATGCTTCGAGACAGCTGAAGCCTCATGAGAAAAACTACCTGACGTACGATCTAGAATTGGCTGCCATTGTGTTCACACTGAAAATTTGGAGACACCATCTGTATGGCAAAAAATGATAAGTATTTACCGATCACAAAAGTCTCAAGTATTTGATGACTCAAAAGGAGTTAAATATACGGCAACGAATGTGGCTAGAGCTAATAAAGGATTATGAGTTGATAGTTGATTACCACCCAGGAAAGGCAAATGTAGTCGCTGATGCTTTGAGCAGAAAGTCATTGCTTGCCTTAAGAGCCATGAAGACTCAGTTGACTATGTCTAATGATTGTTTGGTTCTAGCAGAATTGAGAGCTAGATCGACATTTCTACAAGAGATCCGTGAAGCTCAGAAAGATGATAAGAAGTTGCAAGCTAAGATAGCTCAGTACGAGACGGGAAACAAATCCGAATTTCGTATTGGTACCGACGGATGTATAATGTTCAAAGATAGAATTTGTGTACCTAAGGACAATGAGCTTATTCAGGAGATTCCTTGAGAGGCACATAGTGGTTGTTTGTCCATTCATCCAGGTAGTGTAAAAATGTACAACAACTTGAAGAAAATATACTAGTGGTCGGGAATGAAAAGAGACATTTCAGAGTTTGTTTCCAAGTGTCTTGTGTGCCAGCAAGTGAAGGCTGAACACCAGTACCTTCGGGTCTACTTCAGCTTATCACGGTCCCCAAGTGGAAGTGGGATTGAATTAATATGGATTTCGTGATGGGCTTACCATTAACCCCGAAAAAAAAGGATGCTATTTGGGTTGTTGTAAATATGCTAACAAAGTTGACACATTTTATACCTGTGCGTCGACAACTCCATTGAGAGATTGGCTGACTTGTATATTTCTGAGATTGTGAGATTGCGCGGGGTACCCTTATCGATAATTTCGGATAGGGACCCGAGATTTACCTCGAGGTTATGAAAAAAGTTACAAGAGGCATTGGAAACAAAGTTGAGTTTTAGCACGACATTTTACCCGCAAACAGATGGTTAGTAGGAAAGAGTAATTCAGATTTTAGAATACATGTTACAGTGTTGTGTTCTCGAATTTCAAGGTAGTTGGGAAAGGTACTTACCATTGGTTGAATTTGCCTACAACAATAGTTATTAGTCAAGTTTGAAGATTGCACCTTATGAGGTATGGGAGAAAGTGTCGAACGTCCTTATATTGGACCGAGCTTAGAGAAAGTCAAATTCATGGGGTTGATTTAGTCAAGGAGATTGAAGAGAAGGTTAAAGTGATTATAGTTTGAAGGATGCCTTGGATAGGCAAAAATCCAATGTGGATTTAAAACGGAAAGAGATTGAATTTCAAGTCAGTGATCGAGTGTTTTTGAAAGTATCCTCGTAGAGGAAAGTTCTCAGATTTGGTAGAAAAGGTAAGTTGAATCCTCGTTTCATAGGACCTTACGAAGTTACCAAGAGGATAGGGTCGGTTGCCTATCGATTGGCTTTGCCACCAAAATTGGAAAAGATTCATGGCGTGTTTTATGTGTCCATACTACGCCGATATAAATCAGACTCTTCGCATGTGATTGCGCCAACAGAGGTTGAGATTCATCTGGACATGACTTATGGCTAAGAGTCAGTCAAGATTTTGGCTCAAGAGGTCAAACAGTTGAGGAATAAGAGTATAACACTCGTGAAAGTTTTCTAGCATAGACATGGAGTCGAGGAAGCCACATGGGAACCCGAAGAGACTATGAGAGATCAATACCCGAACTTATTCACCGATAAGATTTTCAGGGACAAAAATCCCTAAGGGGGAGAAATGTAACAGCCCGATTTTGGGGCTAGTCAGAATAGTGGTCTCGAGACCACAAATTTGAAGTCGAAAAGATTGTTTTTATATTATTTTGGAGTCATAGCATGTTATTAGTAGTGTATGAAAAATTTGGTGAGTTAATTCTGACGTTTATGAGCCCAATTACGAAAAAGGACTAAATTTCATAAAGTACAAAAGTCTTTAATTGATAGTTAACGGTGTTAAATTGTTATGAATCTTAAATTGGGGGTCTTTAAAGGGTAAAAAGATCCTTGATCTTTGCTTGGCCAGCCATGGGAGATAAAAATGTTGAAAAGTTAACATTAGGTAAATTGATGACATAATGTGTAATAAAATAATGCCTAAGCCTAGCTATCATCTTTTTTTTTTCATTCTTCCTTCTCCCACCAATTTTTCAGCCACTGTTAGGGGTTTTAAGCTTCAAAAATTTCAGCAACTTATTCCCCTTGCAAGTAAGTGATTTACATGCTTTTTGTTGATGATTTTTACATTTTTGGACCCCTTGAAGCATAAGCTTTCTATTAAGGGGACTATTTTGCAAAATGGTTGAGTTTAGGGATTTTCCATGAAAGAATATGTGTAGTTTTCTAAATTTTTATGGAAGAATATGGGTATTAGATGTATAATAAGCAACATTTGTGAAGAGATTTCTCATAAAAACCCTAAAAGGGACTATTTTGCATAAATTGGAAATTTGTTGATAAATGTGTGAAATAGTGGAAATTTTGGATTTCCGTAAGAGTAAAAAATGGTTTGGATAGACTTTTGATATGAGGAAAGTGAATAAAAATTGATTTTCCAACCTAGGGGTAAAATGGTCATTTTGCAAAAGTCTAGGGGCAAAATGGTCATTTTGCCCAAGTGTAGATTATTGAGTACCTAGATCGATAAAGTGATTAAATTTGTGAATTTTTGTTATTATAGGTCGAGAAATTCAAACTCCGAACTTAGACTGGGGGAAAGCCAAGCAAATTGATTAGACCGACTAGTCACCTACTTTATGTAATTCGAGGTAAGTTGTATGCAAATAATACAACTACATTATCATTATATGTGGTGAGTTAACTTAGCATGAATTACTCGATTATGGAAATGAGAATGTATAATGATAATTTAGATAGTAGAATTCTCGTTTGAACCATAGGAAATAAATTGGATATTCATGCCATGATGTATACGTTATTGTGAGCTAGAGTAAGACATGTTTGGAACATGCATCGGCCATATTATGAGAGCCAGTGTAAGACCATGTTTGGGACATGGCATCGGCATTGAGACGAGAGCTAATGTAAGACATGTCTGGGACATGCATCAACCTCGAGATGTAAGCCAATTTAAGATGTGTCTGGGACATGCATCGACTATGAGATGAGCTAATGTAAGACCATGTCTGGGCTATAACATCAGCATCTTACCTTATGTTTTAGGTTTATTGGACATCCGGTAGTGTTTCAAATAGCTCAACAGTGAGAGTTATGGCTTAAAATCATGAGAAAAGTATAACCATGTTATGAGTGATACAGGTACCTATTCAGTCTGTATGAGACATGAGTTCAATGTATATATTATATGATGAGCATTGGATTGAGATGAGTAAGTTGTGTTTATGCCTAATTATATAAAGAGCTTGTTGATGAATGGTATAGTTGTTGATATGTGTTTGCAAACTTGTTACTAAGCTTTATGCTTACTCCCTCTCTTCTCCATTTTCTTATAGTGCTGCCTAAATAGCTCGAGGATCAACAGACGTCAGAGGCCACGAGCACACTATCATTCAAAGCACTCGGTATAGTTAGATTCCTTGCGTTTGTGTATGCCATGTATAGAGTTTAGACTTTAATATTTTGTGTCTTTGAGAAATTAGCTAAATATGTTGGCTCGGGATAAACCCCTTTGTTTTGTATAAGGCCACGGATAATGGTTAATACTCACTTTGATTCATAAATAGAAGTTGATATTTTCATGGATGAGTAAATTGCACAAATGAAATGTTGTCTATTGTGACTACCTTGGCTATGTGATGTGCCCATGTCTTGGTATAGAGTGATTTTATGCAAGTTAGGTAAGTAAGAGTGGAAAAGAGGCTTGGTAAGTAGCCCTATTTTGTCCACACGGTTAGGCACATGGGCGTGTGTCCCCTGTACATAAAATTTACAAGTCAGTATGCATGGCAATAAACGGATGCCATTTACTGCTAAAAAATCCCGGTTTTTGAAACAGTTGCGTTCTTATATGCAAGAAGAAGACTTGAAAAGAACAAAGAAGTTTGGATCCGAAAAAGTATGCTTAGCCAGTTCCTTCGCTGAGCACAACAGAATGAAGAGGAATTTGTATTTTTTCAAATCCCTATTCTTATGGAACGAGAAAAACCGAAATCTTCCTACTCAAACAAGAAGTCCTATAGTTTACAACTCTTTTTTATATAGATATAGTAATTCAACCTATTACTCAGCATTCCCTCGTGTGAAGGGCACAGCGTAGTTCACGGACGTGTGCCGTGGCCGTGTAGCCCTTAAGGATTGCTGACGTCAGTAATAGAATGTCTAGGTTTTTGGGCACGGGTTAGGATACGGGTGTGTCATGGCCGTGTGAAGGACACGGGCCAGGGACACGGGCGTGTGCCAGGCCGTGTGAAAACCCCTATAGGGGTGAATTTAGAATTAATTCCACACGGGTGTCAGACACGGGCATGTCCCTGTGTTGCTTAGGTCGTGTGAGCCACACGGGCCAATAGCACGACCATGTTGGATTGGTCATATGGGCGTATGCCCCTGTATCTAGTAACATTTTTCAGAGTGTGTGGGAAGATCCGAATCATTCCCGAATGGTTTTAAAAGAACATTTGGAGCCTCGTAGGCCTTTGTTATGAAGTTCTTGATAATGATCGGAAAAGTTTTTGATTTGACCTAATTTTGGTGACTCGAAAACGTATGAATGTTCTTATTCTGTCTCGATGTGGGGTGCGGGTGTGGGGTGTTACAATATCACTGGTGGAATACCTTAGTATCAGTGGTTCCGAGAGAGCGGGTGACTTGGGAATTTTTCCAAACTGAGTTCAGTAAGAAATATATCAGCCAGAGACTTATTTATTAGAAGTGTAAAGAATTTCTGGAGCTGAAATAGGGTCGGATGACCATGACAAAGTATGAGCGAAAATTTGTGAGACTCAGTCGGTACGCCCAAAAGTGTGTTTCTACCGAAGCTATAATGTGTAAAAGAGTTGAAGATGGGCTGAATGAAGACATTAAACTATTAGTTGGCCTACTTGAGATAAAAGAGTTAGTAGTACTGGTAGAGCGAGCATGTAAAGCTGAAAGCTCGGGAAAGAGAAAAGAAAAGCTAACTTTGAAGCTAGAGATGCACGTAAAAGAACAACTAGTAAGTCATTCCAGTCAGCGCCAAAGAAGTTCTGAGATGATTTCAGCTGTTCTAAAG
This sequence comes from Gossypium arboreum, assembly GCF_025698485.1. Taxonomy (NCBI): domain Eukaryota; kingdom Viridiplantae; phylum Streptophyta; class Magnoliopsida; order Malvales; family Malvaceae; genus Gossypium; species Gossypium arboreum. Next base: position 37,405,132 of record NC_069076.1, read on the forward strand.
CTACTTTGGGTTATTCTACACGGGATCAAAGTAGACCACCTATGAGCTCAAGAGCTACCTTACTAGCTAGTGTGGGTAATGTCAGATTAAATCAACCCAAGTGTAAATATTGTGGTAAATGACATCGCGACAGTTGCAGATTGCATGATTGGGCAAGTTTGAAATATGGATCGATGGATCATTATATTCATGAATGCCTAGTGTTAGCTGAAAAAAATCCAACGCAGAAGACAAGATCGGGTAATATTGCAGCTCGAGGTAGACCACCCAGAAATGCAGGTAATGTGAGTGGTAGCCAGAGAGGGATTAAAGATACAGCAGCCAGATTTGAGGCTCGTACACCTGCCAGAGCCTATGTTGTATGTGCACGCGAGGAGGTTTCGTCCCTAGAAGTCATTAGTAGTACATTTACTTTTTATGATAGTAATGTAATTGCACTGATTGATCCTGGTTCAACTCATTCTTATGTGTGTAAGACATTAGTATTCAGTAAGACTCTGCCTATTGAGTCTACTGAGTTTGTGATTAGAGTGTCAAACCCCTTGGGCCGGTGTGTTATGGTTGACAAAGTGTGTAAGAATTGTCCTTTGATGGTTCAAGATTTGTCCTTTCCGGCTGACTTGATGTTGTTGCCTTTTGATGAGTTCGACATAATTCTGGGTATGGACTGGTTGACTTTGCATGATGTTGTTGTAAACTGCAGGAGAAAGACTATTGATATATGGTGCCAAAATGATGAGATTATTTGGATTGAATCTAATGATCTGAATGGTTTCCAGCAGTGATTTCCTCGATGGTAGCTGAGAAATATATGAGGAAAAGTTGTGAAGCTTATTTTTCCTATGTGCTTGATTATAAAGTGGCCAAAAGAAATATTGAATCAGTACCTATTGTGTGTGAGTATCCGGATGTGTTTCTTAAAGAATTATTGGGTTTGCCACCAATTCGGGAGGTAGAGTTCGGTATTGATTTTATGCATGGGATGACTCTGATATTGATAGCTCCATACAGAATGGAACCTACTGAATTAAAAGAATTGAAAGCTCAATTGCAAGAGTTGACAGATAGAGGTTTTGCGTAATTGATTTTTTCTCCTTGGGGTGCACCAATGTTATTTGTGAAAAAGAAAGACGAAACTATGAGAATGTGCATCTAATATAGACAGCTCAATAAGGTGACTATAAAGAATAAGTATTTGTTGCCACAGATTGATGATTTGTTTGATCAACTGAAATGAGCCACAGTGTTTTTGAAGATAAATTTGAGATCAGGCTATTATCAGTTGTGGGTTAAAGATTTTGATGTGCCAAAGACTATTTTCCGAACGAGGTGTGGACATTATGGGTTTTTGGTTATACATTTCGAGCTTACTAATGCACCTGCTATTTTCATGGATTTGATGAATCGAATCTTCAGACTGTATCTGGATTAGTTTGTGGTTGTGTTCATAGATGATATTTTGATCTACTCCCGTGAAGAAACCAAACATGCCGAACATCTGAGACTTGTGTTAGAAACTTTGTGAGATGAACAGTTGTATGCGAAGTTCAGTAAATGTGAATTCTAGTTAAGTGAAGTCAATTTTCTGGGCCATGTTGTATCAGCATCGGGTATTCGGGTTGATCCGAGTAAAATTTTAGCTATACTTGATTGGAAACCTCTTAAGAATGTTTCTGAAGTCCGAAGCTTTCTAAAACTTGCTGGTTATTATAGACGATTCATGAAAGGTTTCTCTATGATTGTAGCCCCGGTGGCAAGGTTATTGCAGAAAGATGTTAAGTTCGAGTGGTCAGAAAAGGGCCAGAAAAGCTTTGATCAGTTAAAAGCGGTTTTGACCGAAGCTCCAGTGCTAGTTCAGCCAGAATCGAGTAAAGAATTTGTTATCTATAGTGATGCATCTTTAAATGGTTTGGGTAGTGTTTTGATGCAGGAAGGCAGAGTTATAGCTTATGCCTCGAGATAGTTAAAGCCACATGAAAAGAACTATCTAACACACAACCTGGAATTAGCAGTTATCGTGTTTACGTTGAGAATTTCGCGTCACTGTCTGTTTGGTGAGAAATGTCATGTTTATTCTGATAAAAAAAACTGAAATATTTGATGACTCAGAAATATCTGAACTTGAGACAATGCCGATGGTTAGAATTGCTAAAAGACTACGAGCTTGTGATTGACTATCACCCGAGAAAGGCTAATGTTGTTGTTGATGCTCTAAGCCAAAAATCACTATTTGCTATGTGTGCAATGAATACGCATATGGCTATGTATGATGATGGTTCAGTAATAGCTGAATTAAAAGCAAGACCATTATTTGTTCAGCAAATTTATGATGCCCAGAAGGTTGAAGATGATTTGTTAGCAAAACAAGCTCAATGTGATTCAAATGTTGATTCAGAGTTTTGAGTTGATGCTGATGGTTGTTTGAGATTCAGAAACCAAATATGTGTACCGAGGAATTCAAAATTTATTCAGATGATTTTGAATGAAGCTCATAGCAGTCAGTTATTTGTTCACCCAGGTAGTACGAAGATGTATAATGATCTGAAACAGCTTTACTGGTGGCATGGTATGAAACGAGACATTTCTGACTTTATTTCGAAATGCTTAATTTGTCAACAAGTAAAAGCCAAGCATCAGGTACCTTCTGGATTGCTTCAACCGATCATGATACATGAGTGGAAATGGGACAGAGTTACTATGGATTTTGTATCTGGTTTACCGTTGACACCAAGCAAGAAAGATGCAATCTGGGTTATTGTTGATAGATTGACTAAATCGGCTCATTTTGTTCCGATACTTACAGAGTACTCGCTAGATAAGCTAGCTGAATTGCATGTTTCTCAGATTGTGAGATTACACGGGGTACCCATCTCTATTGTTTCGTACAGAGATCTGAGGTTTATATCGCAATTTTGGAAGAAACTTTAAGATGCACTCGGTACGAAATTACATTTCAGCACTACTTTTCATTCGCAAATAGATGGCCAGTCTGAATGAATCATTCAAATACTTGAGGATATGTTGAGATGTTGCATTCTCGATTTTGAAGGTACGTGGGAACGATACCTACCTCTGATTGAATTTGTGTATAATAACAGCTTTTAGTCAAGTATCAAAATGGCACCTTATGAGGCTTTGGACGGTCGTAAATGTCGTACACCATTGTATTGGACCGAGCTCAGTGAAAATAAGATACACGGGGTCGATTTGATCAGATAGACTGAACATAAAGTAAAAGTGATCGTGAAAGTCTGAAAACAGCGTCAGATCGTCAAAAATCGTATGCGGACTTGAAATGAAAAGATATAAAGGTCTTTCTGAAAGTCTCACCATGGAAGAAAATACTCAGATTCAGTCGTAAAGGTAAATTGAGTCTGAGATTTATTGGGCCGTATGAGATTATAGAGCGTATTGGGCCGATTGCTTACATACTTTTGTTGCCACCTGCGTTAGAAAATATCAACAATGTATTCCATGTTTCGATGCTTCGTAGATATCGATCTGACCCCTCACATGTGATTAGTCTGTCTAAGATTGAGATTAAGTCTGATATGACATTTGAAGAAGAACCGATTCGTATTTTGGCTCGTCAGGTTACAGAATTGCGAAATAAGAAAATTCCATTAGTTAAGGTACAGTGGCATAAACATGGGGTTGAGGAAGCAACATGGGAGTCAGAGGATACAATTAAAGATCACTATCCGAACCTATTCACCGGTAAGATTTTCGAGGACAAAAATCCCTAAGGGAGGAGAGTTGTAACAGCCCGATCTAGACCCTAGTCGGAACGGTGGTTTTGGGAGCACGAATCCAAGTCAAAAAATATTTAAGAAATATTTTATATGTTTATTATCTGTGAATTTGTTTGTATGAAATTTTCGTGCTTTAATTTTATCATTTGAGTGTCCGATTAAGTAAAAGGACTTAATTGCGTAAATTGAAAACTTGATAGTTTAAAGCATAAGGGCCGAATTGTTAGTGGCTTCCTAAATTGAAGCATTTATGTGACAGCCCTAATTTGACCCTAGTCGGAATGTGGTTTTGGGACCTCAAAACCGAGTCATAAAATTTAGTTAAAATTTTAATTGTACATCTTATATGTGTGATAGTACTTGTATAAAAATTTGATGTTTTAATTTTATCTTAGGAATGTGAATTTTGCTTGAAAGGATCTAGTTGAGAGACTTAGAAAATTATGATAGGTAAATAAGTAAAGACCAAATAGAATTAAAATAGGAAAGTTTGGGTTTGCATGTCAATGTGCCCAATTCATGTTAAGTGTAGGACAAGCATGGTTCCATTCCTCCAAGTTTATGTTGTTTATTATTTAATATTGGTAAGTAAATTAAAATAAATTAAAGAAAGGAATTAAAAGGAAAAGATGAATAAAATAAGGAGGAAGAGGGAGTGTTCATCTTTTTTTTCTTTGGCTATTGCCGTGAGTGAGGAGAAGGAAGGGAGATTTGGTTATTTGATTTTGGCTTGGAAGATGGCTAGAATGAGGTATGTATTGAATGATTCTTGAAAATCTATGCATGTTTGAGATGGTTAGTTCAAATTCTACTCATCCTATAGATTAGACTTAGGATTTTGAGGTTGAAATTAAGCCAAGAAGCTTGAAACTCTTAGTAGGTGTTTTAATGTCATTAAAATGGATAGTTGAGGTTAAAATGGGTTAAGTGATTGCCGAATCTCATTTAGGGGTGGAGGATTGTGTTCATGTTATATTGGATAGGTAGAGGTTGTAATGAGGTTGAAATTGTTGAATTGTTAGTTGGGTAACAAATGAAGAAATCGGTCATATGGGGTAAAAATGGGATGTTCATTTTAGTTGTTGTTTCATTTTTGTGAGAAATGGGTCAAGTGTTCATGAGATGAAATTTTGTGATTAGATGAATTAAAAGTAATAGTATAGTTGATATATATATATATATATAGATATAGATATACATATTCGGCCATCACTTAGGAGCTTACGTGATGTTGAGTTTAAGCTTTGCATATTCGGCTATATATACATATATATATATGTAAGCCCATTCGTGGTATTACCTTAGGACTATGTATATATAACCGACAAAAAAATGGGAAAAACTAGCAAAAGTGATTGCCGAATGTCCAAGTATACATATGCATGTGTGATTGTATTATTGAAAGTATGGTAATTGCATAAGGTTATTAGCCGAATAGCTAAGAACATAAGGTAGCAAGATAAAACTTTTACCATGCCATTCCGTATGTCATAAAATCATTAAAATGTGAATACCAATATATGTAGCAAAGCGGTTGAATGAGTTAATTTATTTGTTTAAGCTCAAGATCCTAAAGGAGAGGCGTCCAACAAGGGGAAATCGAAGGTCATCGAGTAGCCGACTTGGAATTATTTTACCCAACACAAGGTAAGTCATTAAGCATATAGTTGGTATTGATTTAAATGATCGTAATACCTATGCAATTGTGTTTAATGAGATGAAATGTATACAAATGTATATGTATGTAGAGATGAAATTGTCGAATGTAAAAAGGAAGTGAAGCGTATAGAGTGCCTGGTTTTCGGCACTAGGTGTGCGGGCAATAAGTGTTCACGGTTGTGAGATTGGCACTAAGTGTGCGGGCTTGAAATGCATGGCACTAAGTGTGCGAGTTTAAAGTACATGGCACTAAGTGTGCATGGTTGATTATTAAGCACTATGTGTGCGAACCCACTATATATATATATTTTTTATCAATTATTTATATTAAGGGTGCGACCTTACCGAGTCGATTTCGGACAACGGAAAGGGTAAGTACCTTGAGTTCATGGCTAATAGGTGCTATGTTTATATTTGGAGTTGAGTGTGGTAAGTTTTGAACCTATGTGATGATTATAATTGAAGTCACGTACATAAGGTTCATCGTGGAATAGGTGAAAGTTCGTTTAGTTGTATGATTGTAACGAAAATAAAATGATGTATGGAAATGCCTCAATTATTCTATTGAATAGCGATGAAATGTCAATGTAGGACTTGGAATGAGATTGAATCGTAAGGTCTAAGAAACTATGGCATAGTTCGGTATGGATGGAGTACTTAGCCTCATTCGTTGTTTCCTCTTGTGAAAATTTTATTAATGGATGGTAGTGTAATGCTTATGACTTACTGAGTTATATACTCATTCGGTGTTTGCTTGTCACCTATTTTAGGTTTCTTGGACTCGACTTTTTGCGTATTCGGGACCGTCATCGAAGTCATCACACCGGCTAGCAACTTTTGGTATTTTCTTCCTAGTTGGTCTAGGAGAACATTTCGGCATGTATAGGCTATTATGTTTTGTTGAAATTTGGTATGTAAACTTTTAGCCATGCAAAAATGGCATAAATGTTCGGTTGGAATTGGTTCTATGATGTTTCGACACAAGTCTTGGTAATTCGGTTTTGGTTGAGTATTGGTAGAGGCCTACTCGATTATTATGCCATATGTCATGGCTGATTATTTTCGATGCTAAATTCATGATTTGGTAATAGTGTAGTGGGGAGATGCTCGGTGATGATTAGCCTTTGGCATGGCTAGTGATGGTCATAAATTGTGACATGTATGATGAATTATTAGTTAGATCAAGGAAAAATCATGAAATAGGCATAGTTTGTTTTAGTAACAGATGCTGACAGCAGCAGTGATGTGAGATTGAAAAATCACTAAAAATAGTAGAAATTGAATTAAATAATGAATAAATTATGAAATCGAAGCTTGATGAGTCAGTTTTCATATGGAAGAAACGAAACGACCATATGAGCTGTATGTTAGGAGTTAATTAAATTCTTGTGAAACAGGGCCAGAGCAATTTCTGGATCCCCTGTTTTGATTTAGAAAATTCACCGTAAATTTTATCGAGATAATTAGACGTCGTGCCTTATATGTACAAATTCATTATCGAGTCTAGTTTCATTAGAGACAAATGGAATAGGAATTGAAGCCCTGTACAGGGAGATATTTAAATCATAAGGTACAGAGGTCAGTGTAGTTGAACCTTGAAACGGGGGAGACTTTAACAAATAAACTGTACTAATTGGCCCAACAAAAAAATGCTACAAAAATTCCTCCATATAGATATTTGAGTCTAGTTTCAGGGAAAATTTACGGAATTGGATTTCGAGTTTCAGAACTCAAAATATGATTTTTAAAGCGACCACGATACAGTAGCCAGCTTGCCTGGAACAAAAAAAAAAATAGGGGGAAATAAATGTAGTAAGCCGATAACACCTCGTGTTCGATTTCCGGTAACGGCCATGAGTTCGGGGTGTTACATTTTTATTGGTATTAGAGCTATGGTTTAGTCGGTTCTAGGACTACTATAGCGCGTATGAGTCTAGCTATACATGCCTTAATGTTAGTGCTTAATAATGTGATGACTTCTGACGGTTAAAATTTTTGTTTTGATTAGCAAATGGAACCCGGGGTAGAGAGACCCTTAGCGGATGACATTGAAAGTGTAGCGGCTGCTCCTGCACAAGGGACACCACCTGTTGAACCTCAGTCATCTGCAAATAATCAGGATGAGGGGGCAAAACAAGCCTTCTTCACCATGATGAATGAGTGGGTCGCGCAATATGCCCGAACCATTCCGGCTGTCCAACCATTCCCGAATTTGAATAATCCACCCTAGAGGTCGTAATGCCATCGCCATCGATCCCGTGAGGTCGAGTAAACCACCAGAGACTTGATTAGGAAGCGGAGCCGAGGAGTTCAAGGCCATAGTAACGATGATGCCGAAGGGCCGAAGTTCGCTTGATAACACCATTCGGTGTTCGATGAATCATGCACACCGATGAATGTCTAAAGTGTGCTATATCCTTGTTGAGAGACTCACCTACTATTGGTGGAGGACCTTGATTTCCATAGTCCCAAACGAACGAGTTACTTGGGATTTCTTCCAAGCGAATTTCGAAAGAAATATATTAGTCAACTGCTCATTGATCAAAAGCGTAAGGAATTCTTGGAACTCAAGCAAGGCAGTATGACAAGATCTCGAATCTGAACATGAGTTCGTAAGACTCGATCAGTATGCCGGAGTGTGTGGCTGATGAGGTTGCTATGTGCAAAAGATTTGAAGAAGGATTGAATGAAGATTTAAAGCTACTAGTGGGTATTTTGGAGATAAAAGAATTCGTATCACTAGTTGAACGAGCCTGCAAGGCGGAAGAACTGGAAAGGAGAAGAAGAAGGCTGAATTTGGAGCAAGAGATTATCGTAAAAGATCGACGAGTAAAGCTCCGTTCTCGCAGTAAAGAAGTTCGTGGAGGACACTAATAAATCGAGGACGATCAAGGAATTTCCATTAGAGCACGACCATCGAAGGACTCCCGAGCTACTTGGTAGCTAGTGTGGGCAATAATCGCCAAGAGAAACTCAGAATGCCCCAATGTGGAAGACGACACATAGGTGAATGTTGGGGTAAGTCTACTAACAGGGCTCATTACGGATGTTGTTCAAGGACCACTTCATTAGAGATTGCACGGAGCTTGATGAGAAGAATAGGATGCAAGGTGCAAGACCTAGTGGAATGACAACTAGAGGTAGACCACCGAGAATTTCGGGAGGTAGGGGTGGTAGTCGAGAGGGGCCTCGATACTACTGTTCAACCGAGACCAGATTACGCTAGAGCATATGCCATTCGCAAGACGAGAGGAGGCATCCTCCCCGATGTTATCACCGGTACTTTCACTCTCTTTGATACTAGTGTGATTGCATTGATTGACCCCGGCTCTACTCATTCATACGTATGTGAAACCTTAGCATCCAAAGAAGACTCTATCTGCTGAGTCTCTCGAGTTCGTAATTCGAGTGTCAAACCCTTTGGGTCAATATGTACTTGTTGATAAAGTGTGTAAGAGATGCCTCTAATAATCCGAGAATCTGCTTTTCCGGTGATTTGATGCTTTTACCGCTTGACTAATTTGATGTTATTCGGTATGGATTGGTTGACCGTACATGATGCAAGGTGAATCGTAAAAGGAAAACCATTGATTTGAGGGTACAAATAATGAAGTAGTCCAAGTTGAGTCTCTCGATTTAAAGGGGTGCCGATAATATCTTCAATGACCGCCGAGAGATATGTGAAAAGGGTGTGAAACATACCTTGCGTATGTTTTGATAGCAAAGAGACGGAAAGGAAACTTGAATCGCATCACCGTGGTCCGTGAGTATTCGATGTTTTTCAGAAGAGTTACCGGGTTGCCACCGGTTCGAGAGGTGGAATTCGCATCGAAATTGTACCGGTACCACGCCAATCTCAATAGCCCGTATCGTATGGCATTAACGGAATTAAAGGAATTGAAAGTTCAATTGCAAGAATTGACGGATAGAGGTTTCGCTGACCGAAGTTTTTCACCATGGGGCGCATCAAAGATTGTTTGTGAAAAGAAGGATGGAACCATGAGATTGTGCATCGACTATCGCCGTTGAATAAACCGACAATAAAGAATAAATATTCGCTTCCACGTATTGATGATTTGTTTGATCAATTGAAGGGAGCCTCAGTGTTTTCAAAGATAGATTTGAGATCCGGTTATTATCGGTTGAGGTCCGAGACTGGACATCAAAAGCGCTTTTAGAACGAGGTACGATCACTACGAATTCTTAGTGATGCCGTTTGGGCTCACTAATGCCCTCGGTATTTATGGATTTAATGAATCGAGTATTCAGACCATACTTGGATCGGTTTGTGGTTGTGTTTATTGATGATATTTTAGTTTATTCACAAGGTGAAGCTGAACATGCCGAGCATTTGAGATTAGTATTACAAATTTTACGAGACAAGTAGTTATACGCAAAATTCAGTAAATGTGAATTTTAGTTGAGAGAGGTTAGCTTTTTGGGGCACGTGGTGTCCGCATCAGGTGTCAGGGTGGATCCGAACAAAATTTCAGCCAACTCGATTGGAAACCTCCAAGGAATATTACTGAAGTTAGGAGCTTTTTGGGACTTGCCGGATACTACCGACGTTTTGTAAAGGGCTTTTCGATGATAGCTGCACCGTTGACAAAACTGCTTCAAAAAGATGTTGAGTTCGAATGGTCAGAACACTGTCAGGAAAGTTTCGATCGACTAAAAACCTATTTAACCGAGGCCCCAGTGCTAGTACAGCCGGAGTCCGACAAGGAGTTTGTTATTTACAGTGATGCATCCTTGCTTGGGCTAGGTTGGGTGTTGATGCAAGAAGGTCAAGTTGTGGCTTACGCGTCGAGACAATTAAAGCCGCATGAGAGAAACTATCCGACCCATGACCTTGAATTAGCAGCCATAGTGTTCGCCTTGAAAATATGGCGACATTACTTGTTTGGAGAGAGGTGTCATATTTATTCGGACCACAAGAGTCTTAAATATTTGATGACTCAAAGAGATCTAAATCTGCGACAAAGACGTTGGCTTCAGTTGTTGAAAGACTATGAACTTGTCATTGATTATCACCCGGGGAAGGCTAACGTGGTGGCCGATGCTTTGAGTCGTAAAGCACCGTTTACTTTGAGAGCGATGGATGCTCACCTATCCGTTTTGCCCGATGAGGTGCTAGTAGTTGAATTAAAGGCCAAACCATTATTGATTCATCAAATACTTGAATCCCAGAAAGTCGACGCTGAATTGGTCACTAAACGAGCTAAATGTGCCTCGAATGAGGAATCGGAGTTTCGGATTGACAACAATGATTGCTTGATGTTCAAGAGTCGATTATGTGTTCCAAGAAATTCGGAACTTATTTCGATGATTTTGAATGAGGCTCACAGTAGTCGAATGTCAGTCTACCCGGTAGTACTAAAATGTACAACGATCTGAAACGTCAATTTTGGTGGCCGGGTATGAAACGAGACATTTCTAAATTTGTTTCAAGGTGTTTGATATGTCAACAAGTAAAAGTGAAACATCAAGTGCCATCGGGATTACTTCAGCCAATCATGATACCCGAATGGAAATGGGATCGAGTGACAATGGACTTTGTATCTGGGTTACCTTTGACTCAGAGTAAGAAAGACTCGGTCTGGGTTATTGTTGATAGATTGACCAAGTCTAGTCATTTTATCCCTGTCCGTACGGATTTTTCACTCGATAAATTGGCAGAATTATACATCTCCCAAATTGTTCGATTGCATGGGGTACCTATTTCTATCGTGTCGGATAGAGACCCAAGATTTACATCGCGATTTTGGAAGAAGTTACAAGAAGCGTTGGGTACTAAGATGCATTTTAGCACCGCATTTCATCCCCAGATCGATGGCCAATCTGAGCTAATAATTCGGATACTCGAGGATATGTTGAGATGTTGCGTCTTAGAGTTTTGTGGTTCATGGGAAAGATATTTGCCTTTGATTGAATTCGCACAACAATAGTTTTCAATCAAGCATTAAGATGGCACCTTACGAGGCTTTATACAATCGTAAATGTCGTACCCCATTATTTTGGACCTGAACTTAGTGAAAGTAAAATCTTGAGGTTGATTTGATTAAGGATGCCTTTGACGAAAGTTCGAGTAATTCGTGAAAGTTTGAAAGCCGCCGGATCGTCAAAAGTCGATATCTGGATTTAAAGAGAAAAGACATTGAATATCGGGTTGGGGACAAGGTATTTCTCAAAGTTTCACCCGGAAGAAAGTGCTTAGATTTGGCCGTAAGGGCAAATTGAGTTCGAGGTTCATCGGTCCATATGAAGTATCCGAACGAGTTGGGCCGACGATACCGGTTAATTTTACCCCGAGCTTGAAAAGATTTACAACGTTTTCCATGTCTCGATGCTTGACGATATAGGTCAGGCCGTCGACGTAATCACTCCATCCGAGATCGAGATTCACCTAACTTGAGTTATGAAGAAGAGCCGGTTCGCATTTTGATGCGTGAACTAAAAGAGTTGCGAAATAAGAAAATCCCATTAGTGAAGGTGTTGTGGCATAAACACGGAATTGAACAAGCCACTTAGGAACTTGAGGACTCTATGAAGGATCGATATCCCAAATTTTTCACTGGTAAGATTTTCGAGGACGAAAATTCCTTATGTGGGGGAGAGTTGTGACAGCCCTAATTTGACCCTAGTCGGAATGTGGTTTCGGGACCACAAAACCGAGTCATAAAATTTAGTTAAAATTTTAATTGCACATCTTATATGTGTGATAGTACTTGTATAAAAATTTGATGTTTTAATTTTATCTTAGGAATGTGAATTTTGCTTGAAACGATCTAGTTGAGAGACTTAGAAAATTATGATAGGTAAATAAGTAAGGACCAAATAGTATTAAAATAGGAAAGTTTGGGTTTGCATGTCAAAGTGCCCAATTCATGTTAAGTGGCCGGCCAAGCATGGTTCCATTCCTCGAAGTTTATGTTGTTTATTATTTAATATTGGTAAGTAAATTAAAATAAATTAAGAAAGGAATTAAAAAGGAAAAGATGAATAAAATAAGGAGGGAAGAGGAAGTGTTCATCTTTTTTTTTCTTCGGATATTGCCGTGAGTGAGGAGAAGGAAGGGAGATTTGGTTATTTGATTTTGGCTTGGAAGATGGCTAGAATGAGGTATGTATTGAATGATTCTTGAAAATCTATGCATGTTTGAGATGGTTAGTTCAAATTCTACTCATCCTATAGATTAGACTTAGGATTTTGAGGTTGAAATTCGGCCAAGAAGCTTGAAATTCTTAGTAGATGTGTTAATGTCATTAAAATGGATAGTTAAGGTTAAAATGGGTTAAGTTATTGCCGAATCTAATTTAGGGGTGGAGGATTGTGTTCATGTTATATTGGATAGGTAGAGGTTGTAATGAGGTTGAAATTGTTGAATTGTTAGTTGGGTAACAAATGAAGAAATCGGTCATATGGGGTAAAAATGGGATGTTCATTTTAGTTGTTGTTTCATTTTTGTGAGAAATGGGTCAAGTGTTCATGAGATGAAATTTTGTGATTAGATGAATTAAAAGTAATAGTATAATTGATATATATATATATATATATATATATAGATATACATATTCGGCCATCACTTAGGAGCTTACGTGATGTTGAGTTTAAGCTTTGCATATTCGGCTATATATACATATATATATATGTAAGCCCATTCGTGATATTACCTTAGGACTATGTATATATAACCGACAAAAAAATGGGAAAAACTAGCAAAGGTGATTGCCGAATGTCCAAGTATACATATGCATGTGTGATTGGATTATTGAAAGTATGGTAATTGCATAAGGTTATTAGTAGAATAGCTAAGAACATAAGGTACCAAGATAAAAATTTTACCATGCCGTTCAGTATGTCATAAAATCATTAAAATGTGAATACCAATATATGTAGCAAAGCGGTTGAATGAGTTAATTTATTTGTTTAAGCTCAAGATCCTAAAGGAGAGGCGTCCAACAAGGGAAATCAAGGTCATCGAGTAGCCGACTTGGAATTATTTTACCTAACACAAGGTAAGTCATTAAGCATATAGTTGGTATTGATTTAAATGATCGTAATACCTATGCAATTGTGTTTAATGAGATGAAATGTATACAAATGTATATGTATGTAGAGATGAAATTGTCGAATGTAAAAAGGAAGTGAAGCGTATAGAGTGCCTGGTTTTCGGCACTAGGTGTGCGGGCAATAAGTGTTCACGGTTGTGAGATTGGCACTAAGTGTGCGGGCTTGAAATGCATGGCACTAAGTGTGCGAGTTTAAAGTACATGGCACTAAGTGTGCGTGGTTGATTATTAAGCACTATGTGTGTGAACCCACTATATATATATATTTTCTATCAATTATTTATATTAAGGGTGCGACCTTACCGAGTCGATTTCGGACAGCAGAAAGGGTAAGCACCTTGAGTTCATGGCTAATAGGTGCTATGTTTATATTTGGAGTTCAGTGTGGTAAGTTTTGAACCTATGTGATGATTATAATTGAAGTCACGTACATAAGGTTCATCGTGGAATAGGTGAAAGTTCGTTTAGTTGTATGATTGTAACGAAAATAAAATGATGTATGGAAATGCCTCAATTATTCTATTGAATAGCGTATGAAATGTCAATGTAGGACTTGGAATGAGATTGAATCGTAAGGTCTAAGAAACTATGGACTTAGCCTCATTTCGTTGTTTCCTCTTGTGAAAATTTTATTAATGGATGGTAGTGTAATGCTTATGACTTACTGAGTTATATACTCATTCGGTGTTTGCTTGTCACCTATTTTAGGTTTCTTGGACTCGACTTTTTATGTATTCGGGACCGCCATCAAGTCATCACACCGGCTAGCAACTTTTGGTATTTTCTTCTTAGTTGGTCTAGGAGAACATTTCGGCATGTATAGGCTATTATGTTTTGTTGAAATTTGGTCTGTAAACTTTTAGCCATGCGAAAATGGCATAAATGTTCGGTTGGAATTGGTTCTATGATGTTTCGACACAAGTCTTGGTAATTCGGTTTTGGTTGAGTATTGGTAGAGGCCTACTCGATTATTATGCCATATGTCATGGCTGATTATTTTCGGTGTTAAATTCATGATTTGGTAATAGTGTAGTGGGGAGATGCTCAGTGATGATTAGCCTTTGGCATGGCTAGTGATGGTCATAAATTGTGACATGTATGATGAATTATTAGTTAGATCAAGGAAAAATCATGAAATAGGCATAGTTTGTTTTAGTAACAGATGCTGACAGCAGCAGTGATGTGAGATTGAAAAATCACTAAAAATAGTAGAAATGGAATTAAATAATAAATAAATTATGAAATCGAAGCTTGATGAGTCAATTTTCATATGGAAGAAACGAAACGACCATATGAGCTGTATGTTAGGAGTTAATTAAATTCTTGTGAAACAGGGCCAGAGCAATTTCTGGATCCCCTGTTTTGATTTAGAAAATTCACCGTAAATTTTATCGAGATAATTAGACGTCGTGCCTTATATGTAAAAATTTATTATCGAGTCTAGTTTCATTAGAGACAAACGGAATAGGCATTGAAGCCCTGTACAGGGAGATATTTAAATCGTAAGGTACAGAGGTCAGTGTAGTCGAACCTTGAAACAGGGGAGATTTAACAAATAAACTGTACTAATTGGCCCAACAAAAAAATTCTACAAAAATTCTTCCATATAGATTTATGAGTCTAGTTTCGGGGAAAATTTACGGAATTGGATTTCGAGTTTCGGAACTCAAAATATGATTTTTAAAGCGACCACGATACAGTAGCCAGCTTGCCTGGAACAAAAAAAAAATAGGGGGAAATAAATGTAGTAAGCCGATAACACCTCGTGTTCGATTTCCGCTAACGGCCATGAGTTCGGGGTGTTACAATTTATGTTGTAAATAAACCATATACATGTGATATGGACGGTAGTGCCCTCATTATTAATGGTTTTATAATTTTATTACAAAGGTTAAATTATGTAATATTATGTAATAATAAAACATAAAAAAAAATTATAACATGGTTTCATATTATCATGTTCTTTTCGAAAACATAAATAAGAAAGAAAAGAAAAGAAAAGCTAGGGTTCGGCTTCATTCAAGCTTGATTCAAGGTTTGTTCTTACTCGGTTTTTGATAATTTTTACATTTTTGAGATCGTTGCTTCGAGTACTATTAAACGCATGCTTGAATTTTTTATTTTGATGAATATTTTGAGTTATGCCATTGTTGAGAACTTGTGATTTTTTTTGTTTGATGATGAAATATGAAAGATATGTTTTAGATTAACATGTTTTGCATTGGAGTTTTTGATGATTTTGAGTAATTAGAACTAAATTGCAAAAATAATAATTTGAGGGACTAAAATGTGAAATAAATAAAATATATGGACTTGTATGAATATGGGTAAGATTTGGCCTAACATGGGTATAGTGAAATTTTGCATATTTTGTGTTTTGTGCAATAGGGACTAAATTGTAAAAGATGTAAATGTCAGGGGTAAAATGGTAATTTGCCCATTTATGTGTTTTTGGACTCAATTGAATGAAAATATGTTTTAAGAGCTTAATTTGAATATGTTTAGATCAAGAACCAAAGAAATCAGCTTTGGATCGAGGGAAAACGAAAGTCGTCGACATTGTCCCGTCCCGTTTTACATCGTCCGAATTAAGTTTATAAGCAAATAGACGTACTTAATTTTAATTAAATGCAAAGTATATATGCTAAAATGAAATATATGAATTAATATATGCTAATGTCGAATGGGTATAAGCATGGGAACTATGTTCATGCATTCGTTTCGATCGAGCTACGATGTCCGAAAGCCCCGTACGAACATTAGGAATAGTTAGGATACATAT
The DNA here is from genome assembly GCF_025698485.1 of Gossypium arboreum. Lineage (NCBI taxonomy): Eukaryota > Viridiplantae > Streptophyta > Magnoliopsida > Malvales > Malvaceae > Gossypium > Gossypium arboreum. Next base: position 37,421,397 of record NC_069076.1, read on the forward strand.
GTCATGACATAGGATTTTGATATATGTGTGTGAGTAAGACCATGGCATCGATATGTGACTTCGATATATGTGTGCGAGTAAGACCCTGTCTGGGACAGTGGCATCGATTTGTGACTAGATGTAAGACCACGTCTGCGACGTTGGCATTGTATGATATGTGTGATTATCCGAGTGTCCTATCCAATTCCAAATGGTTCATCGAGCAAAGACATGTTGTGTTCGAATGTGTAAAACGAGCTAAATGGCTAGGTATGAATTAACTTGATACCTACTTGAGATAAGGTAAATAAGTACTTTGAATATTTGTTTGAAATCATGTACGATGCAAATGAAGAATATATTTGTATGTGGTATGTGTATTCGGCTTGTGAATGAATAGCTTGTGTATCATTGAAATGTTTCTTAAATATGTGCATATATGATTTGGTATATTCAGCTATATAGGTAATATAAATATGTAATGTCTATGATTCTTGAGCTTGCGTATTTGAGGTCAAGCATGGTAATGTTAATGTAATTCGTTTAGTTAATATGAGTTGACTATATTATTGAATTGTTTATTTGATTATGACTTACTAAGCTATGATAGCTTACTCTGTGCGTTCATGATTACTCTGTTTTATAGAGTTTTGGAACTCATGTTATGAGCTCGAGGATCATCAGCTAAGCTTATCACACTATCAACTGTCTTCGGTATTTATAAGCTGAATTTTTGGAACAATGGCATGAATAGGCCGGACTATGTTTTGGAACATTGTATTTTGGTCTATGTATAATTAGAGCCATGCGAAAATGGCTTAATTATTATGCTTGAGTCCGATTTTGGTTAAATTATGGTTTGAGCTCATTTTTTATTATCATGCTATGTGCCATGGATGAGAGGTATTTATGATATGTGTTTTGAGCATTGAAGTTGATTAATGATCTTGTATGTGGTATGAATGTATTGGCCTTAATATATATATTAGGTATATTTGGATAATTTGAATGTGGTTCAATCTAAGATTAGGTTCTTATGTGCAGTTGGATAAATATAATTAAGCTTGGTTGTTAAGAATGTTCGGTCATATGCTAGAATATATGTGACAGCCTTAAAACGACCCTAGTCGAAATGTGGTTTCGGGACCACAAAACCAAGGCATAAAAATAATTTAATATTTATTTTATTGCCTATAATGTGTGTTAACTCATGTGTGATATTTTTATGCTTTGATTTAGAATTATAGATGTGAATTTCACTAGAAAGGACCTAGTAATAAACTTTGAAAGTATGAGGGAAATGTGTGATGACTAATTAAAGGATGCATGCAAAACAATGGACTTGCATGTCAAATTTCCCCATAGTTAGTGGCCGCCATGACAAGGATTTATGGGCAAAAATCATGTCATGAAACATGTTTGGTAAATGGGTTATGATGGAAAGAATAAAATAAGGGGTATGGAATAAACAATTAATGTTAGTAGATGAGAAACAAAAAAAAAAAAAAAGTGTCCATCTTCCTCCATAGCTTGGCCGAATGTCCTAAAGGAAGAAAGAAAAAATTTTGTTCATCTCTTTTCACTCTCTTGTTGGCCGAAAATACTAAGGTTAAGGAAGGAGTTTTGCTTCATACTTGGTTTGGAAGAGGATTAGGAAGAGGTTGGCTAAACTTGCATCAAGATTAAGGTATGTTTGAGGTTCATGCATGTTTTTAGTTGCTAGCTTAATGTTCTTGTTAGCCCATGGTTCAAATCCTTGTTATGTCATGGGAATGAAATTCGGCCAAAGTGAATGTGGTGTTAATGCCATTGCATGTTAAATAACAAGCTTGAAAGTGATACATGTGATGGAGGATTGAAGATTCTTAGATTTTCTTTTAGCATTTTTTTGAATGAGATACTAAGTTCTTTGTTTCACCATGACCAAATTGAAATGGTGTGGTGTTGTGGTATTCGCCATGATATATCCATAAGTATAATTCATGCATGTTGCATGGTAAGTAAGATTTAAGCTTTGGAAATGTGTATATATTTGGATATAAGCCACTTGAGAATTCGCCCTTGCACCTACATGAATATATGTTTGCACATGATGGATTGGTATGACATATATACTAATTCAAAGTGTATATTTGCTTGTGATGATGTGTTGATTATGAAGTAAATAAGAGATGTGCAATGAATTACGATATGTAATGTGTTAGTAGTAAAATGTATGCTGTTTTTTTGTGTGGTATTAAGTGTATATTCGGCCACATGAGGGGTAATTAGTGTGCATGCATTCGGTTTGAGGCAAGCATATTGATGCCTATTCTTGGCTTAGAAAATTCGCTAAGAGGAATATTAACTAATGTGTTGAGTTCGATTTATGATTTCGTACATATACAACTTTGATGCCTAATGTATATAAGGGCCAAGTACTTTGAACTTCACGTTGATGTTTGAATGTATTGAATTGCTTGTTGTGATGTAAAATGTGCATGACCATTGTGTATTTGAGCTAAAGGATGGCCATATGACCATTTACACTCCTTGTCATATTCGCCATAAGCTATCATGATGAGATTTTAATAAGTTAAATTTGTGTAAATTAGCTCAAGAGCAAAGGGAGCTAAATCCGATAAAGGGAAGGAAAAAGTAGTTGAATAGCCGTCGAAATCGCTCGACAACATCCAAGGTAAGTCTTCGAGTGATGACCCTACTTGAATTATATCAAAATTATGCTCCTTGTTTGTGTGGCCATTGAGCCGAAATAGTAAAGGTTGATAGATATTTTGTGTTAGAGCTTTAGTAACGAAAATGAACTATGGACGTGTCTTGAATATTGATATATATGTAAGTGAACATTGAAATATATCCGGCTAAGACCAAGGCATTCGTATGAAGTTGATATATCCGGCTAAGACCAAGGCCTTTGTGCAAGTCACCAAACCGGGTTATGACCAAGGCAATCGTCTGAAGTCGCTATATCCGTTAAATCCGAAAGTATGTGATTCGAAGTGAGCAATCTTGCTGTGAAAATTTCAGCTTATACACTTGTGAAAATTCCAGCAATGAGGTATGTTTGTATGTGCTTATACTAATTGAATTCTTACAAGTAAGTATGCGCTAAGTTGATAAACGAGCTACCGGCCTTGGGCTAAGTTGTTCTTTTGTGTATGAACATAAGGGTCGGTGATGTGAAATAAGTATGAGTATGGGAATGTGAATTAGTAAAGTGGTTTAATTAGCCATGTGAATAAAATACCTTAGTCAAAGCTGATTTCATTGCTTGAGACTTACTAAGCATTAAAATGCTTACCCGCTGCTTTGGCTCTCTGTTTTATAGGTTTCGCTCGTTAGCTATCGGATTCGGGATCAAAGAAGTCAAGTCATCCACACTATCGAAGCCCCATTTTGGTACAAATTTTGGTTGAACTTTGAAATGGCATGTATAGGACCATCCTTTGTTGAAGGTCATGTACCTTCCGGTTTGTGTAAACTTGGATAGCCATGCGAAAATGGCTTATATCGCTTTTAGCATAGAACTATAATCGTTTGTATGTTGACCCTTATGAGGTATGGAATTATTTTGAAACGATTAGCCATTGGAATGGTTAATCATGATCACGCTTTGTGCTATGTATGTAAAAAGGGCCAATTGAATCATGGAAAGTATGAAATAGGTAAAGCCTACTAAAGGCAGATGCTGACAGCAGCAGTGACGTGGATGTGAAAAATCACTAAAAATAGTAGGAATGGTATTAAATAGCAAATAAATTATGTAAGTGTACCTTGATGAATCTACTTTCATGTGGAAGAAACGAAATGGTCATATGAGTTATAAGTTAACAGATTTTAAAGTTCTTGTGAAATAGGGCCAGAACGGTTTCTGGATCCCCTGTTCCAACTTTGGAAAATCATTGTAAATTAACCAGAGATAATTAGGAGTCATTCCATATATGTGTAGATTCCTCTCTGAGTCTAGTTTCTATAGAAACAAACGGCATTAGTATTGAAGCCCTGTACAGGGAGATATCCAATTCGTAACGCACAAAGGTCAGTGTAGTCGATCCCTACAACAGGCGAGACTTTAACTAATAAACTGTACTAATTGGCTCGACCAAAATTCTAGAAAAAATATGTAGATGGACATATGAGTCTAGTTTCAGGAAAAATTTACGGAACTGATTTTCGAGTTGTAAAACTCAAGTTATGAATTTTGGAGCGACTAGTACTCAGATTGGCAGCTTGTCTGAAAATTGTCAATAAGTGGGTTGAAGTCTGTTAACACCTCGCGTTCGACTCCGGCGACGGTCTCGGGTTCGGGGTGTTACAATATATGTGGTTCAATCTAAGATTAGGTTCTTATGTGCAGTTGGATAAATATAATTAAGCTTGGTTATTAAGAATGTTCGGTCATATGCTGAAATATAGATAAGGTAATTACTTGACTTGTAATTCAGTTCTTGCTCATATTAATATGCTTTGGTACATAATGTGGCAATGATATGTGCTAGTACATGACCTTTAAGTATATATATATATATATATAATGGTGTTTGAACATGTGTTTCGGTTATGAAGTAATAATGGATGGGTATTGTGTTGTAACATGAAATGCTTTAGTAAATTAAAATACATGTCATTTATTTGAGGTGTATTTGGTATATGCTTATTGTGTAAAGTAAAAAAAAATGCTTGGCTATGTGGCTTGATAGCTAATCGAAATCAATAAATATGTATAGGTAAATTTTGGTTAGCCGAATAAATAAAAGATTAATATGGTTTTTGTTTTGGTTCCTAATGGTACATTATTCGTAAATTTTGGTTAATTATTTAAGTAGTTTAATTAGTTGAGTTGGTGATATATATGTATATATATAATTATATACTCATGAAATGCGAATGTAGTAACAAGTCAACAAATGTTATTATGGAATTATCATTTGTATGAAAGGAAATGATGTGTGATTGCTTGTATAAAGTATGCGCATGACTTATATAAAAATAGGTCTAATATTCAAGAATGAAGTTATTGAGGTGTTATATGTTTTGTATATGCATAAAGTATTTTGATATGTATTTTGGATTATGTTTTATTTATGCTATGTGTGAATGATAGAAATTTTAAAATTAGATATTTGATTAAGTTATAAGCATAGATGAGATCTAGATCTCGAATTGCAATGAACGTATGATTCGCATATGTAATATGGTTGTTAAATGTATATGATTATGACTTGAATTAATATGAAAACGTTCAGAATTGTGCTTTTGTTCAGTAATGCCTCGTAACCCCATTTCAGCGACAGATACGGGCTAGGGGTGTTACATATTGACTTAAACTCATAAATTCTTGTTCGTATTCCATAACAGACTTATGGCCATGTTTCAGCTTAAGAAACTCATTGCATTTCTGGTCTATGAATCTCTGACTGATGTACTTCTTTCTAAACTTAGTTTGAAAGAACTCCCAAGTGACTCGTTCTTTCGGAACCACTTATATCAATGTTTTCCACCAATGGTACGCTGTATCTCTCAAAAGTGAAACAACACATTTAACACATTCTTCAGGAGTACATGACATTTCATCAAACACTCGTATTGTATTCTCGAGCCAAAACTCAGCTCTCTCAGCATCATCATCTGTAGTAGCACGAAACTCTTCAGCCCCATATTTTCTAATTTTATCAACTAGTGGTTTACTCAATTGAATCAGATTCACAGCTTGTGGCATGACAGGAACTTCTGGAGGATTAGACGGGGGTGAAGGTTGTGGACCAGCCAGATTAGTTCTAATATATTGAGTGAACCACTCATTCATCATCTGTAAGAAGGCTTGCTTAGCCTCTCCCTCGTAGCTACTCGTAATCAGCCTAGAATCAGCCGACTCTGCCCCTTGAGCAGGAGAGGGCTCATTACTTTCAACATCGCCAACAACGACTCGATCGGGATCCATTTTCTATATGAAAGCACAATTTAAGCTGTTGGGAATCATCACACTATCACAGTTTATACATATGGCATGTATAACTAGACTTTCACACGCTACGTTTGTGACAGCCCTAATGTGACCCTAGTCGGAAAGTGGTTTCGGGACCAAAAAACCGAGTCATAAAAATAATTAATTGCTATATTCTATGCTTATTATGTGTGTACATGAGTATGTGGAAGTTTCATTCTCTAATTTTGCCAATTGCATGAGAAATTTTTAAATAGGGATCAATATGAGACATGGTGAAATATGATAGGCTAATTTTAAATGGCTTGTTAATGCATGATGACACAAGGGTGGACTTGCATGTCAAATTCCCCAATTCCTTTGTAGTGGCCGGCCAAGATGGATTGTTGATGGGCAATATAAATGTTAATTAGATATTATAATAAGAAATTGGGTTATTGGAGATAAAATATTGTTAGTAAAAGAAGGTAAAAATGAAAAAAATGAAGGAATGCTCATCTTTCTTCTCGATTGCCGTGACTTGAGGGAGGAAGAAGAAAGGAATTCTTTAGTTCATGATTCGGCTTGGATGATGCTTAGGAAGAGGTAAGCACTTTGAAATTCTTGGAAATTTAGGTATAAATAAGGTGATTAATTCAAGTTCTACTCATTCCATGGATTAAGTTTGGTTGTTTGGAGGTTTGATATTCGGCCAAGTAGTTTGAAGCTCTTGGTACATATACTTTTTCTTGAAGGTTGAAATTGGTTTGTTCATAAGGGGGGGTACCGAATGTGGTCATTGAAGGGTCTTAATGAACAAAATGTGTGGCTTGGGTTTATGACATTTGGTTAAGGAATATTGTGTGCTAGCAAGGTTGGTTTAATATATATATGTAAATCACTTTGTATTTGATGATTAGAAAAAAAAATAGTGAAGGGCAAATTAAAACAATGTTGGATAAATTTTAGTATAGTTGTGCTTAAGCATTCGGTCATTGATGGGCATTGTTGTAACCTAATTGTAGTTTCAACTCTTAATTTTGAGGTGGAATTTGTACATATAAGTTAAGTGAATGGTTAGGGCCGAATGAGGTGTATAAAATATTAAAGCATGCTAGAATTATACATTAGTAAGAATGTGTAATTGTACTAAATTCTTTATTTGAATTCGGTTAGGTATAGTCATGGTATGAGCTCATTAAAGGTGCTATCTTATAAGTGAATGTAGCTTTAGTTAACCTTATGTGCCATGCCTGTGCTAAAATAATTAATGAATTGGATGTTATTATAGGTGTATGGTTGGTCTTATTATTAAAAATAAGGGTTGAGCACCTTGAATTTCTCTTTGATATTCAAAATGATTAAATCAATTTAATTGTTAAATTAAGCTCAAGAGCAAAGGGGAACTAAATCGGATAAAGGAAAGGAGAAAGCAATCGAATAGCCGAGTTGGAACCGTTCTACCCAACACAAGGTAAGTCATTAAGCATATATTTGGTATTGATTTAAACGATCGTAATACCTATGCAATTGTGTTTAATGAGGTGAAATGTATACAAATGTATATGTATGTAGAGATGAAATTGTCGAATGTAAAAAAAGAAGTGAAGCGTATAGAGTGGCTGGTTTTCGGCACTAAGTGTGCGGGCAATAAGTGTTCACGGTTGAGAGATTGGCACTGAGTGTGCGAGCTTGAAATGCATGGCACTAAGTGTGCGAGCTTGAAATGCATGGCACTAAGTGTGCGAGTTTAAAGTATATGGCACTAAGTGTGCGTGGCTGATTATTAAGCACTATGTGTGCGAACCCACTATGTATTTTCTATAGATTATTTACATTAAGGGTGCGACCTTACCGAGTCGATTTTGGACAGCGGAAAGGGTAAGTACCTTGAGTTCAAGGCTAATAGGTGCTATGTTTATATTTGGAGTTGAGCGTGGTAAGTTTTGAACCTATGTGATGATTATAATTGAAGTCACGTACATAAGGTTCATCGTGGAATAGGTGAAAGTTCGTTTAGTTGTATGATTGTAACGAAAATAAAATGATGTATGGAAATGCCTCAATTACTCTATTGAATAGCGTATGAAATGTCAATGTAGGACTTGGAATGAGATTGAATCGTAAGGTCTAAGAAACTATGGCATAGTTCGGTATGGATGGAGTACTTAGCCTCATTTCGTTGTTTCCTCTTGTGAAATTTTTATTAATGGATGGTAGTGTAATGCTTATGACTTCTCGAGTTATATACTCATTCGGTGTTTGCTTGTCCCTATTTTAGGTTTCTTGGACTCGACTTTTTGCGTACTCGGGACCGTCATCAAGTCATCACACCGCTAGCAACTTTTGGTATCTTCTTTTTAGTTGGTCTAGGAGAACATTTCGGCATGTATAGGCTATTATGTTTTGTTGAAATTTGGTATGTAAACTTTAGCCATACGAAAATGGCATAATGTTCGGTTGGATTTGGTTCTATGATGTTTGGACACAAGTCTTGGTAATTCGGTTTGGTTGAGTATTGGTTGAGGCCTACTCGATTATTATGCCATATGTCATGGCTGATTATTTTCGGTGTTAAATTCATGATTTGGTAATAGTGTAGTAGGGAGATGCTCGGTGATGATTAACCTTTGGCATGGCTAGTCATGGTCATAATTTTTAATATGTATGATGAATTACTAGTTAGATCAAGGAAAAATCATGAAATAGGCATAGTTTGCTTTAGTAACAGATGCTGACAGCAGCAGTGATGTGAGATTCAAAAATCACTAAAAATAGTAAAAATGGAATTAAATAATGAATAAATTATGTAATCGAAGCTTGATGAGTCTATTTCCATACGGAAGAAACGAAACTACCATATGAGCTGTATGTTAGGAGATAATAAAATTCTTGTGGAACAGGGCCAGAGCGATTTCTGGATCCCCTGTTTTGACTTAGAAAATTCACCGTAAATGTTATTGAGATAATTAGAGCTCGTTCCTTATATGTACAGATTTCTTATCGAGTCTAGGTTCATTAGAGACAAACGGCATAGGCATTTAAGCCGTTTACAGGGAGATATTTAAATCGTAAGGTACAGAGGTCAGTGTAGTCGAACCTTGAAAAAGGGGAGACTTTAATGAATAAACTGTACTAATTGGCCCAACCAAAAATTCTACAAAAATTCCCCCATATAGATATATGAGTCTAGTTTCAGAGAAAATTTACAGAATTGGATTTCGAGTTCCAGAACTCAAGATATAATTTTTAAAGCGACTACGATACAGTTAGCCAGCTTGCCTGGAACAAAAAAAAATAAATAGGGGGAAATAAATGAAGTAAGCTTGATAACACCTCGTATTCGATTTCCGGTAACGGTCACGGGATTGGGGTGTTACATTTGATTGGTATCAGATCTATGGTTTAGTCGGTTCTAGGACTACCATAGCACGTATGAGTCTAGCTATACATGCCTTAATGTTAATGTTTAAATGTGTGATGACTTTTGACGGTTAAAATTTTTGTTTTGATTAGTAAATGGATCCCGGTGTAGAGAGAACCTTGGCGGATGAAGTTGAAAGTGTAGCGGCTGCTCCTACACAAGGGACACCGCCTGTTGAACCTCAGTCATCTACGAATAATCTAGGTGAGGGGGCTAAACAAGCCTTCTTTACCATGATGAATGAGTAGGTCGCGCAATATGCCCGAACCAATCCGGCTGTCCAACAATTTCCGAATTTGAATAATCCACCCCAAGAGCCTATAATGCCATCCATTCGATCCTGTGAAATTTGAGTAAGCCACTGTAGACTTGATTAGGAAGCGGGCTGAGGAGTTCAGGCCATAGTTCTTGATGATGCCGAAAGGGTGAGTTCGCTTGAAAACACCATTCGGTGTTTGATGAACTATCATGCACACCGATGAATGTCTAAAGTGAGCTATATCCTTGTTGCGGGACTCACCTACTATTGGTGGAGGACCTTGATTTCCATAGTCCCAAACGAACGAGTTACTTGGGATTTCTTTCAAACGAATTTGAAAGAAGTATATTAGTCAACGGTTCATCGATCAAAAACGTAAGGAATTCTTGGAACTCAAGCAAGGCCGTATGACAGTATCTAAATACGAACATGAGTTCGTAAGACTCAGTCGGTATGCCCCGGAGTGTGTGGCCGATGAGGTTGCTATGTGCAAAAGATTTGAAGAAGGATTGAATGAAGATTTAAAGCTACTAGTGGGTATTTTGGAGATAAAGGAGTTCGTAACACTAGTCGAACGAGCTCGCAAGGCGGAAGAACTTGGAAAGGAGAAGAAGAAGGCTGAATTTGAAGCTAGAGACTATCGTAAAAGATCGACGGTAAAGCTCCATTCTCGATTGTAAAGAAGTTCAAGGAGGACACTAGTAAGTCGAGGACGATGCGGGAATTTCCATCGAGCACGACCATCGACGGACTCCGAGCTACTTGGTAGCTAGTGTGGGCAATAATCATCAAGAGAAACCCTGAATGCCCCCAATGTGGAAGACGACACCTAGGTGAATGTTGGGGTAAGTCTACTAACAGGCTCATTACGGATGCGGTTCAAGGACCACTTCATTAGAGATTGCACGAGCTTGATGAGAAGAATAAGATGCAAGGTGCAAGACCTAGTGGAGTGTGACTAGAGGTAGACCACCGAGAATTTTAGGAGGTAGGGGTGGTAGTCGAGAGAGGGCCTCGATACTACTGTTCGAGCCGAGACCCGCACTCTGCTAGAGGATATGCCATTCACAAGACGAGAGGAGGCATCCTCCCCGACGTCATCACCGGTACTTTCACTCTTTTGATACTAATGTGATTGCATTGATTGACCCCTGGCTCTACTCATTCATATGTATGTGAAACCTTAGCATCCAAGAAGACTCTACCGTTGAGCCCACCGAGTTCGTAATTGAGTGTCAAACCCTTTGGGTCAATACGTACTTGTTGATAAAGTGTAAGAGATGCCCTCTAATAATCCGAGAATCTGCTTTTTAGCCGATTTGATGCTTTTACCGTTTGACTAATTTGATGTCATTCTTGGTATGGATTGGTTGATCAGTACATGATCACGATGGTGAACCGCAAAAGAAAAACCATCGATTTGAGGAGTGCACATGATGAGGTAGTCTGAGTTGAGTCACCGATTTGAAGGGGGTGCCAGCGATAATATCTTCAATGACCGCTCAGAGATATGTGAAAAAGGGGTGTGAAACATACCTTGCGTATGTATTTGATAGCAAAGAGATGGAAATGAAACTTGAATCAGTACCAGTGGTTTGTAAGTATTCAGATGTTTTTCCTGAGGAGTTACCGGGGTTGCCACCAGTTCGAGAGGTGGAATTCGACATCGAGATTGTACCTGGTACCACGCCAATCTCAATAGCCCCGTATCGTATGGCATTAACGGAATTAAAGGAATTGAAAGTTCAATTGCAAGAATTGATGGATAGAGGTTTCGCTCGACCGAGTTTTTCTCCATGGGGCGCAATTCGTATTGTTTGTGAAAAGAAGGATGGAACCATGAGATTGTGCATCGACTATCGTCCGTTGAATAAAGTGACCATAAAGAATAAATACCGTTGGCGGTATTGATGATTTGTTTGATCAATTAAAGGGAGCCTCAGATTTTCCAAGATAGATTTGAGATCCGGTTATTATCGGTTGAGGGTTCGAGACTCGGACATACCCAAAACCGCTTTTAGAACGAGGTACGGTCACTACGAATTCTTAATGATGCCGTTTGGGCTCACTAATGCCCTACGGTATTTATGGATTTAATGAATCGAGTATTCAGCCATACTTGGATCGATTTGTGGTTGTGTTTATTGATGATATTTTAGTTTATTCACAAGGTGAAGCCGAACACGCCGAGCATTTGAGGTTAGTATTACGATTTTGCGAGACAAAGCAGTTATACGCAAATTCAAGTAAATGTGAATTTTGGTTGAAAGAGGTTAGCTTTTGGGGCACGTGGTGTCCGCGATCGAGTGTTAGAGTGGATCCGAACAAAATTTCGCCATACTCGATTGGAAATCTCCGAGGAATGTTCTTGAAGTTAGGAGCTTTTGGGACTTGCGGATACTACCGACGGTTTGTAAGGGTTTCTCGATGATAGCTGCACCGTTGACTAAACTACTCCAAAAAGATGTTGAGTTTGAATGGATGTAAAACCGTCGGAAGAGTTTTGATCGACTAAAGACTGTTTAGCGAAGCTCCAGTGTTAGTACAACTCGAGTCTCGCAAAGAGTTTGTCATTTATAGTGATGCATCCTTACTTGGGCTAGGTTGTGTGTTGATGCAAGAAGGTTGAGTTGTGGCTTACGCGTCGAGACAATTAAAGCCGCATGAGAGAAACTATCCGACCCATGATCTTCAATTAGCGGCCATAGTGTTCGCCCTGAAAATATGGCGGCACTACTTGTTTGGGGAAAGGTGTCATATTTATTCGGACCACAAAAGTCTTAAATATTTGATGACTCAAAGAGATCTAAATCTGTGACAAAGACGTTGGCTTGAGTTGTTGAAAGACTTTGAACTTGTCATTGATTATCACCCGGGGAAGGCTAACGTGGTGGCCGATGCTTTGAGTCGTAAAGCACTGTTTGCTTTGAGAGCGATGGATGCTCACCTATCCGTTTCGCCCGATGAGGTGCTAGTAGTTGAATTAAAGGCCAAACCATTATTGATTCATCAAATACTTGAATCCCAGAAAGTCGACGCTGAATTGGTCGCTAAACGAGCTGAATGTGCCTCGAATGAGGAATCGGAGTTTCGGATTGACAACAATGATTGCTTGACGTTCAAGGGTCGATTATGTGTTCCAAGAAATTCGGAACTTATTTCGATGATTTTGAATGAGGCTCATAGTGGCCGAATGTCTATCCACCCGGGTAGTACTAAAATGTACAACGATCTGAAACGTCAATTTTGGTGGCCGGGTATGAAACAAGACATTTCTGAATTTGTTTCAAGGTGTTTGATATGTCAACAAGTAAAAGCGGAACATCAAGTGCCATCGGGATTACTTCAGCCAATCTGAACGAATAATTCAGGTACTCGAGGATATGTTGAGATGTTGCGTCTTAGAGTTTTGTGGTTCATGGGAAAGATATTTGCCTTTGATTGAATTCGCTTACAACAATAGCTTTCAATCAAGCATTAAGATGGCACCTTACGAGGCCTTATATGGTCGTAAATGCCGTACCCATTATTTTGGACTGAACTTAGTGAAAGTAAAATTTTGGGGTTGATTTGATTAAGGATGCTTTGAGCGAAAGTTCGAGTAATTCGTGAAAGTTTGAAAGCCGCTTCGGATCGTCAAAAGTCGTATGCGAATTTGAAAAGAAAAGACATTGAATATCAGGTTGGAGACAAAGTATTTCTCAAAGTTTCACCCTGGAAGAAGGTGCTTAGATTTGGTCGTAAGGGCAAACTAAGTCCAAGGTTCATCGGTCCGTATGAAGTATCCGAACGAGTTGGGCCAGTCGCATACCGGTTAATTTTACCCCCTGAGCTTGAAAAGATTCACAACGTTTTCCATGTCTCGATGCTTGACGATATAGGTCCCAATTCGTCGACGTAATCACTCACTCCATCTGAGATCGAGATTCAGCCTAACTTGAGTTATGAAGAAGAACCGATTCGCATTTTGATGCGTGAAGTAAAAGAGTTGCGAAATAAGAAAATCCCATTAGTGAAGGTGTTGTGGCATAAACACGGAATTGAAGAAGCCACTTGGGAACTTGAGGACTCTATGAAGGATCGATATCCAAAATTGTTCACCGGTAAGATTTTCGGGGACGAAAATTTCTTATGTGGGGGAGAGTTGTGACAGCCCTAATGTGACCCTAGTCGAAAAGTGGTTTCGGGACCACAAAACCGAGTCATAAAAATAATTAATTGCTATATTTTATGCTTGTTATGTGTGTACATGAGTATGTGGAAGTTTCATTCTCTAATTTTGCCAATTGCATTAAATAGGGATCAATATGAGACATGGTGAAATATGATAGGCTAATTTTAAATGGCTTGTTAATGCATGATGACACAAGGGTGGACTTGCATGTGAAATTCCCAATTCCTTTGTAGTGGCGGCCAAGATGGATTGTTGATGGGCAATATATATGTTAATTAGATATTATAATAAGAAATTGGGTTATTGGAGATAAAATATTGTTAGTAAAAGAAGGTAAAATGAAAAAATGAAGGAATGCTAATCTTTCTTCTCCATTGCCGTGACTTGAGGGAGGAAGAAGAAAGGAATTCTTTGTTCATGATTCAGCTTGGATGATGCTTAGGAAGAGGTAAGCACTTTGAAATTTTGGACATTTAGGTATAAATAAGGTGATTAGTTCAAGTTCTACTCATTCCATGGATTAAGTTTGGTTGTTTGGAGGTTTGATATTCGGCCAAGTAGTTTGAAGCTCTTGGTACATATACTTTTCTTGAAGGTTGAAATTGGTTTGTTCATAAGGGGGTACCGAATGTGGTCATTGAAGGGTCTTAATGAACAAAATGTGTGGCTTGGGTTTATGACATTCGGTTAAGGAATATTGTGTGCTAGCAAGGTTGGTTTAATATATATATGTAAATCACTTTGTATTTGATGATTAGAAAAAATATAGTGAAGGGCAAATTAAAACGATGTTGGATAAATTTTAGTATAGTTGTGCTTAAGCATTCGGTCATTGATGGGCATTGTTGTAACCTAATTGTAGTTGCAACTCTTAATTTTGAGATGGAATTTGTACATATAAGTTAAGTGAATGGTTAGGGCGAATGAGGTGTATAAAATATTAAAGCATGCTAGAATTATACATTAGTAAGAATGTGTAATTGTACTAAATTCTCTATTTGAATTCGGTTAGGTATAGTCATGGTATGAGCTCATTAAGGGTGCTATCTTATAAGTGAATGTAGCTTTAGTTAACCTTATGTGCCATGCGTGTGCTAAAATAATTAATGAATTGGATGTTATTATAGGTGTATGGTTGGTCTTATTATTAAAAATAAGGGTTGAGTACCTTGAATTTCTCTTTGATATTCAAAATGATTAAATCAATTTAATTGTTAAATTAAGCTCAAGAGCAAGGGAACTAAATCGGATAAAGGAAAGGAGAAAGCAATCGAATAGCCGAGTTGGAACCGTTCTACCCAACACAAGGTAAGTCATTAAGCATATATTTGGTATTGATTTAAACGATCGTAATGCCTATGCAATTGTGTTTAATGAGGTGAAATGTATACAAATGTATATGTATGTAGAGATGAAATTGTCGAATGTAAAAAAAAGAAGTGAAGCGTATAGAGTGGCTGGTTTTCGGCACTAAGTGTGCGGGCAATAAGTGTTCACGGTTGAGAGATTGGCACTGAGTGTGCGAGCTTGAAATGCATGGCACTAAGTGTGCGAGCTTGAAATGCATGGCACTAAGTGTGCGAGTTTAAAGTATATGGCACTAAGTGTGCGCGGCTGATTATTAAGCACTATGTGTACGAACCCACTATGTATTTTCTATAGATTATTTCCATTAAGGGTGTGACCTTACCGAGTCGATTTTGGACAGCGGAAAGGGTAAGTACCTTGAGTTCATGGCTAATAGGTGCTATGTTTATATTTGGAGTTGAGCGTGGTAAGTTTTGAACCTATGTGATGATTATAATTGAAGTCACGTACATAAGGTTCATCGTGGAATAGGTGAAAGTTCGTTTAGTTGTATGATTGTAACGAAAATAAAATGATGTATGGAAATGCCTCAATTACTCTATTGAATAGCGTATGAAATGTCAATGTAGGACTTGGAATGAGATTGAATCGTAAGGTCTAAGAAACTATGGCATAGTTCGGTATGGATGGAGTACTTAGCCTCATTTCATTGTTTCCTCTTGTGAAAATTTTATTAATGGATGGTAGTGTAATGCTTATGACTTACTGAGTTATATACTCATTCGGTGTTTCCTTGTCACCTATTTTAGGTTTCTTGGACTCGACTTTTTGCGTACTCGGGGACCGTCATCGAAGTCATCACACCGGCTAGCAACTTCTGGTATCTTCTTTTTAGTTGTTCTAGGAGAACATTTCGGCATGTATAGGCTATTATGTTTTGTTGAAATTTGGTATGTAAACTTTTAGCCATGCGAAAATGGCATAGTGTTCGGTTGGATTTGGTTCTATGATGTTTGGACACAAGTCTTGGTAATTCGGTTTGGTTGAGTATTGGTTGAGGCCTACTCGATTATTATGCCATATGTCATGGCTGATTATTTTAGGTGTTAAATTCATGATTTGGTAATAGTGTAGTAGGGAGATGCTCGGTGATGATTAACCTTTGGCATGGCTAGTCATGGTCATAATTTGTAATATGTATGATGAATTACTAGTTAGATCAAGGAAAAATCATGAAATAGGCATAGTTTGCTTTAGTAACAGATGCTGACAGCAGCAGTGATGTGAGATTTAAAAATCACTAAAAATAGTAGAAATGGAATTAAATAATGAATAAATTATTTAATCGAAGATTGATGAGTCTATTTCCATACGGAAGAAACGAAACTACCATATGAGCTGTATGTTAGGATATAATTAAATTCTTGTGGAATAGCGCCAGAGCGATTTCTGGATCCCCTGCTCCGACTTAGAAAATTCACCGTAAATTTTATCGAGATAATTAGAGGTCGTGCCTTATATGTACAGATTTTTTATCAAGTCTAGTTTCATTAGAGACAAACGAAATAGACATTGAAGCCCTTTAAAGGGAGATATTTAAATCGTAAGTTACAGAGGTCAGTGTAGTCGAACCTTGAAACAGGGGAGACTTTAATGAATAAACTGTACTAATTGGCCCAACCAAAAATTCTAAAAAAATTCCCCCATATAGATATATGAGTCTAGTTTCGGAGAAAATTTATGGAATTGGATTTTGAGTTCCAGAACTCAAGATATGATTTTTAAAGCGACTACGATACAGTTAGCCAACTTGCCTGGAACAAAAAAAAAAATAAATAGGGGGGAATAAATGAAGTAAGCTCGGTAACACCTCGTATTCGATTTCCGGTAACGGTCACGGGATTGGGGTGTTACAACGTTAGTCCTAGAATTGACTAAACCGTAGCTCTGATACCAATTAAATGTGGCAGCACTAACCCGTATCTGTCGCTGGAATAGGGTTACGAGGCATTACCAAACAATACATCACATTCCCATACATATATGCATTCAATATTATATACTATTCACACACATTCACAATGTCCCTTAAAAGGTTCTACGAGACCTTAAATCATTCTTAGAAGTGGTTCGGGACTAAGCCGATTACGTATAAAAATTTCATGAAATCACAGGTCCCACGCTCGTGTGAACAGGCCGTATGCCTCACACGGTTGCTAGACACGCCCACATCACTAGCCGTGTGAAAACAGGGCATACATGATGACTTGTATCACAAGACCCAGGACACGCTCGTTTGCTAGGCCGTGCAAAATCTTAGGGGTTACTGACTTGGGTCACACTGCCGATCACATGCCTATATGCCAGCCCTTGTGCCACACATGGCCGGTAGACATGCCCGTGTGTCTAGATCGTGTCAAAACTGTAGGGTATACTGACTTTAAATCGTAGGGTACCCCAGGAAACACACGACCCTGTAACATGACCGTGTGTCGCACATGGCTGAGACACACGCCCGTGTCTATGCTAGTGTGGACAAAAATAGGCTATTTGCAAAGCCAATTTGCCACCCTAATCACAAGCATACATATCAACCAAAATAACACCATTTCAATACATCTTTAGGCAACCAAAAGCCTACCAATTCTTGCACATATCATACCATCTATTCATAACTATTTCTACTACTCAATTCCACAACCAAACATACCATTTCACTATGCCAAAAACATCAAACATACATAACTACTAAATGCATTTATCCATCAATTTAATACCTATTTCATATTTCAACATATACCATATGGTCATCTCAAATCAAACTACAGTATGCTAGCTTCCAAGCATAAACAAATCAATTACCAACTAACCAAATAAACTACCATTTGGCAAACATACCAAAACAAGCAAACACTTAAAACATTATATACAGCACATAATTAACTTATCAAACACAAAACTTAAGCCAACTTAAATGGCTATGAACCAACATTTACAAGCCAAATCATATGGCTAAATTCACAACTCAAAACATATCAAGATGACACTAGTCTATACATGACATATACCATATACATACAAAGCTTCCAAAAATACCAACAAGATAATCGATAGTACAATGACGTTTCTCGATGATCCCAAAATCCAAGCTAGCTTCGAAGATCTATAAAAACAAAGAATGAACACACAAAGTAAGTTTTAAAAGCTTAGTAAGCCATATACAAATAAAACTATCATATAAATCACCACATTTACATCACTAGGCCAAGTACAAGTAAACATATATATATAAACACAAACCTTTCTCTTTAAATACATATTCATTCCACCATGTAACCCATCACTTACTTCACTTTTCAATCCTCGTGTAAACTTTGTACATACCTCAGTCGTTTAGCTTGTTAACACATTCTTTCTTGACTTATCTTTGCCCGTTGAACCATTTAGAATCGTTAAGGATACTCGAAAATCACATAAGCTCGTACAATGCCATATCTCAAATATGGTCTTACATGTTATCTCATAATGATGCCACTGTCCTAGACAGGGCCTTACACGAAATCAATTAATGATGCCAATGTCCCAGACATGGTCTTACATGTAAACACATCTCAATAACCTAATGTCATGACATTCGTATCCTATACTATTCCTAAGGTTCATACGAGACTTTTTGATATTGTAACCCTGTTGTTTCTTGTTCGTAATTGTTCATTCAACATTTATAACATTTCAATGAATAATATAAACATATAATTCAGTTTAAAGGCATTCATTTGTATATGAACTTACCTCGTACTCGGAATAAACGGACGAGTCAACTATTCGATAACTTTCGTTTTTCCCCAATCTAAATCTGCTTTCTTTCGTTCTTGATCTATATACATTCAAAATTAACCCTTTCCTTCATCAATACATTCAATTTCATCCAAAGCACACATTTAGGCATTTTTCACTTTAGCCCCTAAAGTTACATATTTATTCAATTTAGTCCCTATTTCATAAATACATAAAATTCAAAAAATTTGACAAAACCCATGCTTGACCAAAATCTCTATAGGTCCCTAGCAACCCATATTGCACATTTATTTCACATTTCAACATCTCAATTTACACTTTTCACAAATTAGTCCTTTTTTATGCAATTCCACTAAAAATCACTTTACAGAACATAGATATCTATCATCAAGCTTTAATAATTCATCATCAAACATTCAAAAACACATGAACTCATCAATAGAAACTTTCAAAATCATCAAAAAATTCAAAAATTAAAGCACGGGCTAGCTAATACTCAAAGTAAATATCACAAAAACGTAAAAATCATAAAAAACGGATCGAAAACCATACCTTAATCTTACTTCGAAAGAGACCGAATGAAAACCTAAAGAATAGCTTATTTTCTTTCTCAAGTTTCGGCAACTAGATGAAAAAGATGAGTAAAAATTGATTTTGATTTTATTTAATATTACTTATTAAACATATTACAAATTTAACCTTTAATAAAACCTTTATATAACACATAAGCCATGGACATAAATGTCAACTAACCTTAATCATGGTCTAATATCAACATAAGGACCTCACATTTATCAAACCATAGCAATTAGGTACTTTTAACTTATAGCATGCCACTTTTGCATTTTATGCGATTAAGTCCTTTTTCTCAAATTGAGCTATTAAACGATAAAATTAGCTCACGGAATTTTCACACATATATATTCACAAGCTAAAAATAAAATAATATTAAAATAATTTTTTTGCCTTGGTTTTGTGGTCCCAAAACTACTGTTCCAATTTAGCAAAAAACGACTTGTTTCGTTAAACATCAAAAGTAAGCCAAACCACATAATTAATAACATGACTCAAAACATATCATAATGACACTAGCCTATACATGCCATATACCATAATTACAAGCATCTAAAAAATACCAACAAGTAGTCGATAGTGTAACGATGGTTCCCGATGATTCCCGATGTCCAAGCTAGCTTCAATATTTTATAAAACAAAGACAAATAACACACACAGTAAGCTTCATATTAAGTTCGTACCAAAAATACTCAACAGTTCATAATATACAAAACATCAATTAATAAACACTTAGAAGTTCTTATATCATCATTCAATTCTAATCCATAACCATTTAACATGTATATACAAATTCATCAAGCTTCATACACATAGTATCAACTACCACATAAGTATTGTATATACCTGTACTTTCCTGTATTTATTTATTTCATTCTCAACTATTTGTTTAATACGTTAAATTGTTTGGAAATCCTTCAATGCTCTAAGAACTCGCACACTTAGTGCATAAATGATTAGTCTAAGCTATAATGATCTCACACACTTAGTTCCATCACATTAAACCGAAATTATCTCGGTATCGTACACTTAGTTCCTCATATAGTTGAAGCTATTCCAATTCGCACACTAAGTGTTATTTATAGCCGAAGCTATTCTAAAACGCACACTAAGTGCCAAACATAGTCGATTTATTATTGTACACAATCGTAGTTACATATATACAATTTATGCAATATCAAAGCATTAAAAACATAATTGTAACAATATTTATCACGTACGATCTTACCTCATACTCGAAATTGACAATTCAGATCGATTACTCGATAACCTTCGATTTTCCTTGATCTAAATCCGAGTTCTTTATTACTTGATCAATATGTATTCAAAATTAACCCATTTAATCACTAATTCATTCAATTTAATCCACAAACACATATTTTTAGCCAATTTGTACTTTGGCCTTAAACTTTCACATTTCTAACAATTTAGTCCTTATTTCATTCAAACACAAATTACTCAAAATTCAATAAAACCCATGCTTAGCCGAATTCTCTATAGGTCCCTAGCAGCCCATATTTTTTACTTATTTCTCAATTTAACCACTCAATTTACACTTTTCTCAATTTAATCCCTAATTGACATTTTTGTCAAAAATCACTTTACAAAACATATATATCAAGCACCAAGCTTTCAAAATTCATCATCAAACATCCTAAAACTCAGGGATTCATCAATGGCATTTTTCAAAATCACCCAAAAATTCAAAAATTAGGGTACGGGCTAGCTAGTACTCAAAGCAACGATTACAAAAACATAAAAATCATTACAAATCGAGCAAAGAACATACTTCAATCTAGCTATCAAAGTGCTGAATGAAAGAAAGCTTCCTATCCCTTGTTTTCTTTCTATTTTCAGTTGAAAAGATGAATGAATGAATCATCTTTTATTTTAGTTTTGTTTAATTGAATTTAATTTTACAATTACAAAAATAACCTTTATTAATACATTAATAAAACAAATAATGGTTGGTCATTTATGACAAATTCCATTAACCATGGTCTAATTGCATCATAAGGACTCCACATTTAATGGGTCATAACAATTTAAGCACTTTAATAATTAAAATGCAACTTTTGCATTTTAAGCGATTTATTTTTTCCCAAATTAACCACTTAAACAATAAAATTATTTCACGAAACTTTCACACATATATAATCACATGTTGTAAACACCAAAAATAATATTAAAATAATTTTACAACCTCGGATTCATGGTCCCCAAACTGCAATTCTGATTTAGATAAAACTGGGCTGTTGCATGCAATCTTAGCCTTATGGTAATTGTTGAACTCTTGAAGGGTTCCACTCAGTAGCCTATATTCCACAGATAGAGCCTGGGCAGATTTGGCCTTCTACGAGATAGGAGATGAGTCTGATTTGGGTGTAATGTAAGATCGAAAAACCTCTTTTAATTGTGGAGGGATCATGTTGTATTAGCTCGGGAATGTTGAACGTAAAGAAACAAAAGACAACCTTGAAGCATAAAGGTTATGCCAACGAAAAAATTCATCACTTTTAGTAGAGGAAAATGGTTGTGGTTCAGTTTTTATGGGGATCGTAGGTGGATCCAATAGTAAAGTTTTTGAAAGGGTGTCAACATGAAAAGGACCCGTGTTTTGAGCAAGATTGATGGCATGGTAGAAAATGATGGAACAGTAGGAGAATGAACATGTGTGTCTGGAAGTCCCTTCTTAAGTCTATGCCATTTTGGCTGGGGGGCTCACCCCCTCAGTAGCTGGAGCATCTTTACTTTCTCTAGGCCTCTTTTTGTACTTATTTCTAACTAGTTTCTTAGAAAGAGCAGTTGAAGCAATCTCCTTACACGAGATTTCTCCATGATAGCTC
Source organism: Gossypium arboreum (assembly GCF_025698485.1). NCBI lineage: Eukaryota > Viridiplantae > Streptophyta > Magnoliopsida > Malvales > Malvaceae > Gossypium > Gossypium arboreum. Next base: position 37,443,681 of record NC_069076.1, read on the forward strand.
TAATGTCCATGTTTGGTGCTGGGATGAATAAAGTGTAAGATTTTGGATTGGGTCCCGCACCATTAATGTGAGTGTTAGATTCGCTTGAAGAAAAAGAAGTAAGAGGTTGAATACCAGGAGTAATAAGCCAATTGCGGGAATGGACCCCATAAAATTCATAAAAAATAAAATTGGGGTTCTTCTGCACGCCCGGTTAAGATCTATGCTAAAATTGTGTTGCCATTGTAAGGCCAAACTGCCAAAGCTGAAGGCATATTATAGTTGTCTAGCCAACTAATTCGGTTAGTATTTCTGTGGCCATTAGGAATTTTATTTAGCAAACAGTATTGGAAGACATTCTTAGTTGTCAGTAATTCCACAAACTCTATAATGTGCCCCATACTTAAATGTTTGAACTACTTATCTGCAATCTCAGAATCAATAGGTAGATTTTGAGAACAAATAGACTCTTTGGAAAGTGACCAACAAGTTGGAAAGCCAAACCTATTTTCAAGCTTATAGCAACCCTTATGAATTTTCCTGTCCTCTAATGAAGATTAGAAATGCTATTTTGGATTATTGGTTCACAGCCTTGTTGAAAACTGAAGTGGGCATATCCAGCATTTGACCATTGTCTAGTAATCTTTAATTGATAAAATTTTTGGAAAACTCCTAAGAGGGGTGGCTTGTTTTGTTGGAAATAATCGATGAAATAAGCTTCTAGATTTCACCAAGATAACACTAATAGTTGTCAAAACTGAGCAAATACGAGAATCCAATATCTATATATAAATTCATCCCTTCGTTCATGCATGACGAGATTATTAGAACTTAACTAGCATAGTAACTAAACAAACTTGGCATACTATACCTTTCATGATACCCATATTACCCCAAAAACCCTGAACACTCATATCTATCTTTTCTTGTAACACCCCAAACCCGACCCAGATGTTATGACCGAATCCGGCGTGTTACATTGAAGCGTTACTAGAAAAGTCATGTTTTATCTAAAGTCTTTCTCAGTGTTTAAAGAATATCTTCGTTATAGATTGAAGTGAATGGAAGCTATGCACCAAGTAGGATGCTAGAAAAGAGGTGAGTCAATTAGACTGCTTAAGTACCCAGCTCTCCATGGATTCAATCCTAGACATGCACACAACCATTGCCACACTTTAACTGAGTGATTGTTCAGGGAAAACCAATTCGTTTAAAACCATTTGAAAAGGTTATTAATTTTGAAATTTTTTTTGTTGCGGAAGCTTTGCTTTGTTAACACGAAATTTTGAAATCATGTAACCTTTTTAAAACACGCCCTAGAGCTATTCGATTTCAAAAAATTAAAACAATATCATATCTAAGCTAACAAAACATACTAAAAAAATTTAAAAAATAATTAAAGCGGCCTTGTTACAACTTAAAACCCAAAACAATTAAAGTAAGTAAGTGCCGATCAAAACACGTGAAGAAAAATGAATTTACAAAACATGTGGCCACTCCGAATCCCTCACGGCTCTAAGTCCACTATGGTTGGGGATTTCCTGCATGGATGAAATTAAGGGGTGAGTTTGGAAAACTCAGTGTGTAAAAAACCCAACCATAGTCCAAATCAGATCAAACTGCAGAAACAGATTAAGTTGGGGCTTAGCCCTATACATAATTTAGAATGAAGCCCATAGGCCCATAACAGATACAGAACAGATATATCATCTATGCAAAAAACCCAACCCATATCCATCTGTATACACCCTCGTACCAACCTTACACCATGTGGGGAGACAACTCGACCCACCCATCTGCTACACGCCATAGAATTTGCAGCATGGCTGCCAGAACAGATATTGTGACAGAGTCACCAGATATAGATATTGTGAAAAAGCCACCAGAACAAATATTTGTGGCATAGCCACCAGAACGCTTCCTCCATCAATATAACCCATATCCCATGCAACAGATATACATGTCATGGCATACAACATACAGAATCAGAATATCATGCATTTCAGTCAAAATTAACCCTAGGGGTATAATGGTCACTTTGCACCTAGGGGTATAATGGTAATTTTTATACTTAGAGGTATTTTAGTAAATTTACTATTATAGGGTTTTCATGCATGTTACAACCATTAACGTATTAACAGAAACACTTACCGAGCGTTTTTACTGAATTGGGCCCGTTGGCCCATTAACCCGATTTCGGCCCATTAAGCCCAAATATACCGAAGTGCACGAAATTGCACACTCTACAATCTTGCCGCTTGAGATTACCAAGATTAACAAACAACTATCCCAAAAGCGGTCGCACGCTTGCAAGTCCACAAAATGCCGGCTCTTCGGCATTTCAGCTTTTCGGCTTTTGCCAATTTAGTCTATAAGTGGGTGTTGTTTACACACCTGCTTTACGACGAAATGTTGACGAGTTCCACACACGAGCAGCCTACAATCTGTAACACCCCGAACCCGAGACCATCGCCGGTGTCGGACACGAGGGGTTAACAAGCCAAGTTCACATGTTTTGCCCACCAATTTGACATTTCCAGTCAGGCTGGAAAACTGCGTCACTGTCACCTTAAAAATCATATCTCGAGTTTCAAAACTCGGAAACTGGTTTCGTAAATTTTCCCTTAATTTAGACTCATATATCCATCCATGGATTTATTTCTAGAATTTTTGGTCGGGCCAATTGGTACAGTTTATTAGTTAAAGTCACCCATGTTACAGGGATCGACTGCTCTGACCTTCACGCGTTATAACTTGAATATCTCTCTGTACAGGGCTTTAACACTGGTGCCGTTTGTTTCTAATGAAACTAGACTCAAAATGGAATCTGTACATATAAGGCATGACTCCTAATTCTTTCTGGATAATTTATAGTAAATTTTAAAGTTGCGACAGGGGACCCAGAAACCGTTCTGGCCCTGTCTCACAATAGCCTTAATATCTCTTAACATGTAACTCCTATGACCATTTCGTTTCTTCCATATGAAAATAGACTCATGAAGGTTAATTTACATAGCTTATTCACTATTTAATACCATTCCTACAAATTTTGGTGATTTTTCACATTCACGTCACTGCAGCTGGCAGCATCAGTTTTTAAGGTAGGTCTTACCTTTTTGGTAGTCTCCATGAACCAACTAGTCTTGCCATACATAGGTTCATATATGATCATTTTAACCATGCCAATGGCTGATCATGTGACCCACATTCCCATTTCCAATCCATAGCCACATCATGACACCAAATATATACATACAAACCACAAATAGTCTAAGTTCATGCTTCCTTTTTGAGCCATTTTCGCATGGCCGTACATATATACATCACAACATATTTAACCAACAAGGGTAGTCCTATACATGCCATCTCAAGTTCAACCAAAAATTTATACCAAAATGGAGGCTTGATAGTGTGGATGACTTCGACTTCAACGATCCCAAATCCGATTGCTTGAGCGAAATCTAGAAAACCGAGAGCCAAAGCAACGGGTAAGCATTTTATGCTTAGTAAGTCTCAAGGAATATAATCAACTCTAATTACAGCAATACATTCACATAGCCAAATGCATCATTTCATTAATACACATTCTTACTTCACACTTCATCATTATATAATTTCACAAAGTATCAATCAATTCAATAACTGAAATTCATTAGTCGATTGAGCGAATGTTGCTCAAACATATCGACTTTCCAATGCACATATAAACGTACCTCATTCTTTGGGCTTTTTGAGTGTACTCATTGAATTTATTACAGCAACCAACACTCACCTCCAGCCCAAGATTCTTCGGAATATAACCGGATAGAATGTCTCGCACGAATGCCTTCGGGTCTTAGCCCCGATAGAATGTCTCGCACGAATGCCTTCGGGTCTTAGCCCGGATGTAGCCACTAGCACAATTGCCTTCGGGTCTTAACCGGATATAATTTCCAGCATAATTGTCTTGATTTAGCCGGATATCATTCAATTTCCCATGAACACATACATCAATTATCATTGGACATACATATTTCATTTTCGTTACTAAGGCTCAAACGCAATTATAGTCACAAGCATATTCGCTTCGGGACTTAGCCCGGTAGAATTCAAATACTCATGCACACATAATCAATAATCAATACACATCCATACTTTATTTCACATAATTCAAGTAGGGTCACTTCTTGAGGACTTACCTCGGATGTTGTCGAACGGCTTTTTCGGCTATTCGATCACTTTCTCCTTCCCTTGTCCAATTGTGGCCCTCTAAGCTCTTGAGCTAATTCAAACAAATTCAATTTATTAAAACCTCATTGTGCTAGCTTATGGCGAATATGACAAGGAGTTTAAATGGTCATATGGCCACCCTTTAGCTTGAATACACAATGGTCATGCACATTTTATACTACATCAAGCAATTCAATACAATTTATTCGAGCATCAAGGAAATGCTAAGGCCTTCAATAGGCTACCCAAGGCCGAATATTCATGTACATGTTGAGGCCAATTATGCACTTAATACCTCACAAAAACAGCATGCATTTTACTAGTTAATGCTTTGCATATTGTGGCTCAAAACTTATAATATAGCATCAAGCACTTATATGTGTGCTAGGCGAATTGTACTTGCAAATTTCACAATTATTCTTCAACATCTTCTTCTTTAAACAAACTTATTCATCACTTCCTTCATAACCAAAACATCATGTGCAAACATATATATACATATATGAGCATGGCGAATTTCAAGGTGTCCATAGCCATCCAAAACACAAATTTTAACTAACATGCAAGAAGCATGAACCATGCTCATGAATGCATCATGGCGAATATGACAATCATGCTCCTTTTCAACTTCAATCATGATAAAACAAAAGAAAGCTCAAAATCTTACTCAAGAGTAGACAATCCATCATTGCATGCATCATCATCAAGCTTCACACTTAGCATGCAATGGCTTTATCACCATAACAACTTTGGCCAAATACCATTTCCATGGCTTAACAAAGATTTGAGCCATGGCTAACATGCACATCAAGTTAGCAACCAAAACATGCATGAAACTCCTAACACAACCTCATACATACCTTAATCTTGATGCAAACTTAGCCAAATCTCCTTCTAGATCTCTTCCAAACCAAGCATGAAGCAAAAATCCTCCTTCTTCCTTAGTTTTGGCTCAAAGAAAGGATGAACAAAATTTTTTCTTTCCTTCTCTACAACTCACGGCAATGGGGGAATACCTCACTCACACACATTTTTTTCATTCTTTTCTTACCCATACACCTTTGTTTATTATTTCTCCCTAATGCACCAACAAAACATGTTTCATGACATGTTTTGCCCATCCTCTCTTGCCATGGCCAGCCACTTCATGTTGGGGGAAATTTGACATGCAAATCCTTATTTTTGCATGCATGAGCAACTAGTCATCACACATTTCCCCATCATACTTTCAAAGTTCACTACTAGGTCCTTTCTAGTGAAATTCGCATTTATAACACTAAATCGAAACATCAAAAATGTCACACACAAATTAACACATATCATAGGCATCAAAATAAATTTTAAATTATTTTTATGCCTCGATTTTGTGGTCCCGAAACCACATCCCGACTAGGGTCAATTTTGGGCTGTCACAACTCTCCCCCACTTAAGAAATTTTCGTCCCCGAAAATCTTACCGGTAAATAGGTTTGGATATCGCTCTTTCATAGAGTTCTCGGTCTCCCAAGTAGCTTCTTCTATCCCGTGCTTGAGCCATAACACTTTCACCAGCAGAACCCGCTTGTTTCGCAACTCTTTCACTTCTCGTGATAGGATACGAATCGGTTCTTCCTCATAACTCATATTAGCTTGAATTTCAATTTCTGATGGACTAATCACGTGCGATGGATCGGATCTATAGCGTCGAAGCATCGAAACGTGAAAGACATCGTGAACCTTTTTGAGTTCAGGGGGCAAAATCAAACGATATGCCACTGGACCGACTCGCTTCGGATATCTCATATGGCCCAATAAACCTCGGGCTCACTTGCCCTTACTACCGAATCGAGTATCTTTTTCCAAGGCGATACCTTGAGAAACACTTTATCACCCACCTGATACTCGATATCCTTACGCTTCAGATTCGCGTACGACTTCTGACGATCGGAGGCTATCTTCAGACTTTCACGGATTACTTTCACTTTCTGTTCAAAGATCTCTAATCAAATCCACCCGAAAATCTTGTTTTCACCAAGCTCATCCAAAACAATGGTGTACGGCATTTACGACCGTACAAAGCCTCGTAGGGTGCCATCTTAATACTTGATTGAAAGTTGTTGTTATAAGCGAATTCAATCAACGGCAAATACCGCTCCCATGAACCACTAAACTCGAGGACGCAACATCTTAACATATCCTCAAGTATCCGAACTATCCGCCGGATTGACCATCGGTTTGGGGGTGAAAGGCGGTCTTTGAAATGCAACTTGGTACCCAAAGCTTCTTGCAACTTTTTCCAAAATCGTGAGGTAAATCTCGGATCTCTATCCGACACGATGGAAATAGGCACCCGTGTAATCTCACAATCGAGAACGTACAATTCGCTAATTTGTCCATTGAAAAATCCAGACGCACGGGGACAAAGTGAGCCGACTTAGTCAATCTATCAACCACGACCCAAACCGCATCCTTCTTACTTGTCGACAATGGCGGTCCGGATACAAAGTCCATTGTGACTCGATCCCATTTCCACTCGGGTATCGTGATTGGTGAAGTAATCTCAAGGCACCGATGTTCCGCTTTCACTTGTTGACATATTAAACATCTCAAACAAAGTCGGAGATGTCTCGCTTCATACCATGCCACCAAAACCGACGTTTCAAATCATTGTACATCTTCGTACTCCCCGGGTGGATTGCCATTCGGCTACAATGGGCTTCATTCAGAATTATCGAAATGAGTTCCGAATTCTTTGGAACACACAGATGACTTTTGAACCTCAAACAATCGTCATCGTCGATTTGAAATTCCGAGTCCTTGTTCGGAACACACTCAGCCTGTTTTGCAGCCAGTTTAAGTGAGGGGTATTTTGGTAATCTAATAAATAAAGACAAAATAAGTAAAAATAAAAGTGTCCTTCTTCTCAAATTAGTCCCCCCATAGCTGAATTTGAAGAAGAAGACATAGCTAGGGTTTTGGCCACTTTCAAGCTCGATTGTAAATCTGTTCTTACCCCGTTTTTAATGATTTATATGTTTTTTAAGTTGTCTTAACCTAATCTAGCCTTTCTAAGGACTAATTTGAAGAAGAATTAAAGTCTGATGTTATGTGTGTATTTTGATGTTTAATGGTAGAAACTGTATGTCTGATGTTAAATAAACAACATTTATAAAGTGATTTTTGATGAAAATGTAAAAAATGGGACCTATTTGTAAAAGGTTATAAAATGTTTGGTAAAATGTGAATAAATGAATAACATGGGCTGTTATGAGCATGAAAAAGGTTCGGCTAGGCTTGGATTGTGAAGAAATTGAAAGAAATTCATTTTACGAGCCTAGAGACTAAATTGTAAAATGTTGAAAAGTTAGGGGCAAAAATGTAAATTTCCCTATAATGTGTTTTTGGGCTGAATTGAATAATTTGATGATTAAATAAGTTAAATGTGGTATTATAGATCAAGGAAAATGAAGTTTGGGTCTAGATCAGAGGAAAACCAAAGTAATTAACGAATAGATCCTTTTGGTCGTTTTTGTAACCGAGGTAAGTTCATATGTGAAATAAGCTTTATTTTAATTGTATTTTTAATGCTTTATTACTGTATGAATTGTACAAACAACTCTATGGACCCATCCAACAATGTTTTGACAAGCAAGAAATCCCAATTGAACCTTAGGAATAGATTAGGATATAAGTGACATGTCACTAGGGTTTTATGTTATGTGATCAGGGTGCTGGTCTTGTATGTCCTACCGGTGGCTGAGTATACCAGCATATGTTATGGTTACTTGAAAGCTTGTGTGAGTAGCACCAAGTAGTTATGTCTTGACTGATAGCTTGTGTGAGCAGGCCCGTTAATGGCTCGAGAGCGAGCATATTTGTGATATGAGATAGAGGTAGCAATGGCTACATATGTGGCACCGTGCATGTAAGGTTTTCCTGAGTATCTAATATTATTATTCTGAGTGGTTCATTGGGTATGGAAAAGTTGAAAATAATTATGAAACCATTATGAGTGGTACAGATATGTGCACAAAACTTATGATTATTAAATTCGTGAAATGATGAACTCAAGGTAAGTGTGATGGAATGAATTATTATCATGAGAATTTGGTAAAACACATTATCTTAAGTTATGTTATTTGTATGTTAATGTATGGTAATGTTTGCTTATTTCTTTTATACGAGCTTACTAAGCTATATAGCTTACTCAGTTTTATTTTCCCTATTCGATAGTGTCACCAAGCTAGTTCGGGTTGGAGATTATCGGAGTGCGCATCACACTATCAAACTGTAATTTTGGGTACCGATGATTTTAAACATTTTGAGAATAATATGGCATGTATAGGTTTTGTTATATGTGTCATTATTAATTTGGCCAAATGTATTGGCTTGTAATTGTCAAAGGCTTGATGTGGTAATTGGCCATGTAACTTGGCTCATTTTGGTTGAATTGGTTGTAAGCTTATATATACATATATGCATGCACGTGCAATTATCTCTTGTGTGGTGTGGTTTATAAATGTATGGTAAATGGTTGAATGTGGCTTAATGGTTTTGTTGTTGAATGGTTAAGATTGACTCATCGGTATGCTAGTAAAACTAAGTAAAATCATTGTAACACCCCTTACCCGTTACCGTCGCCGGAACAGGATACAAGGTATTACCAGAACATAACACATACCATTAAGCATAACCGAGATATAAATATGTCATCCAATTTGATAGTGCATCGTATAACATATGTCTTGAACAATATTAGCCAACTTTAATGGCTTGTACAAAGTAGCTGGTCGAGTACTGTAACTAATATTTTAAACCTAGACAAATATGACACGTAACAAAATAATTAAGCCTACTATACATGCCATAATTCAAAACGTTTAGTTCAAATACCCTAAAGTATGATAGTGCGGGTAGATCTTCACGATCCTTAACTCTGAGCAAGCAAGGACACTATAAGACAAAAGAGAGAAACAAAGTAAGCTTATCGCTTAGTAAGTAAGTATGTAAATACTAATTAAAGAATCTAACATGTTTACACAACAATTCAAGTATATCTACTTTAACTTCACTATTCATTCCACTTTGATTAAGCTGTCTCGCTGCATCATATTCACTAAATAAATCATAACTCGAGTTAAAAACTCAAAATTCAAATCCGTAAAATTTCCTGAATCTAGACTCATAAAGATTTTTGATAATTTTTTCTATAATTTTGGTTCAGCCGATTAGTACAGTTTATTAGTTAAAGTTTCCCTGTTACACAGCTCGACTGATCTGACCTCTGTTCACTACGAATTGAATTTCTCTCAGTACACGATTCAAATAACCCTGAAGTCTGTTTAATTTAAAACTAGTCTCAATAAGGAATTTATGCATGTAAACAATATTTCTTAATTTTCTTTTTACAATTTTTAATAATTTTTCAAAGTTGGAACAGGGGATCACGTATTCATCCTGAGCAAGTCACATACAATTGTAAATATCTCAAAATATAGAATTCCTTTGCTCGCTCTGTTTCTTTTATATGAAAGTAGACTCATTAAACTTTAATTTCACATCTCATTAACCCTCTAATTATATTCCTCCTATTTTTGGTGATTTTTCAAAATCACATCACTGCTACCATCTAACAACAGTTTTAATGCTAGTTTCACTCTTTCACACATTCTTTATGCTAACCTCATTTTATCTTATATATGTATATACCACAAATCATTTTCACCACATTTCATTCACCATAAGTGTAGGTCCAAACCACAATATCACCACAAAACCATCCCGTTGAACAATTCGGATCAATCCTCGATATTTAATGGTTTCAAAGACACACCCCACCATCATACTTCGTTTAGTTCGGCTCTCTTGTACACATGGTGAACAGTTAGTACCACTCATGCGACCTAACTGATTTGTCTCGTAGCTCTCTTGTCTACATGGTGTCCTTCACTTGGAATCACGCATGCGACCTAGCTACATTTATCTTTCACGTAGCTCTCTTGTCTACATGGTGTCCTTCACTTGGAATCACGCATGCGACCTAGCTACATTTATCTTTCACGTAGCTCTCTTGTCTACATGGGATACATCTCGTATCACACATGTGACCTAGCTACTACAGGTGTCTCGTAGCTTTCTTGTACACATGATGTGCACTCAAGATCATACATGTGACCTAGCTACGCTCCTCTATTTCATTCGATCTCTCCAAATGTTCAACCGGATCTCTCTCTATATTTATTTCCATTCTTTCAATAGTCGATTTACATTTTAACATCAGCTAGTATATTTATATAATAGGCTAAAATATAAGAATGTACATGAAATTATTGTAATATTTACATACAAACTTACCTTGGTGCAAAATGTGGAAATTTTGCAATTTAGTCCAAAACTTTTTCCTTCCCCGTTCGAGATCAATTCGCGTCTTTCTTGATCTATAATAACACATTTAGCTCATTTAATACTCATACTATTTATTTCAATCCAAAAATCACATCATGGAAAAATTACATTTTGCCCCTAACTTTACAAAATTACAATTTTGCCCCTAGGCTCGGAATTTAATTTCAGCCCTTATTCTTATGTTTTGTGATATGCTGAACATTTTCTCTTCTACAACAACATCAAATTCTCACTCTATCATATAGTTATGAACAATAGGTATTTTTACCGATTATCTGCTTTTACTCGTTTTCACTTAAAACCGAGTAGCACAAGTTATTTAACATTATTTAAAACCTCATATTCTATCATAAAACATCAAAATACACAAATTTCACCTATGGGTATTTTTCCAAATATGAACCCTAGGTTAAATTATTACTAGCATAAGCTTAATCGAGCTTCCGGGATTCCAAAAGCGTAAAGAACATTAAAAACGGGGCTTGGAATCACTTACTATGGAGCTTGAAAATTGAAGAAACCCTAGCTATGGAGAGAGGGAGAATTTGGCAGCAACTAAGGAGGATGATGATCAATTTTGTGTTATTTTTCCCATTTTATTTCATTTAATATCCAAATGACCAAAATGCCCCTCCTTACTAAACTTTCAAAAATTCCTTCCATGTCCTAATTTTGTCCATGAACTTAAAATTGGTCAAATTTCTATTTAATACCTCCTAATTAATATTCCAAAACAATTTCATACTAAAACTTCCGGATGCAAATTTTGCAACTTATTCGATTTAGTCCCTACTTTCAATTTAAGCACTTTAGGCATAGAATTTCATCACGAAATTTTCACAAAATCATGCAATCATATCATAAACCCCAAAATAATTATAAAAAAATTATTTCTATCTCGGATTTGTGGTCATGAAACCACTATTTCGATTAGGCCCTAATTCGGGTTGTCACAATTCTCCCCCCCTTTTTGAGATTTTCGTCCTCGAAAATCTTACCGGTAAAGAGGTTTGGGTACTGTTTCCTCATAGCTTCCTCAGGTTCCCACGTAGCCTCTTCTATCCCATGTCTGTGCCACAATACTTTCACTAAAGCTATACTTTTATTTCTTAACTGTTTAACCTCTCGAGCCAAAATCTTTATTGGTTCCTCCTCATAGGTCATATCCGATCTCAATTTCTGTTGGGGAAATCACATGTGAAGGATCAGAACGATAACGTCGCAACATTGATACATGAAACACGTTATGAATTCTTTCTAACTCTGCCGGTAAGGCCAACCGTATGCCACTGGTCCAATTCTCTCAATAATCTCATGACGCCCAATAAAACGCGGACTCAACTTGCCTTTTCGACTAAATCTCGGGATCTTTTTCCATGGTGACACCTTCAAGAACACTTTATCACCCACGAAATTCAATCTCTTTCTTTTTAAATCGCATATGACTTTTGTCGATCTGAAGCGACTTTCAAGCAATCCCGAATTACTTTTATTTTCTCTTAGGTTTCTTTAACTAGATCAACTCCATGAATCTGTTTCTCACTAAGCTCGGTCCAATATAAAGGAGTCCGACACTTACGACCATACAAGGCTTCATGCGGTGCCATTTGTATACTTGATTGATAAGCTGTTATTGTAGGCAAACTCAATCAAAGATAGATATTTCTCCCAACTACCTCCAAATTCTAAAACACAAGATCTAAGCATATCTTCGAGTACGGATTACTCTTTCCGTTTGACCATCTGTTTGTGGATGAAATGCGGTACTAAAGTTCAATTTTGTACCCAAAGCTTCTTGTAACTTTTTCCAAAATCTCGAGGTAAATCTTGGATCTCTATCGATATTATAGACATAGGTACTCGTGCAACTTCACAATATCGACAATATATATTTCGCTAATTTATCAAGTGAGTAATCAGTGCGTCTTGGTATAAAGTGGGCTGACTTTGTTAATCTATCAACCACTACCCAAACAAAGATCCTTCTTTTAGGAGTTAAAGGCAAACCGGTTACAAAATCCATGGTAATCTTGTCCCATTTCCACTCGAGCACCATTACCGGTTGAAGTAATCCGAAGGTACTTGATGTTCAGCTTTTACTTGTTGATGATCAAACACTTGGTTACAAATTCGAAATGTCCTTTTCATACCGCCACCAATGACTTCTTTAAATCATTATACATTTTTGTGCTACCGGGATGAACCGATAAACAGCCATTGTGCGCCTCATGTAATATTTTCGAATCAATTTATCGTTTTTGGCACACATATCCCGTCTCGAAACATCAAGCAGTCATCCGGTCCAACTCGAAAATCTGAGTCGTAACTTCGATTCGCATTGAGTTCTCTTGATCCGCAACTCACTATCATTCTTTTGAGCATCACAAATCAAGCTGGAGAAATAACGGTTTAGCTCTCATCTCTCGCTAAGATTGACCCATCATCGACAATGCTAACCCGTGTTCATGGCTCTCAAAGTAAAAGAAATTTTCGCTCAAGGCATCAAGAACTACATTTTCTTTTCCGGATGATAATCAATCACTAGATCATAATCCTTTAATAATTCAAGCCATCTTCATTGTCGCAGATTCAGATCCTTTGATTCATCAAGTACTTCAAACTTTTGTGATCGGTAAAAATTCGGCATTTTCACCGTACAAATAATGTCGCCAAATCTTCAAGGCAAAAACAACAATGGCCAGGCCCAAATCATGGGTAGGATAGTTCTTTTCATGCGGTTTTAAGCGTCTCAAGCATAAGCTACCACTTTACCCTCTTGCATCAACACACATCCAAGGCCCATCAATGATGCATCACTATAAATTACTGAACTCCTTTCCGACTAAATTTGTACTAAAATTGGTGCTTCATCAATTGTGCTTTCAACTTTTCAAAACTTTGTTGACATTTATCAGTCCATTCAAACTTAGCATTCTTTTGCAACAACTTAGTCATAGGAGAGGCAATCATCGAAAATCCTTCAACAAAACGTCTATAATATCCGGCTAAGCCTAAAAAGCTTCTAACCTCGGATACATTCTTGGGCGGTTTCCAATCAACGATCGCAGAAATCTTGCTTGGATCCACCCGAATACCATCACCTGAGACTATATGCCCCAAAAATCCGACTTCACGAAGCCAGAACTCACTTTTACTAAACTTGGCAAACAGTTTCTTTTCTCTCAAGATCTTGTCCTAAAGGCGGTTTTCGGCACATCTGACTCCTTAACTCTCAGCTGGTAGTAACCAGACCTCAAATCAATCTTTGAAAACACTGTGGCCCCCTTTAACTGATCGAATAAATCATCAATCCTCGGCAATGGGTACTTGTTCTTTATAGTCACCTTATTAAGCTGACGGTAATCAATGCAAAGTCTCATTGAACCATCCTTCTTCTTCTGAATAATACAGAGCACCCAGGAGAGAAACTCGGTCTCACAAATCCCTTGTCCGTTAACTCCTGCAATCGAGCCTTCAATTCTTTTAATTCATCGAGCCATTCTATATGGAGCAATCGAGATCGGCAAGATGCAAGCAACAAATCAATGGCAAAATCTATCTCTCGCTCGGAGGCAACCTGCAATTCCTCCGAAATACATCCGAAACTCACAGACTATCGAAGATCGATTCAAATTTCAGTTGAGGCAACTCAATATTCATTACATAAGCCGGATAAGCTTCACACCTTTTCTCATGTATTTACGTGCGGACATGTGCGAAATCACCATAGGCAATTTATTTGATTCATCTGTTTCAACCCACGTAATTTCTCAATTTTCACATTTCAACTCTAGTGTCTTTTGTTTACAATCTACCTCAAGCACCATACAATGTTAACGGTCCATTCCCAAGATAACGTCAAACTCACCAAATGGTAACAAGATCAAGTTGGCGGAAAACAAGTGACCTTGAATCATTAATGGGCAATTCATGCAAACCTTGTCAACTAGCACATATTGGCCTAAGGAGTTCGACACTTTAATCGTAAACTCAATAAATTCAACAGCAACTTTTTATTGGATACTAAATTCATGCAAATATAGGAATGAGTGGACCCGGATCAATCAATGCAATAACAATAGTATCATAGAGAGAAAATGTACCAAGAATGACATCGGAGATGATGCATCTTCGGGCACATATAGCATAAGCTCTAGCAGTGCTCTAGCTTCGATTTTGCCGTTAAATCTTTCATCACGCTTTTACTACTAGTCCCACCTCCAGTATTTCTCGGTGGTCTACCTCTACTAGCGGTGGTATTCATCTAGCACTCAAATCTTTCTTCTTTAACTTTCTCCGGACAATCTCTAATAAAATGCTCATGAGAACCAACTTTGAAACAAGCTCGCTCGGTCCCCAACACTCACCATAATGTTGCTCGCCACATTCTCGACACTCGGGCTTTCTAGGTCGCACATTACCCACACTTGCCACCAAGTAGCTTGAGCTTTAGACCCGAATATGCTCTACCACGATCTCTGTGTGAATCCCCAATTGAAACTGTCATTCGAGGGTTTGTCTCTTTGGACCTCTTTGGTTGAGATTGAAATGGCTTGCTTATCTGTCTTTTTTCGACATCTCGGGCCTCAATAGCGACTTTTCTTCTTTCTTTGTTCAATTCTTGGCTTTAAGAGCTCGATCAACCAATACTACAAATTCTTTCAACTCCAAAATTCCTACAAGCACTTTAATGTCCTCATTCAGCCCATCTTCAAATCTTCTACACATAATGGCCTCGGTAGACACACATTCTCGGGCATACTTGCTGAGTCTTACAAATTGCG
The DNA here is from genome assembly GCF_025698485.1 of Gossypium arboreum. Taxonomy (NCBI): domain Eukaryota; kingdom Viridiplantae; phylum Streptophyta; class Magnoliopsida; order Malvales; family Malvaceae; genus Gossypium; species Gossypium arboreum. The sequence continues at coordinate 37,459,036 of NC_069076.1, forward strand.
TTCATACTCGCTACGACATTTTCACCGCTTCAATTCAAGGAACTCCTTCCGTTTTTGATCAATAAATCACGACTTATGTATTTCTTTCTAAATTCTTCCTGGAAGAAATCCCAAGTAACTTTTTCTTTTGGCACCACTGCAACCAAAGTCTTCCACCGTGGTAAGTCAATCTCTCAAAAGTGATACAAGACACTTTAAGCATTCCTCGGGTGTACATGAGAGCTCATCAAATACACGGGTAGAATTTTCAAGCCGCAGTCGCTTTCTCGGGATCATCATCGACCTTTGCTCTAAACTCTTGCCCCTTGTTTTGAATCTTGTCAACCGGAGGCTTGTTCATTCTTACCAAATCTATACCTTGAGCAGCTACAGAATCATCCGAGGTATAGGAGGGGTGGAGGAGGTTGAGCATTTGGATTTGCTCGAATAAATTCAAGATACCAATTGTTCATCATTTGGAGAAAGGCATCCCGAGCCTCATCTCCTTGTCTCAATGTCTCAGTCTACTTTCCACAAAGCGGTCCCTTGTGCGGGAGCCGACGCATTACTAGCAAAGATCATCACCGCAGTTCCTTCAGGATCCATTACTATATTAAAACAAAACACAATTTAGAATAATCAGGAGTCACCACACTATCACAATATTTTTATGGCATGTATAGCTAGACTTTTACACACACTTTATTAGTCCGAGAACCGACTAAACCATAGCTCTGATACCACTAAATGTAACACCCCTTACCCGTTACCGTCGCCGGAACAGGATACAAGGTATTACCAGAACATAACACATACCATTAAGCATAACCGAGATATAAATATGTCATCCAATTTGATAGTGCATCGTATAACATATGTCTTGAACAATATTAACCAACTTTAATGGCTTGTACAAAGTAGCTGGTCGAGTATCAGAACTAATATTTTAAACCTAGACAAATATGACACGTAACAAAATAATTAAGCCTACTATACATGCCATAATTCAAACCGCTTAGTTCAAATACCCTAAAGTATGATAGTGCGGGTAGATCTTCACGATCCTTAACTCTGAGCAAGCGAAGGACACTATAAGACAAAAGAGAGAAACAAAGTAAGCTTATAGCTCAGTAAGTAAGTATGTAAATACTAATTAAAGAATCTAACATGTTTACACAACAATTCAAGTATATCTACTTTAACTTCACTATTCATTCCACTTTGATTAAGCTGTCTCGCTGCATCATATTCACTAAATAAATCATAACTCGAGTTACAAAACTCGAAATTCAAATCCGTAACATTTCCTGAATCTAGACTCATAAAGATTTTTGATAATTTTTTCTATAATTTTGGTTCAGCCGATTAGTACAGTTTATTAGTTAAAGTTTCCCCTGTTACACAGCTCGACTGATCTGACCTCTGTTCACTACGAATTGAATTTCTCTCAGTACACAATTCAAATAACCCTGAAGTCTATTTCATTTAAAACTAGTCTCAATAAGGAATTTAGGCATGTAAACTATATTTCCTAATTTTCTTTGTACAATTTTTAATGATTTTTCAAAGTTGGAACAGGGGATCACGTATTCATCCTGAGCAAGTCACATACAATTGTAAATATCTCAAAATATAGAATTCCTTTGCTCGCTCTGTTTCTTTTATATGAAAGTAGACTCATTAAAATTTAATTTCACATCTCATTCAACCTCTAATTATATTCCTCCTATTTTTGGTGATTTTTCAAAATCACGTCACTGCTACCATCTAACAACAGTTTTAATGCTAGTTTCACTCTTTCACACATTCTTTATGCTAACCTCATTTTATCTTATACATGTATATACCAAAAATCATTTTCACCACATTTCATTCACCATAAGTGTAGGTCCAAACCACAATATCACCACAAAACCATCCCGTTGAACAATTCGGATCAATCCTCGATATTTAATGGTTTCAAAGACACGCCCCACCATCATACTTCGCTTAGTTCGGCTCTCTTGTACACATGGTGAACAGTTAGTACCACTCATGCGACCTAACTGATTTGTCTCGTAGCTCTCTTGTCTACATGGTGTCCTTCACTTGGAATCACGCATGCGACCTAGCTACATTTATCTTTCACGTAGCTCTCTTGTCTACATGGTGTCCTTCACTTGGAATCACGCATGCGACCTAGCTACATTTATCTTTCACGTAGCTCTCTTGTCTACATGGGATACATCTCGTATCACACATGTGACCTAGCTACTCTGAGGTGTCTCGTAGCTTTCTTGTACACATGATGTGCACTCAAGATCATACATGTGACCTAGCTACGCCCTCTATTTCATTCGATCTCTCCAATGTTCAACCGGATCTCTCTCTCTATTTATTTCCATTCTTTCAATAGTCGATTTACATTTTAACATCAGCTAGTATATTTATATAATAGGCTGAAATATAAGAATGTACATGAAATTATTGTAATATTTACATACAAACTTACCTTGGTGCAAAATGTGGAAATTTTGCAATTTAGTCCAAAACTTTTTCCTTCCCCGCTCGAGATCAATTCCGCGTCTTTCTTGATCTATAATAACACATTTAGCTCATTTAGTACTCATACTATTTATTTCAATCCAAAATCACATCATGGAAAAATTACATTTTGCCCCTAACTTTACAAAATTACAATTTTTCCCTAGGCTCGGAATTTAATTTCAGCCCTTATTCTTAGGTTTTATGATATGCTGAACATTTTCTCTTCTACAACAACATCAAATTCTCACTCTATCATATAGTTATGAACAATATGTATTATTATCGATTATCTTGCTTTTACTCGTTTTCACTTAAAACCGAGTAGCACAAGTTATTTAACATAATTTAAAACCTCATATTCTATCATAAAACATCAAAATACACAAATTTCACCTATGGGTATTTTTCCAAATATGAACCCTAGGTTAAATTATTACTAGCATAAGCTTCATCGAGCTTCCTAATTCCAAAAACGTAAAGAACATTAAAAGCGGGCTTGGAATCACTTACTATGGAGCTTGAAAATTGAAGAAACCCTAGCTATGGAGAGAGGGAGAATTCGGCAGCAACTAAGGAGGATGATGATCAATTTTGTGTTATTTTTCCCATTTTATTTCATTTAATATCCAAATGACCAAAATGCCCTCCTTACTAAACTTTCAAAATTCCTTCCATGTCCTAATTTTATCCATGAGCTTAAAATTGGTCAAATTGCTATTTAAGACCTCCTAATTAATATTCCAAAACAATTTCATACTAAAAACTTCCGGGATGCAAATTTTGCAACTTATTCGATTTAGTCCCTACTTTCAATTTAAGCACTTTAGGCATAGAATTTCATCACGAAATTTTCACAAAATCATGCAATCATATCATAAACCCCAAAATAATTATAAAACAATTATTTCTATCTCGGATTTGTGGTCATGAAACCACTATTCCGATTAGGCCCTAATTCGGGTTGTCACAATCATGCATATTATTGGTAGCCATATTGGGACTTGTAGAATATGAGTTTGGTATGATTTAGTTTGGCAAAATATGATGTTGCAAATATGTTGAGTGTGGATATTGGAGTGACATGATTTGTCCTTGTTTGTGGATGTTTTGGTTGCCTAAGTATTCCATGATTTATGCCATTAAGATTGTGGGTGTGTATGTGCAAATAAGAGTGACAAATGGCTTGGTAAATAACCCTTACTTTGTCTACACGGGTAGACACATGGGCATGTGTGTAGGCCGTGTGTGACACATGGCTTGCCATACGGGCATGTGCTTCAGCCGTGTGTACCTTGCACCTTAATTTTGAGAAATAGAATGCTCAAAATTAAGAACACAGGTAGAGACAATGGTGTGTGTCTCAGCCGTGTGAGGGACACGGCCTTATACACGGGCGTGTGTCCGACCGTGTGAAGTCTGCTCCTATTTTATGAAAATTAAATTTATCACACGGCCTAGCACACGGACTTGTGACTTCAATTTGTTCATGCTTTGCAAAACAGAGAGTTACACGAGTTAGGGACACGGGCGTGTCCCAAACCACAGGGGCGTGTGACCCTTATTCATAGCAAAAATTTTCTAAGTATTGTAAAAATTTTCTGAGTTATTAGTTTAGTCCCTAACCACTTCCAAAGCATGTTTTGCACCTCGTAAGTTTGTATTAGGGACTTTATGATTGAATACAAATGATTTTAATTTGGATGCAAATTTATGACTCAATTTGTATGTTTGCTTGCTTTGAAAGTCCGGTAATGCTCGTATCCTATTCCAGTGTTGAATATATAGAAGGGGTGTTACAACTGCATATGGTGACTGAGGTGTGTGACTATAACACCACCTAAAAGGAAATGAATCAACATTTAGGAGCCTAAGGTCTCCAAAACCCAAATTTCGCTTATGACTTCCATCTTCCCCATTATTGACATGTAACACCATTTACCCGTACTCGAGACCGGGACAAGATACGAGGCATTAACGAAAAACACTGGCTATAAAATTTCATTTCTATTTAAAACCAATCAAACAGAGTTGTATTGTCCCAATTATGTTAAAACTGATTAAACAGGATTCTATTGTTCCAATTATGGACATACGAGGTCCAAAACATGCATTAAAAGAGATCCGGGACTAAACCGAGAACTTTAGAAAATTTAGGAAATTTTTAGGTTTAAACCTCACACGCCCGTGTGGAGGCAATGCACACGCCCGTGTGCATTGGGACATGCCTGTGTTCCTTACCCATGTTGAATTATTGGAATTTATTTTTCATTTCAAACCTACAGGGTTTTCCACACGGTTGAGCACCCGCCCGTGTCCCTTACATGGCCTAGACATGTCCGTGTCCCTTACACAGCCTAGACACGCCCGTGTCAGTCATCACCCGTGTCCAAAAACCTAGGCATTCTGTTTATAATGTCATCATCCATCTATGGGCACATAACCAAGGCACACACCCGTGTGCTAGGCCGTGTCCTCCACACAGGTGAGACACACGGTCGTGTCTCTACCTGTGTGTTTACTACCATGCATACTGACCTAAAATTCTAGGTGTAGGGGACACACAGTCGTACAACATGCCCATGAGGACTGACCATGTGTCACACACGGCCTAGACACATGCCCGTGTGTCTACCCGTGTGGACCTTTTTGTAGGCTATTTTCCAAGCTAATGGTTACCCTCAACTTCCATACACATTTATAAGCTTCAATGGTATTTAACATGGTCTAAATATGTCTATAACCTACCTTGGCATAGTCAATGCATGTTAACCTCATCTCAATGGTTTAGCACATGCTAGGTTATCCTTTTTGTATTAAGGATTACCACTTCAATAATCACATTTTATACTTGGCTCATTTTATAACTCATTGCCAATTATGACCTAACCATCTCCAAGTGATTTTGGCCACATTTCACATGTCCATTCATGATATGCCACATTTAACCATCACATGAAACATTTAAGTATAACATACACAATTAGTAGGTTTACAACCTACATGAAAATGAGCCATATCCCATGGCTATATACAAAATGAATAAGTATCTCATTCAAGCCCTTACATTGGCCAGCGAAAAGACACATATAACAAAATAACCAAGACTCCTATACATGCCATTATAACAACATAAAAGTTTCTATATACCAAAGAAAGACAAGTTAATAATGTTGGCAATGCTCTAACCCTTTCTAATCTTCACAAGTCCGCGAGCTATGTAAGACAAGGGAGATGAAAGGAGGTAAGCATTTACATGCTTAGTAAGTTCAGATAACGGGAAAGTAAACTTACTAGTTATTTAGCATACAATCATAATAGATATTCATGCCAACATGCATAGTATAATTTCCCTATCACATACACTTGACCATCAAGTTAGTCTCAGGCAAATACATTATAACATTAGTCTTAGATGAGCTTATCAATTCAAGCATTTCTATGCTCATTTCTCATTTTAAACCCATTGAATTTCTCGGGATCCCGATGGATATCTCATTTACCGTCAAGTCATACAAGTGATCATTTTAACTACGTACTCCCGTGAACCTCGCTCTTCAGTGGGATTACCAGTCCAGGCTAAATCCCCCTGAATATAAACTCATAGAGCAATGTCGGGAATACCAGTCCAGGCTAAATCCCCTACAATGACATATACTCCTATGAGTTCAGATCTAAATTACCAGTCCAGCTAAATTCAGATCCTAATCGGATTACTCGTCTGGGCTAAATCCATTTCAGCACACATATTCTTCAGGAGGCTAGGTCACTATAGGATCACCCGCCCGGGTTATATCCTTTCTACCATTAATTCATTTTCGAGAAATCCATCAAGTATCCTTTTTATTCAACTGGGACATTTCATTGTAACATCAATTTTCGTGAATTATCGTATTTCGCATATCGATATTATAATTTATACCTGAACTTACATCTTTAATGTATTTAAAATAGTTTATATTCAAGTTACGTGAACTTACTTGGTAATTACTTCGGGTTCGTATTTTGGTTATTCTGAAACCTTTCATTTTCCATGGTCGACCTATGGAATTGGTTCCTCAGGGTCTATATCAATAAAAATAAATTATTAATACCTCACATTGCTCAATTTAGGCCTAAATTTTTTCCCGGGCAAAATGACCATTTTGCCCCTAACTTTTCACACTTTTACAATTTAATCCTTAGGCTCATATAATGAAGTGCATGAAATTTCTAGGTTATCCAAGCGTCGCCAAATATTTTCTTGCTTATAGCAGCGAGCATTTTCTTTCATTTCACATTTTTCTACCCATTTTCACAACTTTTACAAAAATTACTAAGTAAAAGTAAAAGTAAAACCATTTCCATGAAAAACTACTTAGTAAAAGTTGTTTACCATCCTCTAAACTCTCATATTCCTCCACAAATCATCAAAACACAAGCATCTCATGCATGGGTAAATTTCTAAACATGAACCCTAGCTTGAAATATGTGTAGAAATAGAGAGAGCATGTTATGAGGATATCAAAAATACGAAGAACGTTAAAAACGGGGCTAGGGAGCACTTACTATAGAGCTTGAAAATGTTGAAAACCCTAGCTATGGAGACCCTTCAATTTTCAGCAGCATGGAGAAGAAAAATGGCTATTTTTGCTTTTATTTTCCCTCTTTATTTAGTTTATTACCAAATAACCAAAATGCCCTTCCTTAATAACCTATCAAAATTTTCCATGCATGCCCATTTTTGTCCAAAAACTTAAAAATTGGGCAAATTTCTATTTAAGACCTTCTAATTAATAATCCAAAGCAATTTCATACAAATTGCTTCTAGAACCAAAATTTTACAACTTATTCAATTTGATCCCTAATTACCAATTGGACACCTTATACTTAGAACTTTTTCATGAACTTTTAACACATGCTTATTTTCATATCCTAGACCTCATAATAATCATAAAAAAAATATTTTAATGTCAGATTTGTGGTCCCAAAACCACTACTCTGACTAGGCCCAATTTTAGGATGCTACATACATCTTAGTGACAGTTCTGTAGGTTTCATCTTACTATTCATTTTACTGGAGGTTGGCTTCCACCTACCACTTAACCCTTTCTTCTACACCGTACTCAATAGTTATGGCATTGCACTAAGACAATTCTCAGCCCTATCCTGGTGGACTTTGGTAGCATTTTACATCGACTATTGTATACACCATGGTCATCCCTGATTGGGTGGCTTTTAAAAATTCTATCAACTCAAGATAACAAGAATTGGAACCTCTGTGGGCAGTGCTCATTTTAGCATACGACAAGGACGTGAACCACTTATCCATAATAGAATATCAAATCTTCATCAGAGAAAGGATAAATATATACTAGTTGTAAGTAAACTAAAGTCTGGTTTTGGCTTCTCAACTCAATGATCCCTTCCTCTAGAAAATATCTATACCAAATTCTAATCAAAGGGTGCTTAAATTGCTGAAAGGAAATACCAAAGATCATAAAAGGGTCGCATACTTGACTTGCTGGAGTTGTTCTCTATTAGGAACATATTTCAACATTGTTTGAAGAATTTGAGTCCAAATGGCTACTGCCTAAACTATTCCATTAGTCCAACAATTGACCCCTTTGTATTGTTTGCCTTCAAAGCCTGCCATATAACCCATATAGCAAACTAGTGCACATCTTATTGAGGTGTATCCGAGAGCCTCTATTATACTTTTATACTATTTGTAGTCTTTGCCCAAGAAATTGGAAAATTATAACAAATCCTGTTATAAATTCTACTTCAAGTCTAGCTAATTCTTCTATTAATGGTGTAGGATTTTCATCACATTCCCATCCTCAAGACATGGACATTTTTTTGACTCTTAAGCGGGTTCATGGGGAAGAAAAGACTACTGCTACTCCACCAAGTAAGACAATAACAAGGAAAACAAGGAAAGGGGCCAAATTAGATGAGAGCACTCAAGAATATAGAACTATTGAATGCCCTCTACTAGTAAAGAATAAATCAATTAAGGAGCATGTTGCTGAAATCCCCCACTCTTCTCTATTTCCTGCTCATCCTAAGATTCCTTTAGTACCTGAAGAGTTTTCCCCTCAAGCAGACTCTCCCTAACACGTTTCTAATCCCTTGTCGCCAGAGAATCCTACAGAAACAATCCCTTTAATTTACTTGGTTGTTGTTCCCCTTAAGCACAAGATGCTACCTCTTCTAAATTAGGAAGTAACTTTCCTTGGCAATCTCTTTTGGAGTCAGTGACAAGTCCCCCATCTCTTAGCTCCATTATTCAACAACAATTAAGCTTGCTACCTCTATAGTTAATAGAAGCTTTCTCTTCTTACCTTATGTCTGATTATTCTGAGGGTCCTCTAGCACTTGTGGTTGAAGTCTCAAAGATCATTTCTATCTATCATGGTCTTTGGAGTGGGGCTCTCATGGAAGCTGATAGGCATTACAACAACAAGATAGCATGTTTAGAAAGATCCGTAAAATCTAGTTAAGACACTTTGGATGAACTTTGCCAAAAATATCAAGAATCAAGCAATTTAATTGCAAGATTATATACACAGATCACAACCCTGAAGGGTAAGCTTGGGGATGCTCAGACTGAATATGAGCGATATAAGGGGGAGGTCCATCACTTGAAGGGTGAAAAGTCTGTCTTAGAGGAAAAGCTTAAGGCGCAAAAAGAAAGTCACAAGGTAGAGTTGGAGAGGCTAAGTCAATCTCATGAGGAAACTTTCAGAAAGTTTCAATCTCATAAGAATCTTATCGAGGTCATACCAGAATGGAGGATGATTTTGATTCTGTACACCCAAGTTCCTATAGGTCCTCTTGATCTTAAGAGAGTAGACTTGAAATGTGTGAAGGACATCTCTATTGATTCTCTTAGTTTTAACATTTATCACCTAGAGGGCGAAGAATGGAAATATCTCTAAGGGAATTGGAATAATCAAACGAACTTATCATTCCTCGCACGCTGATTGTAGAAAAACATGATAAGGGTTTAACATCTAAGGGCCAGAATCCTATAGATCCTCTTTTAGCTGCACCCACTAATCAAGCTAATAAAGGTGGGGATGGAAATTCCTTTTGTATTATATCTTTCATTTTATTGTCTGTTATATCATGTAACATCATTTCTTTCATTTTAATGAATCGATCCTTTTACCTTACTTTTATCTCTTTACTTCATCATTATTTCTCATCATTAAACTATTATTAATACATAAGTCAAATTATGAAATATTTTCAACATACATGAGAGACTAAGCCAGGCTCGGCGTATTATGCATATAGGGCTTCTTCATTTTCTTGATCTAAGAACTGGTTAAACCAAAACTATGATACCAACCCGACCAGATTCATCGGGTCCAGATCTTTGGTGTTACTAGATGATACAAAGCATTTAACAAAAACAATTTACAATTCTCATTTATTTTAAATTTGTTATTAGAAGTCAAAAAGAAAAACTTAATTTGAAAACTTAAAGTGAAATATGTTTTAAACAACTTATTACAGCATATTTTATTCGAACCTTTACAAGTTATAAATTTATTCAAGACAAAATCAAAAGGTAAATTTTAAGATTGTGCCACAATCCTCTGTATGCATAATAGCCCAATCCGCCACCAACTTGGCGTACTCCTAGCATTATCTCTCGGTGAGAAGCCTCTTCTCAACGAACCTGAAAAGAATGACAACCATGTAAGTAAAAACGTACTTAGTTAGCTCATTAACCATGCCTTGACGAAGGCCTAATAATATTGTAAAAATTTCTATGAGTCAGCTTCTATTTTGCATCATTTATTACGATTGATACCAAATGATCTTACCGCTCTTGTATACGCTAGTTATCATACCTTGTTATACTTAATCTTTCATATTTAATTTATTAGAGGATTCTTCCTATTGCTTCATAATTCTCTTGTCCACAACACTTTCTTAACAAAATATACGTTTAGAAACCACCTCCAACAATCCATAACTTAACTCATTTTCTTTTTTCAAACAATTTCTTACTGACATTGTCTTGGGTGGATACATGCATATAGTGGATACTTACACGGATTTTCTGTACTATTGATTCACACTCAGACATACCCTGATTCAATTCTATTCACATACTTATACTGATAATTCATTGCAAATAATGTCCACATAACCCATACTTGCTATATCAGGATATTATAATTCAAATTAGCACTGACTTAGAACCGGAATAATTTTGAAGAAGATATGATACATGTAACACCCCTAACCCATATCTGTTGCAGAATTTGGTTTACAGAGTATTACAGTACAATTGGAAACAATTAAATTTAAATAGAAACAATTAATCAATTCTAAATAAAATAAAAAAATACATTACATCTATAATAAAAATACACTTACGGTCCTAAACCGAGCCTATGGGGCCCTAAAAATAGTTTAAGAACAATATGGGATCAAATTGAAACAAATCAGAAAATTTCAGAAAAACTTGAAAATTTGGAAAACAGGGGTCACACGACCGTGTGACATAGCCTAGACCATGTGAGCATTCAAAGTCAAGACACATGGTCGTGTCCCAACCCATGTGTCCGCCCGTGTGAGTACTCGAAATAAGGCCACAAGGCCATGTCGTACTTGTGTTGCAAACCGTGTGAATCCTGTACCTCAAAATAATAAGACATACAACCTTGTTGTGTGACTGTGAATGACACACGGCCTTGTGTACCTAAAATTTGCTTTCAAAGTAAGGTATTTCAACCCCAATTCCTTAAATACCAAGCCATACAATAACCAGCTATAAACATGCCTTCAAACACCTATAATTGAATCTAAAACATACATATTTCCTATAATTTACGTGTCTAACCAATGTACCCTCATTGACACTACAAAGTATATACATATACACTAAATATTCATCTAAAACATCATTAACATATGAACTTGTTCCATCTACAATAATTCTTTTAAAGTTCTAAATACCAAATCACTAGCACAAAGCAACCAAATAAGTCCACATTATAAGTTGTCTATCTTATAAACACTTCATACCTTTATAACCATAAAATTTACCAAATCCAAAATTATCTATCAACCAAAAGCAAAACGTTACCATACCACAAAAGACCGTCAAGATACAAAAATGGCCAAAACTATTGCATTATAACCTAGGTACATGCCAAAACAAACGTAAAGACCATTCACCAACATTTGAAGTTGGGATCATCACTGGATGCTAAGTTGATATCAGTTCTACTAGGTACCTAACTTGCATACAAGAAAACAGCGTACCCTGAGTATAACTTAGTGGTGCTTCCATAATCAGAGTATTAAACCATGGTACAAGATATTCACTTACTTAACTAAAATGCAACTCCAGTAATGTAAGGAAACATAAATCTATTACTTCAATTCAAACTTAATGAATTTCATGTATACATTTCCATTTAAACATTTGTTATAATATACAAAATTCAATTCTATCATTATTTCTATTATCATTTCCAATTTCACCATTTTTTCTTTATTTTTGCCTATTAACATGACTTGGACTCGGACTCAGATACGCAGATCCAACCAACACACCAAATTTGGCACCATGTGCTTGATAGAATAATCTATAAAAACAAATTGTGCTCTGCGTTGGTTGATAAAATCGACAAATGGGTGCCCAGCACTCCCTGACATAGTCGTAAAACTCTAAACTCTTCCGATCCTATGGCATGCCAATTATACCTGACCATACCCGAACAGTTAATAAAGTAACATAATTTTCAATTCAATTCATAATTCAATTCCCCAATTTCATAATACAAATTCATCAATCCAAATAATTTAATCATTTGAATATTTGCTCATAGAAACATCTTTTCTTTCCATAAAAAAATTAATATCAATTTCAATAGTACTCAACACAATCCCAATCACAAGTAACCAAATCAACCATTTCAAACATATCACATTAAATCAACTTGTAACTTACCTTAACTCACCATATAATGTAAATGCTCAATAAAACAATTTAAATAGTTTAGATTATAGAAACACACACTGTAATTTTCGAGCTACTAGTTGATAGTATTGCCTTTTCCTTTCTTACTCGAGGACTCCGACTCAACATTAGCTAGGAGTTAAATAGATATAATAAATTAACATTTTACATACCATTTCATATTTAATTAGAAATTTTATACTACTTTAACATGAATTTCAATTTATTCCTTAAAACTTGTACTAAGATAGTACTAACATAATTTATCAAAAATCCTCCCAACATTACACCAAATTTTCCTAGAGTCCCTATAGGACTTCCTATTACTCGATTAAACCCCTAATTTTGAATTTACATATAATTTAGTCCCTAATGCAAAATTTCATGAATTAACTTTACAAAGTACTCTCATTTAACTTCCAACCTTAAAATCTATCAAAACAACACCAAAAACTTTAATTTTTATATGATGGCAACTTCCATAATTTTAACTATTCTAAAAATTCCAACATGTGTAAGTTAGCTTATGATCTTAAGGTTCCAAAAATATAAAATTTATGCAAAAAGGACCAAATTTTAATAACAAATTTGAGCTTCGAAAGTTAAAGATTAATGGCCAAATATGCTTATTCTCTTTCTCAAGTTCAACATGCAAGATAATGAACTTAAAACTTTTTTTTTCTTTCTATTTTACACTAAGCTATTTGTTTCATATATTTTATTATTTCATTATCATTTTTTTAAATATAATTTACTAACTTATAATATAACTAACATATAATATATATAATACCCTATAATCGTCCACTATCAAAACCTATTTAATAATGGTCTATTTATTTAAAAGTCCCTTAATCTAATCCCACTTTGTAATTTAATAATAATTACTACTTTTATCACTAACCACATTTAGCCTAGTACTTAAAGTAAAGCCCTATTTCCACAAAATTACCAAAATGAATTCCAATTCACTTTCAAGATAACTCCATAATTAGTCACTAACGATAAGTACGAATCCAGTTTATAGAAACGGGGTTCCGAAACTACACTTTTTGACACCACTGACTCTTAGGTCATTACAATACCCCTTACTTTTCATACTTACAAATCATTATAACAGACACCTTTCTTGTCATATAGATAAACATCTCTTTTTTCATGGAGAATCTTTAAGACTTTATTTAATTCTTATTCCAGAGTATATCAATACCTTGTCTTAGTTACAATTGTTACAGAACTAATATAACCTACTCATATTTTACCAACAAGACAAACATTCAGATTCATGGCTTACCAAATATTCTAGATAGCTCATGCTAGATAGACTTAGCAGAATACATCATATCGAATATTCGATAGAGCATGCCACTAAAATGATCCTTTGATGATTCGCCATAAAGGCTTTTTCTTTCATGATTAATCACGAAGGTTTTTCTTTCATGGCATGTTTATGATATGGATTTGCCTAAACTCACGTTATGTAAGGTTTTCCCATCATCGTCCTAGGACACGCAGAGAATCCCATTGGGTAATCACCATCCTTTAGTTCCTTTTAAAGAGAGCCATGGCCATAGACTTTCAATTTTAGAGTTTGTGTTTAAAGTCCCAACGGACCCTTTTTGAAAACTCAGTGGAGAACTGTAACATGTAGGTTTATGTAAGTGTGCACAGTCGTTACCAAGTAATAAGTAAGTATCGAGTTATCGTCTCCACAGGGATTGTATTTGTGTTAAATCACTTAATTGTAAAATTACACTAACAACTTGGTAAATAAAAACACAATATGGTTGAGAAGTGATGATTAAAATTAAACTAAATGCAACAATCCCTAATGCAAATTATCCTAAGTATGCAAACTATATGAATGAAATAGATTTTAGCAAAATTAAACACAATTTGCAACAATTATAACATAAATAAATTAGGACAATTACTCTAATTAAACTCAATTTATTATCAACATGCTTAATAACATTCGAAAAAACATTCCATGGCAACTCGATCTTTCATGAGTTTGGAAACCATATTAGGTCCTTTTAGAATCCTTTACTTAGTAAATACGCATTCTACTGATCCTTATTTACTAAGGGTTTCTTACCATTCGTGTGAGGTAACAGGGACATGTTAGGTTTGAAACAGTTTAATCACACAAATTTAAAAACTATGCAGATAACAGAGCTTGGTTAGAGTTGTTATGCAACCTGCAATTTAATTGGGTTAAGATCTAAGTTGAGTATGCACATTTCAATTATGCGTCCACTAGTCGTCGTCTTGTTAGGATCGCTGTAACACCCCGTACCCGAGACCGTCGCCGGAGTCGGACACGAGGGGTTAAAGGGCTTAATCCACTTACTTGCACAGTTCATTTTAAAAATTTCCAGACAGCTGGCTAACTGAATCACTGTCACCTTAAAAATAATATCTTGAGTTCCACAACTCGAAAATCAGTTTTGTGATTTTTCCCTGAAACTAGACTCAAATATGAATCTACAAATTTTTTTCTAGAATTTTTGGTCAGGCCAATTAGTACAGTTTATTAGTTAAAGTCTCCCATGTTACAGGGATCGGCTACACTGACCTTTGCGCATTACGACTTGGATATTTCCCTGTAAAGCGCTTCAATACTGATTCCATTTGTTTCTACAGAAACTAGACTCGAAAAGAAATCTGTACATATATGGCATGACTTCTAATTATCTCTGGTCAATTTATAATGAATTTCCAAAGTTGGAACAGGGACTCCGGAAACCATTCTGGCCCTGTCTCACGAAAACTTAAATATCTCTTAACATACTATTCATAAGATCATTTCGTTACTTTCCTATGAAAATAGACTCGTCAAGGTTCGTTTACATAATTTATTCACTATTTAATTCCATTCCTACTATTTTTAGTGATTTTTCACATTCACATCACTGCAGCTGTCAGCATCTGTCTTTAAGGTAGGCTTTACCTATTGCATAGTTCCCATGATTCAACTAGCCCTTTAACATATATAGCACAAAATATGATCATGATTAACCATCCCAATGGCTAATCGTTTCCAAACATTTCCATACCTCTTAATGAACAACATACAAATGATTATAATACCATGCCCAAAGTGTATATAAGCCATTTTCGCATGGCTATCCAAATTTATACAAAACCAAAGGGGTATGTGACCAATAACAAGAAGGGTAGTCCTATACATGCCATTTCAAAGTTCAACCAAAAGTATACCAAAAAGGAGCTTTGATAGTGTGGGCGACTTAGACTTCAAAATCCCGAGTCCGATAGCTGAAGAACCAAAATATATAAAACAAAGAATCAAAGAAATGGAGTAAGCATTAAATGCTTAGTAAGTTTTGAGCAAGGAATTTAGACACAACCAAAGTATAGCATTCATGTAGCTAAACAGATAATTTCATATGCACAAATTCTCAATATAATACTTACTTCACATTACCAACCCTTATATTCATACACAAAGATCAACTTAGCCAAAGGCCGGTAGTTCATTTATCAACTGAGCGAATACTTATTTGTAAGGGCTCAACTAATTCAAAGCACATACGAAACATACCTCAAAGTTGGGATGTTACAAGCATATTAACTAAAATTTTTACAGCAAGATCATTCATTCTCGAATCACGTACCTTCGGAATTTAACCGGATATAGCTACTCGTTCAAATGCCTTCGGGACATAGCCCGGTTATAGTAACTCGCACAAATGCCTTCGGGACTTAACCCGGATTTAGTAACTCGCACCAATGCCTTCGGGCTTAGCTCGGAATTAGTAACTCGCACAAATGCCTTCGGATCTTAGTCCGGATTTGTAACACCCCGAACCTGAGACCATTGCCGGTGTCGGACACGAGGGGTTAACAAGCCAAGTTCACATGGTTTGCCCACCAATTTGACATTTCCAGTCAGGCTGGAAGACTGCATCACCGTCGCCTTAAAAATCATATCTCGAGTTTCAAAACTCGAAAACTGGTTTCGTAAATTTTCCTGAATTTTGACTCATATATCCATCCATGGATTTATTTCTAGAATTTTGGATGGGCCAATTGGTACAGTTTATTAGTTAAAGTCACCCATGTTACAGGGATCGACTGCTCTGACCTTCGCGCGGTATAACTTGAATATCTCTCTGTACAGGGCTTTAATGCTGGTGTCGTTTGTTTCTAATGAAACTAGACTCAAAATGGAATCTGTACATATAAGGTATGTCGCCTAATTCTTTCTGTATAATTTATAGTAAATTTTAAAGTTGCGACAGGGAACCCAGAAACCGTTCTGGCCCTGTCTCACAATAGCATTAATATCTCTTAACATGTAACTCCTATGACCATTTCGTTTCTTCCATATGAAAATAGACTCATCAAGGTTCATTTACATAGCTTATTCACTATTTAATTCCATTTCTACGAATTTTGGTGATTTTTCACATTCACGTCACTGCAGCTGGCAGCATCTGTTTTAAGGTAGGTCTTACCTATTTGGTAGTCTCCATGAACCAACTAGTCTTTGCCATACATAGGTTCATATATGATCATTTTAACCATGCCAATGGCTGATCATATGACCAACATTCCCATTTCCAAGCCATAGCCACATCATGACACCAAATATATACATACAAACCACAATTATTCTAAGTTCATGTTCCCTTTTCGAGCCATTTTCGCATGGCCGTACATACTTACATCACCACATATTTAACAAACAAGGGTAGTCCTATACATGCCATTTCAAGTTCAACCAAGAATTTATACCAAAATGGGGGCTTGATAGTGTGGATGACTTCGACTTCAACGATCCCGAATCCGATTGCTATCGAGCGAAATCTAGAAAACTGAGAGCCAAAGCAGCGGAGTAAGCATTTTTATGCTTAGTAAGTCTCAAGGAATATAATCAACTCTAATTACAGCAATACATTCACATAGTTAAATGCATCATTTCATTAATGCGCATTCACATAATCATACTTACTTTACCATCCCAACTCTTATGTTCATACACAAATAACGGCTTCATTAAGGCCGATAACTCGCTCCATCATAGGAGCGGATATTCATACGCCTTACTCCTAGCGCAAAAAGCACACCGCACTTACCTTATCATTGGGAAATTTCACAAGTGCATTAGCTGAAATTTTCCAGCAAGCTCATAATTTTCAAATCACATACCTTCGAGTTTATCCGGATGTCGGTACTCGTTCAATCGCCTTGGGACATAGCCCGGTTATGGTAACCCGCACCAAGGCCAACGGACTTTACCCGGATATCACGATTTGCACAAATGCCTTGGTCTTAGCCGGATTTAACAACTTGCACGAATGCCTTGGTCTTAGCCCGGATATAGCTACTAGCACAATTGCCTTGGTCTTAACCCGGATATAAATTTCAGCATAATTGTCTTCGGGCTTAGCCGGATATCATTCAATTTCTCATGCACACATACATCAATAATCATTGGACATACATATTTCATTTTCGTTACTAAGGCTCAAACACAATTATAATCATTAGCATATTCGCCTTCGGGACTTAGCCGGGTGGAATTCAAATACTCATACACACATGATCAATAATCATACACATCCATGTTTCATCTTACATAATTCAAGTAAGATCACTTCTTGAGGACTTACCTCGGATGTTGTCGAACGGCTTTTTTGGCTATTCGATCACCTTTTCCTTCCCTTGTCCAATTGTGGCCCTCTTAGCTCTTGAGCTAATTCAAACAAATTCAATTTATTAAAACCTCATTGTGCTTGCTTATGGCGAATATGACAAGGATTTTAAATGGTCATATGGCCACTCTTTAGCTTGAATACACAATGGTCATGCACATTTTATACTACATCAAGCAATTCAATACAATTTATTTGAGCATCAAGGAAATGCTAAGGCCTTCAATAGGCTACCCAAGGCCGAATATTCATGTACATGTTGAGGCCAATTATGCACTTAATACCTCACAAAAACAGCATGCATTTTACTAGTTAATGCTTTGCATATTGTGGCTCAAAACTTATAATATAGCATCAAGCACTTATATGTGTGCTAGGTCGAATTGTGCTTGAAATTTCACAATTATTCTTCAACATCTTCTTCTTTAAACCAACTTATTCATCACTTACTTCATAGCCAAAACATCATGTGCAAACATATATATACAATATGAGCATGGCCGAATTTTCAAGGTGTCCATAGCCATCCAAAATACAAATTTTAACTAACATGCAAGAAGCATGAACCATGCTCATGAATGGCCGAATATGACAATCATGCTCCTTTTCAACTTCAATCATGATAAATCAAAAGAAGGCTCAAAATCTTGCTCAAGAGTAGACAATCCATCATTGCATGCATCATCATCAAGCTTCACACTTAGCATGCAATGGCTTTATCACCATAACAACTTTGGCCAAATACCATTTCCATGGCTTAACAAAGATTTGAGCCATGGCTAACATGCACATCAAGTTAGCAACCAAAACATGCATGAAACTCCTAACACAACCTCATACATACCTTAATCTTGATGCAAACTTGGCCAAATCTCCTTCTAGATCTCTTCCAAACCAAGCATGAAGCAAAAATCCTCCTTCTTCCTTAGTTTTGGCTCAAAGAAAGGATGAACAAAATTTTTTCTTTCCTTCTCTACAACTCACGGCAATGGGGGGATTACCACACTCACACACATTTTTTTTCATTTTTTATCACCCATACACCTTTGTTTATTATTTCACCCTAATGCACCAACAAAACATGTTTCATGACATGTTTAGCCCATCCTCCCTTGTCATGGCCGGCCACCACCTATAAAGGGGAATTTGACATGCAAGTCCATTATTTTGCATGCATGCTTTAATTAGTCATCACACATTTCCTATCATACTTTCAAAGTTCATTACTAAGTCCTTTCTTGTGGAATTCACCCTTATAACACTAAATCAATCGTCATAAAATGTCATACATGAGCACACACATATTATAGGCATCAAAATAAATTTTAATTATTTTTATGCCTCGGTTTTGTGGTCCCGAGACCACCTTCCGACTAGGGTCAATTTTGGGCTGTCACAACTCTCCCCACTTAAGAAATTTTCGCCCCGAAAATCTTACCGTAAATAGGTTTGGATATCGCTCTTTCATAGAGTTCTCGGTCTCCCAAGTAGCTTCTTCTATCCGTGCTTGAGCCATAACACTTTTACTAGCGGAACCCGCTTGTTTCACAACTCTTTCACTTCTCGTGATAGGATACGAATCGGTTCTTCCTCATAACTCATATTAGCTTGAATTTCAATTTCGATGGACTAATCACGTGCGATGGATCGGATCTATAGCGTCGAAGCATCAAACGTGAAAGACATCGTGAACCTTTTCGAGTTCGGGGGCAAAATTAGACGATATGCCTTTGGACCGACTCGCCGGATATCTCATATGGTCCAATGAACCTCGGCTCAACTTGCCCTTACTACCGAATCGAGTATCTTTTTCCAAGGCGAAACCTTAAGAAACAATTTATCTCCCACCGATACTCAATGTCCTTTCGTTTCAAATCCGCGACGACTTTCGACGATCGGAGGCTATTTTCAGACTTTCACGGATTACTTTTACTTCTCATTCAGCATCTTTAATCAAATCCACTCCAAAATTTTGTTTTCACCGAGCTCGGTCCAAAACAATGGTGTACGGCATTTACGCCGCACAAAGCCTCGTAAGGTGCCATCTTAATACTTGATTGAAAACTATTGTTGTGCTTAATTCAATCAAAGGTAGGTACCATTCCATGAACCATCGAACTCGAGGATGCAACATCTCAACATATCCTCAAGTATCCGAATTATCCGCCGGATTGACCATCGGTTTGGGGGTGAAAGGCGGTCTTGAAATGCAACTTGGTACCCAAAGCTTCTTGCAATTTCTTCCAAAATCGCGAGGTGAACCTCGGATCTCTATCCGACACAACAGTAAATCGATACCCGTGTAATCTCACAATCGAGAAACGCATAATTCAGCTAGTTTATCTAATGAAAATCCGTGACGACAGGATAAAGTGAGCCGACTTAGTCAATCTATCAACAACAACCCAAATCGCATCCTTCTTACTTGTCGACAATGGCGGTCCGGACACAAAGTCCATTGTGACTCAATCCCATTTCCACTCGGGTATCGTGATCGGTGAAGTAATCTCAAGGCACTTGATGTTCCGCTTTCACTTGTTGACATATTAAACATCTCAAACAAAATCGAGATGTCTCGTTTCATACCATGCCACCAAAACCGACGTTTCAAATCGTTGTACATCTTCGTACTCTCGGGTGGATTGCCATTCGGCTACAATGGGCTTCATTTGAATTATCGAAATGAGTTCAATTCTTTGGGACACACCGACGACTTTTGAACCTCAAACAATCGTCATCGTCGATTTGAAACTCCGAGTCCTTGTTCGAACACACGCAGCCCATTTTGCAACCAACTCGTCGTCGACTTTCGAGCTTCTCGAATTTGGTGTGTCAATAATGGTTTGGCTTTCAATTCAGCCACTAACACACCGTCGGATCGGACGGACAAGTGCACATTCATCGCTCGTAAAGTGAATAACGATTTACGACTCAAGGCATCCGCAACCATATTCGCCTTTCCGGGTGATAGTCAATGATCACTCATAATCCTTTAACAGCTCGAGCCAACGTCTTTGTCGCAGATTTAAGTCTCTTTGGGTCATCAAATATTTGAGACTTTTGTGATCCGAGTATACATGGCACCTTTCACCAAATAAGTAATGTCGCCAAATCTTTAAGGCGAATACGATGGCGGCACTCGAGATCATGAGTTGGATAATTTTTCTCATGTGGCTTTAATTGCCTCGACGACAGGCCACAACTCGACCTTCTTGCATTAATACGCAACCTAACCCAAGTAGAGAGGCGTCGCTATAGATGACAAACTCCTTGCGGACTCGGGTTGCACTAGAATTGGGGCTTCATCAAATAAGTTTTCAGTTGATCGAAACTTTTTGGCATTTCTCCATCCATTCAACTTAACGTCCTTTTGGAGAAGCCGTCATCGGCGTGGCTATCGTTGAGAAGCCTTTACAAATCGTCGGTAATAACCTAAGAAGCCCCAAAAAGCTCGAACCTCAAGAATATTTCTGAGGCTTCCAATTAAGTATGGCTGAAATTTTATTGAATTCGACTCGAATACCCGATGCGAGATACCACATGACCCAATAAGCTAACCTCTCTTAACCGTAACTCACACTTGCTGAACTTAGCATATAATTGCTTGTCCCGTAAAATTTGCAAGACTAACCGCGGTGTTCAAGATGTTCGGTCTCATTTCTTGAATAGACCAAGATGTCATCAATGAACACGACTACTGAATCGATCCAAATATGGTCTAAAGATCCGATTCATTAAATCCATAAATACCGTAGGGCATTAGTGAGCCCAAACGGCATCACTAGGAACTCATAGTGACCATATCTCGCTCAAGGCGGTCTTGGGCACGTCCGAATCTCGGATTCGCAATTGATAGTAGCCCGATCTCAAATCTATTTTCGAGAACACCGAGGCTCCCTTCAGTTGGTCGAACAAGTCGTCAATACGTGGCAACGGATATTTGTTCTTTATCGTCGCTTTATTAAGTCAAGATAGTCGATGCACACCGCATGGTTCCATCCTTCTTTTCACGAACAACACCGGCGCACCCTAAGGCGAAAAACTCTAGGCGAGCAAAACCTCTATCCACCAATTCTTGCAACCGAAGCTTCCAACTCCTTTAATTCCGTTGGTGCCATACGACACGGAGCTATCGAAATTGAGTGGTACCGGTACCAATTCGATGCCAAATTCTATTTCCGAACAGTGGTAAACCCGCAATTCTTCAGGAAAACATCCGGTATTCACAAACCACGCACAGATTCGGGTTTCTTTTTCGATTCCTTGTCATCGAGCACGACGCTGTGCACGCCGCACTCTTTTCTTACATACTTTCGGGCCAACATTGCGATATTACGGTGGCAACCCTTTAAGTCCGTAGACTTAACCCGAATTATCTCGTTATTCGCGCACCTCAAATCGATAGTCTTGCTTTTGCAATTTACGACCGCATCGTGCATGGTCAACCCATCCAAACCAAGAATAACATTGAATTCATCGAACGGCAAAAGCATCAAGTCCGCCGGAAACAAGAACCTCGAACACTAGGAGACTTTTCTTGCACACTTTGTTGACAAGCACGTAATGACCCAAGGGTTTGACACCGGATTACAAACTCAAGAGACTCAATAGGCAAAGTCTTATGGATGCTAAGGTTTCACATATATAAGATTGAGTAGAACCGGGGTCAATCAATGCAATCACTTTAGTATTGAAAAGGGTGAAAGCACCAGTAATGACATCCGGAGAGGCAAGATCCTCGCGCGCGCGTATGGCATAAGTCCTCGCAGGAGCACGAGCCTCGGATCGATGGTAGCATCTCTAGATCCTCTCGACCGCCACCGACATTGCCCATATTTCTAGGTGGCCTACCTCGGCAATGGTAGCACCCGAGTTTCCACTCGACTCACATTCTGCTCAAGCTTCCTCGGGCAATCCTTCCTAAAGTGGTCGGCCGATCCACACTTATAGCAGGAGTGATCACGAAACCAACAGCTCCCGAATGCCATTTGCCACAATGTTGACACTCCGCCTCTCTCGGCGATCATTTCCACCATTAGCGATCAAGTGACTCGTGTGGTCACAGGGGTCGATCGCGTCCTCGTCTAAAAAGCCCAAAGCGCCTCTAGACCGGTTCACATCATCTCGAAATCTCTTGATTGCTGTTGAAGAGACTTTCCGAGGACCTCTTCGAATTCTCCAGTCCCACATCGCCTTTTTGTTTCTCCTTTCTAAGCTCTTCGACTTTACAAGCTCGCTCAACAAGTACTACGATCTCGTATTTCGAGAATGCCAACGAACATCCTTATATCATCATTCAGCCCATCCTCAAGCATTTACACATAATAGCTTCGGACGAAATGCATTCTCGCGTGTATCGGCTAAGCCTCACAAATTTTCGTTCATAGTCGGTAACCGACATAGAACCTTGCTTAAGATCAAGAAATTCCCAAGTCACTTGCTCTCTAGGTACCACGAAGTCGAGTACTCCACCAATAGTAGGTGGAATCACGTAGCAAGGAGATGGTACACTTTAAGCATTCATCGGTGTACAAGATAGCTCATCGAGCACCGGATAGTGTTGTCCAACCGAAATTCAGCTCGTTCGGCATCATCATCATCCGTAGCTTTAAATTCAGTGGCCCCATGTTTTCGGATCCTATCGATCGGGGCTTACTTGACCTTATTTGGTCGATTACGGAGGTATTGTAGGTGCGGGGTTGCATTTGTCGGGAATGGAGGTCGTGGGACAGCCGTGTTAGTTCGAATGTATTGATTAAACCATTCGCTCATCACACTATAAAAGGCTTGCCTAGCCTCATCATTCGGATTGCTGGCCATAGGTTGAGAGTCCGCCGCATCGTCCCTTGTGCGGGAGCAGCGCCACACTCTCCACATCATCAGCTATTGCTCGGTTGGGATCGGGACCCATTGCTATAAACAAACTCAAAGTCAAATTGTCGAAATCACCACACTATCGATTCATCATTTAATGGCATGTATAGCTAGACCCCAAACACCTCACGGTAGTCCTAGAATCGACTAAACCGTGGCTCGATACCATAAAATTGTAACACCCGAACCGAGACCATTGCGGTGTGTCGGACACGAGGGTTAACAAGCCAAGTTCACATGGTTTGCCCACCAATTTGACATTTCCAGTCAGGCTGGAAGACTGCATCACCGTCGCCTTAAAAATCATATCTCGAGTTTCAAAACTCGAAAACTGGTTTCGTAAATTTTCCCTGAATTTTGACTCATATATCCATCCATGGATTTATTTCTAGAATTTTGGATGGGCCAATTGGTACAGTTTATTAGTTAAAGTCACCCATGTTACAGGGATCGACTGCTCTGACCTTTGCGCGGTATAACTTGAATATCTCTCTGTACAGGGCTTTAATGCTGGTGTCGTTTGTTTCTAATGAAACTAGACTCAAAATGGAATCTGTACATATAAGGTATGTCGCCTAATTCTTTCTGTATAATTTATAGTAAATTTTAAAGTTGCGACAGGGAACCCAGAAACCGTTCTGGCCCTGTCTCACAATAGCATTAATATCTCTTAACATGTAACTCCTATGACCATTTCGTTTCTTCCATATGAAAATAGACTCATCAAGGTTCATTTACATAGCTTATTCACTATTTAATTCCATTTCTACGAATTTTGGTGATTTTTCACATTCACGTCACTGCAGCTGGCAGCATCTGTTTTAAGGTAGGTCTTACCTATTTGGTAGTCTCCATGAACCAACTAGTCTTTGCCATACATAGGTTCATATATGATCATTTTAACCATGCCAATGGCTGATCATATGACCAACATTCCCATTTCCAAGCCATAGCCACATCATGACACCAAATATATACATACAAACCACAATTATTCTAAGTTCATGTTCCCTTTTCGAGCCATTTTCGCATGGCCGTACATACTTACATCACCACATATTTAACAAACAAGGGGTAGTCCTATACATGCCATTTCAAGTTCAACCAAGAATTTATACCAAAATGGGGGCTTGATAGTGTGGATGACTTCGACTTCAACGATCCCGAATCCGATTGCTATCGAGCGAAATCTAGAAAACTGAGAGCCAAAGCAAATGAGTAAGCATTTTTATGCTTAGTAAGTCTCAAGGAATATAATCAACTCTAATTACAGCAATACATTCACATAGTTAAATGCATCATTTCATTAATGCGCATTCACATAATCATACTTACTTTACCATCCCAACTCTTATGTTCATACACAAATAACGGCTTCATTAAGGCCGATAACTCGCTCCATCATAGGAGCGGATATTCATACGCCTTACTCCTAGCGCAGCAGCACACCGCACTTACCTTATCATTGGGAAATTTCACAAGTGCATTAGCTGAAATTTTCCAGCAAGCTCATAATTTTCAAATCACATACCTTCGAGTTTATCCGGATGTCGGTACTCGTTCAATCGCCTTCGGGACATAGCCCGGTTATGGTAACCCGCACCAAGGCCAACGGGACTTTACCCGGATATCACGATTTGCACAAATGCCTTCGGGTCTTAGCCCGGATTTAACAACTTGCACGAATGCCTTCGGTCTTAGCCCGGATATAGCTACTAGCACAATTGCCTTCGGGTCTTAACCCGGATATAAATTTCAGCATAATTGTCTTCGGGGCTTAGCCCGGATATCATTCAATTTCTCATGCACACATACATCAATAATCATTGGACATACATATTTCATTTTCGTTACTAAGGCTCAAACACAATTATAATCATTAGCATATTCGCCTTCGGGACTTAGCCCGGGTGGAATTCAAATACTCATACACACATGATCAATAATCATACACATCCATGTTTCATCTTACATAATTCAAGTAAGATCACTTCTTGAGGACTTACCTCGGATGTTGTCGAACGGCTTTTTTGGCTATTCGATCACCTTTTCCTTCCCCTTGTCCAATTGTGGCCCTCTTAGCTCTTGAGCTAATTCAAACAAATTCAATTTATTAAAACCTCATTGTGCTTGCTTATGGCCGAATATGACAAGGATTTTAAATGGTCATATGGCCACTCTTTAGCTTGAATACACAATGGTCATGCACATTTTATACTACATCAAGCAATTCAATACAATTTATTTGAGCATCAAGGAAATGCTAAGGCCTTCAATAGGCTACCCAAGGCCGAATATTCATGTACATGTTGAGGCCAATTATGCACTTAATACCTCACAAAAACAGCATGCATTTTACTAGTTAATGCTTTGCATATTGTGGCTCAAAACTTATAATATAGCATCAAGCACTTATATGTGTGCTAGGCGAATTGTGCTTGAAATTTCACAATTATTCTTCAACATCTTCTTCTTTAAACCAACTTATTCATCACTTACTTCATAGCCAAAACATCATGTGCAAACATATATATACAATATGAGCATGGCCGAATTTTCAAGGTGTCCATAGCCATCCAAAAATACAAATTTTAACTAACATGCAAGAAGCATGAACCATGCTCATGAATGGCCGAATATGACAATCATGCTCCTTTTCAACTTCAATCATGATAAATCAAAAAGAAGGCTCAAAATCTTGCTCAAGAGTAGACAATCCATCATTGCATGCATCATCATCAAGCTTCACACTTAGCATGCAATGGCTTTATCACCATAACAACTTTGGCCAAATACCATTTCCATGGCTTAACAAAGATTTGAGCCATGGCTAACATGCACATCAAGTTAGCAACCAAAACATGCATGAAACTCCTAACACAACCTCATACATACCTTAATCTTGATGCAAACTTGGCCAAATCTCCTTCTAGATCTCTTCCAAACCAAGCATGAAGCAAAATCCTCCTTCTTCCTTAGTTTTGGCTCAAAGAAAGGATGAACAAAATTTTTTCTTTCCTTCTCTACAACTCACGGCAATGGGGGATTACCACACTCACACACATTTTTTTTCATTTTTTATCACCCATACACCTTTGTTTATTATTTCACCCTAATGCACCAACAAAACATGTTTCATGACATGTTTAGCCCATCCTCCCTTGTCATGGCCGCCACCACCTATAAAGGGGGAATTTGACATGCAAGTCCATTATTTTGCATGCATGCTTTAATTAGTCATCACACATTTCCTATCATACTTTCAAAGTTCATTACTAAGTCCTTTCTTGTGGAATTCACCCTTATAACACTAAATCAATCGTCATAAAATGTCATACATGAGCACACACATATTATAGGCATCAAAATAAATTTTTAATTATTTTTATGCCTCGGTTTTGTGGTCCCGAGACCACCTTCCGACTAGGGTCAATTTTGGGCTGTCACAGGATTAGTCACTTAGCACAAAGCCTTCGGGACTTAGCCCGGACATCATTCGAATAACATGCACATTTATCAACAAATCATGACACATTCGTATTTCATTTTCATTAGCCAAACTCAAACACAAGACACTTATCACACTTGCAATTTCGGCTCAATAGCCACACACAAAGAGCATGATTTTGATTTGCTTAAAACATGATCTAATCAAATCATAAACTAAGTTCTATTACTCAAAAACTTACCTCGGATGTTGTCGAACGATTTCGATGGCTATTCGACCACTTTTTCCTTCCCTTTATCAGATTTAGATCCCCTTTGCTCTTGAGCTTAATTAAACAAATAAATTGATTTAATCATTTGAGCATCGAAAAAAGGAACACAAGGCACTTACCCCATATTTATACATTAGACATTAAAGTCACATACATGTGAAATCATGCATCAACTCAACCTATTAACCCACACTCCCTTTTAGCCGATTGTCCTAACCAAGATAAAGGCATCAATATGCTTGCCTCTAACCGAATGCATGCAACACTAATCTTCTCATGTAGCCGAGTATGCGTGTATATGTTGAGGCCAATTATATGCTTAATACTTCTTACAAGTATGGTTACTTGTATTGATTATATATCATTTTGTTTCAAATTCAAAACTCGGCTAATACGCATTTATACACTAGTAATCAAATACTAACATTTTGCATTTCATCTTACTACCTTTTCACATCTACTTTCTACCATGGCCGAATGCATCAAAACACCATCTACCCTTACAGGGCATAAATTTCACCATCAAAACTAACAAGCTTATAATCCCATGACCGAAACCTCTAACAACACCAATTAAAATACTTCATGGGTTTGAGGTAAAACCAAGAAAGAAACTCATGAATATCGAGATATAAGCACTAACATTGTTCATCTAGATTTAGCATGACACAACATCCATCACCCTTATTTTTACCATAGCCGAAAACCTTACTCATTCCAAAATTCAAATCTCATCTTGGTCACAAAATAACTTGATATCTCACCAACACAACATCAACACCAAGCAAGAATGATGCATCCATGGCCGAAAGTGTCATTTCCATCACATAGCAAGATTTAGACCATGGGCTAGGTAGAACTCAAGCTAACAACTAAAACATGCATGCATCTCATGGAACATCATCAAACATACCTTAGCCTAGTTACATGCATGATCGGACCTCTTCAACCTTTCTTCTTCCTTCCTCCTTAAAATTTTCGGCCAAGGATGAACCAAAGGATGAACAAATTTTTTTTTTTGTTTTCTTTCCTTCAACTCACGGCAATGGTGGGGGCATGGATGAGACCATTTTTTTTTCATCACTCCTCCCTTTCATTATTTAATTACCATGCTCATTATTTTATTTTTTTCTTACATAATGCATTAAGCCAACATGTCTATGACATGTTTTTTTAGCTATAACACTTTGTCCACCCATGCTCATGGCCGCCACTACATATTAGGGGAAAATTGACATGCAAGTCCTCCCTTTGATTACATGCACTATTAGATCCTTATAGATTAGCCTATCACATTTCAAAAGTGTCACACAAGTCCTATGTACTCTATTCACATGCAATTAACTAAATCGAAGCTTAAAAATTTTCGCACATTCATATTCGCATATTTTAGACAATACATATCACATTCAAATAATTTGGTGACTCGGTTTAGCGGTCCCGAAACCGCTTTCCGACTAGGGTCACTTTAGGGCTGTCACAACTCTCCCCCACTTAAGAAATTTTCGTCCCCGAAAATCTTACCGGTAAATAGGTTTGGGTATCGTTCTCTCATAGAGTTCTTGGTTTCCCAAGTAGCTTCTTCGACTCCGTGTTTGAGCCATAACACCTTTACTAATGGAACCCTTTTGTTTCGCAACTCTTTCACTTCACGAGCTAGGATACGAATTCTTCCTCATAACTCAAGTCAGATTGAATTTCAACTTCTGATGGATTAATCACGTGTGACGGATCGGATCTATAACGTCGAAGCATCGAAACATGAAAGACGTCGTGAATCTTTTCAAGTTCAGGGGGCAAAATCAATCTATACGCAACTGGACCAACTCGTTCGGAGATTTCGTACGGCCCAATAAATCTCGGGCTCAACTTGCCCTTACGACCAAATCTGAGTATCTTTTTCCAAGGCGAAACTTTAAGAAACACTTTATCTCCCACCTGATATTCAATGTCTTTTCGCTTCAAATCCGCATACGATTTCGACGATCCGTGGTCGCCTTCGACTTTCACGGATTACTTTTACTTTCTGTTCAGATCTTTAATCAAATCAACTCGAAAATTTTACTTTCAACGAGCGGTCCAAAACAATGGTGTACGGCATTTACGATCGTACAAAGCCTCGTAAGGTGCCATCTTAATACTTGATTGAAAACTGTTGTTGTAAGTGAATTCAATCAAAGGTAAATACCTGCTCCCATGAACCATCGAACTCGAGGATGCAACATCTCAACATATCCTCAAGTATCTCGAATTATCCGCTCGGATTGACCATCGGTTTGGGGGTGAAAGGCGGTCTTTGAAATGCAACTTGGTACCCAAAGCTTCTTGCAATTTCTTCCAAAATCGTGAGGTGAATCTCGGATCTTTATCTGACATGATAGAAATAGGTACCCCGTGTAATCTCACAATCTGAGAAACATACAATTTAGCTAGTTTATCCATTGAAAAATCTGTGCGTACGAGGATAAAGTGAGCTGACTTAGTCAATCTATCAACAACAACCCAAATCGCATCTTTCTTACTTGCCGACACTGGCAACCCAGATACAAAATCCATCGTTACTCGATCCCATTTCCATTCAGGTATCATGATCGGTTGGAGTAAACCCGTAGGCACTTGATGTTCCGCCTTCACTTGCTGACATATTAAACACTTCGAAACAAAATTGGAAATGTCTCGTTTCATACCATACCACCAAAACTGACATCTCAGATCGTTGTACATTTTCGTACTCCCCGGGTGAATTGACATTCGGCTACAATGAGCTTCGTTCAGAATCATCGAAATGAGTTCTGAATTTCTTGGAACACACAACCGACTTCTGAACCTCAAACAATTGTCATCATCAATTTGAAATTCGGATTCCATATTCGGAACACATTCAGCCCGTTTTGCAACCAATTCATCGTCGACTTTCTGAGCTTCACGAATTTGATGAATCAATAATGGTTTGGCTTTAATTCAGCTACTAACACATTGTCGGGTAGAACAGACAAGTGTACATTCATCGCTCGTAAAGCAAACAGTGATTTCCGGCTTAAGGCATCCGCAACCACATTAGCCTTTCCCGGGTGGTAATCAATGACAAGCTCATAATCTTTTAACAACTCGAGCCAACGTCTTTGTCGCAGATTTAAGTCTCTTTGAGTCATCAAATATTTGAGACTTTTGTGATCCGAAAATACATGGCACTTCTCACCAAATAAGTAGTGTCGCCATATTTTCAAAGCGAATACGATGGCAGCTAGTTCGAGATCATGGGTCGGATAATTTTTCTCATGTGACTTTAATTGTCTCGACGATAGGCCACAACTCGACCTTCTTGCATCAATCGCAACCTAACCCAAGTAGGGATGCATCACTATAAATGACAAACTCTTTGCCCGATTCGGCCGCACTAGAATCGAGCTTCGGTCAAATAAGTTTTCGTTGATCAAAACTTTTTGACATTTTTCCGTCCATTCGAACTTAACATCTTTGTGAAGTAGCCGTCATTGGTGTGGCTATCATCGAGAAACCTTTTACAAACCGTCGTAGTAAGTAAGCAAGTCCCAAAAAGCTCGAACCTCGTTAATATTTCTGAGGCTTCCAGTTAAGTATGGCTAAAATTTTGCTCGGGTCAACTCGAATACCCGGCGCGGATACCACATGACCCAAGAAGCTAACCTCTCTTAACCGTAACTCACAATTCTTGAACTTAGCATATAACCGCTTATCTCGTAAAATTTGCAACACTAATCTCGTGTGCTCAAAGATGTTCTGGTCTCATCTCTTGAATAGACCAAGATGTCATCAATGAACACAACTACTAACCGTCCAAATATCGTCTCAAGATCCGATTCATCAAATCCATAAATACCGCAGGGGCATTAGTAAGCCCAAACGGCATCACTAAGAACTCGTAGTGGCCGTATCTCGTTTTGAAAGCAGTTTTGGGTATATCCGAATCTTGAACTCGCAACTGGTAATAACCCAATCTCAAATCTATCTTTGAAAACACTGAAGTTCCCTTTAGTTGATCAAACAAATCATCAATACGTAGTAACGGATATTTATTCTTTATCGTCACTTTATTCAGCTGACGATAGTCAATGCATAACCTCATGGTTCCGTCCTTCTTTTTCACAAACAATACGGGTGCACCCCAAGGTGAGAAACTTGGTTGAGCGAAGTCTCTATCCGTCAACTCTTGCAACTGAGCTTTCAATTCTTTTAACTCGGTTAGTGCCATATGATACAGAGCTATCGAAATTGGCGTAGTCCTAGGTACAAGCTCAATACCAAACTCTACCTCCCGAACAGGTGGTAAACCCGGCAATTCTTTAGGAAAAACATCCGGGTATTCACAAACCACCGGCAGAGATTCGGGTTTCTTTTCTAATTCTTTATCATCAAGTACATACGCAAGGTATGCTTCGCACCCCTTTCTTACGTATTTCTGGGCCAACACTGCTGATATTACTGCTGGCAACCCCTTTGAGTCCGTAGACTCAACTCGGATTATCTCGTTATTTGCGCACTTCAAATCAATAGTCTTGCTTTTGCAATTCACAACCGCATCATGCACATCAACCAATCCAAACCAAGAATAACATCAAATTCATCAAACGGCAAAAGCATCAAGTCCGCCGAAAAGCAGAACCTCAATTACTAGGGACATTTCTTACACACTTTGTCGACAAGCGCGTAACGACCCAAGGATTTGACACCGAATTACGAACTTAGTAGACTCAATAGGTAAAGTCTTTTTGGATGCTAAGGTTTCGCATATATAAGAATGAGTAGAACCAAGGTCACCAAAGCAATCACATTAGTATGAAAGAGAGTAAAAGTACAGGTAATAACATCGGCGAGGAAGCATCCTCGCGTGCAGACATTGCATAAGCCCTAGCAGAGCACGAGCCTCGGATCTGGTCGCAGCATCACTAGATCCTCTCTGACCACCACTAGCATTGCCCGTATTTCTAGATAGTCTACCCCGAGCAGTGGTAGCACCCGGTTTCCCACACCGATTTGCATTCATTCGGACCACCTCGGGCAATCTTTGATAAAGTGGTGGTGACCCACACTTATAACGAGAGCGGTCATGGAATCTACAACTCCCGAAAGTGCCATTTACCACAATGCTGACACTCCGTTCTATCTCGACGGTCATTTCCAACACTAGCAACCGAAGTGACTCGTGCACTCACAGGAGGTCGATCACGATCTCGTCTAGAAAAACCCGAAGTGTCTCTAGACCGGCCCGAATCATCTCTAAACTTTTTCGATGATTGTTGAAAGGGCCTCCCCGAAGGCCTCTCACGAAACTCCTTTGCTCCCATATCAGCTTTTCTTTTCTCCATACTGAGCACCTCGGCTTTGCAAGCTCGCTCGACAAGTACCACAAATTCTCGGATTTCCAAGATGCCAACTGTGACAGCCCAAAATTGACCCTAGTCGGGATGTGGTTTCGGGACCACAAAACCAAGGCATAAAAATAATTTATAATTTATTTTGATGCCTATAATATGTGTTAATTCATGTGTGACATTTTTGATGTTTCGATTTAGAGTTATAAATGTGAATTTCACTAGAAAGGACCTAGTAGTAAACTTTGAAAGTATGATGGGGAAATGTGTGATGACTAGTTGATCATGCATGCAAAAATAAGGGATTTGCATGTCAAATTTCCCCAAAGATGGTATAGTGGCCGGCCATGACAAGGGAATATGGGCAAGGAAAAGATGTTATGACATGTTTTGTTAATGCATGAGGTAATAAATGATAAAAAAAAATTAAGCATGTAGGAAGAGAAACAAAAAAATCAAACATTTTCTCATCCTTTCCCCCCTTTTGCCGTGAGTGAAAGAAAAGCAAAGAAAAAAATTGTTCATCCTTGTTCTTTCCTTTTTGGCCGAAAATACTAAGGAAGAAGGTACGAGTTTTGCTTCATGCTTGATTTGGAAGAGAACTAGATGGAGGTTTGATCATACTTGTATCAAGATTAAGGTATGTTTGAGGTTGTGTCATGAGGTTCATGCATGTTTTAGTTGCTAACTTGATGTTCATGTTAGCCCATGGTTCAAATCCTTGTTATGCCATGGAAATGGTATTTGGCCAAGGTTGATATTGTGTTAAAGCCATTGCATGCTAAATATGAAGCTTGTTAATGATGCATGTAATGATAGGTTGACTACTCTTGAAATTTCTTTTTAGCATTCTTGAGTAAGACATTGAGTTCTTGTTTAACCATGACCGAAATTGAAAAAAAAGGGTATGGTTGTGATGTATTCGGCCATGATGCATTCATAAGCATGATTTATGCTTATTATGTGATAGGTAAAAATTTGTGTTTTGGATGGTTATGAACACCTTGAAATTCGACCTTGCACCTATATGTGTATATGTGTTTGCACATGATGTTTTGGTTATGAAGTAGATGATAGATGGGTATTGAGCTACAATATGTAATGCATTAGCTAGTAAAATGTGTACCGTTCATGTGTGGTATTGAACATGCAATTGGCCTCAACATCAACATGCAAAATCGGCCCATAAATGAGTACCTAAGAGGTAGTGTTGTTCGGCCATGAGTAAGCATGTTGAAGGCTTTGTGTGTTGAGTTGATTCAAGAATTCCGTACATATGTGACTTTAATGTCGAGTGAATATATGTGGGCTAAGTGCCTTGAGTTCCTCTTTTCAATACCCAAATGATTGAATCAATTTATTTGTTAAATTAAGCTCAAGAGCTCAAAGGATCAAGTTGGACAAGGGAAAAGAAAAGTAATTGAATAGCCGTTGAAGACGTGCGACAACATCCGAGGTAAGTCACTAAGCATGTATTTGGTATTGAATTAAATAAACATAATGTCTATGTAATTATGCCGAAAGGAATGATAAATTTATATACATGTATGTATGTGGTGATGAAAGTATTGAATGAAAAGAAAAGAGGTGTGATGTATTGAGTTGTTGATTTCGGCACTAAGTGTGCGAGTCTAAATGGGCACGGTGACAAGATTGGCACTAAGTGTGCGGGTCTAAATGGGCACGGTGACAAGATTGGCACTAAGTGTGCGGGTTTAAAATTTGTACAGCACTAAGTGTGCGAGTTTGATCATATAGCACTAAGTGTGCGAGCTGAATATATATATAGCACTAAGTGTGCGGACTCAATATATGCTTTTGCATCACATGGCACTAAGTGTGCGTGATCGAGTATTAAGCACTATGTGTGCGAACTCTATATATATATACTTCCGATTGAATATTTATATGGAAGGGTGACTTTATCGAGTTGAGTGCGGACAGCGGAAAAAGTAAGTACCTTGAGTTCATGGCTAATAGATGCTATGTTCATGCTCGGGGTTGAGTTGGTAAGTTTTAAATCTATGTGATGATTTCAATTGCATTCCCGTAAATAAAGTATCGTGGAATAAAAGAAAGTTCATTTGATTGCATGATTATTGCGGAAATGAGATGATGTATGGCAATGCCTCTATTATTCTATTGAACAGTATATAAAATGTCATTGGCTGAATTGGTATGAGAATGAACCGAAAGGTCCGAGGAACTATGGTATATTTTCGATATGGACGGAGTACCTAGCCTCGTACATTATTTCATGTTGTGATAATTTTATTGATGGATGATTGTCGAATGCTTAGGACTTACTGAGTTGTAAACTCACTCTGTGTTTTCTTGTCACCCATTTTAGGTCTCTTGGACTCGTCTATTTTGTGTGCTCGGAGCCGTCAACAAAGTCATCACACTGCCGTGAGCAATTTTGGTATTGTCTTCTTAGTCAACCTAGGAGAACATTTGGAATGTATGGGCTACTTTGTTTTGTTGAATTTTGGGTTGTAAACTTTAAGCCATGTGAAAATGGCCTATGTGGTCGTTTGAGTGGGATGCTAGAACCTATAGCCACGGGTCTTAGAAACCTTAATTTTGATAAGGTGGCCATAGTTGTGTCATGTATGATGAATGATTAGTAAGGCCAAGGAAAGATTCATGAAATTGGCATAGTCTACTGCAGTAACTGTTGCGGACAGCAGCAGTGATATGAGATCGAAAAATCACCAAAAATAGTGGAAGTGGAATTAATTGCAAAAAAAAATTACGTACTTGAAGCTTGATGGGTATATTTTCATATGGACGAAACGAAACAACCATATGAGCCGTATTTTAAGAGATATTCAAGATTTCGTGGGACAGGGCCAGAACGGTTTCTGGATCCTCTGTTTCGACTTTGAAAATTTACCATAAATTATCCAGAAACAATTAGGAGTCATGCCTTATATTCATAGATTCCCCTTTGAGTCTAGTTTCATTAGAAATAAACTACATGAGCATTAGAGCTCTGTACGAGATGATATCCAGGTCGTAATGCAGAAAGGTCAGTGTAGTCGAACCCTGAAACAGGGGTGACTTTAACTAATAAACTGTACGAATTGGCCTGACCAAAAATTCTAAAGATAAATCCATGGATAGATATATGAGTCTAAATTCGGGAAAAATT
The DNA here is from genome assembly GCF_025698485.1 of Gossypium arboreum. Classification (NCBI taxonomy): domain Eukaryota; kingdom Viridiplantae; phylum Streptophyta; class Magnoliopsida; order Malvales; family Malvaceae; genus Gossypium; species Gossypium arboreum. The sequence goes on from NC_069076.1 coordinate 37,495,287, forward strand.
TACGGATTTGGTTTTCGGGTTCTGGAACTCGAGATATGATTTTTAAGGTGGCGTGATGCAGTTAACTAGCTTCGCTGGAGAATGAAAAAGGAAAACAAAAAAAATTTCCGAGAGAGGAATAAGTAAAGTAAGCCCGGTAACACCTCGTGGTCAAATCCGGTGACGGTCACGGGTTTGGGGTGTTACATTTAATTAGTATCAGAGCTATGGTTTAGTCGGTTCTAGGATTACCATAGCGCGTATGTATTTAGCTATACATGCCAAATTGTTAGTGCTTAATAATGTGATGACTTCTGACGGTTGAAATTTTTATTTTGATTAGCAATGGAACCCGGGGTAGAGAGACCCTTGGCGAATGATGTTGAAAGTGTAGCGGCTGCTCTCGCGCAAGGGACACCGCCTGTTGACCCTCAGTCATCCGCGAATAATCAAAATGAAGGGCGAAACAAGCCTTCTTCACCATGATGAATGAGTGGGTCGCATAATATGCCCGAACCAACCCTACTGTCCAACCATTCCGAATTTAAATACTCCACCCAAGAGCCCGCAATGCCTCCGATTCTTGATCTTGTGAGGCTGAGTAAACCACTGTGGACTTGATTAGGAAGCGTGGGGCGAGGAGTTTAAGGCCATAGTTCTTGATGATGCCGAAAGGGTAGAGTTTCGCTTGATAACACCATTAGAGTGTTTGATGAACTGTCATGCACACCGATGAATGTCTTAAGTGTGCTATATCCTTGTTAAGAGACTCGACCTACTATTGGGGAGGACCTTAATTTCCATAGTCCCAAAGGAACAAGTTACTTGGGATTTCTTCCAAACGAATTTGAAAGAAATACATTAGTCAACAGTTCATCGATCAAAAGCGCAAGGAATTCTTGGAGCTCAAGCAAGGCCGTATGACAGTATCTGAATACGAACATGAGTTCGTAAGACTTAGTCGGTATGCTCAGGAGTGTGTGGCTGATGAGGTTGCTATGTGCAAAAGATTTGAAGAAGGATTGGATGAAGAGTTAAAGCTACTAGTGGGTATTTTGGAGATAAAGAAGTTCGTAACACTAGTCGAATGAGCCTGCTAGGCGGAAGAACTGGGAAAGGAGAAGAAGAAGGCTGAATTTGAAGCAAGAGATTATCGTAAAAGATCGACGAGTAAAGCTCCGTTCTCGGCGGTAAAGAAGTTCAGGGAGGACACTAATAAGTCGAGGCGATCGGGAATTTCCATCGAGCCCGACCAAGGATCGGACTCGAGCTACTTGGTAGCTAGTGTGGGCAATAATCATCAAGAGAAACACGAATGCCCCCAATGTGGAAGACGACACCTAGGTGAATGTTGGGGTAAGTCATTAATAGGGCTCGTTATGGATGCGGTTCAAGGACCGCTTCATTAGAGATTGCATGGAGCTAGATGAGAAGAATAAGATGCAAGGTGCAAGACCTAGTGGAACGACGGCTAGAGGTAGGCCCCGAGAATTTCGGAGGTAGGGGTGGTAATCGAGAGGAGCCTCGATACATACTGCTCGATCCGAGACCCGTGCTCTGCTAGAGCATATGCCATCCGCGCACGAGAGGAGGCATCCTCCCTAACGTTATCCTTTGGTACTTTTACTCTCTTTGATACTAGTGTGATTGCATTGATTGACCCGGCTCTACTCATTCATATGTATGTGAAACCTTAGCATCCAAAGAAGACTCTACCGTTGAGTCTCATCGAGTTTGTAATTCAGTGTCGAACCCTTTGGGTCAATACGTATCGTTGATAAAGTGTGCAAGAGATGCCCCTAATAATTCGAGAATCTGTTTTCGGCGGATCCGATGCTTCTACCATTTGATGAATTTGATGTTATTCTTGGTATGGATTGGCTAACCGTACATGATCTTTGTGGTGGATCGCAAAGGAAAACCATTGATTTGAGAAGTGCAAATAATGAGGTAGTCCGAGTCGAGTCTCTTGATTTAAAAGGAGTGCCCGATAATATCTTCTATGACCGCCGAGGTATGTGAAAAGGGTGTGAAACATACCTTGCGTATGTGTTTGAAAGTAAAGAGACGAAAGGAAACTCGAATCGGTACCGAGTGGTTTGTGAGTATTCAGATGTTTTTCCGAGGAGTTACCGGATTGCCACCGGTTCGAGAAGTGGAATTCGCATCGAAGTTGTACGGGTACTACGCCGATCTCAATAGCCCCTATCGTATGGCATTAACGGAACTAAAGGAATTGAAGGTTCAATTGCAAGAATTGACGGATAGAGGTTTCGCTCGACCGAGTTTTTCTCCATGGGCGCACCAAGATTGTTTGTGAAGAAGAAGGATGGAACTATGAGATTGTGCATCGACTATCGTCGGTTGAATAAAGTGACGATAAAGAACAAATATCCGTTGCCACGAATTGACGATTTGTTTGATCAATTAAAGGGAGCCTCAGTGTTTTCAAAGATAGATTTGAGGTCGGGGTACTATCAGTTGAGGGTCCGAGAATCGGACATACCCAAAACTGCTTTTAGAATGAGGTACGGTCACTACGAATTCTTAGTGATGCCGTTTGGGCTCACTAATACCCCTGCGGTATTTATGGATTTAATGAATAGAATTTTCAGGCCGTACTTGGATTGGTTCGTAGTTGTATTTATCGATGACATTTAGGTCTATTCGAAAAATGAGACCGAACACGCTGAACACCTGAGGTTAGTGTTGCGAATTTTACGGGATAAGCAGTTATATGCTAAGTTCAACAAGTGTGAGTTTCGGTTGAGGAGGTTAGCTTCTTGGGTCATGTGGTATCTGCATCGGTATTCGAGTCTAATTCGAACAAAATTTCAGCCATACTTAATTGGAAGCCTCAGAAATATTACCGAGGTTCGGAGCTTTTGGGGCTTCTTAGGTTATTACCGACGATTTGTAAAGGTTTCTCAACGATAGCCACGCCAATGACGAAGCTACTCCAAAAGGATGTTAAGTTCGAATGGACGGAGAAATGTCAGAAAAGTTTTGATCAACTGAAAATTTATTTGATTGAAGCCCCAATTCTAGTGCAACCCGAATCTGGCAAAGAGTTTGTCATCTATAGTGACGCCTCCCTACTTGGGTTAGGTTGCGTATTGATGCAAGAAGGTCGAGTTGTGGCCTATGCGTCGAGACAATTAAAGCCACATGAGAAAAATTATCCGACCCATGATCTCGAATTGGCTGCCATCGTATTCGCCTTAAAGATATGGCGACATTACTTATTTGGTGAGAAGTGCCATGTGTATTCGGATCACAAAAGTCTCAAATATTTGATGACTCAAAGAGACTTAAATCTACGACAAAGACGTTGGCTCGAGTTGTTAAAGGATTATGAGCTGGTCATTGACTATCACCCGGAAAGGCTAATGTGGTTGCGGATGCCTTAAGTCGTAAATCACTATTTGCTTTCTGACGATGAATGTACACTTGTATGCATTCTACCCGACAATGTGTTAGTAGCTGAATTGAAAGCCAAACCATTATTGATACGTCAAATTCGTGAAGCTCAGAAAGTCGACGATGAGTTGGTTGCAAAATGGGTTGAGTGTGTTCCGAACAAGGAGTCGGAGTTTCAAATCGATGATGACGATTGTTTGAGGTTCAGAAGTCGTCTGTGTGTTCCAAAGAATTCGGAACTTATTTCGATAATTCTGAACGAAGCCCATAGTAGCCGAATGGCAATTCACCCGGGGAGTACGAAAATGTACAACGATTTGAAACATCGATTTTGGTGGCATGGTATGAAACGAGACATCTCCGACTTTGTTTTGAGATGTTTAATATGTCAACAAGTGAAAGCGGAACATCAAGTGCCTTCAGGATTACTTCAGCCGATCACGATACCCGAGTGGAAATGGGATCGAGTCACAATGGACTTTGTATCCAGACTGCCATTGTTAGTGAGTAAGAAGGATGCGATTTGGGTCGTTGTAGATAGATTGACTAAGTCGGCTCACTTTATCCCCGTACGTACAGATTTTTCAATGGACAAACTAGTCGAATTGTACGTTTCTCAGATTGTGAGATTACACGGCGTGCCTATTTCCATCGTGTCGGATAGAGATCCGAGATTTACCTCGCGATTTTGGAAGAAGTTGCAAGAAGCTTTGGGTACCAAGTTGCATTTCAGCACTGCCTTTCACCCCAAAACCAATGGTCAATCCGAGCGGATAATTCAGATACTTGAGGATATGATGAGATGTTGCATCCTCGAGTTCAGTGGTTCATGGGAACGGTATTCGCCTTTGATTGAATTCGCTTACAACAATAGTTTTCAATCAAGTATTAAGATGGCACCTTACGAGGCCTTGTACGGGCGTAAATGCCGTACACCATTGTGTTGGACGGAGCTCGGTGAAAGCAAAATTTTTGGGGTGGACTTGATTAAAGATGCTGAACAGAAAGTGAAAGTAATCCGTGAAAGTCTGAAGATAGCCTCCGATCGTCAGAAGTCGTACGCGGATCTGAAACGTAAAGACATCGAGTATCAGGTGGGAGATAAAGTGTTTCTTAAGGTTTCGCCTTGGAAAAAGATACTCAGATTCGGCCGTAAGGGCAAGTTGAGCCCGAGGTTCATTGGGCCATATGAGATATCCGAGCGAGTCGGTCCAGTTGCATATCGTTGATTTTGCCCCCTGAACTCGAAAAGATTCATGACATCTTTCATGTTTCGATGCTTCGACGCTATAGATCTAATCATCGCACGTGATTAGTCCATCAGAGGTTGAAATTCAAGCCAATATGAGTTATGAGGAAGAACCGATTCGTATGCTAGCACGTGAAGTGAAAGAGTTGCGAAATAAGCGGGTTCCGCTAGTGAAAGTGTTATGGCTCAAACACAGGATAGAAGAAGCTACTTGCGAACCCAAGAGCAATACCCAAACCTATTTACCGGTAAGATTTTCGGGGACGAAAATTTCTTAAGTGGGGGAGAGTTGTGACAGCCCAAAATTGACCCTAGTCGGGATGTGGTTTCGGGACCACAAATCCGAGGCATAAAAATAATTTATAATTTATTTTGATGCCTATAATATGTGTTAATTCATGTGTGACATTTTTGATGTTTCGATTTAGAGTTATAAATGTGAATTTCACTAGAAAGGACCTAGTAGTAAACTTTGAAAGTATGATGGGGAAATGTGTGATGACTAGTTGATCATGCATGCAAAAATAAGGATTTGCATGTCAAATTTCCCCAAAGATGGTATAGTGGCCGGCCATGACAAGGAATATGGGCAAGGAAAACATGTTATGACATGTTTTGTTAATGCATGATGTAATAAATGATAAAAAAATTAAGCATGTAGGAAGAGAAACAAAAAATCAAAATTTTCTCATCCTTTCCCCCTTTTGCCGTGAGTGAAAGAAAAGCAAAGAAAAAATTGTTCATCCTTGTTCTTTCCTTTTGGCGAAAATACTAAGGAAGAAGGTAGGAGTTTTGCTTCATGCTTGATTTGGAAGAGAACTAGATGGAGGTTTGATCATACTTGTATCAAGATTAAGGTATGTTTGAGGTTGTGTCATGAGGTTCATGCATGTTTTAGTTGCTAACTTGATGTTCATGTTAGCCCATGGTTCAAATCCTTGTTATGCCATGGAAATGGTATTTGGCCAAGGTTGATATTGTGTTAAAGCCATTGCATGCTAAATGTGAAGCTTGTTAATGATGCATGTAATGATGGGTTGACTACTCTTGAAATTTCTTTTAGCATTCTTGAGTAAGACATTGAGTTCTTGTTTAACCATGACCGAAATTGAAAAAAAGGGTATGATTGTGATGTATTCGGCCATGATGCATTCATAAGCATGATTTATGCTTATTACGTGATAGGTAAAAATTTGTGTTTTGGATGGTTATGAACACCTTGAAATTCGGCCTTGCACCTATATGTGTATATGTGTTTGCACATGATGTTTTGGTTATGAAGTAGATGATAGATGGGTATTGAGCTACAATATGTAATGCATTAGCTAGTAAAATGTGTACTGTTCATGTGTGGTATTGAACATGTAATTGGCCTCAACATCAACATGCAAAATCGCCCATAAATGAGTACCTAAGAGGTAGTGTTGTTCGCCATGAGTAAGCATGTTGAAGGCTTTGTGTGTTGAGTTGATTCATGAATTCGTACATATGTGACTTTAATGTCGAGTGAATATATGTGGGCTAAGTTCCTTGAGTTCCTCTTTTCAGTACCCAAATGATTGAATCAATTTATTTGTTAAATTAAGCTCAAGAGCTCAAAGGATCGAAGTTGGATAAGGGAAAAGAAAAAGTAATTGAATAGCCGTTGAAGACGATGCGACAACATCCGAGGTAAGTCACTAAGCATGTATTTGGTATTGAATTAAATAGACATAATGTCTATGTAATTATGCGAAAGGAATGATAAATTTATATACATGTATGTATGTGGTGATGAAAGTATTGAATGAAAAGAAAAGAGGTGTGATGTATTGAGTTGTTGATTTCGCACTAAGTGTGCGGGTCTAAATGGGCACGGTGACAAGATTGGCACTAAGTGTGCGGGTTTAAAATTTGTATAGCACTAAGTGTGCGAGTTTGATCATATAGCACTAAGTGTGCGAGCTGAATATATATATAGCACTAAGTGTGCAGACTCAATATATGCTTTTGCATCACATGGCACTAAGTGTGCGTGATCGAGTATTAAGCACTATTTGTGCGAACTCTATATATATATACTTCAGATTGAATATTTATATGGAAGGGTGACTTTATCGAGTTGAGTGCGGACAGCGGAAAAAGTAAGTACCTTGAGTTCATGGCTAATAGATGCTATGTTCATGCTCGGGGTTGAGTTGGTAAGTTTTAAATCTATGTGATGATTTCAATTGCATTCCCGTAAATAAAGTATCGTGGAATAGATGAAAGTTCATTTGATTGCATGATTATTGCGGAAATGAGATGATGTATGGCAATGCCTCTATTATTCTATTGAACAGTATATAAAATGTCATTGGTTGAATTGGTATGAGAATGAACCGAAAGGTCCGAGGAACTATGGTATATTTTCGATATGGACGGAGTACCTAGCCTCGTACATTATTTCATGTTGTGATAATTTTATTGATGGATGATTGTCGAATGCTTAGGACTTACTGAGTTGTAAACTCACTCTGTGTTTTCTTGTCACCCATTTTAGGTCTCTTGGACTCGTCTATTTTGTGTGCTCGGAGCTGTCAACGAAGTCATCACACCGGCGAGCAATTTTGGTATTGTCTTCTTAGTCAACCTAGGAGAGAACATTTGGCATGTATGGGCTACTTTGTTTTGTTGAATTTTGGGTTGTAAACTTTAAGCCATGTGAAAATGGCCTATGTGGTCGTTTGAGTGGGATGCTAGAACCTATAGCCACGGGTCTTAGAAACCTTAATTTTGATAAGGTGGCCATAGTTGTGTCATGTATGATGAATGATTAGTAAGGCCAAGGAAAGATTCATGAAATTGGCATAGTCTACTGCAGTAACTGTTGCGGACAGCAGCAGTGATATGAGATCGAAAAATCACCAAAAATAGTGGAAGTGGAATTAATTGCTAAAAAAATTATGTACTCGAATCTTGATGGGTCTATTTACATATGGACGAAATGAAACGACCATATGAGCCTTATTTTAAGAGATATTCAAGATTTCGTGGGACAGGGCCAGAACGGTTTCAGGATCCTCTGTTTCGACTTTGAAAATTTACCATAAATTATCCAGAAACAATTAGGAGTCATGCCTTATATGCATAGATTCCCCTTTGAGTCTAGCTTCATTAGAGACAAACGACATGAGCATTAGAGCTCTGTACGAGATGATATCCAGGTCGTAATGCGCAAAGGTCAGTGTAGTCGAACCCTGAAACAGGGATGACTTTAACTAATAAACTGTACCAATTGGCCCGACCAAAAATTCTAGAAATAAATACATGGATAGATATATGAGTCTAAATTTGGTAAAAATTTACGGATTTGGTTTTCGAGTTCTGGAACTCGAGATATGATTTTTAAGGTGGCAGTGATGCAGTTAACTAGCCTGCCTGGAACAGAAAAAGGAAAACAAAAAAAAAATTTCCAAGAGAGGAATAAGTAAAGTAAGCCCGGTAACACCTCGTGGTCAAATCCGGTGACGGTCATGGGTTTGGGGTGTTACACCAACATACAGCTTTATATCATCATTCAGTCCATCCTCGAAACATTTACACATCACGGCTTCTGAGGAAATGCATTCTCGTGCGTATCGGCTAAGCCTCACAAATTTTCGTTCATAGTCGGTAACCGACATGGAACCTTGTTTAAGTTCAAGAAATTCCTTTCGTTTTTGATCCATAAATCTCGGTGATATACTTTTTCCAAACTCGGTTTGGAAAAACTCCCAAGTTACTTGCTCTCTAGGCACTGTGAAGTCAACGTGTTCCACCAATAGTAGGCGTAATCACGTAGCAAGGAGATAGTACACTTTAGGCACTCATCGGTGTGCAAGATAGCTCATCGAGTACCGGATAGTGTTGTCCAACCAAAATTCAGCTTGCTCGGCATCATCGCTATCCGTAGCCTTAAATTCAGTAGCCCGTGTTTCGGATTCATCAGCTGGGGCTTATTTGACCTATGTGGTCGATTCTTGGGAGGTATTGTAGGTCTTGGGGTGGCATTAGTCGGGAATGGAGGTTGTGGAACAACAGATTAGTTCGAATGTATTGGTTGAACCAATCATTCATCACGCTATAGAAAGCTTGTCTAGCTTCATCATTCGGATTACTAGCATTAGGTTGAGAGTCCGCCGGAGCTGTCCCTTGTGCGGGAGCAGGCGCTACACTCTCAAGATCATCAGCTACCGCTCGGTCGGGATCGGGATCCATAGCTATAAATAAACACATTTTCAATTGTCAGAAATCACCACACTATCAAATAATCACAAAATGGAATGTATAGCTAGACCCAAACGTATTACGGTAGTCCTAGAATTGACTAAACCGTAGCTCTGATACCAATAAAACTGTAACCCCCGTACCCGAGACCGTCGCCGGAGTCGGACACGAGGGGTTAACGGGCTTAATCCACTTACTTGCACAGTTCATTTTAAAAATTTCCAGACAGCTGGCTAACTGAGTCACTGTCACCTTAAAAATCATATCTTGAGTTCCACAACTCGAAAATCAGTTTCGTGATTTTTCCATGAAACTAGACTCATATATGCATCTAAAAATTTTTTTTCTAGAATTTTTGGTGGGGCCAATTAGTACAGTTTATTAGTTAAAGTCTCCCATGTTACAGGGATCGGCTACACTGACCTTTGTGCATTACGACTTGGATATTTCCCTGTACCGGGCTTCAATACTGATGCTGTTTGTTTCTACAGAAACTAGGCTCGAAAAGAAATCTGTACATATATGGGATGACTTATAATTATCTCTAGTCAATTTATAATGAATTTCCAAAGTCGGAACAGGGACTCCGGAAACCATTCTGGCCCTGTCTCACGAAAACTTAAATATCTCTTAACATACTGTTCATAAGATCGTTTCGTTACTTTACTATGAAAATAGACTCGTCAAGGTTCTTTTACATAATTTATTCACTATTTAATTCCATTCCTACTATTTTTAGTGATTTTTCACATCTACGTCACTGCAGCTGTCAGCATCTGTCTTTAAGGTAGGCTTTACCTATTGCATAGTTCCCATGATTCAACTAGCCCTTTAACATATATAGCACAAAATATGATCATGATTAACCATCCCAATGGCTAATCATTTCCAAACATTTCCATACCTCTTAATGAACAACATACAAATGATTATAATACCATGCCCAAAGTGTATATAAGCCATTTTCGCATGGCTATCCAAATTTATACAAAACCAAAGGGGTATGTGACCAATAACAAGAAGGGTAGTCCTATACATGCCATTTCAAAGTTCAACCAAAAGTATACCAAAAAGGAGCTTTGATAGTGTGGGCGACTTAGACTTCAAAATCCCGAGTCCGATAGCTGAAGAACCAAAATCTATAAAATAGAGAATCAAAGAAACGGAGTAAGCATTAAATGCTTAGTAAGTTTTGACCAAGGAATTTAGACACAACCAAAGTATAGCATTCATGTAGCTAAACAGGTAATTTCATATGCACAAATTCTCAATATAATACTTACTTCACATTACCAACCCTTATATTCATACACAAAGATCAACTTAGCTAAAGGCGGTAGCTCATTTATCAACTGAGCGAATACTTATTTGTAAGGGCTCAACTAATTCAAAGCACATACTGAAACATACCTCAAAGTTGGGATGTTACAAGCGTATTAACTGAAATTTTACAGCAAGATCATTCATTCCCGAATCACGTACCTTCGAATTTAACCGGATATAGCTACTCGTTCAAATGCCTTCGGGACATAGCCCGCTTATAGTAACTCGCACAAATGCCTTGGGACTTAACCGGATTTAGTAACTCGCACTAATACCTTTGGGCTTAGCCCGAATTAGTAACTTCGCACAAATGCCTTGGATCTTAGTCCGGATATAGTCACTTAGCACAAAGCCTTGGGACTTAGCCGGACATCATTCAATAACCATGCACATTTATCAACAAATCATGACACATTCAGTATTTCATTTTCATTAGCCAAACTCAAACACAAGACACTTATCACACTTGCAATTTCGGCTCAATAGCCACACACAAAGAGCATGATTTTGATTTCCTTAAAACATGATCTAACCAAATCATAATCTAAGTTCTATTACTCAAAAACTTACCTCGGATGTTGTCGAACGATTTCGATGGCTATTCGACCACTTTTTCCTTCCCTTTATTGGATTTAGATCCCCTTTGCTCTTGAGCTTAATTAAACAAATAAATTGATTTAATCATTTGAGCATCGAAAAGAGGAACACAAGGCACTTAGCCCATAATTATACATAAGACATTAAAGTCACATACATGTGAAATCATGCATCAACTCAACCTATTAACCCACACTCCCTTTTAGCCGATTGTCCTAACCAAGATAAAGGCATCAATATGCTTGCCTCTAACCGAATGCATGCAACACTAATCTTCTCATGTAGCCGAGTATGCGTGTATATGTATAGGCCAATTATATGCTTAATACTTCCTACAAGTATGGTTACTTGTATTGATTATATATCGTTTTGTTTCAAATTCAAAACTCGGCTAATACGCATTTATACACTAGTAATCAAATACTAACATTTTGCATTTCATCTTACTACCTTTTCACATCTACTTTCTACCATGGCCGAATGCATCAAAACACCATCTACCCTTACAAGGCATAAATTTCACCATCAAAACTAACAAGCTTATAATCCCATGACTGAAACCTCTAACAACACCAATTAAAATACTTCATGGGTTTGAGGTAAAACCAAGAAAGAAACTCATGAATATCGAGATATAAGCACTAACATTGTTCATCTAGATTTAGCATGACACAACATCCATCACCCCTATTTTTACCATAGCCGAAAACCTTACTCATTCCAAAATTCAAATCTCATCTTGGTCAAAAAAATAACTTGATATCTCACCAACACAACATCAACACCAAGCAAGAATGATGCATCCATGGCCAAGTGTCATTTCCATCACATAGCAAGATTTAGACCAAGGGCTAGGTAGAACTCAAGCTAACAACTAAAACATGCATGCATCTCATGGAACATCATCAAACATACCTTAGCCTAGTTACATGCATGATCGGACCTCTTCAACCTTTCTTCTTCCTTCCTCCTTAAAATTTTCAGCCAAGGATGAACCAAAGGATGAACAAATTTTTTTTTTTTTGTTTTCTTTCCTTCAACTCACGGCAATGGTGGGGGCATGGATGAGACCATTTTTTTTTCATCACTCCTCCCTTTCATTATTTAATTACCATGCTCATTATTTTATTTTTTTCTTACATAATGCATTAAGCCAACATGTCTATGACATGTTTTTTTTAGCCATAACACTTTGTCCACCCATGCTCATGGCCGGCCACTACATATTACGGGGGAAATTTGACATGCAAGTCCTCCCTTTTGATTACATGCACTATTAGAGAGCCTATCACATTTCAAAAGTGTCACACAAGTCCTATGTACTCCATTCACATGCAATTAACTAAATCGAAGCTTAAAAATTTTCGCACATTCATATTCGCATATTTTAGACAATAAATATCACATTCAAATAATTTGGTGACTCGGTTTAGCGGTCCCGAAACCGCTTTCCGACTAGGGTCACTTTAGGGCTGTCACAATCGCTCAGCTAATTTAGGTGCATTTCAATCACGTATAAATGAAATACAGACTTGATTTTTATTGAAAACATGATCGATTGACTCACAAACATTATAAGCATGAATCAAATAAATATTATTTAATCAAAGCAATCATCCTAGATTAAATAAAATTAAGCTAACATTGTTGTAAACATTTTTAGATTAAATTAAAGAAAAGAAAGATTAAACCCAAATCAAAGTGGCTGTCACCCAAGACTCTAATTGACAAGCCTCATTCGCTTCTTCACTTTGAACCTTTGTTGATGGCTATCCAAGGTAGCTGACCAAGGGCTCTTGTAACACCCCAAACCCGTGACCGTCACCGGATTCGACCACGAGGTGTTACCGGGCTTACTTCCCTTATTTCCCTCTTGGAAATTATGAAATTTTTGTTTTAGGCAGGCTAGCTAACTGCGTCACTGTTACCTTAAAAATCATATCTCGAGTTTCAGAACTCGAAAACCAATTCCGTAAATTTTCCCTGAAACTATACTCATATATCCATCCATGGATTTATTTCTAGAATTTTTGGTCCGGCCAATTGGTACAGTTTATTAGTTAAAGTCGCCCATGCTACAGGGGTCGACTACACTGACCTTCGCGCGTTACAACTTAAATATTTCTCTGTACAGGGCTTTAATACTGGTACCGTTTCTTTCTAATGAAACTAGACTCAAAATGGAATCTGTACATATAAGGTATGACTTCTAATTCTTTCTGGATAATTTATAGTAAATTTTCAAAGTCGAGACAGGGGATCCAGAAACCGTTCTGGCCCTGTCTCACGAGAACTTTAATATCTCTCAGTATACTCCTCATATGGTCGTTTCGTTTCGTCCATATGAAAATAGATTTCTCAGGGTTCAATTTCATAATTTATTCACTATTTAATTCTACTTATACTATTTTTAGTGATTTTTCAATCTCATATCACTGCTGCTGTCCGCAACAGTTACTGCAGTAGACTATGCAAATTTCATGAATCTTTCCTTGACCTTACTAATCATCCATCATACATGACACAAATTATAGCCACCTTATCAAAATTAAAGTTTCTAAGACTCGTGGTTATAGGTTCTAGCATCCCACTCAACGACCACATAGGCCATTTTCACATGGCTTAAAGTTTACAACCCATAATTCAACAAAACATAATAGCCTATACATGCCAAATGTTCTCCTAGTTCAACTACGAAGACAATACCAAAAGATTTCCAGCCGGTGTGATGACTTCAACGACGGTTCCGAGCACGCAAACAATACGAGTCCAAGAGACCTAAAAGGGGTGACAAGAAAACACCGAGTGAGTTTATAACTCAGTAAGTCATAAGCATTCAACCACCATCCATTAATAAGGTTATCACAACATGAAACAATAAACGAGGCTAGGTACTCATCCATACCGAAACTATACCATAATTCCTCGGACCTTTCAGTTCAATCTCATACCAAGTCATACATCCACATTTCATATTCTACACAATAAGATATTTGAGGCATTTTCACACACTAACTCATTTTCACCACAATCACACAATTGCAATCATCACATAGATTTAAAGCTTACCAAGCTCAACCCCGAGCATGAACGTATTTCCTATTCGTCATGAGCTCAAGGTACTTACCCGATCCGCTGTCCATACTCAACTCGATGGAGACACACCCTCCATATAATTGTTCGATCGGAGATATATATATATATATATATATATATATATATATATATAGTACGCACACACAGTGCTTAATACTCGATTTCGCACACTTAGTGCCATGCGATTTAAGCCCACACACATAGTGCCATACCCTTGAGCTCGCACACCCAAAGGTCAGTATATTTCCAGCATGCACACTTAGTGCCATATATTTCCAGCATGCACACTTAGTGCCATATATTTCCAGCACGCACACTTAGTGCCAATCTAATCACCGTACACACATATTGCCCAAGACACTTAGTGCCGAAAGCAAACTTTCTACACATTTCACTATTTCTTTTACATTCAGCAAATGTCATCACTCCATACACATACATTTTCATTTATATATATATATCATCCCATTAAACACAATTGCATAGATTTTACAATCATTTAAGCAATATCAAACATATGTGCTTAATGACTTACCTCGGATGTTGTCGAATGTCTTCAACGGCTATTCAATTACTTTTTCTTTCCCCTTGTCCAACTTCGATCCTCTAAGCTCTTGGGCTAATTCAAACAAATTTATCTTATTAAAGTCCCATCATGCTAGCTTATGGCGAATACCCATATCAAATAAGCAATTTACCTTAACTCAGTAACCCACATAGCCAAGTTACACATATAACCCTTATGACCGAATATGAATATCACCAAAATCTCTATGACTTAACCTTCAGCCTTCATAGCGAATATATATATAGCTTATCAAATAGACATTTATTCACCTTCCCTTAACACATATTAATCAATTAATCCATGCATTATCCCTTGACACACCCGGTCATTAAAGCAATAACCTATTAACATCCAAGCATATTATACTAAAATTTCTTCTAAGGCCAATTCATGTACCATCCTTAATACTCATACAATTATTTTATTTTAAATAATTTACACACACCATTTACCTAACATCAATTAACTAGACACTTTAAGGATTTCTTCTTTGACTATACACACATTCGGCAACTATCCATACACACACAAGCCGATTTTTTCCTATCACCCAAACCATCTACATGAACACTTAACTAACTCAAACTTCACCCATCCACAAATACTCATTACAACACAAAGACAACAATCCTTTTCCTCAATTTCTTCCATGGCCGATTACCCAATATTACCACACAATCAAGATTTTGACATGGCTAAGTAGGAAATTTTAGTAGCTAGCTTAAAGTATGCTAACCTTTCAAGAACCAACATGAACTCACTTACCTTAATTCAAGCTCAAGGGTGACCAAACCTTCTCTTGCTTTCTTCTTCAATTCGCCAAGCATGTTCAAAGATGAACACTTTTTTTCTTTTCTTTGTTCACTTCACGGCAAATGGGGGAGGCATCCACACACTTTTTTTGCTATCATCATTTTCCTTTTTTTCCCTTTCTTTATTACTAGCTTTTATTCTATTGTTTTCTACATACCCCACTAACATAACATGTTGGAAACATGTTTCCTTGCCCATAATTTTGTCATGGCCGGCCACTATCCTTGTCAAATGGATTATTTGACATGCAACTCCATTTATTTTACTTCATTCCTTTATTAACCTCTTAAAATTAGCCACATATAATTGAATCCTTTCACATGAGTCCCTTTTCTTTCAATTCACATTCAAATTAACTAAATCAAAGAATTAAAAATTCACACATGCATTTTCACATATTTAGGCAGTAACTATCATACTCAAATGATTTAGTGACTCGGTTTAGCGGTCCCAAAACCGCTTTCCGACCAGGGTCACTTTAGGGATGTCACAGCTCTTTAAGAGGATTTAATTGCTAAAATCTCTATGAAGAGATGATGCTAGGTGTGGGAAATGGAAAATGCTAAGAGAATTGAGAGAGAAGAGAGAATGATGATGGATGAGGGATGATGAATGAGGGAATGAATGGGTCTTATTTATAGGTGAAGAGAGGTGGGTAGTTTGCTAAAAATAGCTAGGTTTAGTCTCTTCCAACTTCTTCCATGAGTGATCAGCCACAATTAGTGGAGTTTGAGTTGATTTTTGCTTGATTTTTAAGCAATTTAAATTCCATAATAACTCAGGAATGAGACTCGGTTAAATGTAAATTTTTGGGTAAATCTCTAATTTCTTCAACAATGCATGAACCTTGTGTAACTAAACTAAAAAGTGGTCTTAAGTAGATAGACATGTGTAGCCAAATTTGGGTTGACTTGATCTTCAATTTGGACGGTTTTTGTAATCCAACAAAGCTATCAGATCTCTCTAAAATAAATCAATAAGTTAAAGGACCAAAGAATAAAATTTATCCAATTAAATAATTAATTACAACCCAAATTATTAATGAAATAGTTAAAATGATTTATTAAATATAATTTTATATTTTATTATTGAATTTAATCATGCATGACTCATTTTATGTCTTGAAAATATAATATGTTCAAATAAATATAAAATAAGCCATTTTATGCATAAAAACTATATAATAAAGCATAAAATCACATTTTAATAATTTCTATGTCCTAATTTCATATTTTCACATATTTCATTAATTTAAAACAATTACTTAATTTTAACAACGAATTTAAGTAAAAAGGTGATAAATTACATAGGAAAATTCCTATATATTTTTCAGTTTACACACCCCCCAACTTAAATCCTTACTCGTCCCGAGTAATGTTTATGCATAGCAAAAAGGTCTTGCTAAGGCAAAATTGCTAACTATGTAAGCAGCATCAATCTTTGCCCCATAATCATGCATTAACAACTTCATGTTCATAGATCTTCTTTATTAACAAGTAATTCATATGCAAACATTTATAGAATTTTATACTAAGTTCAAAATTATTCCAACATGAGTCATAGTTTGTATGTATGTCATAGCCATATATAACTTTCTTCAGTCAACATAATTTCTTATCAATTAAGCAAACAATCACAAGGCTTATTTATGATCTTCATATGTTGAACTTAGTACTTCCTCTCTAGTAATGTAGGTGACAAAATCATCAAATCAATAGGTCTTTTATAAGGTTGTAATGGGGCTTGGTTAAAGATAGGGATTTTAAGAGATGAGACATTTCGATTTCAAAATCTTGACCTTTAACTTTGTCTTGGATTTCTTGAAATACAACCTTTTTTCTTTAAGTGAACCATTGGAACACCCTCAAACTTATTTTGAACTCAAGCTCATACATTTTTCCTTTTTGGAGATTGAACACCCTCAGGCGTTACGGCTGAATTCGGCGTGTCACATCGAAGTGTTTTTCGAAAACCATGTTTTCATTGAAAACCCTTCTTAGTGTAAAACTCATTGGAGCGTTATTGTAAAACTCATGTTTTAATTAAAAATCTTTGAGAAGAATATTTTCGTTATAGATTAAAGTGAATGGAAGTTGTGCACCAGGTAGGAAGCCAGAAAAGAGGAGGTGAGTCTATTGGACTGCTTAAGTACCAAGCTCTTCATGGATCCAATCCTAGACATGCACACATCCATTGCCACACTTAAAGCGTATTACTTGTCCACGAACAACAAATTAAGTTTAAGTCCATTTAAAATATTTATTTCTTTTGAAAACATTTACGTTGCGGAAGCTTTGCTTGGTAATCGTGATATTTTGAAAATAAGTAACTTTTATAGACCGAGCCCTAGAGCTAACTAATTTAATAACCCAAAATATTAAAAATAATAAAAAGACCGGCCTTATTACAACTTATTTTAAAGAAAACAGAAACTTAATCTTCGTGGCCACTCTGAATCCCGCCCAGCTCCAAGTCCACCAACTAGGCCTCACCTGCAAGGATGGAATAGAAAGGGGGTGAGTTTGGAAAACTCAGTGTGTAACATAACCCAACCATAGTCCAAACTAGATCAAACCTCAGCGTCAGACTTATCTGGGCCTTGGCCCATTACAGATATCAGAATAAAACCCATAGGCCCATGGCAGATACAGAACAAATATATCATGAATGAAGAAATCCCAACCCAAATCCATCCATAACACCCCCGTACCAGCCTTACACCATGTGGGGCGACTACTCGACCCACCCAACCGCTACACACCACAGAAATTGCAGCGAGGCTGCCAGCTATTATGACGAAGTCGCCAGATACAGATATTGTGGCTAGGCCACCAGAACAGATATATATATATATATATATATATGTGGTGAAGCCACCAGATCGCAGCGAGGCTGGCAGATATTGTGACGAAGTCACCAAAACAGATATATGTGGCGAGGCCACCAGATTGCAGCGAGGCTGCCAGAACGCTTCCTCCATCAATATAAACCCATGTCCTACGCAACAGAAATAATGTGACAGCCCAAAATTGACCCTAGACGGGATGTGGTTTCGGGACCACAAAACCGAGGCATAAAAATAATTTAAAATTTATTTTGATGCCTATGATATGTGTTAATTCATGTGTGACATTTTTGATGTTTCGATTTAGAGTTATAAATGTGAATTTCACTAGAAGGGACCTAGTAGTAAACTTTGAAAGTATGATGGGGAAATGTGTGATGACTAGTTGATAATGCATGCAAAAATAAAGGATTTGCATGTCAAATTTCCCCAAAGGAAGCTTAGTGGCTGGCCCTGACATGGTTTATGGGCAAAGAAAACATGTTGAAACATGTTTTGTTAATGGATGATGAGGGAAATGATAAAAAAATTAAGCATGTAGGAAGAGAAACAAAAAAATCAAAAATTTGCTCATCCTTTCCCCCCCTTGTTGCCGTGAGTGAAAGAAAAGCAAAGAAAAAAATTTGTTCATCCTTGTTCTTTCCTTTTTGGCCGAAAATACTAAGGAAGAAGATAGGATTTTTGCTCCATTTTTGGTTTAGAAGAGATCTAGAAGGAGATTTGGCTATACATGCATCAAGATTAAGGTATGTATGAGGTTGTGTCATGAGATTCATGTATGTTATAGTTGCTAACTTGATGTTCATGATTAGCCATGGTTCAAATCCTTGTTATGCCATAGAAATGGTATTTGGCCAAGGTTGATATTGTGTTGAAGCCATTGCATGCTAAGTGTGAAGCTTGCTAATGATGCATGCAATGATGGATTGACTACTCTTGAAAATTTCTTTTTAGTATTCTTGAGTAGGGCATTGAGTCCTTTGTTTAACCATGACCAAAATTATAAGGAGTATGGTGTGTGATGTATTCGGCCATGGCATGCTCATGAGCATGGTTTATGCTTCTTGCATGATAGTTAAATTTTGTGTTTTGGATGGTTATGGACACCTTGAAATTCGGCCTTGCACCTATATGAGTTATATGTGATTTTACATGATGATACAATGGATGTGAAAATATTTGCTAGATTAGGAAAAAAAATTGATTAAGTGTTCATAAGGTGAAATTAGGTGTTTAAAAGATGTTATAGTTGACATTGTATATATATACATATATACATACATTCGGCCATATGGGGTATAAATGGGCATAGGTGTTAAATACCTTGTATTGGAAATTTTGATAAATAAGTAGCAATAAATTAAGATGAGATTGAGTAAATTTTCAGCTTAGTTGTGTTAAGTATTCGACAATAATCATAATAATGTATGTGAATGCCGTATGTTTGTGTTTGATGGAGAGGTAAATTGTTTGATTTAGCTCAAGAGCAAAGGGAACTAAATCGGACAAAGGAAAGGAGAAAGCAAGCGAGTAGCAATTGGAACCGTTCTACCCAAAACAAGGTAAGTCATTAAGCACATATGTTTGATATTGCTTAAATGATTGTAAAATCTATGCAATTGTGTTTAATGGGATACTATATATATATATAAATGAAATTGTATGTGTATGGAGTGATGACAATTGTTGAATGTAAAAGAAATAGTGAAATGTGTAGAAAGTTTGCTTTCGGCACTAAATGTCTTGGCAATACGTGTGTACGGTGACTAGATTGGCACTAAGTGTGCGTGCTGGAAATATATGGCACTAAGTGTGCATGCTGGAAATATACAGCACTAAGTGTGCATGCTGGAAATATACGGCACTGGGTGTGCGAGCTCGAAGGGTATGGCACTATGTGTGCGGGCTTAAATCGCATGGCACTAAGTGTGCGAAATCGAGTATTAAGCTTGTGTGTGCGTACTCTATATATATGGAGGGTGTGTCTCCATCGAGTTGAGTATGGACAGCGGATCGGGTAAGTACCTTGAGCTCATGACGATTAGGAAATACGTTCATGCTCGGGGTTGAGCTTGGTAAGCTTTAGATCTATGTGATGATTGCAATTGTATAATTGTGGTGTGAATGAGTTGGTGTGTAAAGTGCCTCAAATATCTTATTGTATAGAATATGAAATGTGGATGTATGACTTGGTATGAGATTGAACCGAAAGGTCCGAGGATTTATGGTATAGTTTCGATATGGATGAGTACCTAGCCTCGTTTATTGTTTCATGTTGTGATAACTTTATCAATGGATGATTGTTGAATGCTTATGACTTCTGAGTTATAAACTCACTCGGTGTTTTCTTGTCACCCATTTTAGGTCTCTTGGACTCGTATTGTTGCGTGCTCGGAACCGTCGTTGAAGTCATCACACCGGCTGAAAATCTTTTGGTATTGTCTTCATAGTTGAGCTAGGAGAACATTTGGCATGTATAGGCTATTTTGTTTTGTCGAATTGTGGGTTGTAAACTTTAAGCCATGCGAAAATGGCCTATGTGGTCGGTTGAGTGGGATTCTAAAACCTATAGTTATGAGCCTTAGAAACCTAAATTTTGATAAGGTGGCCATAGTTTGTATTATGTATGATGTAATAGTTGGCCATAGAAGATTTATGAAATAGTCATTGTTTGCTTTGGTAACAGATGCTGCCAGCAGCAGTGAGGTGAGATGGAAAAATCACTAAAAATAGTAGAAGTAGAATTAAATAGTGAATAAATTATGAAATTGAACCTTGATGAATCTATTTTCATATGGACAAAACGAAATGACCATATGAGCAGTATACTGAGAGATATTAAAGTTCTTGTGAGACAGGGCTAGAACGGTTTCTGGATCCCCTGTCTCGACTTTGAAAATTTACCATAAATTATCCAGAAGGAATTAGAAGTCGTTCCTTATATGTACAGATTCCCTTTTGAGTCTAGTTTCATTAGAATCAAACGGCATGAGCATTGAAGCTCTGTACAAGAAGATATCTAGGTCGTAATGCGCGAAGGTAAGTGTAATTGACCCCTGTTGCATGGGTGACTTTAACTAATAAACTGTACTAATTGGCTCAACCAAAAATTCTAGAAAAAAATGTGTAGATGGTATTATGAGTCTAGTTTTAGGGAAAATTTATGGAACTGATTTTCGAATTCTGTAACTCGAGATATGATTTTTAAGGTGACAGTGACGCAGCTAGCTAGCCTGCCTGGAACAGAAATCAAATATTTCAAAGAGAGAAATAAGGGAAGTAAGCCCAGTAACACCACGTGTTCAAATCCGGTGACGGTCATGGGTTTGGGGTGTTACATTTTATTGGTATCAGAGCTATGGTTTAGTCAGTTCTAGGACTACCATAGAGCGTGTGAGTCTAGCTATACATGCCAAATTGTTAGTGCTTAATAATGTGATGACTTGACGGTTGAAATTTTTGTTTTGATTAGCGATGGAACCGGGATAGAGAGACCCTTGGCGGATGACGTTGAAAGTGTAGCGGCTGCTCCGCGCAAGGGACACTTTGCTGTTGAGCCTCGGTCATCCGCGAATAATCAAAATGAAGGGCGAAACAAGCCTTCTTCACCATGATGAATGAGTGGGCGCGCAATATGCCCGAACCAACCCGGTGTCCAACCATTCCGAATTTAAATACTCCGCCGAAGAGTCCGTAATGCCTCCGATTCTTGATCCCGTGAGGCTAAGCAAACCACCTGTAGACTTGATTAGGAAGCGCGGGCCGAGGAGTTCAAGGCCATAGTCATTGATGATGCCGAAAGAGCGAGATTCGCTCGATAACACCATTCGAGTGTTAGATGAACTGTCATGCACACCGGTGAATGTCTTAAGTGTGCTATATCCTTGTTGCGAGACTCGACTTACTATTGGTGGAGGACTTTAATTTCCATAGTCCCAAATGAACGAGTTACTTGGGATTTCTTTCAATCCAATTTCAAAGAAATACATTAGTCAACGGTTCATCGATCGAAGCGTAAGGAATTCTTGGAACTCAAGCAAGGCCGGATGACTGTATCTAAATACGAACATGAGTTCGTAAGACTTAGTCGGTATGCTCGGGAGTGTGTGGCTGATGAGGTTGCTATGTGCAAAAGATTTGAAGAAGGATTGAATGAAGACTTAAAGTTGCTAGTAGGTATTTTGGAGATAAAGGAGTTCGTAACACTAGTCGAACGAGCCTGCAAGGCGGAAGAACTCGGAAGGGAAAAGAAGAAGGCTGAATTTGAAGCAAGAGATTACCGTAAAAGATCAACGAGTAAAGCTCCATTCTCGGCTGTAAAGAGGTTCAGGGAGGACACCAGTAAGTCGAGGGCGACTGCGGGAATTTCCATTAGAGCCCGACCATCGACGGACTCCCGAGCTACTTCGGTAGCTAGTGTGGGCAATAATCGTCAAGAGAGACCTGAATGCCCCCAATGTGGAAGACGACACCTAGGTGAATGTTGGGGTAAGTCTGTTAATAGGGCCTGTTATGGATGCGGTTCGAAGGACCACTTCGTTAGAGATTGCACGGAGCTAGATGAGAAGAATAAGATGCAAGATGCAAGACCTAATGGAACAATGGCTAGAGGTAGGCCCCCGAGAATTTCTAGAGGTAGGGGTGGCAATCAGAGAGGAGCCCCTAATACGGCTGTCCGATCCGAGACCCGTGCTCCTGCTAGGGCATATGCCATCCGCGCACGAGAGGAGGCATCCTCCCCTGACGTTATCACTGGTACTTTTACTCTCTTTGATATTAGTGTGATTGCATTGATTGACCCCGGCTCTACTCATTCATATGTATGTGAAACCTTAGCATCCAGTAAGACTCTACCTGTTGAGTCTACTGAGTTCGTAATTCGAGTGTCAAACCCTTTGGGTCAATACGTACTCGTTGATAAAGTGTGCAAGAGATGCCCCTAATAATTCGAGAATCGCTTTTCCTACCGATCGATGCTTCTACCATTTGATGAATTCGATATTATTCTTGGTATAGATTGGTGATCGTACATGATGCAAATGGTGGACTGCAAAGGAAGACCATTGATTTGAGGAGTGCAAATAATGAGGTAGTCCGAGTCGAGTCTACTGATTTAAAAGGAGTGCCAGCTATAGTATCTTCTATGACCGCTCGGAGGTACATGAAAAAGGGGTGTGAAACATACCTTGCGTATGTGTTTGAAGGTAAAGAGACGGAAAGGAAACTCGAATCGGTACCAGTGGTTTGTGAGTATTCAGATGTTTTTCCTGAGGAGTTACCGGGATTGCCACCGGTTCGAGAAGTGGAATTCGGCATCGAAGTTGTACCGGGTACTACGCCGATCTCAATAGCCCCGTATCGTATGGCATTAACGGAATTAAAGGAATTGAAGGTTCAATTGCAAGAATTGATGGATAGAGGTTTCGCTCGACCGAGTTTTTCTCCATGGGCGCACAGTATTGTTTGTGAAGAAGAAGGATGGAACTATGAGATTGTGCATCGACTATCGTCAGTTGAATAAAGTGACGATAAAGAACAAATATCCGTTGCCACGAATTGACGATTTGTTTGATCAATTAAAGGGAGCCTCAGTGTTTTCAAAGATAGATTTGAGGTCGGGGTACTATCAGTTGAGGGTCCGAGAATCGGACATACCCAAGACTGCTTTTAGAACGAGGTACGGTCACTACGAATTCTTGGTAATGCCGTTTGGGATTACTAATGCCCCTGCGGTGTTTATGGATTTAATGAATAGAATTTTCAGGCCATACTTGGATCGGTTCGTAGTTGTATTTATCGATGACATTTTGGTCTATTCGAGAGATGAAACTGAACATGCTGAACACCTGAGGCTAGTGTTGCAAATCTTACGAGATAAGCAGTTATACGCAAAGTTCAATAAATGTGAATTTTGGTTGAATGAGGTTAGCTTTTTGGGGCACGTGGTGTCCGCATCGGGTGTCAGGGTGGACCTGAACAAAATTTCGGCCATAGTCGATTGGAAACCTCTAAGAAATGTTATCGAGGTTAGGAGCTTTTTGGGGCTTGCCGGATACTATCGACGATTTGTGAAAGGTTTTTCGATGATAGCTGCACCGATGACAAAACTACTTCAAAGAGATGTTAAGTTCAAGTGGTCGGAAGGCTGTCAAGAAAGTTTCGATCGACTAAAAACCTGTTTAACCGAGGCCCCGGCACTAGTACAGTTGAGTCCAGAAAGAGTTTGTCATATCTGATGGACGCATCCTTGCTTGGGTTGGGTTGTGTGTTGATGCAAGAAGGTCGAGTTGTGGCTTACGCGTCGAGACAACTAAAGCCGCACGAAAGAAACTATCCGACTCATGACCTTGAACTAGCAGCCATAGTGTTCGCCTTGAAGATATGGCGGCATTACTTGTTTAGAGAAAGGTGCCACATTTATTCGGACCACAAGAGTCTAAAATATTTGATGACTCAGAGAGATTTAAACCTGCGACAAAGACGTTGGCTTGAGTTGTTGAAAGACTATGAACTCATCGTTGATTATCACCCGGGAAAGGCCAACGTGGTGGCCGATGCTTTAAGTCGTAAAGCACTATTTGCTTTGAGAGCGATGGATGCTCACCTATCCATTTCACCCGAGAAGGTGCTAGTAGTCGAATCAGAGGCCAAACCGTTGTCGATTCATCAAATACTTGAGTCTCAGAAGGTCGACACTAAATTGGTCGCCAAGCGAGCCGAATGTGTTTCGAATGAAGAATCGGAATTTCAGATTGACGACAATGATTGCTTGACGTTCAAGGGTCGATTATGTATTCCAAGGAATTCGGAACTTATTTCGATGATTTTGAGCGAGGCTCATAGTAGCCGAATGTCAATTCACCCGGGAGTACGAAGATGTACAACGATTTGAAATGTCGGTTTGGTGGCATGGTATGAAACGAGACATCTCCGACTTTGTTTCGAGATGTTTAATATGTCAACAAGTGAAAGCGGAACATCAAGTGCCTTCAAGGTTACTTCAACCGATCATGATACCCGAGTGGAAATGGGATCGAGTCACAATGGACTTTGTATCCGGACTGCCATTGTCAGCAAGTAAGAAGGATGCGATTTGGGTCGTTGTAGATAGATTGACTAAGTCAGCTCACTTTGTCCCCGTACGTACGGACTTTTCAATGGACAAACTAGCCGAATTGTACGTTTCTCAGATTGTGAGATTACACGGGGTGCCTATTTCTATCGTGTCGGATAGAGATCCGAGATTTACCTCGCGATTTTGGAAAAAGTTGCAAGAAGCTTTGGGTACCAAGTTGCATTTCAGCACTGCCTTTCACCCCTAAACCGATGGTTAATCTGAGCGGATAATTCAAATACTTGAGGATATGTTGAAATGTTGCATCCTTGAGTTCAGTGGTTCATGGGAACGGTATTTGCCTTTGATTGAATTTGCTTACAACAATAGTTTTCAATCAAGTATTAAGATGGCACCCTACGAGGCTTTGTACGGTCGTAAATGCCGTACACCATTGTTTTGGACTGAGCTCGGTGAAAGAAAAATTTTCGGGGTGGATTTGATTAGAGATGCTGAACAGAAAGTAAAAGTAATCCGTGAGAGTCTGAAGATAGCCTCTGATCGTCAGAAGTCGTGACGCGGATCTCAAACGCATAAAGACATCGAGTATCGTGGGAGATAAAGTGTTTCTCAAGGTTTCGCCTTGGAAAAAGATACTCAGATTCGGCCGTAAGGGCAAGTTGAGCGCCATATGAGATATCCGAGCGAGTCGGTCCAGTTGCATATCGTTTGATTTTGCCCCCTGAACTCGAAAAGATTCATGATGTCTTTCATGTTTCGATGCTTCGACGCTATAGATCTGATCCATCGCACGTGATTAGTCCATCAGAGGTTGAAATTCAAGCCAATATGAGTTATGAGGAAGAACCGATTCATATCCTATCACGTGAAGTGAAAGAGTTGCGAAACAAGCGGGTTCCGCTAGTGAAAGTGTTATGGCTCCAACACGGGATAGAAGAAGCTACTTGGGAAACCGAGAACTCCATGAAAGAGCGATACCCAACCCTATTTACCGGTAAGATTTTCGGGGACGAAAATTTCTTAAGTGGGGGAGAGTTGTGACAGCCCAAAATTGACCCTAGACGGGATGTGGTTTCGGGACCACAAAACCGAGGCATAAAAATAATTTAAAATTTATTTTGATGCCTATGATATGTGTTAATTCATGTGTGACATTTTTGATGTTTCGATTTAGAGTTATAAATGTGAATTTCACTAGAAGGGACCTAGTAGTAAACTTTGAAAGTATGATGGGGAAATGTGTGATGACTAGTTGATAATGCATGCAAAAATAAAGGATTTGCATGTCAAATTTCCCCAAAGGAAGCTTAGTGGCCGGCCATGACATGGTTTATGGGCAAAGAAAACATGTTGAAACATGTTTTGTTAATGGATGATGAGGGAAATGATAAAAAAAATTAAGCATGTAGGAAGAGAAACAAAAAAATCAAAAATTTGCTCATCCTTCCCCCCCCCTTGTTGCCGTGAGTGAAAGAAAAGCAAAGAAAAAAATTTGTTCATCCTTGTTCTTTCCTTTTTGGCCGAAAATACTAAGGAAGAAGATAGGATTTTTGCTCCATTTTTGGTTTAGAAGAGATCTAGAAGGAGATTTGGCTATACATGCATCAAGATTAAGGTATGTATGAGGTTGTGTCATGAGATTCATGTATGTTATAGTTGCAAACTTGATGTTCATGATTAGCCATGGTTCAAATCCTTGTTATGCCATAGAAATGGTATTTGGCCAAGGTTGATATTGTGTTGAAGCCATTGCATACTAAGTGTGAAGCTTGCTAATGATGCATGCAATGATGGATTGACTACTCTTGAAAATTTCTTTTAGTATTCTTGAGTAGGGCATTGAGTCCTTTGTTTAACCATGACCAAAATTATAAGGAGTATGGTGTGTGATGTATTCGCCATGGCATGCTCATAAGCATGGTTTATGCTTCTTGCATGATAGTTAAATTTTGTGTTTTGGATGGTTATGGACACCTTGAAATTCGGCCTTGCACCTATATGAGTTATATGTGATTTTACATGATGATACAATGGATGTGAAAATATATGCTAGATTAGGAAAAAAAATTGATTAAGTGTTCATAAGGTGAAATTAGGTGTTTAAAAGATGTTATAGTTGACATTGTATATATATACATATATACATACATTCGGCCATATGGGGTATAAATGGGCATAGGTGTTAAATACCTTGTATTGGAAATTTTGATAAATAAGTAGCAATAAATTAAGATGAGATTGAGTAAATTTTCAGCTTAGTTGTGTTAAGTATTCGACAATAATCATAATAATGTATGTGAATGCCGTATGTTTGTGTTTGATGGAGAGGTAAATTGTTTGATTTAGCTCAAGAGCAAAGGGGAACTAAATCGGACAAAGGAAAGGAGAAAGCAAACGAGTAGCCGAATTGGAACCGTTCTACCCAAAACAAGGTAAGTCATTAAGCACATATGTTTGATATTGCTTAAATGATTGTAAAATCTATGCAATTGTGTTTAATGGGATACTATATATATATATAAATGAAATTGTATGTGTATGGAGTGATGACAATTGTTGAATGTAAAAGAAATAGTGAAATGTGTAGAAAGTTTGCTTTCGGCACTAAATGTCTTGAACAATACGTGTGTACGGTGCGAGATTGGCACTAAGTGTGCGTGCTGGAAATATATGGCACTAAGTGTGCATGCTGGAAATATACGGCACTAAGTGTGCATGCTGGAAATATACTGACCTTTGGGTGTGCGAGCTCAAGGGTATGGCACTATGTGTGCGGGCTTAAATCGCATGGCACTAAGTGTGCGAAATCGAGTATTAAGCACTTGTGTGTGCGTACTCTATATATATGGAGGGTGTGTCTCCATCGAGTTGAGTATGGACAGCGGATCGGTAGGTACCTTGAGCTCATGACGATTAGGAAATACGTTCATGCTCGGGGTTGAGCTTGGTAAGCTTTAGATCTATGTGATGATTGCAATTGTATAATTGTGGTGTGAATGAGTTGGTGTGTAAAGTGCCTCAAATATCTTATTGTATAGAATATGAAATGTGGATGTATGACTTGGTATGAGATTGAACCGAAAGGTCCGAGGATTTATGGTATAGTTTCGATATGGATGAGTACCTAGCCTCGTTTATTGTTTCATGTTGTGATAACTTTATCAATGGATGATTGTTGAATGCTTATGACTTCTGAGTTATAAACTCACTCGGTGTTTTCTTGTCACCCATTTTAGGTCTCTTGGACTCGTATTGTTGCGTGCTCGGAACCGTCGTTGAAGTCATCACACCGGCTGAAAATCTTTTGGTATTGTCTTCGTAGTTGAGCTAGGAGAACATTTGGCATGTATAGGCTATTTTGTTTTGTCGAATTGTGGGTTGTAAACTTTAAGCCATGCGAAAATGGCCTATGTGGTCGGTTGAGTGGGATTCTAAAACCTATAGTTACGAGCCTTAGAAACCTAAATTTTGATAAGGTGGCCATAGTTTGTATTATGTATGATGTAATAGTTGGCCATAGAAGATTTATGAAATAGTCATTGTTTGCTTTGGTAACAGATGCTGCCAGCAGCAGTGAGGTGAGATGGAAAAATCACTAAAAATAGTAGAAGTAGAATTAAATAGTGAATAAATTATGAAATTTAACCTTGATGAATCTATTTTCATATGGATGAAACGAAACGACCATATGAGCAGTATACTGAGAGATATTAAAGTTCTTGTGAGACAGGGCCAGAACAGTTTCTGGATCCCCTGTCTCGACTTTGAAAATTTACCATAAATTATCCGGAAGGAATTAGAAGTCTTGCCTTATATGTTCAGATTCCCTTTTTAGTCTAGTTTCATTAGAATCAAACGGCATGAGCATTGAAGCTCTGTACAAGAAGATATCCAGGTCGTAATACGTGAAGGTCAGTGTAATTGACCCCTGTAGCATGGGTGAATTTAACTAATAAACTGTACTAATTGGCTCGACCAAAAATTCTATAAAAAAATGTGTAGATGGTATTATGAGTCTAGTTTCAGGGAAAATTTACGGAACTGATTTTTGAATTCTGTAACTCGAGATATGATTTTTAAGGTGACAGTGATGCAGCTAGCTAGCCTGCCTGGAACAGAAATCAAATATTTCAAAGAGAGAAATAAGGGAAGTAAGCCCAGTAACACCACGTGATCAAATCCGGTGATGGTCACGGGTTTGGGGTGTTACAAATAATATGTCATGGCATACGTATACAGAAACAGAACATCATGCTTTTCAGAAAAAAATAACCCTAGGGGTAAAATCATAATTTTGCATGCATAAGGGTATTTCAGAAATTATTACCTACTGCTAAGGTTTCATGATCATTCTAACATTTACCAAGTAATCAGAAGTACTTACCTCGTCTTTTTACCAAAGTGGGCCCGTTGGCCCATTGACTCGTTTTCGGCCCATTAAACTCAAAAATATCGTTGTGCACGAAAATGCAGACTCTGCACTCTAATAATCCAAATGCACCATATTCATTAACAACTGTTTCATGAGCCCTCGCACGCTCGCAAGTTCACAAAATACCAATGTTTCGATATTTCGGCTTTTACCGATTCAGTCTAAGGGAGGGTGTCGTTTACATAGCTGGTTGATGACGATTGATGACAATATCTCCCACGCGATAATCCTACAATTGATCACTAACACATTAGACTTACGAATTAACGATAACTAGCATAAATCCATGCCAACTAACCTAATCATCACACAAGTTAGTCATTTACGCACGAGGGGCAAAATAGTCATTTTACCCTCCAGGGGTAAATCGGTAGTCCTACCCTATAGGGGTATTTCGGTATTTCTACCTTACAAGGGTATTTTGGTAATTCTACAACTTATCCACTTGGGCCTACGGACCCATTGGGACCACATGGCCCATTTTAGCCCATCGCAGCCCGAAATAGCCGTTCTACTGCTAGAGTAATGAGAAATACACACCTGTTAGGAGACTGCAGTTAATCCACGATCCGAGCACTCTTAGCCGACGCCCAACCCAAACGAGCACGTCATAAAGTGAAAGGGATCAGCCAAGAAAGGTACCTTTACTCTCCTCATGGTTCACTCTAGTTGAAGCCAGCTTCGCATCGACTCTTATGTTAGCTTCCCGATGTGGGATCCCTCCATCACCAGAGTTTAAAACCAACACCAACTCTTGCCGTCCCAACATAGCAAAATAAATGCTCTTTGATTGCCATGAGTTTCGAACCCTGGACCTCCTTGCCAACTCTATGACGCCACCTTCCTGCCTCTTATGTGGTACTACTTTGCCAGTAGACCACAAGGCTTTTTGGGCACAATTTCCCTAACAATATTCTTAAGGCCAACCTACTACACCCAGGGTTTGATTCACCTTAAACAAAAATTTTTGGTAGAGTCCAAATTTGAACCCAGGACTTCTCCAACACTTCTCAGCACACTTAACCACTAAAACAAGCCTTCATTAACGAAGTTTACATGCACAACAAAATATTATAAGCTGCATTCAACCGCTCCCATGCTCAAGGCCCAAAACTTCTATGCCCAAATTCAGGGTGTTACAACCCTACCTCCCTTAAAGAAATTTCATCCCTGAAACTTCCATCTCACAGGGTAGTCCTGTAACATCTACCCACTACGCTATGGCTGCGCACTCTGATCCTACTATCACTATCACACTTCAACTAGAACTTGAAACATCTCATACATACAACACTTATTCACTGAAGCAGACACATATTTATCACACATATATACAATTTCTATATCCAAACATCATATCCACATAAAATTAATACCAAATTTAAATTCAGTCCAATATCTAAAGAATCCACCGTATTTCAATTTCTAAACAGACAAAAGTATTCAGAAGACTTAGGGATTCGGCGCCGGAGACTCGGTGTGCCACACTTTTTAAGAGAAATACTTCAAATTGACCACGTGGTTAAAAGTAATTTTCTGAAATTCAACCTTTGAAAACCCAAACCACAGCCGAGTTGTTACAACTTGGCTCTAATACCACTAAATGTAGCACCCCAAACCTGGCCCAGACATTACGGCCGAATTCGGCGTGTCACATTGAAGTGTTTTTTGAAAAATCATGTTTTCATTGAAAACCCTTCTTGATGTAAAACTCATTGGAGCGTTATTGTAAAACTCATGTTTTAATTAAAAATCTTTGATAAGAATATTTTCGTTATAAATTAAAGTGAATGGAAGCTGTGCACCAAGTAGGAAGCCAGAAAAGAGGAGGTTAGTCTATTGGACTGCTTAAGTACCAAACTCTTCATGGATCCAATCCTAGACATACACACATCCATTGCCACATTTAAAGCATATTACTTGTCCACGAACAACAAATTAAGTTTAAGTCCATTTAAAATATTTATTTCCTTTGAAAACATTTATGTTGCGGAAGCTTTGCTCGGTAATCGTGATATTTTGAAAATAAGTAACTTTTATAAAACGAGTCCTAGAGCTAACCAATTTAATAACCCAAAATATTAAAAATAATAAAAAGACCGGCCTTATTACAACTTAAACCAGAATAAAAATAATCAAAATAATAATTACGAAACTTATTTTAAAGAAAACAGAAACTTAATATTCGTGGCCACTCTGAATCTCGTCCAGCTTCAAGTCCACCAACTAGGGCTCACCTGAAAGGATGGAAGAGAAAGAGGGTGAGTTTGGAAAACTCAGTGTGTAACATAACCCAACCATAGCCCAAAATAGATCAAACCTCAGAGTCAGACTTATCTGGGCCTTGGCCCAGTATAGATAACAGAATGAAACCCATTGACCCATAGCAGATAAAGAACAAATATATCATGAATGAAGAAATCCCAACCCAAATCCATCAATAACACCCCTATACCAGCCTTACACCATTTGGGGAGACAACTCGACCCACCCAACCGCTACACACCACAGAAATTGCAGTAGGTTGCGGATATTATGACGAAGTCACCAGATCTGAATATTGTGGCTAGGCCACCGAGCAGATATATATATGTGGCGAAGCCACTAGATTGCAGCGAGGCTGAGAGATATTGTGACGAAGTCACCAGAACAGATATATGTGGCGAGGCCACCAGATTGCAGCGAGGCTGCCAAAATGCTTCCTCCACCAATATAAACCCATGTCCCATGCAACAGAAATAATATGTCATGGCATACGTATACAGAAACAAAAAATCATGCTTTTCAGAAAAAAAATAACCCTAGGGGTAGAATCGTAATTTTGCATGCATAAGAGTATTTCAGTAATTATTACCAATTGCTAAGGTTTCATGCTCATTCTAACATTTACCAAGTAATCATAAGTACTTACCTCGTCTTTTTACCAAAGCGGGCCTGTTGGCCTATTGGCCCATTTCGACCTATTAAGCCCAAATATACTGTTGTGCACGAAAATGCACACTCTGGACTCTAATCATCCAAATGCACCATATTCATTAACAACTGTCTCACGAGCCCTCGCACGCTCGCAAGTTCGTAAAATACCAACATTTCGATATTTCAGCTTTTACTGATTCAGTCTAAGAGAGGGTGTCGTTTACACACCTGGTTGATGACGATTGATGACGATATCTCCCACGCGATAATCCTACAATTGATCTCTAACACATTAGACTTACGAATTAATGATAACTAACATAAATCCACGTCAACTAACCCAATCATCACACAAGTTAGTCATTTACGCACGAGGGGCAAAATAGTCATTTTACCCTCTAAGGGTAAATCGGTAGTCCTACCCTACAGGGGTATTTCGATAATTCTACCTTACAGGGGTATTTTGGAAATTCTACAACTTATCCACTTGGGCCTACGGACCCATTGGGACCACATGGCCCATTTCAGCCCATCGCAGCCCGAAATAGCCGTTCTACTGCTAGAGTAATGAGAAATACACACCTATTAGGAGACTGCAGTTAATCCGCGATCTGAGCACTCTTAGCCGACGCCCAACCCAAACGAGCACGTCATAAAGCGAAAGGGATCAACTAAGAAAGGTACCTTTACTCTCCTCATGGTTCTCTCTATTTAAAGACTCTTACGTTAGCTTCCCGATGTGGGATCCCTCCACCACCAGAGTTTAAAACCAACACCAACTCTTGCTGTCCCAACATAGCAAAATAAATGCTCTTTGATTGCCACGAGTTTCCAACCCTGGACCTCCTTGCCAACTCTATGACACCACCTTCCCGCCTCTTATGTGGCGCTACTTTGCCACTAGTCCACAAAGCTTTTTGTGGCACAATTTCCCTAACAATATTCTTAAGGCCAACCTACTACACCCAGGGTTTGATTCACCTTAAACCAAAATTTTTGCTAGAGTCCAGATTTGAACCCAGGACTTCTCCAACACTTCTCAGCACACATAACCACTAAAACAAGCCTTCATTAACGAAGTTTACATGCACAACAAAATATTATAAGCTACCTTCAATGACTCCCATGCTCAAGGCCCAAAACTTCTATGCCCAAATTCAGGGTGTTACAACTCTACCTCCTTTAAAGAAATTTTATCCCCGAAACTTCCATCTCACAGGGTAGTCGTGTAACATCTACCCACTACGCTACTGCTGCGCACTCTGATCCTACTATCACTATCACACTTCAACTAGAACTTGAAACATCTCATACATACAACACTTATTCACTGAAGCAGACACATATTTATCACACATATATACAATTTCTATATCCAAACATCACATCTACATAAAATTAATACCAAATTTAAATTCAGACCAATATCTAAAGAATCCACCGTATTTCAATTTCTAAACAGACAAAAGTATTTAGAAGACTTACGGATTCGGTGCCGGAGACTCGGTGTGCCACACTTTTTAAGAGAAATACTTCAAACTGACCACGTGGTTGAAAGTAATTTTTTGAAATTCAACCTTTGAAAACCCAATCCAAAGCCGAGTCGTTGTAACTTGGCTCTGATACCACTAAATGTAACACCCCAAACCCGGCCCAAACGTTACGGCGTTACGGCCGAAATCGCCGTGTCATATTGAAGTGTTTTTCGAAAGCCATGTTTTCATTGAAAACCCTTCTTGATGTAAAACTCATTGGAGCATTATTGTAAAACTCATGTTTTAATTAAAAATCTTTGATAAGAATATTTTCGTTATAGATTAAAGTGAATGGAAGCTGTGCACCAGGTAGGAAGCTAGAAAAGAGGAGGTTAGTCTATTGGACTGCTTAAGTACCAAGCTCTTCATGGATCCAATCCTAGACATACACACATCCATTGCCACACTTAAAGCGTATTACTTGTCCACGAACAACAAATTAAGTTTAAGTCCATTTAAAATATTTATTCCCTTTGAAAACATTTACCTTGCGGAAGCTTTGCTCGGTAATCGTGATATTTTGAAAATAAGTAACTTTTATAAAACGAGCCCTAGAGCTAACCAATTTAATAACCCAAAATATTAAAAATAATAAAAAGACCGGCCTTATTACAACTTAAACCAGAATAAAAATAATCAAAATAATAAATGCGAAACTTATTTTAAAGAAAACAGAAACTTAATCTTCGTGGCCACTCTAAATCCCGCCCAGTTCCAAGTCCACCAACTAGGGCTCACCTGAAAGGATGGAATAGAAAGGGGGTGAGTTTGGAAAACTCAGTGTGTAACATAACCCAACCATAGCCCAAAATAGATCAAACCTCAGAGTCAGACTTATCTGGGCCTTGGCCCAGTATAGATATCAGAATGAAACCCATAGGCCCACAGCAGATACAGAACAAATATATCACGAATGCAGAAATCCCAACCCAAATCCATCCATAACACCCCCATACCAGCCTTACATGTGGGGAGACAACTCGACCCACCTAACTGCTACACACCACAGAAATTGCAGCGAGGCTGCCAGATATTATGACGAAGTCACCAGATACAGATATTGTGGCTAGGCCACGAGAACAAATATATATATGTGGCGAAGCCACTAGATTGCAGTGAGGCTGCCAGATATTGTGACGAAGTCACCAGAACAAATATATGTGGCGAGGCCACCAGATTGCAGCGAGGCTGCCAAAACGCTTCCTCCACCAATATAAACCCATGTCCTATGCAACAGAAATAATATGTCATGGCATACGTATACAGAAACAGAACATCATGCTTTTCAGAAAAAAATAACCCTAGGGGTAAAATCGTAATTTTGCATGCATAAGGGTATTTCAGAAATTATTACCTATTGCTAAGGTTTCATGATCATTCTAACATTTACCAAGTAATCAGAAGTACTTACCTCGTCTTTTTACCAAAGTGGGCTCGTTGGCCCATTGACTCATTTTCGGCCCATTAAGCCCAAAAATATCGTTGTGCACGAAAATGCAGACTCTGCACTCTAATAATCCAAATGCACCATATTCATTAACAACTGTCTCACGAGCCCTCGCACGCTCGCAGGTTCACAAAATACCAATGTTTCGATATTTCGGCTTTTACCGATTCAGTCTAAGGGAGGGTGTCGTTTACACAGCTAGTTGATGACGATTGATGACAATATCTCCCACGCGATAATCCTACAATTGATCACTAACACATTAGACTTACGAATTAATGATAACTAGCATAAATCCACGCCAACTAACCTAATCATCACACAAGTTAGTCATTTACGCACGAGGGGCAAAATAGTCATTTTACCCTCCAGGGGTAAATCGGTAGTCCTACCCTATAGGGGTATTTCGGTATTTCTACCTTACAAGGGTATTTTGGTAATTCTACAACTTATCCACTTGGGCCTACGGACCCATTGGGACCACATGGCCCATTTTAGCCCATCGCAGCCCGAAATAGCCGTTCTACTGCTAGAGTAATGAGAAATACACACCTGTTAGGAGACTACAGTTAATCCACGATCCGAGCACTCTTAGCCGACGCCCAACCCAAACGAGCACATCATAAAGTGAAAGGGATCAGCCAAGAAAGGTACCTTTACTCTCCTCATGGTTCTCTCTATTTAAAGCCAGCTTCGCATCGACTCTTATGTTAGCTTCCCGATGTGGGATCCCTCCATCACCAGAGTTTAAAACCAACACCAACTCTTGCCGTCCAAACATAGCAAAATAAATGCTCTTTGATTGCCATGAGTTTCGAACCCTGGACCTCCTTGCCAACTCTATGACACCACCTTCCTGCCTCTTATGTGGCACTACTTTGCCACTAGACCACAAGGCTTTTTGTGGCACAATTTCCCTAACAATATTCTTAAGGCCAACCTACTACACCCAGGGTTCGATTCACCTTAAACCAAAATTTTTGCTAGAGTCCAAATTTGAACCCAGGACTTCTCCAACACTTCTCAGCACACTTAACCACTAAAACAAGCCTTCATTAACGAAGTTTACATGCACAACAAAATATTATAAGCTGCATTCAACCGCTCCCATGCTCAAGGCCCAAAACTTCTATGCCGAAATTCAGGGTGTTACACTTTTCCTCGCTCTTCCTTCATCTTTTTTTTTCTTTAAGCATGAGCACATATATCTTTTTCAAAATTTTCTCAAATGTTGATTACCAAAACAACTTTTGTTAAGATGGGTGCACAAAATTAGGATAACTTTAAAAGATGGTAATGTGGCTTATAGTGTATGTTCATTATAATAAATAGGCCTTTAAGCTCAAAATTATAGTTTCAAGGGTCTAATATCATAGGGTTGGCTTAAAAAGGCTCAAATGATCCAACGAAATAGTGCCTATATCATTTTAGATTTTTATGTTCCCTAGGATTTCGCCTCAAGAAAGTTACTAAGTCAATTCTAAAGATATAAACCTTCATGCATGTCTAATCTCAAGAGAAACTAAGTTTTTATGGCAAACATTACTAAGGATAATATCATACAAGCATTCCATTCTTCATGATAACAAACTTTCACTCAGATAAAATCATCATTCATACTTGCATACAAACTATCTCAATAACAAAAAAATGTCTCTAAACATTCATTTACTAAAACATACTTATGAAAGAAATGATTGAAACATACTTGAAAATTTTTAAAATTTGAGCAATTTATTTGCCTTACCCCCTTTTAAAAAGAAGCAATGTCCTCATTGCAAGAACAAAGTAATGAATGAAAACTTAACACCAGGTAGGGTTGTAAAGAAAGAGAGGTGAGTTATTAAGATTGCTTAAATACCAAGTCTTTCCTAATAACCCAATCCTAGACATGTTTATTCCTATTACCACATCACTTAATCTTTTTCTTTCTAAAGAACTGTTGAGTTTATTCATGCTTGCTATGTTTTATTCTGTAGAAATTAAGTCCTAATTACGAAAGAAATAAATTCCTAAAGACCAAAAAATAATTAAATAAATAATAAGACAAGAATCCCCCTTTTTATTTTTCTGACTCATTCCCCTTGTCTTTCTTAGCTCCATCTCCGCTTGCATCGTCGGCACCTTCCGTCCATGTCTGAAAGATAGCATCTGGGAACTGAGGAAAAAAAGTTTTAGAGATATTCTTAAAAATATTTTGAATTGAGTCATCTCTAATTTTTGCAAATTTGTAGTAAGTTTGTTATTGATTGTGCATGAACTTGCACATATCCATCAATTTTGACAACTCCGATTTCTTTTAAGTTGTAGGTTTAGGTTCAACACTTAGCTTAACTGGTTATTCTTCTGGCTCAACCCTTGGTACAGGGGTTGCAGATCCTTCAATTGGTTTAGGACTGTTTGGTTCCTTGTCAGATTCTTCTTCTTTAGTGTCTATAACTGAATTAGCTTCAGTTTCATTTTCCTTTGTAGACTCATCGGTATGTGGTTCATTGCCTCTTGTTGTTCACCTTGATTCAGCTCATGCACCTTCTTTACTAACCTTTCAAGATCATGATTTGTAATGCACCCTTGAATATATCGCCCCTTCAAATTTGCTTGTGGTTTAACATGGGCCCTTAAGCAAAGTGAAGTGATTAATGATGAGAAATAAACACTTCCTGGCTTCTTTTTAGGACAATCATGAATCTCCTTGAGAATAATTTTCTCAACATTAATGGACTTTTCTATCAAAATTGCATATAACAAAAGCATCCGTTCCATCGAGATGTTGAAACTATGTGAGATAGGCATAAACCTGTAGCAAATGAAATAAAACCATACCTTTTTTCTACTGATTTTAGGCATCCCCTTCGGCAAGAATGGCTCCCATACTTTCTTATAATCCATTGGGATCCCGGATTTGTCACAACATCAAGCATTTGTTGAAGAAAATCCCAATTAATATTGTTCATCATAGGGAAGTACTTATCTTCTTCAATATCAGGTAGGTTAAACAAATCATTGATTAACTTTGAAGTAAGAGGTACCTTTTTCTTTCGAACGATAATGTAACACCCCAAACCCGACCCAGACGTTATGGCCAAATCTGGCGTATCACATCGAAGCGTCGTTCAAAAATTAAGTTGTCGTTAAAAGTTCATTTTTATGATTAAAACCTTTTGCTCGATGTTAAAATATTTACTTAATGTCTGGCGTTGATACTTTAATATATTTCAAATCGCAGAAGCTACTAAAGTTTGAAATATAAAAACATCTATTTTTGAGTGTTTTTGAAAATAGTTATTAATTTTTGAAAATTCGTGTTTAGTAGTTTTAAATAAGGAAATCAAAAGCTCAATTAAAAATTTAATCCCTCAAAGGCTTTATTACAGAATTAAAACCCAAAACATAAATTAAAATAAAAAGTCTACAATAGAGCATCATTAGTCGTGTGGCCACCTCTGAGTCTCTCACGGCTCCAAATCGCCTAAGGCTAGGGATTATCTGTACAGTTAGATAGAAGGCTGAGTTTGAGAAAACTCAGTGTGTAATCCCTTATAATGCAAACATTCAGATATATAGTATGCAGAAATAGACTGGGCTTGAGCCCATCAGATATATAGTATGCAGAAATAGACTGGGCCTAAGCCCAATACAGAATCAGTATCAGATGCAGATATGCAGACAAATATCCAGCCCATTCCAACCAATACACCACCCGTACCAACTAACACACCATGTGGGGATAAAACTGACCCACCCAGCCAACACACCAAGCTTTGCACCAGTTGCGATACTAAGTCAACAGAACGGCTCAACGCTGTAGACAAAATGGCTAAACACTATAAATATAATAGCAACACTGCCAGTTAACCGAACGGCTATAAGCCATAAGTATCGCAAAAAGATTGAAAGCCTTGTACAGAACGACTACAAGCCGTACACATCCTCCGTCAATAATAACCCAACCCCATGCAGTATGTCATGTCATAAATATTGCATGTATGCAAAGTCATACTTAGTACAATCATATATATAAATCATAAGCACATCAGTCAAACGAAACATAAAAGCATAATCGTCATTCTACCATACGGGGTATTACGGTCATTTTACCCTATAGAGGCATTACGGCCATTTTTTAAACCAGGGGTATTTATGACCCATCAGATGGTCCACCGTTGCCTCGAGCGACTTTAGTAACTTAAACAGATATAACGGTGCAAATGGGCCTAAGGCCTATTACTTGGCCTAAGTGGGCCCACATGCTTGTGTGGCCTATTTAACCCAATTTCAGTCACGGCTATGCGAACACCATAGCCCAGCTCATAATTTGACACTTACCATGGATTTTATCCACGTGTGTCCCACGACCCCATTAGGCCCACACGGCCCATTTTGGCCCATCGAAGCCCAAAAACAACTTGAGTCATGCGCGCGACATGACAAGTCTATCTACTTCTCGCTTAATAGAAAAATTTACCCACGCGGACCCATGGGCCTACTGCACCTATTCGGCCCATTATAGCCTATCAAGGCCCATAATAGCCCCAGTCTATGAAAATGCACGTGGTGGCCCTTGCAGTCAATCACCCATGATTTCTGGGCTCGATTTACCCCACGAGCGATCGCATGCTCGCGAGGCCTCAAATACCGAAGTTTCGGCTTTTTGGCTTTCGCCGATTCGCAGTTCAACAGGGGTGTGATTACACTCCTTTTTCGGGTTTTCAATAGTAATGGTTTACGGTGTATAGTTGCACACCTTTTTCGAAATAGCGCAGAAATCTTCCAGTACCAACCCTTTATCAATCAATGTTTTCAGTTAATGTCAATACCTTTTACTAACACTTAATCCCAAAAGAATGGCATTGACACTCACCTTAACCAAAGTGTGTGATTCAGTCCACTTGTAATGTTAATCAAAAGATGACTACACCCTTACCTGCCGAACACTGTAATAACAAAGGAATCTATTAATCAAAAAACGCATGATCTAGCATTTGAATCTATTTTATTGCTTATCAAAAACCCAAATCCAAAGATAGGGCATTCGGTCAACCCCAAAGTGCTAGACCAAAACCCTTACCTTAAATCGCATGGTAAGAAAATAGTTCCGGTGACTACCTTCAGAAACTCCTTCGCTTCACCAAAAACCTAGAATCCAACAACCACCACCCCATAAGGAAGGGATCGTGATTTTGGCAACCTAGGAACATGAAGAGAAACAGGTAATCGGTTTTTAGAGAAGATAGAAGAGTGTGTTCGAACACATATAACTATAACAGAAAGACAAGAGAGAACCCTCGAGTACCTACCAGTCTGTCAGAACCCTTGTAAACTGAAATAGTATGTCACTAGCAGAAGAGAAATGCAATCGTCCGAGAATCGAATATAGAGGGTATGCCAAAAGTAAAAGCAATCAAAAGATTAAAAAAAGTAATCGATTGGGGAAGAACTGAAAAGAAATCAGTATAGTGAAAGAGATGATGGTAAGGGAAGCGATTGGGACAAAAGATGAAGAAGAGATATTTGGCTACTACTCAAGGAAATGGAAAAAAGAAAACGAGGGCAAAAAGGATACAAAGATAGTATATTCATCTAGGAAAAAGAAAAGTAGAAACAAAAGTGAACAAAGAAAATCGCCAACAAAGGTTGTATTCAACAACACTAATTAGCTTTCTAAATGGTCAATTCCGTGACACCAATAACCCAAAACGGAGAGAAAAAAAGAGATATCTTTCAGCACTAAGAGTCACACGCAAAAAATGACCAAAACTCACCAAAATGAGAGGAGAAACATCTCATGCCCGAATTTGCATACTCCAACCCCCCAATCGGCTACAACTCTCCCTAATTTGAAATCCATGATTCTCTCCTAAAATCTCTCCCCTTATCCCTATAACACAACCACTGGCCGAAACCAACTGCAAAATAAATACCCCAATTGTGCTGCTTTATGCTCGAACCTTAGACCTTGAACACCATTCCGCATGCCACTTGCCTCCCTGCCACAAGCTCTCTTGTGTTACAAAATATCCTCAGTTAATTATAAGGTCTATAGGCCAAAGTCTAGGTTCCTTTAAAAAAAAAACCAAAATAAATAATAAGAGCCAAGACTTGAACCCAGGTTCCCTTGAAACCTTAATGACGCTATAACCACTAAACCACATGCTTCCTTGTGTCATTTATTTAACACAATAATTTAAAAGGCCTTTATCCAAGAATCTGGGATTTTATTCACTTAAAACCAAATTTTTTGCTAAAGCCTAGGTTTGAACCCAGGACTTTTCCAACTCCTTTCAAGACCCTTAACCACTTGAGCAAACATTTAATTGTGTCATTTCCTTCCACAATTAAATACTTATATACAACCTCCTTACGGACCCATACTCAAGGCCCAATACTTCTAGGCCATAATTTTGGGAGTTACAATTCTATCCCTTTTAAAGAAATTTCATCCTCGAAATTTCCAACTATCTGAACAAACGCTTAGCTG
This sequence comes from Gossypium arboreum, assembly GCF_025698485.1. NCBI lineage: Eukaryota > Viridiplantae > Streptophyta > Magnoliopsida > Malvales > Malvaceae > Gossypium > Gossypium arboreum. The sequence continues at coordinate 37,537,287 of NC_069076.1, forward strand.
AATCTACACCACTACGCTCTCACTGTGCACTCTAGTTCTAAATTAAATGTAGTACACTATGGTTTAAGTACGTACCAGTATCACATCTGGAGCGTCTCCGACCTCTCAACGACGTGCTGCATAGACCAAAGCTGGTTGCTTCGCCTAAGCTTGACCAGCACCTCTACCTAGTGCTCCACGGAAATTCCATTTCCACCCCTATCCTGACCATGGCCTCCTGGCGACTGTTATCCACCTCTCGCTAGTTGAACAAAACCCTGCCCTGTAGCATGCATCAGCCAGACCTCTGTAGACAATCTCTCGCAAAGTGCTCCGTTGATCCGCACCTGAAACACGTCCCAGTCCTTTTCCAACAATCACCCCGATGGTAGCTCCCATAACCCGCACAAGGCTGTGATCCAATAACAGCAACAGGGGCTCTAACCCTAATTGGCCCTTCTATTCTGGCATTTCTCTTAGGCCTCCGATCAGAAGTGGAGGTCTCTAAAACCCTCTTATTTCTGCTCCTTTCTTTTTCCTGATTCTGACGCTTGACCCGCTTTACCTCCTCAGTAATCTTAGCTTTCTTTACTAACGTGACAAAGTCCCGCTCCCTCTCTGAAGCTATCAACACTCGGAGGCTGTCCCTGAGGCAATCCTCAAATTGAACATGGTGCTCGTATTCTGTTGCTACTATTCCTCGAGCATACTGACTAAGTCGCAAAAATTCTACCTCGTACTCAGCCACAGATCTATCAACTTGAACCAAATTCAGAAAATCCTTTCTACGAGCGTCCACATAGCTGGCACCCACATACTTTCCCTGAAACATGGACTTGAAGAACCTCCAGGTCAATCGATCAGACGAGGTACCCTATTTTACCGTAAGCCACCACTGGTAAGCTTCATCCCTCAGCAAGGACATAGCCCCCTTCAACTTTTGTTCAGACGTGCAGTCGAGGTCATCCATAATTCTTTCAGTGGCCTCCAACCAGTATTCTACCACATTAGGGGCCACCCCAGAAACTCCCCTAAAGATCTCTACTCCATTTGACTGAAGTTATTCTGTAACCGACTTACGACCCTCATTAACAGTACTAGACCCAGCAGTACCAGCAACCCGTTCCAAAATACGAAGCATCGCCTAGGACAGTGCGTCATCCCCAGCAGCTCGGTCGAATAACCCTATCTCAGCCACCAGTGAAGCCAGTGCTTTCCTCACCTTAACGTCTGGTATGTGACCCGATGCCGTTGATCCAGCTCTAGCACCTTCACAGCCTCTTGCACCCCTTCTAATGCTCATTTTCACTATGCGTACTATTTGGTTTAAGAATTTTATGGAAATTAGTTATAATTTTGGTAATTAAGCAGATGTCTTATGAGAAACAGTAGTTTAGAGTTTGTTTTCACATTCGCAGGCTCACTACAGTTTTTCAGTTTAATCTATCTATGGAGTTTCAGTGTAGTGCTACTATCCATAGTAGTTTCTCAATATAACATTTCAGTCTATAACAATAAACAGAGTCAGAGAACTTACAGATTTGAAGCTAGAGACTCGATGTGGCACACTTTTCAGAAAAATACCTCAAAACACTTTACATATTTGAAACCAACCTCTTGTAATACAAAATTTTGAAAACCCATTCCACAGTCGAGTTTTGCAACTTGACTCTGATACCATTAAATGTAACACCCTAAACCCGGCCCAGACGTTATGGCTGAATCAGGCGTATCACATCGAAGCATCCTTTAAAATTGAGTTGTCGTTAAAAGTTCATTTCTATGATTAAAACCTTTTGCTCGAGGTTAGCAAATCCTCTCGTCAAAAACATTTACTTAATGTCTGGCATTGATACTTTAAGTTATTTCAAATTGCAGAAGCTACTAAACTTTGAAATATAAAAATGTCTACTTTTAAGTGTTTTTGAAAATAGTTATTAATTTTTGAAAATTCGTGTTTAGCAGTTTTAAATAAGAAAATCAAAAGCTCAATTAAAAATTTAACCCCTCAAGGGCCTTATTACAGAATTAAAACCCTAAACATAAAATTAAAATAAAAAGTCTACAACAGAGCATCAGCGATCGTGTGGTCACCTCCTAGTCTCTCGCGGCCCCAAATCGCCTAAGGCTGGGGATTACCTGTACAGTTAAACAGAAAGGTGAGTTTGTGAAAACTCAATGTGTAATCCCTTATAATGTAAACATTCAAATATACGGTATGCAAAAATAGATTGGGCCTGAGCCCATCACAAACCTGATGTCGTGGGCCTAAGCCCAATCTGAGTAATCGATGTCGATCTGAGATATCTGAGATAGATATCCAGCCTAGTCCAACCAATAAACCACTTGTACCAAGCAATGCACCATGCGGGGATAAAATAGACCCACCTAGCGAACACAACAAGCTTTGCACCGGTTGCGGCACTAAGTCAATAGAACGGCTCAACACCGTAGATAGAACGGCTACAGGCCATAAATATCGCAGCAACGTTGCCAGTTAACCGAACGGCTATAAGCCATAAGTATTGTAGAAAGACAGAAAGCATTGTACAAAATGGCTACAAGCCGTACACTTCCTCCGTCAATAATAACCCAACCCTATACAGTATGTCATGTTATAAATATTGCATGTATACAAAGTCATACTTAGTATAATCATATATATAAATCATAAGCACATCGTCAAATGGAACATAAGAGCATAATCATCATTCTACCCTACAGAGATATTACAGTCATTTTGCCCTAGAAGGGCATTACGGTCATTTTCCAAACCGAGGATATTTATGACCCATCAGATGGTCCACTGTAGCCTCGAGCAATTTAAGTAACTTAAATAAACATAAGGATGCAAATGGGCCTAAGGCCCATTACTAGGCCTAAGTGGGCCTACACACTTGTGTGGCCCATTTAGCCCAATTTCAGTCACGGCTATGCGAACAACATAGCCCAACTCATAATTTGACGTTTACCATCGATTTTATCCGCGTGGGGCCCACAAGCCCATTGGGCCCTCATGAGACCATTTTGGCCCACCGAGGCCCAAAAATAACTTGAGTCATGCGCGCGACATGACAAGTCTATCTACTTCCCGCTTAACAGTGAAATTTACCCATACAGACCCATGGGCCTGTTGGGTCTATTCGACCCATTATGGCCTATCGAGGCCCATAACAGCCTCAGTCCACGAAAATGCACCTGGTGGCCCTTGCAGTCTATCGCCTATGATTTGTGGGCTTGATTTACCCCATGAACGATCGCACTGTAACGCCCCAATTTTTGAGTTTTCTGTGTTTCCGTGATTTTTAAAATTTGTGTGTGTTCTGGTTGGTTAAAATATATATTTTAGTAGGTTAGTGGGCCTTTGGAAGGCCCAAACTTAAGTTAAATCCGTGGTAGTCTTCGGAATTTTAATTTTATGAACAGGTGATGCAATTGGCGTTTGGGCTTTTAAGAGTAAAGGGGTAAACGATGACACAAAAAGGAGTGTGGTGTAGTGGTAATGTGGTGCCACTTAGGGGAAAAGGAAGTGACGCCATGAGGAAGCAAGGGGTCCAAGGTTCAAGTCTTGGCTCTTGCAATATATTTTGGTTTTTCTTTTCAATAAATCTGGAAGCAAGTAGGTGCGCTTTAAAATTTAATGTGTTGGATTTATGACACAAATGAGTTGATGGCCTAGTGGTGGTGGCGTGAGTTGGCATGTGAGAGGACTTTGGTTCGAATCCCTTGGCACACAAAGGTTGATTATTTTGCTATGTTGGGACAACAAGAGTTGGTGTTGGTTTTAAACTCTGGTGATGAAGGGATCCCACATCGGGAAGCTAACATAAGAGTAGATGGATAGCTGGCTTTAAATAGAGCAAACCATGAGGAGAGTAGGCATACCCTTCCTGGCTGATCCCTTTCACTTTGTGACGTGCTCGTTCGGGTTGGGCGTCAGCTAAGAGTGTTTGGAGCGCAGATTAACTGCAGTCTCCTAACAGGTGTGTATTTCTCATTACTCTAGCGATGGGGCGGCTATTTCGGACGCGATATTGAAATGGGCCATGTGAACCCAATGGGTTCGTAGGCCCAAGTGGATAAGTTGTAGAATTACTAAAATACCCCTGTAGGGTAGGACTACCGATTTACCCTTGGAGGGTAAAATTTCTATTCTGCCCCTCATGCGTAAATGACTAACTTGTGTGATGATTGGGTTAGTTGACGTGGATTTATGTTAGTTATTGTTAATTCGTAAGTCTAATGTGTTAGTGATCGATTGTAGGATTATCGCGTGGGAGATATCGTCATCAATCGTCATCAACCAAGTGTGTAAATGACACCCTCCTTTAGACTGAATCGGTAAAAGTCGAAATACCGAAACGTTGGTATTTTGTGAACTCGCGAGCGTACGAGCGCTCGTGAGATAGTTGTTAATGAATATGGTGCATTTGGATGATTAGAGTGCAGAGTGTGCATTTTCGTGCACAACGGTATTTTTGGGCTTAATGGACCGAAAACGGGCCAATGGGCCAACGGGCCCACTTTGGTAAAAAGACGAGGTAAGTACTTCTGGTTACTTGGTAAACGTTAGAATGAGCATGAAACCTTAGCAATAGGTAATAATAACTGAAATACCCTTATGCATGCAAAATTATGATTTTACCCCTAGGGTTATTTTTTTCTGAAAAGCATGATGTTTTGTTTCTATATACGTATGCCATGACATATTATTTCTGTTGCATGGGACATGGGTTTATATTGATGAAGGAAGTGTTATGGCAGCCTCGCTGCAATCTGGTGGCCTCGCCACATATATCTGTTCTGGTATATCTGGCAACCTCGCTGCAATCAGGTGGGTTCGCCACATATATATATATCTGTTTTGGTGGCCTAGCCACAATATATGTATCTGGTGACTTCATCACAATATCTGGCAGCCTCGCTGTAATTTCTGTGGTGTGTAGCGGTTGGGTGGGTCGAGTAGTCTCCCCACATGGTGCAAGGCTGGTATGGTAGTGTTATGGATGGCTCTGTGTTGGGATTTCTACATTCATGATATATTTTTTCTGTATCTGCTATGGGCCTATGGGTTTCATTCTAATTTCTGTACTGGGCCAAGGCCAAGATAAGTTTGACTCCGAGGTTTGATCTGTTTTGGGCTACGGTTGGGTTATGTTACACACTGAGTTTACCGAACTCACCCTTTATTTTCATCTCTGCAGGAAATCCCCAACCATAGTGGGCTTGGAGCTGTGAGGGATTCGGAGTGGCCACATCATCTGCAAAGTTAGTTTTTCTAAGTTAGTTTATTTTTATTATTTTTATATTCTGATATAATTTTGGGTTTTAAGTTGTAATAAGGCTGCTATTTAAATTTCTTTTTCCGCTGTGGTTTTATTTTCTGATATATTTATACTATGACGAAACTGCTAATGTTCGGTTGCACGGGTTTTCAAAATTAATGAACATTTTCAAGACTCAACAAGCACAACAAATCGATAGCCTAAAGATTGATAAATTGGCTTTTCATTCAACCGCTGTTTTTTTACAAAGACCACCCCAATCACTTAAACCAGCGAATGCATACTAAATCGTAAGTCCATGTGACACGTCAGATCTGGCCATAACGCCTGGGTCGGGTTTGGGGTGTTACACACACATTCGCGAGGCCTTAAATGCGAAAGTTTTGACTTTTTGGCTTTTCAGCTTTCGACGATTCGCAATTTAACAGGGGTGTGATTACACTCCTTTTTCGGCTTTTCGAAAGTAATGGTTTACGGTGTACAGTTGCATACCTTTTTCAGTTGCATACCAACCCTATATCAATCATTGTTTTTGGTTAATGTCAATACCTTTTACTAACACTTAGTCACAAAAGAATGGCACTAACACTCACGTTAACCAAAATGTGTGATTCGATCCGCTTTTAATTTTAATCGAAAGATGACTACACCCTTACCTGCCGAAACGCTGTAATAACAGAGGAATCCATTAATTAACAAACCTATGATCTAGCACTTGAATCTATTTTATTCCTTAACAAAAACCCAAATCCAAAGATAGGGCATTCGGCCAACCCCAAAGTGCTAGACCAAAACGCTTACCCTAAATCGCGTGGTAAGAAAAACGTTTCGGTGACTACCTTCAGAAACTCCTTCGTTTCACTGAAAACCTAAAATCCAACAACCACCGCCCCATAAGGAAGGGATCATGATTTTGGCAACCCAGGTACATTAAGAGAAACAAGTAATCAATTTTTAGAAAAGATAGAAGAACGTGTTTCAACACATATAACTATAACAGAAAAAAAAAAGAGAGAAATCGCGAGTGCCTACCAGTCTGTCAGAACCCTTGTCAACCGAAATTGTATGTCACTAGCAGAAGAGAAAAGCAATCGGCCAAGAACCGAATACAGAAGGTATACCAAAACGAAAAGCAATAAAGAGATTAAAAAAAACAATAGATTGGGGGATAACTGAAAAGAAATCAATAGAGTGAAAGAGATGATGGTGAGGGAAGCGATCGGGACAAAATATGTAAAAGAGATATTCGGCTACTACTCAAGGAAATGGAAAAAAGAAAACGAGGGTAAAGACGATATAAAGATAGTATATTCAACCAGGAAAGAGAGAAGTGGAAACAAAAGTGAACGAAGAAAACTGTCAACAAAGGTTGTATTTGATAACAGCAATTAGCTTCCCAAATGGTCAATTCCGCAACACCAATAACCCAAAACGGAGAGTAAAAAGAGATATCTTTCGGCACTAAGAGTCACTAACAAAAAATGACCAAAACTCACTAAAATGAGCGAATTTGCATACTCCTACCCCTCAATCGGCTGCAACTCTCCCTAATTTGAAATCCATGATTCTCTCTTAAAATCTCTCCCCTTATCCCTCCTTGAATCACTCCTTGCCACTCTACATAACCCCTCCATCAAAATTTCACTATAACACAACCACTGGCTGAATCGAACTGCAAAATAAATACCTCAATTGTACTTCTCCAAGCTCGAACCTCAGACCTTGAACACCATTCCACACGCCACTTGCCTCCCTGCCACAAACTCTATTGTGTCACAAAATATCCTCAATTAATTATAAGGTCGATAGGCCAAAGTCCAGGTTCCTTTAAAAGAAAAACCAAAATAAATTGCAAGAGCCAAGACTTGAACCCAGGCTCTCTTGCAACCTTAATGACGCCACAAACACTAGAACACATGCTTCATTGTGTCATTTATTTAACACAATAATTTAAAAGGCCTTCATCCAAAGATCCAGGGTTTTATTCACTTAAAACCAAATTTTTTGCTAAAGCCCAGGTTTGAACCCAGGACTTTTCAAACTCCTCTCAGAACCTTTAACCACTTGAGCAGGCATTTAATTGTGTCATTTCCTTCCACAATTAAATACTTATATACAACCTCCTTACGAACCCATACTTAAGGCCCAATACTTCTAGGCCCAAATTCGGGGAGTTACAGATGACTTCCGTAGCATCTTCCATAGTCAAACTAGTATAGAATTCACAAACTAGTTCATCATCGGGAAGTGAATGAGCATCACAAAATCGTTCCCACTTGAGAGCATTGATCCCCTTTCTAATCAATATAGGAACAACCATCAAATCATTACTCTTCAAGTCAAAACATTTTTCCGGCATCATAGGTTAATGCTTGAAGATTGAATCAAATCTCTCTTTCACTTCTTCATCGATCAAAATTGGGTTTTCAGGAGTAGTTTTTGCAGATCTAATTCTTTTACGAGTCATGGTATCTTTTCTTGAAAATTAGCAAAGTTTCTGCATAAGGGGAAAAAAGAAATCAGCAAAGTGGTGAATGCAACACCCCACACCTGAGCCCTACGCTGGGATGGGATATGAGGCCTTACCACACTTAATCACATGCATACAATCATATCGATGTCATTAAGACTCGGTCAAATTTAAAACTTTTTCAAACTTTGTTTAAACTCCTTAATATGGTCTTACGAGGCCCCAAACATCCATTAGAAACCATTTGAGACCAACTCGGGTCCTTAAACTAACTTTAGAAAAATAACTATTGAAACAGGGCACACGCTCATGTGAAAGGGCAACATGCCCATGTGATCATTATAACACGGTCGTGCTGATGGCCCGTGTAACACACACAGCCTAAGCATCTAAGGACACACCCGTGTCCCTTTCCTGTGTGAATTAAATTTTAAATACGAACCTACAGGGGTTTTCATATGACCTGACACACGTCCATGCCTATGGCCCATGTTCCTCACACGGCCATGACATGCCCATGTTCTAGCCCGTGTCTAAAAACCTTGACATTCTGTTTCTAACGATAGCATCCAGAAAGGGGTACACGGCCAAGGCACACGCCCGTGGCCAGAAGTCGTGTCCTCCACACGACTGAGACACACGGTCGTGTCTCTGCCTGTATGTTTACTACCATGCATTCTGACCTGCAAATTTTACGTGCAGGGGACACACTGCTGAACAACATGCCCATGGGGCTGACTGTATGTCACACACGGCCTAGACACACGCCTGTGTGTCTACCTGTATGGACAATATAAGGCTATCTACCAAGCCTTTGCCACCTGAAACACAACCTAACATCAACCAACATATCAATGTTTAATCTTAATATGATTTCTCAACCAAACAACCATAGTTAAGACCTATATACATTACATATATTCAACCATGCCAACAATTTCACATTCATGAAAGACTAACTTGCATTCACAAAATAACTTTCAATATTAGCCATTTTTTCGTAGCCTTATACAAAATGAATCAAATGCTAAAGTAAGCCAACACATTTGGCCAATTAACAAAGACAAAAAACTCAAAAGTCAGGGTCCTATACATGCCATAATAAAAATGAAAAATGTAACTATACCAAATGCTTCAGATGATAGTGTGATCGATGGCTCCGACGTCCTATGATCTCGAGATAATTAGGTGGCACTATAAGAAAATGGAAAGGAGAGGGTGTAAGCATAAAGCTTAGTAAGTTGCATGCAAAAAAATATAACAACAACTTTACCATTCAGCGTCATGCTCATAATACAAAAGTAGGCATCAGCACTACTTACTCATCACTATCCAATACGATTCTCATAGCATATATTGAGCTCACATCTCATACATTTCAAATAGGTACAGTACCACTCACAACGTGGTTATACTTTTCTCATTTAACTTAAACTGCCACTCTCACCGGTGAACCATTTGGAATGCTATCGGATATTCACTAAGCCGTAAACATAGGGTATAGTGCCGATGCCATGTCCCAGACATGGTCTTACACTGGCGAATCCATCAAGTCGATGCCATGTCCCAAACATTACCTTACACTGACTATCGAAATCGAGGCTGACGCCATGTCCCAGACAAGGTCTTACACTAGCTCTCACATATCCTTGTTGATGCCATGTCCCAGACATGGTCTTGCACTGACACCTCTATATCTACGGATGCCATGTCCCAGACATGGTCTTACACTGACACATCTCATAGCCAATGCATGTCCCAGATATGACTTACACTGGCTTACATCTCGAGGCCGATGCATGTCCCAGACATGTCTTACACTATCTCTCGTCTCAACGCCGATGGTCTAACACTGGCCTCATATTGTGGCTGATGCATGTCCCAGACATGTCTTACACTAGTGAACAAATGACCCAAATGTCATGGTATGAATATCCAATTTGTTCCTAAGGTTCACCCAGGAGTTATATTATCTCAATTATCATCATGTATTTTCATTACCACAATTAAACAATTTATGCTATAAAAATTCATGCACAATTGATAACAATGTAGTTGCATTATTTACACACAACTTACCTCAAATTACAAAATGTAAACGACTAGCTCGGCTTAATCTACTTGTTTTGCTTTTGCCCAGTCTAGGCCCAAATTTTTAATTCTTGATCTAAAATGATAGAAATTCTTTCATTTCATTATCATATAGATCTAGACACTCGACAATTCATAATTGGGCAAAATGACAATTTTGCCCTTAGACTTTCACAAAATGACCATTTTACCCCTAGGTCCGAAAATAGATTTTTATCACATTTCCTCACTAACCAAACCTAGCCGAATACTTTTTATACTAGAAGTAGCCCAAAATTCCCATTATTTCACACATTTATCACTTCTTTTACAACTTATGCAAAATGGTCCCTAGTTAGGGTTTCCATAAAACTACTTCACAAAAGTTGTTTATTACACAACCATAACTCATATTCTTTCATAAAATTTCAAAAAACAACATGAACACTGTCATGGTAAAACCCTAGACTTTCAACCATTTTGCAAAATAGTCCCCTTATTTGAAAGCTCATGCTACAAGGGTTATAAAAATACAAAAATCATCAAGAAAAACCATCAAGATCACTCACTTGTAGAGAGACTAAGTGGCTGAAAATTTTCAAGCTTCAAAACCCCTTTTATGGCTAATGTTTCGGTGGGAAGAAGATGAGAGAAAATATGATATAATTCTCTCTTTGTTTTATTTTATTTAAGTCAATCATTCACCAAACCCACCAAACTTTGACTTGTTGACCATCTTTGTCTCCTATGGTTGTCATGCCTCTTTAAAGGGTCTAATTGCCCTTTAAAAACCCCCAATTTAGGTTCTCTAGCTATTTGACACCCTTATCTATCAAGATAAGACTTTTCCACATTATGCGATTTAGTTATTTTTCGCAATTAAGCTCACAAATGCTAAAATTAAACCACCAAAATTTTCATGCACCTTTATAAACATGCCATTACACATAAAATAATATTAAAAATAATTTTTCTGATCTCGAGTAGTGGTTCCAAAACCACTGTTCCTACTAGGCCCAAAATCGGCTGTTACAATTCTCCCCCTTAGGGATTTTCGTCCCCGAAAATCTTACCGATGAATAGATTCGGGTATTGGTCTCTCATGCTCTCCTTGAGTTCCCATGTGTCTTCTTCGACTCCATGTCTATGCCATAATACTTTAACAATTGCAATACTCTTATTCCTCAATTGTTTTACTTCCTGAGCCAAAATCTTAACTGACTCTTCGTTATAAGTCATGTCCGAGCTAATCTCAACCTCTGTCAGCAAGATCACATGCGAAGGGTCCGAACGGTAGCGATGTAACATAAACACATGGAATACATTTTGCATATTTTCTAACTCTGATGGCAATGCTAATCGGTATGCTACTAGTCAAATTCTCACAGTCACCTCATAGGGTCCAATAAACCGTGGACTTAATTTGCCTTTCCTTCCAAATCGGAGAACCCTCTATCACAGGGATACTATCAAAAACACTTAATCCCCGACTTGAAACTTGATCTCTTTCTGTTTCAAATCCGAGTAGGATTTTTATCTATCCGAAGTGACCTTCAAACAGTCACAAATCACCTTAACTTTCTCTTCAGTCTCTTTAACTAAGTCAACCCTGTGTATCTAATTCTCTCTCAGCTCGGTCCAATACAAGGGTGTTCGACACTTACGCCCATACAAAGCCTCATAAGGTGCCATTTTTAGACTTGACTGATAACTGTTGCTGTAGGTGAATTTGACCAGTGGTAAATACCTTTCCCAACTGCCTTGAAACTCGAGAACACAACACTGCAACATTGTAACACCACCTTACCCGAGACCATCACCGGAGTTGAGCTTGAGGCATTAACAGACTTAATTTATCACTTAAACAATTTCAAACAATTTGTTTTACCTTTCGTAATAAACTGCCCATTTGCGTCACAGTCGTTAAAAAAATCACATCTTGAGTTACTCGAAATTCAAATCCAAAAATTTTTCCTGAAACCAGACTTTACCTATTTACTAATTTTTTTTCCAGAATTTTTGGTTGGGCCAATTAGTACAGTTTATTAGTTAAAGTTTCCCCTATTTTAGTGTTTAATTGCTCTGCCCTCTGTTCACTACGAATCACTTTTCTCTCTGTACATAATTTAGATAACTATGTCGTTTGTCTCTCTTATAAGTAGACTCAATAGAGAATCTATACATATAAAGTATGACTTCTAATTATTTTTGTACAATTTTTAGTGAATTTCTAAACTCAGAATAGGGGATTCAGAAATCGCTCTGACCCTGTTCCACCAAAACTCAAATTTCTCATAAAATACAACTCATTTACCTGTCTTGTTTCTTCCATATGAAAATAGACTGAATAAGCTTCAATTTCACATTTTAGTCACCATCTAAATTTGTCTCTACTATTTTTAGTATTTTTCAAACTCACATTGTTTCTGCTGTAAGATATTGTTTTATAGCAAATTTCACCTTTTTATGAATTTCCATGGATTAGATAGCACATTAAGCATACATAACACCAAATATGAACTTGATTAGTCATTCCAATGGCTAATCATTACCAAACATTTCCTTACCACTCAATAGCCATATCATAAGATTATATACACAAAATGACTATAATGTTGTACATGCCATACTCAAAACATACAAGCCACTATACCAAAATGGTCCTCGGATAGTGTGTGCGAACCTCTGACCGTTCTCGATTTTCGAGCTGGCTTGTCAAAACTACAAAGAATGGAAGGAGGGAGTAAGCATAAATGCTTAGTAAGTTCACATGTAAATAACAAGTAACATAATCATGTAATCCAATATAAAACATCATTTGCAAAAATATCACCAAGACATTCATGTTACATTTGCATTTACTATCTTACCATGATTTCATCATACAATGGTCTTAACCCGAGGGTTCAAACACATGCTTGTCAAATTTTATCATTCACCACACTTACCAACATGTCACCTTTGTTTTAGGTATTCTCCTTATTCACTTGAGGTTCACCCGTTGAACACATCAGAATATAATTCGAATACACGGATTGCATGCACATAAGTTCCATACCTGCAACTAGACAAACTCAATAGCCTGCGGAAATTATGTAGCCAAGCAATCGTGTAACCTACCCATAAGTGAACTCGGACTCAACTCAACGAGCTCAGGCGTTCGCATCCATAAGTGAACTCGAACTCAACTCAACGAGTTCGGATGCCTAGTTACATCTCACGAACTCGGACTCAACTCAACGAGTTCAGAACTCAAATATCCTAGTGACATGTCACTTGTATCCTAATCGATTCCCAAGGTTCAAACAGGATTTTCCTCAATCACATATCTTTTCTGTCTTCCATGGAATGTCGGAACCGATACTTGGTAGCATTTCATATTTATCAAGTAGCTCACATAATTTGCATATTACTAAATAGTAATCCAAAAAGTATAATCTTTCATAATAATAATTATCATATCATATAAATAACATTAAATTACTTAAAATGACAATTATATTACTACATTTACACATGAACTTACCTAAGTACAAATACTACTACATTTACACATGAACTTAACTAAGTACATAATGTTAGAAATCGAGCTATTCCTCGTAAATTTTATTTTTCCCTCGATTACGACTCAAATCTCATTTCTCTTAATCTAAAATACCAAATTAATTTATTCAATATACACATTCATCAAAACAGCCCCTAATACGGGCACAAATAAAAATTACCATTTTACCCTTAGCTTTTCAATTATTTACAATTGAGTCCTTAAGTTTGTACAATGAGTTACATGCATTTCCCATGACATCTAGGCATAGCCGAATTTCCTAGTGTCCATAACAGCCCATATTTCACACTAAAAATTAGATTTTTACCATCAAATTTACCCTTTTTACAATTAAGTCCCTTTTTACGTGTTTTCACATAAAACTACTAGGTAAAAGTTGTTAAACACACATCAAACCATCATATTCCTTCATTATTCATCAAAATACAATTATATCACACATGGGTAAATTTTCATACATGCATCCTAGCTCAAAATATTGCTAAAAAATGATAGAACATGCTTTCTAGATTTTAAAATCGAAAAGAGCATTAAAAAGGGGCGTGGAAATCACTTACAATCAAAGCTTAAAATTGTTGAAACCCTAGCTATGGTGATAAGCAAAATTCAACAGCCCTATGGAGAAGAGGAGTCCATTTTTGTGTTATTTTTCCCTTTTTAATGACTATATTTACCAAATGATAGAAATGCCCTTAATGCCTTTCTTTGTAATTTTTCATGTACAAGCCCATTTTTGTCCAAAATTTTAAAAATTGGTTAAATTGCTATTTAAGACCTCGTAATTAATATTCCAAATCAATTTCGTACTAAAACCTTCTAGAATGCAAGTTTTACAACTTATTCAATTTAGTCCCTAATTTCAAATTAAGCACTTTATGCATAGAATTTCTTCACGAAATTTTCACACAATCACCCAATCATATCATAGACCTCAAAATAATTATAAAATAATTATTTCTATCTCAGATTTGTGGTCGCGAAACCACTATTCCAATTAGGCCCTAATTTGGGATATTACAACTCTCCCCGCTTTGTTTCTTACTGGTAAACAAGTGTGGGTATTGATTCCTCATTGTTTCTTCGGGCTCTCATGTAGCCTCTTCTACCCTGTGCTTTTTCCACAATACTTTCACGAGAGCGATACTTTTATTTCTTAGTTGCTTGACCTCTCGAGCTAAAATCTTAATCGGTTCTTCGTTGTAAGTCATATCTGGTTGTAGCTCAATTTTCGTCGGTGAAATTACATATGAAGGATCCAAACGATACCGACGTAACATAGATGCGTGGAACACATCATGAATCTTCTCTAATTCAGGTGGTAATGCTAATCGATATGCTATCGGTCCAACTCTTTCAATTATCTCATACGGTCTGATAAAACGCGGACTTAACTTGCCTTTCTGACCAAATCTAAGAACTTTCTTCCATGGAGACACTGAGACAGCCCTAATTTGACCCTAGTCGGAATGTGGTTTCGGGACCACAAAACCGAGTCATAAAATTTAGTTAAAATTTTAATTGTACATCTTATATGTGTGATAGTACTTGCATAAAAATTTGATGTTTTAATTTTATCTTAGGAATGTGAATTTTGCTTGAAAGGATCTAGTTGAGAGACTTAGAAAATTATGATAGGTAAATAAGTAAGGACCAAATAGCATTAAAATAGGAAAGTTTGGGTTGCATGTCAAAGTGCCCAATTCATGTTAAGTGGCCGGCCAAGCATGGTTCCATTCCTCCAAGTTTATGTTGTTTATTATTTAATATTGGTAAGTAAATTAAAATAAATTAAAGAAAGGAATTAAAAAGGAAAAGATGAATAAAATAAGGAGGGAAGAGGGAGTGTTCGTCTTTTTTTTTCCTTTGGCTATTGCCGTGAGTGAGGAGAAGGAAGGGAGATTTGGTTATTTGATTTTGGCTTGGAAGATGGCTAGAATGAGGTATGTATTGAATGATTCTTGAAAATCTATGCATGTTTGATATGGTTAGTTCAAATTCTACTCATCCTATAGATTAGACTTAGGATTTTGAGGTTGAAATTCGGCCAAGAAGCTTGAAACTCTTAGTAGATGTGTTAATGTCATTAAAATGGATAGTAATGTAGGATATGGTGAGTGGTTAATTGCTTTTAACTTGAAAGATGAGGTTAAAATGGGTTAAGTGATTGCCGAATCTAATTTAGGGGTGGAGGATTGTGTTCATGTTATATTGGATAGGTAGAGGTTGTAATGAGGTTGAAATTGTTGAATTGTTAGTTGGGTAACAAATGAAGCAATCGGCCATATGGGGTAAAAATGGGATGTTCATTTTAGTTGTTGTTTCATTTTTGTGAGAAATGGGTCAAGTGTTCATGAGATGAAATTTTGTGATTAGATGAATTAAAAGTAATAGTATAGTTGATATATATATATATATATATAGATATACATATTCGGCCATCACTTAGGAGCTTATGTGATGTTGAGTTTAAGCTTTGCATATTCGGCTATATATACATATATATATGTAAGCCCATTCGTGATATTACCTTAGGACTATGTATATATAACCGACAAAAAATGGGAAAAACTAGCAAAGGTGATTGCCGAATGTCCAAGTATACATATGCATGTGTGATTGGATTATTGAAAGTATGGTAATTGCATAAGGTTATTAGCGAATAGCTAAGAACATAAGGTAGCAAGATAAAAATTTTACCATGCCGTTCGTATGTCATAAAATCATTAAAATGTGAATACCAATATATGTAGCAAAGCGGTTGAATGAGTTAATTTATTTGTTTAAGCTCAAGATCCTAAAGGAGAGGCGTCCAACAAGGGGAAATCGAAGGTCATCGAGTAGCCGACTTGGAATTATTTTACCCAACACAAGGTAAGTCATTAAGCATATAGTTGTATTGATTTAAATGATCGTAATACCTATGCAATTGTGTTTAATGAGATGAAATGTATACAAATGTATATGTATGTAGAGATGAAATTGTCGAATGTAAAAAGGAAGTGAAGCGTATAGAGTGGCTGGTTTTCGGCACTAGGTGTGCGGGCAATAAGTGTTCACGGTTGTGAGATTGGCACTAAGTATGCGGGCTTGAAATGCATGGCACTAAGTGTGCGAGTTTAAAGTACATGGCACTAAGTGTGCGTGGTTGATTATTAAGCACTATGTGTGCGAACCCACTATATATATATATTTTCTATCAATTATTTATATTAAAGTGCGACCTTACCGAGTCGATTTCGGACAGCGGAAAGGGTAAGTACCTTGAGTTCATGGCTAATAGGTGCTATGTTTATATTTGGAGTTGAGTGTGGTAAGTTTTGAACCTATGTGATGATTATAATTGAAGTCACGTACATAAGGTTCATCGTGGAATAGGTGAAAGTTTGTTTAGTTGTATGATTGTAACGAAAATAAAATGATGTATGGAAATGCCTCAATCATTCTATTGAATAGCGTATGAAATGTCAATGTAGGACTTGGAATGAGATTGAATCGTAAGGTCTAAGAAACTATGGCATAGTTCGGTATGGATGGAGTACTTAGCCTCATTTTGTTGTTTCCTCTTGTGAAAATTTAATTAATAGATGGTAGTGTAATGCTTATGACTTACTGAGTTATATACTCATTCGGTGTTTGCTTGTCACCTATTTTAGGTTTCTTGGACTCGACTTTTTGCGTATTCGGGACCGTCATCGAAGTCATCACACCGGCTAGCAACTTTTGGTATTTTCTTCTTAGTTGGTCTAGGAGAACATTTCGGCATGTATAGACTATTATGTTTTGTTGAAATTTGGTATGTAAACTTTTAGCCCTGCGAAAATGGCATAAATGTTCGGTTGGAATTGGTTCTATGATGTTTGGACACAAGTCTTGGTAATTCGGTTATGGTTGAGTATTGGTAGAGGCCTACTCGATTATTATGCCATATGTCATGGCTGATTATTTTCGGTGTTAAATTCATGATTTGGTAATAGTGTAGTGGGGAGATGCTCGGTGATGATTAGCCTTTGGCATGGCTAGTCATGGTCATAAATTGTGACATGTATGATGAATTATTAGTTAGATCAAGGAAAAATCATGAAATAGGCATAGTTTGTTTTAGTAACAGATGCTGACAGCAGCAGTGATGTGAGATTGAAAAATCACTAAAAATAGTAGAAATGGAATTAAATAATGAATAAATTATGAAATCGAATCTTGATGAGTCTATTTTCATATGGAAGAAACGAAACTACCATATGAGCTGTATGTTAGGAGTTAATTAAATTCTTGTGAAATAGGGCCAGAGCGATTTCTGGATCCCCTGTTTTGATTTAGAAAATTCACCGTAAATTTTATCGAGATAATTAGAGATCGTTCCTTATATGTAAAAATTCATTATCGAGTCTAGTTTCATTAGAGACAAACGGCATAGGTATTGAAGCTCTGTACAAGGAGATATTTAAATCGTAAGGTACAGAGGTCAGTGTAGTTGAACCTTGAAACAGGGGAGACTTTAACAAATAAACTGTACTAATTGACCCAACAAAAAAATTCTACAAAAATTCCCCCATATAGATATATGAGTCTAGTTTCAGGAAAAATTTACGGAATTGGATTTCGAGTTTCAGAACTCAAAATATGATTTTTAAAGCGACCACGATACAGTAGCCAGCTTGCCTGGAACAAAAAAAAAATAGGGGGAAATAAATGTAGTAAGCCGGTAACACCTCGTGTTCGATTTCCGGTAACGGCCATGAGTTCGGGGTGTTTACATTTTTATTGGTATCAGAGCTATGTTTAGTTGGTTCTAGGACTACCATAGCGCGTATGAGTCTAGCTATACATGCCTTAATGTTAGTGCTTAATAATGTGATGACTTCTGACGGTTAAAATTTTTGTTTTGATTAGCAAATGGAACCCGGGGTAGAGAGACCCTTAGCGAATGACGTTGAAAGTGTAGTGGCTGCTCCTGCACAAGGGACACCGCCTATTGAACCTCAGTCATCTGTAAATAATCAGGATGAGGGGGCAAAACAAGCCTTCTTCACCATGATGAATGAGTGGGTCGCGCAATATGCCCGAACCATTCCGGCTGTCCAACCATTCCCGAATTTGAATAATCCACCCCAAGAGCCCGTAATGCCATCAATTGCTGATCCTGTGAGGCTGAGTAAACTACCTGTAGACTTGATTAGGAAGCGCGGAGCCGAGGAGTTTAAGGCCATAGTAACTGATGATGCCGAAAGGGCCGAGTTCTGGCTTGATAACACCATTCGGGTGTTCGATGAACTGTCATGCACACCCGATGAATGTCTAAAGTGTGCTATATCCTTGTTGCGAGACTCAGCCTACTATTGGTGGAGGACCTTGATTACCATAGTCCCAAACGAACGAGTTACTTGGGATTTCTTCCAAGCGGAATTTCGAAAGAAATATATTAGTCAACGATTCATCGATCAAAAGCATAAGGAATTCTTGGAACTCAAGCAAGGCCGTATGACAGTATCTGAATACGAACATGAGTTCGTCAGGCTCAGTCGGTATGCCCGGGAGTGTGGCTGATGAGGTTGCTATGTGCAAGAGATTTGAAGAAGGATTGAATGAAGATTTAAAGCTACTAGTGGGTATTTTGGAGATAAAAGAATTGTAACACTAGTTTAACGAGCTCGCAAGGCGTAAGAACTTGGAAAGGAGAAGAAGAAGGCTGAATTTGAAGCTAGAGACTATCGTAAAAGATCGATGGGTAAAGCTCCATTCTCGGCTATAAAGAAGTTCAGGGAGGACACTAATAAATCGAGGACGACTGCGGGAATTTCCATTAGAGCACGACCATCGACGGACTCCCGAGCTACTTCGGTAGCTAGTGTGGGCAATAATCGCCAAGAGAAACCTGAATGCCCCCAATGTGGAAGACGACACATAGGTGAATGTTGGGGTAAGTCTACTAACAAGGCCTGTTACGGATGCGGTTCGAAGGACCACTTCATTAGAGATTGCACGGAGCTTGATGAGAAGAATAGGATGCAAGGTGCAAGACCTAGTGGAATGACAGCTAGAGGTAGACCATCGAGAATTTCAGGAGGTAGGGGTGGTAGTGAGAGAGGGGCCTCTGATACGGCTGTTTGAACCGAGACCCGTACTTCTGCTAGAGCATATGCCATTCGTGCACGAGAGGAGGCATCCTCCCCTGATGTTATCACTGGTACTTTCACTCTCTTTGATACTAGTGTGATTGCATTTATTGACCCTGGCTCTACTCATTCATACGTGTGTGAAACCTTAGCATCCAGTAAGACTCTATCTGTCGAGTCTACTGAGTTCGTAATTCGAGTGTCAAACCCTTTGGGTCAATACGTACTTGTTGATAAAGTGTGTAAGAGATGCCCTCTAATAATCCGAGAATCCTGTTTTCAAGTTGATTTGATGCTTTTACCGTTTGACGAATTTGATGTTATTCTGGGTATGGATTGGTTGACCGTACTTGATGCAGTGGTGAACTGTAAAAGGAAAACCATTGATTTGAGGGGTACAAATAATGAAGTAGTCCAAGTTGAGTCTACTGATTTAAAGGGGGTGCCAGCGATAATATCTTCAATGACCGCTCAGAGATATGTGAAAAAGGGGTGTGAAACATACCTTGCATATGTATTTGATAGCAAAGAGACGGAAAGGAAACTTGAATCAGTACCAGTGGTCTGTGAATATTCAGATGTTTTTCTCGAAGAGTTACCGGGGTTGCCACCGGTTCGAGAGGTGGAATTCGGCATCGAAATTGTACCTGGTACCACGCCAATCTCAATAGCCCCGTATCATATGGCATTAACGGAATTAAAGGAATTGAAAGTTCAATTGCAAGAATTGACGGATAGAGGTTTCGCTCGACCGAGTTTTTCACCATGGGGCGCACCAGTACTCTTTGTGAAAAAGAAGGATGGAACCATGAGATTGTGCATCGACTATCGTCAGTTGAATAAAGTGACAATAAAGAATAAATATCTGTTGCCACGTATTGATGATTTGTTTGATCAATTGAAGGGAGCCTCAGTGTTTTCAACGATAGATTTGAGATTTGGTTATTATCAGTTGAGGGTCCGAGACTCGGACATACCCAAAACTGCTTTTAGAACGAGGTACGGTCACTACGAATTCTTAGTGATGCCGTTTGGGCTCACTAATGCCCCTGCGGTATTTATGGATTTAATGAATCGAGTATTCAGACCATACTTGGATCGGTTTGTGGTTGTGTTTATTGATGATATTTTAGTTTATTCACAAGGTGAAGCTGAACATGCCGAGCATTTGAGATTAGTATTACAAATTTTACCGGACAAGCGATTATCGCAAAATTCAAAATGTGAATTTTGGTTGTGAGGTTAGCTTTTTGGGGCACGTGGTGTCCGCATCAGGTGTCAGGGTGGATCCGAACAAAATTTCGGCCATACTCGATTGGAAACCTCCAAGGAATATTACTAAAGTTAGGAGCTTTTTGGGACTTGCCGGATACTACCGACGTTTTGTAAAGGGCTTTTCGATGATAGCTGCACCGTTGACAAAACTACTTCAAAAAGATGTTGAGTTCGAATGGTCAGAACACTGTCAGGAAAGTTTCGATCGACTAAAAACCTGTTTAACCGAGGCCCCAGTGCTAGTACGGTGAGTCCCGCAAGGAGTTTGTTATTTACAGTGATGCATCCTTGCTTGGGCTAGGTGTGTGTTGATGCAAGAAGGTCAAGTTGTGGCTTACGCGTCGAGCAATTAAAGCCGCATGAGAGAAACTATCCGACCCATGACCTTGAATTAGCAGCCATAGTGTTCGCCTTGAAAATATGGCGACATTACTTGTTTGGAGAGAGGTGTCATATTTATTCGGACCACAAGAGTCTTAAATATTTGATGACTCAAAGAGATCTAAATCTGCGACAAATACGTTGGCTTGAGTTGTTGAAAGACTATGAACTTGTCATTGATTATCACCCCGGGAAGGCTAACGTGGTGGCCGATGCTTTGAGTCGTAAAGCACTGTTTACTTTGAGAGCGATGGATGCTCACCTATCCGTTTCGCCCGATGAGGTGCTAGTAGTTGAATTAAAGGCCAAACCATTATTGATTTATCAAATACTTGAATCCCAGAAAGTCGACGTTGAATTGGTCGCTAAATGAGCTGAATGTGCCTCGAATGAGGAATCGGAGTTTCGGATTGACAACAATGATTGCTTGACGTTCAAGAGTCGATTATGTGTTCCAAGAAATTCGGAACTTATTTCGATGATTTTGAATGAGGCTCATAGTAGTCGAATGTCAGTCCACCCGGGTAGTACTAAAATGTACAACGATCTGAAACGTCAATTTTGGTGGCCGGGTATGAAACGAGACATTTCTGAATTTGTTTCAAGGTGTTTGATATGTCAACAAGTAAAAGCGGAACATCAAGTGCCATCGGGATTACTTCAGCAAATCATGATACCCGAATGGAAATGGGATCGAGTGACAATGGACTTTGTATCCGGGTTACCTTTGACTCGAGTAAGAAAGACTCGATGCAGGTTATTGTTGATAGATTGACCAAGTCTCGCTCATTTTAACCACATGCAGACGGATTTTTCGCTCGATAATTGGCAGAATTATACATCTCCCAAATTGTTCGATTGCATGGGGTACCTATTTCTATCGTGTCGGATAGAGACCCAAGATTTACATCGCGATTTTGGAAGAAGTTACAAGAACGTTGGGTACTAAGATGCATTTTAGCACCGTATTTCATCCCCAGACTGATGGCCAATCTGAACGAATAATTCAGATACTCGAGGATATGTTGAGATGTTGCGTGTGACAGCCCAAAATTGACCCTAGTCGGGATGTGGTTTCGGGACCACAAAACTGAGGCATAAAAATAATTTATAATTTATTTTGATGCCTATAATATGTGTTAATTCATGTGTGACATTTTTGATGTTTCGATTTAGAGTTATAAATGTGAATTTCACTAGAAAGGACCTAGTAGTAAACTTTGAAAGTATGATGGGAAATGTGTGATGACTAGTTGATCATGCATGCAAAAATAAAGGATTTGCATGTCAAATTTCCCCAAAGATGGTATAGTGGCCGGCCATGACAAGGAATATGGGCAAAGAAAACATGTTATGACATGTTTTGTTAATGCATGATGTAATAAATGATAAAAAATTAAGCATGTAGGAAGAAAACAAAAAATCAAAATTTGCTCATCCTTTCCCCCTTTTGCCGTGAGTGAAAGAAAAGCAAAGAAAAAATTGTTCATCCTTGTTCTTTCCTTTTGGCCGAAAATACTAAGGAAGAAGGTAGGAGTTTTGCTTCATGCTTGATTTGGAAGAGAACTAGATGGAGGTTTGATCATACTTGTATCAAGATTAAGGTATGTTTGAGGTTGTGTCATGAGGTTCATGCATGTTTTAGTTTCTAACTTGATGTTCATGTTAGCCCATGGTTCAAATCCTTGTTATGCCATGGAAATGGTATTTGGCCAAGGTTGATATTGTGTTAAAGCCATTGCATGCTAAATGTGAAGCTTGTTAATGATGCATGTAATGATGGGTTCACTACTCTTGAAATTTCTTTTAGCATTCTTGAGTAAGACATTGAGTTCTTGTTTAACCATGACCGAAATTGAAAAAAAGGGTATGATTGTGATGTATTCGCCATGATGCATTCATAAGCATGATTTATGCTTATTACGTGATAGGTAAAAATTTGTGTTTTGGATGGTTATGAACACCTTGAAATTGACCTTGCACCTATATGTGTATATGTGTTTGCACATGATGTTTTGGTTATGAAGTAGATGATAGATGGGTATTGAGCTACAATATGTAATGCATTAGCTAGTAAAATGTGTACCGTTCATGTGTGGTATTGAACATGTAATTGGCCTCAACATCAACATGCAAAATCGGCCCATAAATGAGTACCTAAGAGGTAGTGTTGTTCGCCATGAGTAAGCATGTTGAAGGCTTTGTGTGTTGAGTTGATTCATGAATTCGTACATATGTGACTTTAATGTCGAGTGAATATATGTGGGCTAAGTGCCTTGAGTTCCTCTTTTCAATACCCAAATGATTGAATCAGTTTATTTGTTAAATTAAGCTCAAGAGCTCAAAGGATCGAAGTTGGACAAGGGAAAGAAAAAGTAATTGAATAGCCGTTGAAGGCGATGCGACAACATCCGAGGTAAGTCACTAAGCATGTATTTGGTATTGATTTAAATAGACATAATGTCTATGTAATTATGCCGAAAGGAATGATAAATTTATATACATGTATGTATGTGGTGATGAAAGTATTGAATGAAAAGAAAAGAGGTGTGATGTATTGAGTTGTTGATTTGGCACTAAGTGTGCGGGTCTAAATGGGCACGGTGACAAGATTGGCACTAAGTGTGCGGGTTTAAAATTTGTACAGCACTAAGTGTGCGAGTTTGATCATATAGCACTAAGTGTGCGAGCTGAATATATATATAGCACTAAGTGTGCGGACTCAATATATGCTCTTGCATCACATGGCACTAAGTGTGCGTGATCGAGTATTAAGCACTATGTGTGCGAACTCTATATATATATACTTCTGATTAAATATTTATATGGAAGGGTGACTTTATCGAGTTGAGTGCAGACAGCGGAAAAAGTAAGTACCTTGAGTTCATGGCTAATAGATGCTATGTTCATGCTCGGGGTTGAGTTGGTAAGTTTTAAATCTATGTGATGATTTCAATTGCATTCCCGTAAATAAAGTATCGTGGAAAAGATGAAAGTTCATTTGATTGCATGATTATTGCGGAAATGAGATGATGTATGGCAATGCCTCTATTATTCTATTGAACAGTATATAAAATGTCATTGGCTGAATTGGTATGAGAATGAACCGAAAGGTCCGAGGAACTATGGTATATTTTCGATATGGACGGAGTACCTAGCCTCGTACATTATTTCATGTTGTGATAATTTTATTGATGGATGATTATCGAATGCTTAGGACTTCTTGAGTTGTAAACTCACTCTGTGTTTTCTTGTCACCCATTTTAGGTCTCTTGGACTCGTCTATTTTGTGTGCTCGGGCCGTCAACGAAGTCATCACTTTGGCGAGCAATTTTGGTATTGTCTTCTTAGTCAACCTAGGAGAACATTTGGCATGTATGGGCTACTTTGTTTTGTTGAATTTTGGGTTGTAAACTTTAAGCCATGTGAAAATGGCCTATGTGGTCGTTTGAGTGCGATGCTAGAACCTATAGCCACGGGTCTTAGAAACCTTAATTTTGATAAGGTGGCCATAGTTGTGTCATGTATGATGAATGATTAGTAAGGCCAAGGAAAGATTCATGAAATTGGCATAGTCTACTGCAGTAACTGTTGCGGACAGCAGCAGTGATATGAGATCGAAAAATCACCAAAAATAGTGGAAGTGGAATTAATTGCTAAAAAAATTACGTACTCGAAGCTTGATGGGTCTATTTTCAGATGGACAAAACGAAACGACCATATGAGCCGTATTTTAAGAGATATTCAAGATTTCGTGGTACAGGGCCAGAACGGTTTTTGGATCCTCTGTTTCGAATTTGAAAATTTACCATAAATTATCCAGAAACAATTAGGAGTCATGCCTTATATGCATAGATTCCCCTTTGAGTGTAGCTTCATTAGAAAGAAACGGCATGAGCATTAAAGCTCTGTACGAGATGATATCCAGGTCATAATGCACAAAGGTCAGTATAGTCGAACCCTGAAACAGGGGTGATTTTAACTAATAAACTGTACCAATTGGGCTGACCAAAAATTCTAGAAATAAATCCATGGATAGATATATGAGTCTAAATTTGGGAAAAATTTACGGATTTGGTTTTCGAGTTCTGGAACTCGAGATATGATTTTTAAGATGAGAGTGACGCAGTTAACTAGCCTGCCTGGAACAGAAAAAGGAAAACAAAAAAAAAATTTCCAAGAGTGGAATAAGTAAAGTAAGCCCGGTAACACCTCGTGGTCAAATCCGGTGACGGTCACGGGTTTGGGGTGTTACATTTAATTGGTATCAGAGCTATGGTTTAGTCGGTTCTAGGACTACCATAGCACGTATGAGTTTAGCTATACATGCCAAATTGTTAGTGCTTAATAATGTGATGACTTCTGACGGTTGAAATTTTTGTTTTGATTAGCAATGGAGCCCGGGGTAGAGAGACCCTTGGCGGATGACGTTTAAAAGTGTAGCGGCTGCTCCCGCGCAAGGGACACCGCCTGTTGAGCCTCAGTCATCCGCGAATAATCAAAATGAAGGGGCGAAACAAGCCTTCTCCACCATGATGAATGAGTGGGTCGCGCAATATACCCGAACCAACCCGGCTGTCCAACCATTCCCGAATTTAAATACTCCACCCCAAGAGCCCGCAATGCCTCCAGTTACTGATCCTATGAGGTTGAGTAAACCACCTGTGGACTTGATTAGGAAGCGTGGGGCCGAGGAGTTTAAGGCCATAGTTACTGATGATGCCGAAAGGGCCGAGTTCTGGCTTGATAACACCATTAGAGTGTTTGATGAACTGTCATGCACACCCGATGAATGTCTTAAGTGTGCTATATCCTTGTTAAGAGACTCACCTACTATTGGTGGAGGACCTTAATTTCCATAGTCCCAAAGGAACAAGTTACTTGGGATTTCTTCCAAACGGAATTTCGAAAGAAATACATTAGTCAACGGTTCATCGATCAAAAGCGCAAGGAATTCTTGGAGCTCAAGCAAAGCCGTATGACAGTATCTGAATACGAACATGAGTTCGTAAGACTTAGTCGGTATGCTCGGGAGTGTGTGGCTGATGAGGTTGCTATGTGCAAAAGATTTGAAGAAGGATTGAATGAAGAGTTAAAGCTACTAGTGGGTATTTTGGAGATAAAGGAGTTCGTAACACTAGTTGAACGAGCCTGCAAGGCGGAAGAACTGGGAAAGGAGAAGAAGAAGGCTGAATTTGGAGCAAGAGATTATCGTAAAAGATCAACGAGTAAAGCTCCGTTCTCGGCGGTAAAGAAGTTCAGGGAGGACACTAATAAGTCGAGGGCGACTACGGGAATTTCCATCGAGCCAGACCATGGGCGGACTCGAGCTACTTGGTAGCTAGTGTGGGCAATAATCGTCAAGAGAAACCCGAATGCCCCCAATGTGGAAGACGACACCTAGGTGAATGTTGGGGTAAGTCATTAATAGGGCCTGTTATGGATGCGGTTCAAGGACCACTTCATTAGAGATTGCGGAGCTAGATGAGAAGAATAAGATGCAAGGTGCAAGACCTAGTGGAACGACGGCCAGAGGTAGGCCCCTAGAATTTCGGAGGTAGGGGTGGTAATCGAGAGGAGCCTCGACACGGCTGTTCGATCCGAGACCCGTGCTCTGCTAGAGCATATGCCATCCGCGCACGAGAGGAGGCATCCTCCCTGACGTTATCACCGGTACTTTTACTCTCTTTGATACTAGTGTGATTGCATTGATTGACCCGGCTCTACTCATTCATATGTATGTGAAACCTTAGCATCCAAGAAGACTCACTGTTGAGTCTCATCGAGTTCGTAATTCGAGTGTCGAACCCTTTGGGTCAATACGCATCGTTGATAAAGTGTGCAAGAGATGCCCCTAATAATTCGAGAATCTGCTTTCCTGCCGATCCGATGCTTCTACCATTTGATGAATTCGATGTTATTCTTGGTATGGATTGGCTGACCGTACATGATGCAATGGTGGACTGCAAAAAGAAAACCATTGATTTGAGGAGTGCAAATAACGAGGTAGTCTGAGTCGAGTCTACTGATTTAAAAGGAGTGCCAGCGATAATATCTTCTATGACCGCTCGGTGGTATGTGAAAAAGGGGTGTGAAACATACCTTGCGTATGTGTTTGAAAGTAAAGAGACGGAAAGGAAACTCGAATCGGTACCAGTGGTTTGTGAGTATTCAGATGTTTTTCCTGAGGAGTTACCGGGATTGCCACCGGTTCGAGAAGTGGAATTCGGCATCGAAGTTGTACCGGGTACTACGCCGATCTCAATAGCCCCGTATCGTATGGCATTAACGGAACTAAAGGAATTGAAGGTTCAATTGCAAGAATTGACGGATAGAGGTTTCGCTCGACCGAGTTTTTCTCCATGGGCGCACCAAGATTGTTTGTGAAGAAGAAGGATGGAACTATGAGATTGTGCATCGACTATCGTCAGTTGAATAAAGTGACGATAAAGAACAAATATCCGTTGCCACGAATTGACGATTTGTTTGATCAATTAAAGAGCCTCAGTGTTTTCAAAGATAGATTTGAGGTCGGGGTACTATCAGTTGAGGGTCCGAGAATCGGACATACCCAAAACTGCTTTTAGAACGAGGTACGGTCACTACGAATTCTTAGTGATGCCGTTTGGGCTCACTAATGCCCCTGCGGTATTTATGGATTTAATGAATAGAATTTTTAGGCCGTACTTGGATCGGTTCGTAGTTGTATTTATCGATGACATTTTGGTCTATTCGAAAAATGAGACCGAACACGCTGAACACCTGAGGTTAGTGTTGCGAATTTTACGAGATAAGCAGTTATATGCTAAGTTCAACAAGTGTGAGTTCTGGTTGAGGGAGGTTAGCTTCTTGAGTCATGTGGTATCTGCATCGGGTATTCGAGTCGACCCGAACAAAATTTCAGCCATACTTAATTGGAAGCCTCCGAGAAATATTACTGAGGTTCGGAGCTTTTTGGGGCTTGCCGGTTATTACCGACGATTTGTAAAAGGTTTCTCAACGATAGCCACGCCAATGACGAAGCTACTCCAAAAGGATGTTAAGTTCGAATGGACGGAGAAATGTCAAAAAAGTTTCGATCAACTGAAAATTTATATGATTGAAGCCCCAATTCTAGTGCAACCCGAATCTGGCAAAGAGTTTGTCATTTATAGTGACACCTCCCTACTTGGGTTAGGTTGCGTATTGATGCAAGAAGGTCGAGTTGTGGCCTATGCGTCGAGACAATTAAAGCCACATAAGAAAAATTATCCGACCCATGATCTCGAATTGGCTGCCATCGTATTCGCCTTAAAGATATGGCGACATTACTTATTTGGTGAGAAGTGCCATGTGTATTCGGATAAAAAAAGTCTCAAATATTTGATGACTCAAAGAGACTTAAATCTGCGACAAAGACATTGGCTCGAGCTGTTAAAGGATTATGAGCTGGTCATTGACTATCACCCGGGAAAGGCTAATGTGGTTGCGGATGCCTTAAGTCGTAAATCACTATTCGCTTTACGAGCGATGAATGTACACTTGTCTGTTCTACCTGACAATGTGTTAGTAGCTGAATTGAAAGCCAAACCATTATTGATACGTCAAATTCGTGAAGCTCAGAAAGTCGACGATGAGTTGGTGCAAAACGGGCTGAGTGTGTTCCAAGCAAGGAGTCGGAGTTTCAAATTGATGATGACGATTGTTTGAGGTTCAGAAGTCGTCTGTGTGTTCCAAAGAATTCGGAACTTATTTCGATAATTCTGAACGAAGCCCATAGTAGCCGAATGGCAATTCACCCGGGGAGTACGAAAATGTACAACGATTTGAAACATCGATTTTGGTGGCATGGTATGAAACGAGACATCTCCGACTTTGTTTCGAGATGTTTAATATGTCAACAAGTGAAAGCGGAACATCAAGTGCCTTCAGGATTACTTCAGCCGATCACGATACCCGAGTGGAAATGGGATCGAGTCACAATGGACTTTGTATCCGGACTGCCATTCTCAGTGAGTAAGAAGGATGCGATTTGGGTCGTTGTAGATAGATTGACTAAGTCGGCTCACTTTATCCCCGTACATACGGATTTTACAATGGACAAACTAGCCGAATTGTACGTTTCTCAGATTGTAAGATTACACGGGGTGCCTATTTCCATTGTGTCGGATAGAGATTCGAGATTTACCTCGCGATTTTGGAAGAAGTTGCAAGAAGCTTTGGGTACCAAGTTGCATTTCAGCACCGCCTTTCACCCCCAAACCGATGGTCAATCCGAGCGGATAATTCAGATACTTGAGGATATGATGAGATGTTGCGTCCTCGAGTTCAGTGGTTCATGGGAACGGTATTTGCCTTTGATTGAATTCGCTTACAACAGTAGTTTTCAATCAAGTATTAAGATGGCACCTTACGAGGCCTTGTACGGGCGTAAATGCCGTACACCATTGTGTTGGACGGAGCTCGGTGAAAGCAAAATTTTTGGGGTGGACTTGATTAAAGATGCTGAACAGAAAGTGAAAGTAATCCATGAAAGTCTGAAGATAGCCTCCGATCGTCAGAAGTCGTACGCGGATCTGAAACGTAAAGACATCGAGTATCAGGTGGGAGATAAAGTGTTTCTTAAGGTTTCGCCTTGGAAACAGATACTCAGATTCGGCCGTAAGGGCAAGTTGAGCCCGAGGTTCATTGGGCCATATGAGATATCCGAGCGAGTCGGTCCAGTTGCATATCGTTTGATTTTGCCCCCTGAACTCGAAAAGATTCATGACGTCTTTCATGTTTCAATGCTTCGACGCTATAGATCTAATCCATTGCACGTGATTAGTCCATCAGAGGTTGAAATTCAAGCCAATATGAGTTATGAGGAAGAACCGATTCGTATGCTAGCACGTGAAGTGAAAGAGTTGCGAAACAAGCGGGTTCCGCAAGTGAAAGTGTTATGGCTCAAACACGGGATAGAAGAAGCTACTTGGGAACCCGAGAACTCTATGAAAGAGCGATACCCAAACCTATTTACGGTAAGATTTTCGGGACGAAAATTTCTTAAGTGGGGAGAGTTGTGACAGCCAAAATTGACCCTAGTCGGGATGTGGTTTCGGGACCACAAAACCGAGGCATAAAAATAATTTATAATTTATTTTGATGCCTATAATATGTGTTAATTCATGTGTGACATTTTGATGTTTCGATTTAGAGTTATAAATGTGAATTTCACTAGAAAGGACCTAGTAGTAAACTTTGAAAGTATGATGGGGAAATGTGTGATGACTAGTTGATCATGCATGCAAAAATAAGGGATTTGCATGTCAAATTTCCCCAAAGATGGTATAGTGGCTGGCCATGACAAGGAATATGGGCAAGGAAAACATGTTATGACATGTTTTGTTAATGCATGATGTAATAAATGATAAAAAATTAAGCATGTAGGAAGAAAAACAAAAATCAAAATTTGCTCATCCTTTCCCCCTTTTGCCGTGAGTGAAAGAAAAGCAAAGAAAAAATTGTTCATCCTTGTTCTTTCCTTTTTGGCCGAAAATACTAAGGAAGAAGGTAGGAGTTTTGCTTCATGCTTGATTTGGAAGAGAACTAGATGGAGGTTTGATCATACTTGTATCAAGATTAAGGTATGTTTGAGGTTGTGTCATGAGGTTCATGCATGTTTTAGTTGCTAACTTGATGTTCATGTTAGCCCATGGTTCAAATCCTTGTTATGCCATGGAAATGGTATTTGGCCAAGGTTGATATTGTGTTAAAGCCATTGCATGCTAAATGTGAAGCTTGTTAATGATGCATGTAATGATGGGTTGACTACTCTTGAAATTTCTTTTTAGCATTCTTGAGTAAGACATTGAGTTCTTGTTTAACCATGACCGAAATTGAAAAAAAAGGGTATGATTGTGATTTATTCGGCCATGATGCATTCATAAGCATGATTTATGCTTATTACGTGATAGGTACAAATTTGTGTTTTGGATGGTTATGAACACCTTGAAATTCGGCCTTGCACCTATATGTGTATATGTGTTTGCACATGATGTTTTGGTTATGAAGTAGATGATAGATGGGTATTGAGCTACAATATGTAATGCATTAGCTAGTAAAATGTGTACCGTTCATGTGTGGTATTGAACATGTAATTGGCCTCAACATCAACATGCAAAATCGGCCCATAAATGAGTACCTAAGAGGTAGTGTTGTTGACCATGAGTAAACATGTTGAAGGCTTTGTGTGTTGAGTTGATTCATGAATTCGTACATATGTGACTTTAATGTTGAGTGAATATATGTGGGCTAAGTGCCTTGAGTTCCTCTTTTCAATACCCAAATGATTGAATCAATTTATTTGTTAAATTAAGCTCAAGAGCTCAAAGGATCAAGTTGGACAAGGGAAAGAAAAAGTAATTGAATAGCCGTTGAAGACGATGCGACAACATCCGAGGTAAGTCACTAAGCATGTATTTGGTATTGATTTAAATAGACATAATGTCTATGTAATTATGCCGAAAGGAATGATAAATTTATATACATGTATGTATGTGGTGATGAAAGTATTGAATTAAAAGAAAAGAGGTGTGATGTATTGAGTTGTTGATTTCGGCACTAAGTGTGCGGGTCTAAATGGGCACGGTGACAAGATTGGCACTAAGTGTGCGGGTTTAAAATTTGTACAACACTAAGTGTGCGAGTTTGATCATATAGCACTAAGTGTGCGAGCTGAATATATATATAGCACTAAGTGTGCGGACTCAATATATGCTTTTGCATCACATGGCACTAAGTGTGCGTGATCGAGTATTAAGCACTATGTGTGCGAACTCTATATATATATACTTCCGATTGAATATTTATATGGAAGGGTGACTTTATCGAGTTGAGTGCGGACAGCGGAAAAAGTAAGTACCTTGAGTTCATGGCTAATAGATGCTATGTTCATGCTCGGGGTTGAGTTGGTAAGTTTTAAATCTATGTGATGATTTCAATTGCATTCCCGTAAATAAAGTATCGTGGAATAGATGAAAGTTCATTTGATTGCATGATTATTGCGCAAATGAGATGATGTATGGCAATGCCTCTATTATTCTATTGAACAGTATATAAAATGTCATTGGCTGAATTGGTATGAGAATGAACTGAAAGGTCCGAGGAACTATGGTATATTTTCGATATGGACGGAGTACCTAGCCTCGTACATTATTTCATGTTGTGATAATTTTATTGATGGATGATTATCGAATGCTTAGGACTTACTGAGTTGTAAACTCACTCTGTGTTTTCTTGTCACCCATTTTAGGTCTCTTGGGCTTGTCTATTTTGTGTGCTCGGAGCCGTCAACGAAGTCATCACACCGGCGAGCAATTTTGGTATTGTCTTCTTAGTCAACCTAGGAGAACATTTGGCATGTATGGGCTACTTTGTTTTGTTGAATTTTGGGTTGTAAACTTTAAGCCATGTGAAAATGGCCTATGTGGTCGTTTGAGTGGGATGCTAGAACCTATAGCCATGGGTCTTAGAAACCTTAATTTTGATAAGGTGGCCATAGTTGTGTCATGTATGATGAATGATTAGTAAGGCCAAGGAAAGATTTATGAAATTGGAATAGTCTACTGCAGTAACTGTTGCGGACAGCAGCAGTGATATGAGATCGAACAATCACCAAAAATAGTGGAAGTGGAATTAATTGCTAAAAAAATTACGTACTCGAAGCTTGATGGGTCTATTTTCATATGGATGAAACGAAATGACCATATGAGCCATCTTTTAAGAGATATTCAAGATTTCGTGGGACAGGGCCAGAACGGTTTCGGAATCCTCTGTTTCGACTTTGAAAATTTACCATAAATTATCCAGAAACAATTAGGAGTCATTCCTTATATGCATAGATTCCCCTTTGAGTCTAGTTTCATTAGAAACAAACGGCATGAGCATTAGAGCTCTGTACGAGATCATATCCAGGTCGTAATGCGCAAAGGTCAGTGTAGTTGAACCCTGAAACAGGGGTGACTTTAACTAATAAACTGTACCAATTGGGCTGACCAAAAATTCTAGAAATAAATCCATGGATAGATATATGAGTCTAAATTCGGGAAAAATTTACGGATTTGGTTTTCGAGTTCTGGAACTCGAGATATGATTTTTAAGGTGGCAGTGATGCAGTTAACTAGCCTGCCTGGAACAGAAAAAGGAAAACAAAAAAAAAAATTTCCAAGAGAGGAATAAGTAAGCCCGGTAACACCTCGTGGTCAAATCCGGTGACGGTCACGGGTTTGGGGTGTTACATTGCGTCTTAGAGTTTTGTGGTTCATGGGAAAGATATTTGCCTTTGATTGAATTCGCTTACAACAATAGTTTTCAATCAAGCATTAAGATGGCACCTTACGAGGCTTTATACGGTCGTAAATGCCGTACCCCATTATTTTGGACTGAACTTAGTGAAAGTAAAATCTTCGGGGTTGATTTGATTAAGGATGCTGAGCAGAAAGTTTGAGTAATTCGTGAAAGTTTGAAAGCCGCTTCGGATCGTCAAAAGTCGTATGCGGATTTAAAGAGAAAAGACATTGAATATCAGGTTGGGGACAAGGTATTTCTCAAAGTTTCACCCTGGAAGAAAGTGCTTAGATTTGGCCGTAAGGGCAAATTGAGTCCGAGGTTCATCGGTCCATATGAAGTATCCGAACGAGTTGGGCCAGTCGCATACCGGTTAATTTTACCCCCTGAGCTTGAAAAGATTCACAACGTTTTCCATGTCTCGATGCTTCGACGATATAGGTCCGACCCGTTGCACGTAATCACTCCATCTGAGATCGAGATTCAGCCTAACTTGAGTTATGAAGAAGAGCCGGTTCGCATTTTGATGCGTGAAGTAAAAGAGTTGCGAAATAAGAAAATCCCATCAGTGAAGATGTTGTGGCATAAACACGGAATCGAAGAAGCCACTTGGGAACTTGAGGACTCTATGAAGGATCGATATCCCAAATTTTTCACTGGTAAGATTTTCTGTAACACCCCAAAACCCGAGACCATCGCCGGTGTCGGACCCGAGGGTTAACAAACCAAGTTCACATGTTTTTGCCCACCAATTTGACATTTCATAAAATTGTAACACCCCAAAACCCGAGACCATCGCCGGTGTCGGACCCGAGGGTTAACAAACCAAGTTCACATGTTTTTGCCCACCAATTTGACATTTCCAGTCAGGCTGGAAAACTGCGTCACTGTCGCCTTAAAAATCATATCTCGAGTTTCAAAACTCGGAAACTGGTTTCGTAAATTTTCCTGAATTTAGACTCATATATCCATCCATGGATTTATTTCTAGGATTTTGGTCGGGCCAATTGGTACAGTTTATTAGTTAAAGTTACCCCTGTTACAGGGATCGACTGCTCCGACCTTCGCGCGGTATAACTTGAATATCTCTCTGTACAGGGCTTTAATTCTGGTGTCGTTTGTTTCTAATGAAACTAGACTCAAAATGGAATCTGTACATATAAGATATATCTCCTAATTATTTTTGATAATTTATAGTGAATTTTAAAGTTGCGACAGGGAACCCAGAAACCATTCTGGCCCTGTCTCACAATAGCTTTAATATCTCTTAACCTGTAACTCCTATGACCGTTTCATTTCTTCCATATGAAAATAGACTCATCAAGGTTCATTTACATAGCTTATTCACTATCTAATTCCATTCCTATGAATTTTGGTGATTTTTCACATTCACGCCACTGCAGCTGGCAGCATCTGTTTTAAGATAGGACTCACCTATTTGGTGGTCTCCATGATTCAACTAGCCTTACCATACATAGGTTCATATATGATCATTTTAACCGTGCCAATGGCTGATCATATGACCAACATTCTCATTTCAAGCCATAGCCACATCATGACACAAAATATATACATACAACCCACAATTAGTCTAAGTTCGTACTTCCCTTTTCGAGCCATTTTCGCACGGCCGTACATACTTACATTACAACATATTTAACAAACGTGGGGTAGTCCTATACATGCCATCTCAAGTTCAAACAAAATTTATACCAAAATGGAGGCTTGATAGTGTGGATGACTTGACTTCAACGATCCCAAATCCGATTGCCTCGGCGAAATCTAGAAAACTAAGAGCCAAAGCAACGGGTAAGCATTTTATGCTTAGTAAGTCTCAAGGAATATAATGAACTATAATTTACAGCAATACATTCACATAGCCAAATGCATCATTTCATTAATACACATTCTTACTTCATACTTCATCATTATATAAGTTCGCAAAGCATCAATCAATTCAATAACTGAAATTCATTAGTCGATTGAGCGAATGTTGCTCAAACACGTCGACTTTCCAATGCACATATAACGTACCTTATCCTTTGGGCTGTCCGAGTGTACTAATTAAATTCATTTCAGCAACCAACACTCACCTCCAGCCCAAGATTCTTGAATATAACCGGATATAATCAAGTGCACAAATGCCTTTGGTCTTAGCCGGATAGAATAACTTCATACGAATGCCTTGGTCTTAGCCGGATGTA
Source organism: Gossypium arboreum (assembly GCF_025698485.1). Lineage (NCBI taxonomy): Eukaryota > Viridiplantae > Streptophyta > Magnoliopsida > Malvales > Malvaceae > Gossypium > Gossypium arboreum. Next base: position 37,572,935 of record NC_069076.1, read on the forward strand.
GCCACTAGCACAATTGCCTTGGTCTTAACCGGATATAATTTCCAGCATAATTGTCTTGGGCTTAGCCCGATATCATTCAATTTCTCATGCACACATACATCAATAATCATTGGACATACATATTTCATTTTCGTTACTAAGGCTCAAACACAATTAATATCATTAGCATATTAGCCGCCGGACTTAGCCGGGTGGAATTCAAATACTCATACACACCTAATCAATAATCATACACATCCATATTTCATCTCACATAATTCAAGTAAGGTCACTTCTTGAGGACTTACCTCGGATGTTGTCGAACGGCTTTTTCGGCTATTCGATCACCTTTTCCTTCCCTTGTCCAATTGTGGCCCTCTTGGCTCTTGAGCTAATTCAAACAAATTCAATTTATTAAAACCTCATTGTGCTTGCTTATGGCGAATATGACAAGGATTTTAGATGGTCATATGGCCACTCTTTAGCTTGAATACACAATGGTCATGCACATTTTATACTACATCAAGCAATTCAATACAATTTGTTTGAACATCAAGGAAATGCTAAGGCCTTCAATGGGCTACCCAAGGCCGAATATTCATGTACATGTTGAGGTCAAAATTTGCACTTAATACCTCACAAAAACAGCATGCAATCTACTAATTAATGCTTGCACATTGTGGCCCAAAACTTATAATATAGCATCAAGCACTTATATGTGTGCTAGGCCGAATTGTGCTTGCAATTTCACAAGCATTCTTCCACATTTTCTTCTTTAAATCAATATATTCATCACTTAGTTCATAACCAAACAAAATGTGCAATCATATATATGCATATATGAGCATGGCGAATTTTCAAAGTGTCCATAGCCATCCAAAACACAAACTTTTAACTAACATGCAAGAAGCATGAATCATGCTCAAGAATGCATCATGGCCAAGTATGACAATCATGCTCCTTTTCAACTTTAATCATGATAAACAAAGAGAAAACTCAAAATCTTACTCATGAGTAGAAAATCCATCATTGCATGCATCATCATCAAGCTTCACACTTAGCATGCAATGGCTTTATCACTATAACAACTTTGGCCAAATACCATTTCCATGGCATACCAAAGATTTGAGCCATGGCTAACATGCACATCAAGTTAGCAACCAAAACATGCATGAAACTCCCAACACAACCCCATACATACCTTAATCTTGATGCAAATTTAGCCAAATCACCTTCTAGATCTCTTCTAAACAAAGGAAATGAAGCAAAAATCCCTTCTTCCTCTTAGTATTTTCGGCTAAAAAGATGAGAAAGGATGAACAAGTTTTTTTTTGTTTTCTCCTCTTGGTTGCACGGCAATGGGGGAATGCTACTCTCACACACATTTTTTTCATTCTTTTCTCACCCATGCTTATTTGTTTATGATTTTCTCCTAATGCCCAACAAAACATGTTTCATGACATGTTTAACCCATATTCTTTGTCATGGCGGCCATTACTTGTAAAAAGGGGGAATTTGACATGCAAGTCCATTATTTTGCATGCATGCTTTAATTAGTCATCACATATTTCCCTATCGTACTTTCAAAGTTTACTACTAAGTCCTTTCTTATAAATTAGCACCTAATTAATAAAAATCGAGACACGAAATATTTACGCATACCAATTCCACATTCAATAAGTACGGAATATAACACTTAATTATTCTTGTGACTCGGTTTCGTGGTCCCGAAACCACTCTCCGACTAGGGTCACATTCGGGGTGTCACAACTCTCCCCCACTCAAGAGATTTTCGTCCCGAAAAGCTTACCGGTAAATAGGTTCGGATATCGCTCTCTCATAGAGTTCTCGGTCTCCCAAGTAGCTTCTTCTATCCCGTGCTTGAGCCATAACACTTTCACTAGCGGAACCCGCTTGTTTCATAACTCTTTCACTTCTCGTGATAGGATACGAATTGGTTCTTCCTCATAACTCATATTAGCTTGAATTTCAATTTCGATGGACTAATCACGTGCGATGGATCGGATCTATAACGTCGAAGCATCGACACGTGGAAGACATCGTGAACCTTTTTGAGTTCAGGGGGCAAAATCAAACGATATGCCACCGGACCGACTCGCTCTGATATCTCATATGGCCCAATGAACCTCGGGCTCAACTTGCCCTTACGGCCGAACCTGAGTATCTTTTTCCAAGGCGATACCTTGAGAAACACCTTATCACCCACCTGATACTCGATATCCTTACGCTTCATATCCGCGTACGACTTCTGACGATCGAAGGCTATCTTCAAACTTTCACGGATTACTTTCACTTTCTGTTCAGCATCCCTAATCAAATCCACCCCGAAAATCTTGCTTTCACCAAGCTCAGTCCAAAACAATGGTGTACGGCATTTACGCCCGTACAAAGCCTCATAAGGTGCCATCTTAATGCTCGTGAAAATTTGTTGTTGTAAGCGAATTCAATCAACGGCAAATACCGTTCCCATGAACCACTAAACTCGAGGACGCAACATCTTAACATATCCTCAAGTATCTGAATTACCCGCTCGGATTGACCATCGGTTTGGGGGTGAAAGGCGGTGCTGAAATGCAACTTGGTACCCAAAGCTTCTTGCAACTTTTTCCAAAACCGCGAGGTAAATCTCGGATCTCTATCCGACACGATAGAAATAGGCACCCGTGTAATTTCACAATCGAGAAAGCGTACAATTCCGCTAATTTGTCCATTGAAAAATCCGTGCGACGGGGACAAAGTGGGCCGACTTAGTCAATCGATCTACCACGACCCAAACCGCATCCTTCTTACTTGTCGACAATGGCGGTCCGGATACAAAGTCCATTGTGACTCGATCCCATTTCCACTCGGGTATCGTGATTGGTGAAGTAATCTGAAGGCACTGATGTTCCGCTTTCACTTGTTGACATATTAAACATCTTGAAACAAAGTCGGAGATGTCTCGCTTCATACCATGCCACCAAAATCGACGTTTCAAATCATTGTACATCTTTGTACTCCCGGGTGGATTGCCATTTGGCTACAATGGGCTTCATTGAATTATCGAAATGAGTTCCGAATTCCTTGGGACACACAGACGACTTTTGAGCTTCAAACAATCGTCATCGTCGATTTGAAACTCCGAGTCCTTGTTCGGAACACACGCAGCCCGTTTTGCAACCAACTCGTCGTCGGCTTTCTGAGCTTCTCGAATTTGGTGTGTCAATAGTGGTTTGGCTTTCAATTCAGCCACTAACACTTTGTCGGATCGGACGGACAAGTGCACATTCATCGTCGTAAAGTGAATAACGATTTACGACTCAAGGCATCCGCAACCACATTCGCCTTTCCGGGTGATAATCAATGATCGTTCATAATCCTTTAATGCTCAAGCCAACGTCTTTGTCGCAGATTTAAGTCTCTTTGGGTCATCAAATATTTGAGACTTTTGTGATCCGAGTATACATGGCACCTTTCACCAAATAAGTAATGTCGCCAAATCTTTAAGGCGAATACGATATGCCAATTCGAGATCATGAGTCGGATAATTTTTCTCATGTGGCTTTAATTGCCTCGACGCATAGGCCACAACTCGACCTTCTTGCATTAATCGCAACCTAACCCAAGTAGAGAGGCGTCGCTATAGATAACAAACTCCTTGCGGACTCGGGTTGCACTAGAATTGGGGCTTCAGTCAAATAAGTTTTCATTGATCGAAGCTTTTTTGGCATTTCTCCGTCCATTCGAACTTAACATCCTTTTGGAGTAGCTTCGTCATCGGCGTGGCTATCGTTGAGAACCCTTTTACAAATCGTCGGTAATAACGGCAAGCCCCAAAAAGCTCCGAACCTCAGTAATATTTCTCGGAGGTTTCCAATTAAGTATGGCTGAAATTTTATTCGGGTCGACTCGAATACTTGATGCAGATACCACATGACCCAAGAAGCTAACCTCTCTTAACCAGAACTCACACTTGCTGAACTTAGCATATAATTGCTTGTCCCATAAAATTTGCAGCACTAACCGCAGGTGTTCAGCATGTTCGGTCTCATTTCTTGAATAGACCAGGATGTCATCAATGAACACGACTACGAATCGATCCAAATATGGTCTAAAGATCCGATTCATTAAGTCCATAAATACCGCAGGGGCATTAGTGAGCCCAAACGGCATCACTTGGAACTCATAGTGACCATATCTCGTTCTGAAGGCAGTCTTGGGCACGTCTGAATCTCGGATTCGCAATTGATAGTAGCCCGATCTCAAATCTATTTTCGAGAACACCGAGGCTCCCTTGATTGATCGAACAAGTCATCAATACGTGGCAGCGGATATTTGTTCTTTATCGTCGCTTTGTTAAGTCGACGATAGTCGATCTACGATCGCATGGTTCCATCCTTCTTCTTCACGAACAGACCGGCGCACCCAAGGCGAAAAACTCGGGCGAGCAAAACCTCTATCCACCAATTCTTGCAACTGAACTTTCAACTCCTTTAATTCCGTTGGGGCCATACGATCACGGAGCTATCGAAATTGGAGTGGTACCGGTACCAATTCGATGCCAAATTCTATTTCGAACGGTGGTAAACCGGAAATTCTTGGGAAAACATCCGGTATTCACAAACCACGGGCACAGATTCGGTTTCTTCTCGATTCCTTGTCATCGAGCACGTCGCAAGGTACGCTTCGCACCCTTTTCTTACATATTTACGGGCCAACATCGGCGATATTACGGTGGCAACCCTTTTAAGTCCGTGGACTCAACCCGAATTATTTCATTATTCGCACCTCAAATCGATAGTCTTGCTCTTGCAATTTACAACCGCATCGTGCATGGTCAACCAATCCAAACCAAGAATAACATCGAACTCATCGAGCGGCAAAAGCATCAAGTCCGCCGGAAAACAAGAACCTCGGAACACTAGGGGACTTTTCTTGCACACTTTGTTAACAAGCACGTAATGACCCAAGGGTTTGACACCGAATTACAAACTCGAGAGACTCAATGGGCAAAGTCTTCTTTGGATGCTAAGGTTTCATATATATGAATGAGTAGAACCGGGGTCAATCAAAGCAATTACATTTGTATTGAAAAGAGTGAAAGTCTTGGTAATAACATCCGGAGAGGCAAGCATCCTCGGCGTGCGCGTATGGCATAAGTCCTAGCAGAGCACGAGCCTCGAGATTGATGGTAGCATCTCTAGATCCTCTCGACCGCCATCGACATTGCCCATATTTCTAGGTGGTCTACCTCGGCGATGGTAGCACCCGGGTTTGCACTCGACTTGCATTCATTCGTGCATCCTCGGGCAATCCTTCATAAAGTGGTCGGCCGATCCACACTTATAGCGAGAGCGATCACGAAACCAACAGCTCCCGAATGCCATTTGCCACAATGTGGACACTCCGCCCTCTCTCGGCGATCATTTCCGCCACCGCGATCGAGGTGACTTCGTGTGGTCACGGGGTCGATCGCGTCCTCGTCTAGAAAAGCCCGAAACGCCTCTAGACCGGCTCGCATCATCTCGAAATCTCTTCGATGCTTGTTGAAGAGACTTTCCGAGGACCTCTTCGAATTCTCCAATCCCCACATCGCTTTTTGTTTCTCCTTTCTAAGCTCTTGACTTTACAAGCTCGCTCAACAAGTACTACGAACTCTCGTATCTCGAGAATGCCAACAAACATCCTTATATCATCATTCAGCCCATCCTCAAGCGTTTACACATAATAGCCGGACGAAATGCATTCTCGCGCATCGGCTAAGCCTCACAAACTTTCGTTCGTGAGTCAGTAGCGGACATAGAACCTTGCTTAAGATCAAGGAACTCCCTCCGCTTTTGGTCGATGAATCTCGGTGATATACTTTTTTGAACTCGGTTAGAAAGAATTCCCAAGTCACTTGCTCTCTAGGCACCACAAGTCGAGTACTCCACCAATAGTAGGCGGACTCGCGTAGCAAGGAGATGGTACACTTTAAGCACTCATCGGTGTACAGGATAGCTCATCAAGCACCGGATAGTGTTATCTAACCATAATTCAGCTCGCTCGGCATCATCATCATCCGTAGCCTTAAATTCAAGTGGCCCCATGTTTTGAATCCTATCGATTTGGGGCTTACGACCTTATTGGGTCGATCCACGGAGGTATCGTGAGTCTGCGGGGTTGCATTCGTCGGGAATGGAGGTGGTGGAACAACCGTGTTGGTTCGAATGTATTGATTAAACCATTCGTTCATCACACTATAAAAGGCTTGCCTAGCCTCATCATTAGGATTATCGCCATAGGTTGAGAGTCCGGTATTTGTCCCTTGCGCGGAGGCAGGCGCCACACTCTCCACATCATCACTATCGCTTCGGTTGGGATCGGGATCCATTGCTATAAACAATCATGAAGTCAAATTGTCAGAATTCATCACACTATCGATTCATCATTTAATGGCATGTATAGCTAGACCCCAAACACATCACGGTAGTCCTAGAATCGACTAAACCGTGGCTCTGATACCAATAAAATTGTAACACCCCAAAACCCGAGACCATCGCCGGTGTCGGACCCGAGGGTTAACAAACCAAGTTCACATGTTTTTGCCCACCAATTTGACATTTCATAAAATTGTAACACCCCAAAACCCGAGACCATCGCCGGTGTCGGACCCGAGGGTTAACAAACCAAGTTCACATGTTTTTGCCCACCAATTTGACATTTCCAGTCAGGCTGGAAAACTGCGTCACTGTCGCCTTAAAAATCATATCTCGAGTTTCAAAACTCGGAAACTGGTTTCGTAAATTTTCCCTGAATTTAGACTCATATATCCATCCATGGATTTATTTCTAGGATTTTTGGTCGGGCCAATTGGTACAGTTTATTAGTTAAAGTTACCCCTGTTACAGGGATCGACTGCTCCGACCTTCGCGCGGTATAACTTGAATATCTCTCTGTACAGGGCTTTAATTCTGGTGTCGTTTGTTTCTAATGAAACTAGACTCAAAATGGAATCTGTACATATAAGATATATCTCCTAATTATTTTTGGATAATTTATAGTGAATTTTTAAAGTTGCGACAGGGAACCCAGAAACCATTCTGGCCCTGTCTCACAATAGCTTTAATATCTCTTAACCTGTAACTCCTATGACCGTTTCATTTCTTCCATATGAAAATAGACTCATCAAGGTTCATTTACATAGCTTATTCACTATCTAATTCCATTCCTATGAATTTTGGTGATTTTTCACATTCACGCCACTGCAGCTGGCAGCATCTGTTTTAAGATAGGACTCACCTATTTGGTGGTCTCCATGATTCAACTAGCCTTACCATACATAGGTTCATATATGATCATTTTAACTGTGCCAATGGCTGATCATATGACCAACATTCTCATTTCAAGCCATAGCCACATCATGACACAAAATATATACATACAACCCACAATTAGTCTAAGTTCGTACTTCCCTTTTCGAGCCATTTACTTGCGGCCGTACATACTTACATTACAACATATTTAACAAGCGTGGGGTAGTCCTATACATGCCATCTCAAGTTCAAACAAAATTTATACCAAAATGGAGGCTTGATAGTGTGGATGACTTGACTTCAACGATCCCAAATCCGATTGCCTCGGCGAAATCTAGAAAACTAAGAGCCAAAGCAACGGGTAAGCATTTTTATGCTTAGTAAGTCTCAAGGAATATAATGAACTATAATTTACAGCAATACATTCACATAGCCAAATGCATCATTTCATTAATACACATTCTTACTTCATACTTCATCATTATATAAGTTCGCAAAGCATCAATCAATTCAATAACTGAAATTCATTAGTCGATTGAGCGAATGTTGCTCAAACACGTCGACTTTCCAATGCACATATAACGTACCTTATCCTTTGGGCTGTCCGAGTGTACTAATTAAATTCATTTCAGCAACCAACACTCACCTCCAGCCCAAGATTCTTGAATATAACCGGATATAATCAAGTGCACAAATGCCTTGGTCTTAGCCGGATAGAATAACTTCATACGAATGCCTTGGTCTTAGCCCGGATGTAGCCACTAGCACAATTGCCTTGGTCTTAACCGGATATAATTTCCAGCATAATTGTCTTGGGCTTAGCCCGGATATCATTCAATTTCTCATGCACACATACATCAATAATCATTGGACATACATATTTCATTTTCGTTACTAAGGCTCAAACACAATTAATATCATTAGCATATTCGCCTTGGGACTTAGCCCGGGTGGAATTCAAATACTCATACACACCTAATCAATAATCATACACATCCATATTTCATCTCACATAATTCAAGTAAGGTCACTTCTTGAGGACTTACCTCGGATGTTGTCGAGCGGCTTTTTCGGCTATTCGATCACCTTTTCCTTCCCTTGTCCAATTGTGGCCCTCTTGGCTCTTGAGCTAATTCAAACAAATTCAATTTATTAAAACCTCATTGTGCTTGCTTATGGCGAATATGACAAGGATTTTAGATGGTCATATGGCCACTCTTTAGCTTGAATACACAATGGTCATGCACATTTTATACTACATCAAGCAATTCAATACAATTTGTTTGAACATCAAGGAAATGCTAAGGCCTTCAATGGGCTACCCAAGGCGAATATTCATGTACATGTTGAGGTCAAAATTTGCACTTAATACCTCACAAAAACAGCATGCAATCTACTAATTAATGCTTGCACATTGTGGCCCAAAACTTATAATATAGCATCAAGCACTTATATGTGTGCTAGGCGAATTGTGCTTGCAATTTCACAAGCATTCTTCCACATTTTCTTCTTTAAATCAATATATTCATCACTTAGTTCATAACCAAACAAAATGTGCAATCATATATATGCATATATGAGCATGGCGAATTTTCAAAGTGTCCATAGCCATCCAAAACACAAACTTTTAACTAACATGCAAGAAGCATGAATCATGCTCAAGAATGCATCATGGCCAAGTATGACAATCATGCTCCTTTTCAACTTTAATCATGATAAAACAAAGAGAAAACTCAAAATCTTACTCATGAGTAGAAAATCCATCATTGCATGCATCATCATCAAGCTTCACACTTAGCATGCAATGGCTTTATCACTATAACAACTTTGGCCAAATACCATTTCCATGGCATACCAAAGATTTGGGCCATGGCTAACATGCACATCAAGTTAGCAACCAAAACATGCATGAAACTCCCAACACAACCCCATACATACCTTAATCTTGATGCAAATTTAGCCAAATCACCTTCTAGATCTCTTCTAAACAAAGGAAATGAAGCAAAATCCTTCTTCCTCTTAGTATTTTCGGCTAAAAAGATGAGAAAGGATGAACAAGTTTTTTTTGTTTTCTCCTCTTGGTTGCACTGCAATGGGGGGAATGCTACTCTCTCACACATTTTTTTTCATTCTTTTCTCACCCATGCTTATTTGTTTATGATTTTCTCCCTAATGCCCAACAAAACATGTTTCATGACATGTTTAACCCATATTCTTTGTCATGGCGGCCATTACTTGTAAAAGGGGAATTTGACATGCAAGTCCATTATTTTGCATGCATGCTTTAATTAGTCATCACATATTTCCCTATCGTACTTTCAAAGTTTACTACTAAGTCCTTTCTTATAAATTAGCACCTAATTAATAAAAATCGAGACACGAAATATTTACGCATACCAATTCCACATTCAATAAGTACGGAATATAACACTTAATTATTCTTGTGACTCGGTTTCGTGGTCCCGAAACCACTCTCCGACTAGGGTCACATTCGGGGTGTCACAACTCTCCCCCACTCAAGAGATTTTCGTCCCCGAAAAGCTTACGGTAAATAGGTTCGGATATCGCTCTCTCATAGAGTTCTCGGTCTCCCAAGTAGCTTCTTCTATCCCGTGCTTGAGCCATAACACTTTCACTAGCGGAACCCGCTTGTTTATAACTCTTTCACTTCTCGTGATAGGATACGAATTGGTTCTTCCTCATAACTCATATTAGCTTGAATTTCAATTTCGATGGACTAATCACGTGCGATGGATCGGATCTATAACGTCGAAGCATCGACACGTGGAAGACATCGTGAACCTTTTGAGTTCGGGGCAAAATCAAACGATATGCCACCGGACCGACTCGCTCGATATCTCATATGGCCCAATGAACCTCGGGCTCAACTTGCCCTTACGGTAGAACACGAGTATCTTTTTCCAAGGCGATACCTTGAGAAACACCTTATCACCCACGATACTCGATATCCTTACGCTTCATATCCGCGTCACGACTTACGACGATCGAAGGCTATCTTCAAACTTTCACGGATTACTTTCACTTTTCATTCAGCATCCCTAATCAAATCCACCGAAAATCTTGCTTTCACCAAGCTCGGTCAAAACAATGGTGTACGGCATTTACGCCCGTACAAAGCCTCATAAGGTGCCATCTTAATGCTCATTGAAAAGTTGTTGTTGTGGCGAATTCAATCAACGGCAAATACCGTTCCCATGAACCACTAAACTCGAGGACGCAACATCTTAACATATCCTCAAGTATCTGAATTACCCGCTCGGATTGACCATCGGTTTGGGGGTGAAAAGCGGTGCTGAAATGCAACTTGGTACCCAAAGCTTCTTGCAACTTTTTCCAAAACCGCGAGGTAAATCTCGGATCTCTATCCGACACGATAGAAATAGGCACCCGTGTAATTTCACAATCGAGAAGCGTACAATTCCGCTAATTTGTCCATTGAAAAATCCGTACGTAAGGGGGACAAAGTGGGCCGACTTAGTCAATCGATCTACCACGACCCAAACCGCATCCTTCTTACTTGCGACAATGGCAGTCCGGATACAAAGTCCATTGTGACTCGATCCCATTTCCACTCGGGTATCGTGATTGGTGAAGTAATCTGAAGGCACTGATGTTCCGCTTTCACTTGTTGACATATTAAACATCTTGAAACAAAGTCGGAGATGTCTCGCTTCATACCATGCCACCAAAATCGACGTTTCAAATCATTGTACATCTTTGTACTCCCCGGGTGGATTGCCATTTGGCTACAATGGGCTTCATTGAATTATCGAAATGAGTTCAATTCCTTGGGACACACAGACGACTTTTGAGCTTCAAACAATCGTCATCGTCGATTTGAAACTCCGAGTCCTTGTTCGGAACACACGCAGCCCGTTTTGCAACCAACTCGTCGTCGGCTTTACGAGCTTCTCGAATTTGGTGTGTCAATAGTGGTTTGGCTTTCAATTCAGCCACTAACACCTTTGTCGGATCGGACGGAACAAGTGCACATTCATCGCTCGTAAAGTGAATAACGATTTACGACTCAAGGCATCCGCAACCACATTCGCCTTTCCCGGGTGATAATCAATGATCAGTTCATAATCCTTTAACAGCTCAAGCCAACGTCTTTGTCGCAGATTTAAGTCTCTTTGGGTCATCAAATATTTGAGACTTTTGTGATCCGAGTATACATGGCACCTTTCACCAAATAAGTAATGTCGCCAAATCTTTAAAGCGAATACGATAGCGCCAATTCGAGATCATGAGTCGGATAATTTTTCTCATGTGGCTTTAATTGCCTCGACGCATAGGCCACAACTCGACCTTCTTGCATTAATCGCAACCTAACCCAAGTAGAGAGGCGTCGCTATAGATAACAAACTCCTTGCGGACTCGGGTTGCACTAGAATTGGGGCTTCATCAAATAAGTTTTCATTGATCGAAGCTTTTTGGCATTTCTCCGTCCATTCGAACTTAACATCCTTTTGGAGTAAGCCGTCATCGGCGTGGCTATCGTTGAGAACCCTTTACAAATCGTCGGTAATAACGGCAAGCCCCAAAAGCTCGAACCTCAATTAATATTTCTCGGAGGTTTCCAATTAAGTATGGCTGAAATTTTATTGAATTCGACTCGAATACTTGATGCAGATACCACATGACCCAAGAAGCTAACCTCTCTTAACGAACTCACACTTCTTGAACTTAGCATATAATTGCTTGTCCCATAAAATTTGCAGCACTAACGCAGTGTTCAACATGTTCGGTCTCATTTCTTGAATAGACCAGATGTCATCAATGAACACGACTACGAATCGATCCAAATATGGTCTAAAGATCCGATTCATTAAGTCCATAAATACCGCGAGGGCATTAGTGAGCCCAAACGGCATCACTAGGAACTCATAGTGACCATATCTCGATTCGAAGGCGGTCTTGGGCGCGTCGAATCTCGGATTCGCAATTGATAGTAGCCCGATCTCAAATCTATTTTCGAGAACACGAGGCTCCCTTGAGTTGATCGAACAAGTCATCAATACGTGGCAGCGGATATTTGTTCTTTATCGTCGCTTTGTTAAGGCGGCGATAGTCGATCTACTGATCGCATGGTTCCATCCTTCTTCTTCACGAACAGCACGGCGCACCCAAGGCGAAAAACTCAGGCGAGCAAAACCTCTATCCACCAATTCTTGCAACTGAACTTTCAACTCCTTTAATTCCGTTGGGGCCATACGATACGGAGCTATCGAAATTGGAGTGGTACCGGTACCAATTCGATGCCAAATTCTATTTCCGATCAGTGGTAAACCGGAAATTCTTCGGGAAAACATCCGGTATTCACAAACCACGGCGCAGATTCGGGTTTCTTCTCGATTCCTTGTCATCGAACACGTCGCAAGGTACGCCGCACCCTTTTCTTACATATTTACGGGCCAACATCGGCGATATTACGGTGGCAACCCTTTTAAGTCCGTGGACTCAACCCGAATTATTTCATTATTCGCGCACCTCAAATCGATAGTCTTGCTCTTGCAATTTACAACCGCATCGTGCATGGTCAACCAATCCAAACCAAGAATAACATCGAACTCATCGAACGGCAAAAGCATCAAGTCCGCGGAAAACAAGAACCTCGGAACACTAGGGGACTTTTCTTGCACACTTTGTTAACAAGCACGTAATGACCCAAGGGTTTGACACCGAATTACAAACTCGATGAGACTCAATGGGCAAAGTCTTCTTTGGATGCTAAGGTTTCACATATATATGAATGAGTAGAACCGGGGTCAATCAAAGCAATTACATTTGTATTGAAAAGAGTGAAAGTACCGGTAATAACATCCGAGAGGCGGCATCCTCGCGTGCGCGTATGGCATAAGTCCTAGCAGAGCACGAGCCTCGGATCTGATGGTAGCATCTCTAGATCCTCTCGACCGCCACCGACATTGCCCATATTTCTAGGTGGTCTACCTCGGCGATGGTAGCACCGGGTTTGCACTCGACTTGCATTCATTCGTGCATCCTCGGGCAATCCTTCATAAAGTGGTCGGCCGATCCACACTTATAGCGAGGCGATCACGAAACCAACAGCTCCCGAATGCCATTTGCCACAATGTGGACACTCGCCCTCTCTCGGCGATCATTTCCGCCACCGCGATCGAGGTGACTTCGTGTGGTCACGGGGTCGATCGCGTCCTCGTCTAGAAAAGCCCAAACGCCTCTAGACCGGCTCGCATCATCTCGAAATCTCTTCGATGCTTGTTGAAGAGACTTTCCGAGGACCTCTTTCGAATTCTCCAATCCCCACATCACTTTTTGTTTCTCCTTTCTAAGCTCTTGACTTTACAAGCTCGCTCAACAAGTACTACGAACTCTCGTATCTCGAGAATGCCAACAAACATCCTTATATCATCATTCAGCCCATCCTCGGCGTTTACACATAATAGCTTCGGACGAAATGCATTCTCGCAGCGTCGGCTAAGCCTCACAAACTTTCGTTCAGTAGTCGATAGCGGACATAGAACCTTGCTTAAGATCAAGGAACTCCCTCCGCTTTTGGTCGATGAATCTCGGTCGATATACTTTTTTGAACTCGGTTAGAAAGAATTCCCAAGTCACTTGCTCTCTAGGCACCACAAGTCGAGTACTCCACCAATAGTAGGCGGACTCGCGTAGCAAGGAGATGGTACACTTTAAGCACTCATCGGGTGTCAGGATAGCTCATCAAGCACCGGATAGTGTTATCTAACCATAATTCAGCTCGCTCGGCATCATCATCATCCGTAGCCTTAAATTCAGTGGCCCCATGTTTTGAATCCTATCGATTGGGGCTTACGACCTTATTGGGTCGATCCACGGAGGTATCGTGAGTCTTGGGGTTGCATTAAATCGGGAATGGAGGTGGTGGAACAACCGTGTTGGTTCGAATGTATTGATTAAACCATTCGTTCATCACACTATAAAAGGCTTGCCTAGCCTCATCATTAGGATTATCGGCCATAGGTTGAGAGTCCGCCGGCCTGTCCCTTCTTGCGCGGAGCAGCGCCACACTCTCCACATCATCGCCTATCGCTTTCGGTTGGGATCGGGATCCATTGCTATAAACAATCATGAAGTCAAATTGTCGAATTCATCACACTATCGATTCATCATTTAATGGCATGTATAGCTAGACCCCAAACACATCACGGTAGTCCTAGAATCGACTAAACCGTGGCTCGATACCAATAAAATTGTAACACCCCAAAACCCGAGACCATCGCCTTGTCGGACCGAGGGTTAACAAACCAAGTTCACATGTTTTTGCCCACCAATTTGACATTTCATAAAATTGTAACACCCCAAAACCCGAGACCATCGCCGTGTGTCGGACCGAGGGTTAACAAACCAAGTTCACATGTTTTGCCCACCAATTTGACATTTCCAGTCAGGCTGGAAAACTGCGTCACTGTCGCCTTAAAATCATATCTCGAGTTTCAAAACTCGGAAACTGGTTTCGTAAATTTTCCTGAATTTAGACTCATATATCCATCCATGGATTTATTTCTAGGATTTTTGGTCGGGCCAATTGGTACAGTTTATTAGTTAAAGTTACCCTGTTACAGGGATCGACTGCTCCGACCTTCGCGCGGTATAACTTGAATATCTCTCTGTACAGGGCTTTAATTCTGGTGTCGTTTGTTTCTAATGAAACTAGACTCAAAATGGAATCTGTACATATAAGATATATCTCCTAATTATTTTTGGATAATTTATAGTGAATTTTAAAGTTGCGACAGGGAACCCAGAAACCATTCTGGCCCTGTCTCACAATAGCTTTAATATCTCTTAACCTGTAACTCCTATGACCGTTTCATTTCTTCCATATGAAAATAGACTCATCAAGGTTCATTTACATAGCTTATTCACTATCTAATTCCATTCCTATGAATTTTGGTGATTTTTCACATTCACGCCACTGCAGCTGGCAGCATCTGTTTTAAGATAGGACTCACCTATTTGGTGGTCTCCATGATTCAACTAGCCTTACCATACATAGGTTCATATATGATCATTTTAACCGTGCCAATGGCTGATCATATGACCAACATTCTCATTTCCAAGCCATAGCCACATCATGACACAAAATATATACATACAACCCACAATTAGTCTAAGTTCGTACTTCCTTTTCGAGCCATTTTCGCACGGCCGTACATACTTACATTACAACATATTTAACAAGCGTGGGTAGTCCTATACATGCCATCTCAAGTTCAAACAAAATTTATACCAAAATGGAGGCTTGATAGTGTGGATGACTTGACTTCAACGATCCCAAATCCGATTGCCTCGGCGAAATCTAGAAAACTAAGAGCCAAAGCAACGGGGTAAGCATTTTTATGCTTAGTAAGTCTCAAGGAATATAATGAACTATAATTTACAGCAATACATTCACATAGCCAAATGCATCATTTCATTAATACACATTCTTACTTCATACTTCATCATTATATAAGTTCGCAAAGCATCAATCAATTCAATAACTGAAATTCATTAGTCGATTGAGCGAATGTTGCTCAAACACGTCGACTTTCCAATGCACATATAACGTACCTTATCCTTTGGGCTGTCCGAGTGTACTAATTAAATTCATTTCAGCAACCAACACTCACCTCCAGCCCAAGATTCTTCGGAATATAACCGGATATAATCAAGTGCACAAATGCCTTGGTCTTAGCCGGATAGAATAACTTCATACGAATGCCTTGGTCTTAGCCGGATGTAGCCACTAGCACAATTGCCTTCGGTCTTAACCGGATATAATTTCCAGCATAATTGTCTTGGGCTTAGCCCGATATCATTCAATTTCTCATGCACACATACATCAATAATCATTGGACATACATATTTCATTTTCGTTACTAAGGCTCAAACACAATTAATATCATTAGCATATTCGCCGGGACTTAGCCCGGTGGAATTCAAATACTCATACACACCTAATCAATAATCATACACATCCATATTTCATCTCACATAATTCAAGTAAGGTCACTTCTTGAGGACTTACCTCGGATGTTGTCGAACGGCTTTTTCGGCTATTCGATCACCTTTTCCTTCCCTTGTCCAATTGTGGCCCTCTTGGCTCTTGAGCTAATTCAAACAAATTCAATTTATTAAAACCTCATTGTGCTTGCTTATGGCGAATATGACAAGGATTTTAGATGGTCATATGGCCACTCTTTAGCTTGAATACACAATGGTCATGCACATTTTATACTACATCAAGCAATTCAATACAATTTGTTTGAACATCAAGGAAATGCTAAGGCCTTCAATGGGCTACCCAAGGCGAATATTCATGTACATGTTGAGGTCAAAATTTGCACTTAATACCTCACAAAAACAGCATGCAATCTACTAATTAATGCTTGCACATTGTGGCCCAAAACTTATAATATAGCATCAAGCACTTATATGTGTGCTAGGCGAATTGTGCTTGCAATTTCACAAGCATTCTTCCACATTTTCTTCTTTAAATCAATATATTCATCACTTAGTTCATAACCAAACAAAATGTGCAATCATATATATGCATATATGAGCATGGCGAATTTTCAAAGTGTCCATAGCCATCCAAAACACAAACTTTTAACTAACATGCAAGAAGCATGAATCATGCTCAAGAATGCATCATGGCCAAGTATGACAATCATGCTCCTTTTCAACTTTAATCATGATAAAACAAAGAGAAAACTCAAAATCTTACTCATGAGTAGAAAATCCATCATTGCATGCATCATCATCAAGCTTCACACTTAGCATGCAATGGCTTTATCACTATAACAACTTTGGCCAAATACCATTTCCATGGCATACCAAAGATTTGGGCCATGGCTAACATGCACATCAAGTTAGCAACCAAAACATGCATGAAACTCCCAACACAACCCCATACATACCTTAATCTTGATGCAAATTTAGCCAAATCACCTTCTAGATCTCTTCTAAACAAAGGAAATGAAGCAAAATCCTTCTTCCTCTTAGTATTTTCGCTAAAAAGATGAGAAAGGATGAACAAGTTTTTTTGTTTTCTCCTCTTGGTTGCACAAGCAATGGGGGGAATGCTACTCTCTCACACACATTTTTTTTCATTCTTTTCTCACCCATGCTTATTTGTTTATGATTTTCTCCCTAATGCCCAACAAAACATGTTTCATGACATGTTTAACCCATATTCTTTGTCATGGCCGGCCATTACTTGTAAAAGGGGAATTTGACATGCAAGTCCATTATTTTGCATGCATGCTTTAATTAGTCATCACATATTTCCCTATCGTACTTTCAAAGTTTACTACTAAGTCCTTTCTTATAAATTAGCACCTAATTAATAAAAATCGAGACACGAAATATTTACGCATACCAATTCCACATTCAATAAGTACGGAATATAACACTTAATTATTCTTGTGACTCGGTTTCGTGGTCCCGAAACCACTCTCCGACTAGGGTCACATTCGGGGTGTCACATTTTCGAGGACGAAAATTCCTTATGTGGGGGAGAGTTGAGACAGCCCTAATTTGACCCTAGTCGGAATGTGGTTTCGGGACCACAAAACCGAGTCATAAAATTTAGTTAAAATTTTAATTGCACATCTTATATGTGTGATAGTACTTGTAT
This sequence comes from Gossypium arboreum, assembly GCF_025698485.1. Lineage (NCBI taxonomy): Eukaryota > Viridiplantae > Streptophyta > Magnoliopsida > Malvales > Malvaceae > Gossypium > Gossypium arboreum. The sequence goes on from NC_069076.1 coordinate 37,590,875, forward strand.
AAAAATTTGATGTTTTAATTTTATCTTAGGAATGTGAATTTTGCTTGAAAGGATCTAGTTGAGAGACTTAGAAAATTATGATAGGTAAATAAGTAAGGACCAAATAGTATTAAAATAGGAAAGTTTGGGTTTGCATGTCAAAGTGCCCAACTCATGTTAAGTGGCCGCCAAGCATGGTTCCATTCCTCCAAGTTTATGTTGTTTATTATTTAATATTGGTAAGTAAATTAAAATAAATTAAAGAAAGGAATTAAAAGGAAAAGATGAATAAAATAAGGAGGAAGAGGAGTGTTCATCTTTTTTTTTCTTTGGCTATTGCCGTGATGAGGAGAAGGAAGGAGATTTGGTTCTTTGATTTTGGCTTGGAAGATGGCTAGAATGAGGTATGTATTGAATGATTCTTGAAAATCTATGCATGTTTGAGATGGTTAGTTCAAATTCTACTCATCCTATAGATTAGACTTAGGATTTTGAGGTTGAAATTCGCCAAGAAGCTTGAAACTCTTAGTAGATGTGTTAATGTCATTAAAATGGATAGTAATGTAGGATATGGTGAGTGGTTAATTGCTTTTAACTTGAAAGTTGAGGTTAAAATGGGTTAAGTGATTGCCGAATCTAATTTAGGGGTGGAGGATTGTGTTCATGTTATATTGGATAGGTAGAGGTTGTAATGAGGTTGAAATTGTTGAATTGTTAGTTGGGTAACAAATGAAGCAATCGACCATATGGGGTAAAAATGGGATGTTCATTTTAGTTGTTGTTTCATTTTTGTGAGAAATAGGTCAAGTGTTCATGAGATGAAATTTTGTGATTAGATGAATTAAAAGTAATAGTATAGTTGATATATATATATATATATAGATATACATATTCGGCCATCACTTAGGAGCTTATGTGATGTTGAGTTTAAGCTTTGCATATTCGGCTATATATACATATATATATGTAAGCCCATTCGTGATATTACCTTAGGACTATGTATATATAACCGACAAAAAATGGGAAAAACTAGCAAAGGTGATTGCCGAATGTCCAAGTATACATATGCATGTGTGATTGGATTATTGAAAGTATGGTAATTGCATAAGGTTATTAGCCGAATAGCTAAGAACATAAGGTAGCAAGATAAAAATTTTACCATGCCGTTCCGTATGTCATAAAATCATTAAAATGTGAATACCAATATATGTAGCAAAGCGGTTGAATGAGTTAATTTATTTTTTAAGCTCAAGATCCTAAAGGAGAGGCGTCCAACAAGGGAAATCAAGGTCATCGAGTAGCCGACTTGGAATTATTTTACCCAACACAAGGTAAGTCATTAAGCATATAGTTGGTATTGATTTAAATGATCGTAATACCTATGCAATTGTGTTTAATGAGATGAAATGTATACAAATGTATATGTATGTAGAGATGAAATTGTCGAATGTAAAAAGGAAGTGAAGCGTATAGAGTGGCTGGTTTTCGGCACTAGGTGTGCGGGCAATAAGTGTTCACGGTTGTGAGATTAGCACTAAGTGTGCGGGCTTGAAATGCATGGCACTAAGTGTGCGAGTTTAAAGTACATGGCACTAAGTGTGCGTGGTTGATTATTAACCACTATGTGTGCGAACCCACTATATATATATATTTTCTATCAATTATTTATATTAAGGGTACGACCTTACCGAGTCGATTTCGGACAGCGAAAAGGGTAAGTACCTTGAGTTCATGGCTAATAGGTGCTATGTTTATATTTGGAGTTGAGTGTGGTAAGTTTTGAACCTATGTGATGATTATAATTGAAGTCACGTACATAAGGTTCATCGTGGAATAGGTGAAAGTTCGTTTAGTTGTATGATTGTAACGAAAATAAAATGATGTATGGAAATGCCTCAATTATTCTATTGAATAGCGTATGAAATGTCAATGTAGGACTTGGAATGAGATTGAATCGTAAGGTCTAAGAAACTATGGCATAGTTCGGTATGGATGGAGTACTTAGCCTCATTTCGTTGTTTCCTCTTGTGAAAATTTAATTAATGGATGGTAGTGTAATGCTTATGACTTACTGAGTTATATACTCATTCGGTGTTTGCTTGTCACCTATTTTAGGTTTCTTGGACTCGACTTTTTGCGTATTCGGGACCGTCATCGAAGTCATCACACCGGCTAGCAACTTTCGGTATTTTCTGCTTAGTTGGTCTAGGAGAACATTTCGGCATGTATAGACTATTATGTTTTGTTGAAATTTGGAATGTAAACTTTTAGCCATGCGAAAATGGCATAAATGTTTGGTTGGAATTGGTTCTATGATGTTTGGACACAAGTCTTGGTAATTCGGTTTTGGTTGAGTATTGGTAGAGGCCTACTCGATTATTATGCCATATGTCATGGCTGATTATTTTCGGTGTTAAATTCATGATTTGGTAATAGTGTAGTGGGGAGATGCTCGGTGATGATTAGCCTTTGGCATGGCTAGTCATGGTCATAAATTGTGACATGTATGATGAATTATTAGTTAGATCAAGGAAAAATCATGAAATAGGCATAGTTTGTTTTGGTAACAGATGCTGACAGCAGCAGTGATGTGAGATTGAAAAATCACTAAAAATAGTAGAAATGGAATTAAATAATGAATAAATTATGAAATCGAATCTTGATGAGTCTATTTTCATATGGAAGAAATGAAACTACCATATGAGCTGTATGTTAGGAGTTAATTAAATTCTTGTGAAACAGGGCCAGAGCGATTTCTGGATCCCCTGTTTTGATTTAGAAAATTCACCGTAAATTTTATCAAGATAATTAGAGGTTGTTCCTTATATGTAAAAATTCATTATCGAGTCTAGTTTCATTAGAGACAAATGGCATAGGTATTGAAGCTCTGTACAGGGAGATATTTAAATCGTAAGGTACAGAGGTCAGTGTAGTTGAACCTTGAAACAGGGGAGACTTTAACAAATAAACTGTACTAATTGAACCAACAAAAAAATTCTAAAAAAATTCCCCCATATAGATATATGAGTCTAGTTTTGGGGAAAATTTACGGAATTGGATTTCGAGTTTCAGAACTCAAAATATGATTTTTAAAGCGACCATGATACAGTAGCCAGCTTGCCTGGAACAAAAAAAATTAGGGGAAATAAATGTAGTAAGCCGGTAACACCTCGTGTTCGATTTCCGGTAACGGCCATGAGTTCGGGGTGTTACAGACACTTTTAAAAATACCTTATCGCTGACTTGAAACTCAATTTCTTTTCGTTTCAAATCCACGTAGGATTTCTGTCTATCTAAATTAGTTTTGAAATAATCTCGAATCACTTTCACTTTTTCATCAATTTCTTTAATTAGATCAACTCCTTAAATCTGTTTTTCTTTGAGTTTAGTCCAATACAATGGCGTCTGACAATTACGACTGTACAATGCTTCATAAGGTGTCGTCTTCAAACTCGTCTGATAACTATTATTGTAGGCAAATTCTACCAACGGTAAATATCTTTCCCAACTACCTTGGAATTCCAATACACAACATCTGAGCATGTCTTCAAGAATCTGAATTACTCTCTCTGATTGTCCATTAGTCTGTGGATGGAAATTAGTGATGAAAATTTAACTTCGTACCTAATGCCTCTTGCAACTTTTGCCAAAACAGCATGTAAATCTCAGATCTCTATCCGAAATGATCGACAAAGGTACTCCGTGGAGTCTAACAATCTCACTGATATACAATTCAGCCAACTTATTAAAAGAACAATTTGTATGCAAAGGAATAAAATGAGCCGATTTAGTCAATCTGTCAACTATTACCCAGATGGCATCTTTCTTCCTTGGAGTTAATTGCAGCCCTAATACAAAATCCATAGTAATTCGATCCCATTTCCATTCGGGAACCATGATAGGCTGTAGTAGTCCCGAAGGCACTTGGTGTTCAGCTTTCACTTGTTGACAAATTAAGCATTTCGATACAAACTCAGAGATATCTCTTTTCATTCCGTTCCACCAATACATTTTCTTCAAGTCATTATACATTTTTGTACCACCCAGGTGAATTGAAAAACAACCACTATGTGCTTCGTGCAAGATCTTTTGAATCAAATCATCATTTTTCATTACACAAATATGGTACATCAAGCAACCATCATAACTGATTCTGAAATCTGATCCTGTATCAGCCTCACATTGCTTCCTCTTGGCTTGCAAATCTTTGTCACTTTTCTGAGCTTCACAAATCTCTTGTAAAAACATCGGTCTTGCTCTCAACTCTACTAGAATTGAACCATCGTCAGACACCGTCAACAGAGTATTCATAGCTCTCAAAGCAAACAATGACTTTCTACTCAAAGCATCGGCAACCACATTCGCTTTCCACGGATGGTAGTCAATCACAAGCTCGTAGTCTTTCAATAATTCTAACCATCTCTGTTGTCTCAAATTCAAGTATTTTTGTGACATCAAGTACTTGAGAGTTTTGTGGTTGGTATATACTCGGCACTTTTCACCATATAGATAATGTCGCCAAATCTTCAAAGCAAACACTATAATAGCCAGTTCCAAATCATGAGTCGGATAATTCCTTTCATGAGATTTCAACTGCCTCGAAGCATAAGCCACCACTTTTTCTTCTTGCATAAGTACACATCCCAAGCCATTTAGATAAGAATCACTATGTACCACAAATTATTTACCTGACTTGGGTTGTACCAACACTGGCGCTTCAGTCAGTAACTTTTTCAATTTTTCAAAGCTCTGTTGACATTCTTCCGTCCACTCAAATTTAACATCCTTTTGGAGTAGTCTGGTCATAGGAGTAGAAATTATAGAAAATCCATTTACAAACTGTCGATAATAACCAGCTAGACCCAAAAAACTTCTAACCTCAGTTACATTCTTTGGCGGTTTCCAATCAACAATAGCCGAAGTTTTATTGGGATCAACTCGTATACCATCACCTAAAACAATATGACCCAAAAATCCAACTTCTCGAAGCCAAAACTCACTCTTACTAAACTTGGCATACAACTACTTATCACTCAAAGTTTGCAAAACTATCCTCAAATGCTCAGCATGCTCTGTCTCATCATTTGAATAAATTAAAATATCATCAATAAATACCACAAAAAACTTGTCCAAGTATGGGCAAAATATGCCATTCATTAAATCTATAAACACAGCAGGAGCATTTGTCAAACCGAATGGCATAACTAAAAATTCATAATGGCCATACCTTGTTCTAAAAGCAGTTTTAGGCACGTCTAACTCTTTTACTCGTAGTTGGTAGTATCCAGACCTCAAATCAATCTTTAAAAACTATGTCGCTCCTTTCAGCTGATCAAACAAATCGTCAATTCTCAGCAACGGATACTTGTTCTTGATTGTTACCTTATTTAACTGCCGATAGTCTACACACAATCTCATAGAACCATATTTCTTTTCACAAATAATACGGGAGCACCCCAAGCCGAAAAACTCGGTCTCACAAAGCCTTTATCAGTCAACTCTTGTAACTACGACTTTAATTCTTTCAACTCTGTTTGTGCCATTCTATATGGAGCAATCAAGATCGGAATTGTTCCCGGTATTAACTCTTCTGGAAATACATCCGGAAATTCACATACAATCGACACTAATTCAATTTTCTTCTCAAATTCCTTTGAATTGAACACATACACCAAATAAGCTTCATAACCCTTTCTTAAATATCTCTAAGCCGACATCGAAGAAATCACACTAGGCAATGCCTCTGATTCGTCTGATTCAACCCGCAGAATTTTACCATTTTCACATTTTAATTCAATAACCTTTTGTTTACAATTTACTATAGCATCATTCAATGTCAACCAATCTATACCCAAAATAACATCAAATTTGTCAAACAGCAACAACATCAAGTCTGCCAGAAAATAATGACCTCTAACCATCAAAGTACATTTCTTGCATACTTTATCAACTATAACACATTTGCCTAACGGGTTTGACACTTTAATCACAAATTCCGTAGATTCAATAGGTATACTCATATTAGACACCAATTTCATGCACACATGTGAATGAGTAGAACTGAGGCCAATCAAAGCAATAACATTAACATTGTAAAGAGAGAAAATACCAGTGATCACATTAGGAGATGAAGCATCTTCACGAACCCTTATGGCGTAAGCTCTAGCTGGAGCTCTAGGTTCAGATTTAAACGCTGAATCTCTAACTACATTCTTGCTGCTTGCGTCATTCCCAGCTTTTCTCGAAGTTCTTCCTTTTGAAACTATACCACTAGATTTTGTATTCTAAAACTTTTCTTTCTTAGTTCTCTCTGGATAGTCTCTAATAAAATGATCTGGAGAACCACGCTGGTAACATTCATTAGTTCTACATGGACCAAGGTGACTTTTACCACATCGTTAGCACTCAGGTCTAACAAATCTCAAATTTCCTATACTAGCCACAGAAGTAGTCTGAGATTTTAAACCCACATTTTGCTTCTTATGATTCCCATACGAATGTCCGGCCAAAACATGAGAACGAGAATACCTATCTTTGGATTTTTTGGATTGCGGTGGGAATACACTGCTCATCGGTCTTCTCTTCAAATTTCTAGTCTCAGCCTGTGCCTTTCTCTTCTCTTTAATTAGTTCTTCAGCTTTGCAAGCCCGATCAACAAGTACGACAAACTCTTTCAACTCAAGAATTCCCACAAATACTTTGATGTCTTCATTAAGTCCGTCTTCAAATTGTCTGAACATTTTAGCCTCTGAAGGAATACATTCTCTAGCATACTTACTCAACTGAACGAACTCCCTTCCATACTCCGTAACTGTCATGTTGCCTTATTCCAACTCGAGGAACTCTTTACCCTTCTGTTCAACAAATCTTTCACTGATGTGTTTCTTCCGAAATTCTTCTTAAAAGAACTCCCAAGTCACATTCTCTTTTGGTACCACTAAAATCAATGTCTTCCACCAATAATTGGCTGAATCTCTCAACAAGGATAGAGCACATTTCAAGCACTCTTCAGGTGTACAAGACAATTCATCAAATACCTGAATAGAATTCTCAAGCCAAAATTTTGCTTTCTCGGCATCATCATCACCATTTGCCCTGAATTCTTCAGCCCCTTGCTTGCGAGTTCTGTCAACTGGGGTTCTATAAAATTTCATCAAATCCATACCTTGAGGCATCAGGGGTACAGGTTGAGGAATCAGGGGAGGTGGGGGAGGTTGTTGAGCATTCGGGTTCGTACGAACGAACGCGGTGTACCATGCATTCATCATTTGGAGAAAGGCTTACCGAGCCCCTTCTCCTTCTCCTTGACCAACAGTAGGAGGTCGATTTTCAATATGCACTACCCCTTCAGCAGGAGCTGGCGCATTGCACTCTACATCATCGGCCACAACTAGATCGGGATCCATTTACTATAAAAAAATCATTTAAAAGGTCAAGAGTCGTCACACTATCACGATATATATATGGCATGTATAGCAAGACCCGTACATATGCCACGTTAGTTCGAGAACTGACTAAATTGTAGCTCTGATACCACCAAATGTAACACCCCCTTACCCAAGACCATTTCCGGAGTCAAGCTTTAGGCGTTAATAGACCTAATTTATCACTTAAACACTTTCAAACAATTTATTTCACCTTTCGTAATAAACTATCTATCTGCGTCACAGTCGCTAAAAAATTTATATATTGAGTTACGAAACTGAAAATTGAAATCTATAATTTTTCTTGAAACTAGACTCATATACCTATTTATTAAATTTTTTCCATAATTTTTGGTTAGTCCTATTAGTACAGTTTATTAGTTAAAGTTTTCCCTATTTTAGTGTTTGACTGCTCTGTCCTCTGTTCACTACAAATCCCTATTCACTCTATATAGATATAACTCCTAATTATTTTTGTACAATTTTTAGTGAATTTCTAAAGTCAGAACAGGGGATTCAAAAATTGCTCTGACCCTGTTCCACCAAAACTCAAATTTATTATAAAATACAACTCATTTACCAGTGTTACTCAATAAGCTTCAATTCACATTTTATTAACCATCTAATTCTGTCTCTACTATTTTTGGTGATTTTTCAAACTTGCATCATTTCTACTGTAAGATACTATTTTATAGCAAATTTCACCTTTTTATGAATTTCCATGGATTAGATAGCAGATTAAGCATACATAACACCAAATATGAACTAGATTAGCCATTCCAATGGCTAATCATTACAAAAAATTTCCTTACCACTCAATAGCCATATCATAAGATTATATACACAAAATAATTATAATGCTATACATGCCATACTCAAAACATACAAGCCACTATACCAAAATGGTCCTAGGAGAGTGCGTGCGAACCTTCGATCGTTCCCGATTTTCGAGCTGGCTTGTCAAAACTACAAAGAATGGAAAAGAGGGAGTAAGCATAAATGCTTATTAAGTTCACATGTAAATAACAAGTAACATAATCATGCAATCCAATATAAAACATCATTTGCATAAACATCACCAAGACATTCATGTTACATTTGCATTTACTATCTTACCACGATTTCATCATCCTAAGTTCTTAACCCGAGGGTTTAAACACATACCTGTCAAATTTTCTCATTCACCACGCTTACCACATGTCACCTTTGTTTTAGGTATTCTCCTTATTCACTTAAGATTCACCCCTTGAACACATCGGAATATAATTCAAATACACGGATTGCATGCACATAAGTGCCATACCCGCAGCTAGACAAACTCAATAGCCTGCGGAAATTATGTAGCCAAGCAACCATGTAACCCGCCCATAAGTGAACTCAGACTCAACTCAACGAGCTCGGGCGTTCGCATCCATAAGTGAACTCGGACTCAACTTAACGAGTTCGGAACTCAAATATCCTAGTGACATATCACTTGTATCCTAATCTATTTCCAAGGTTCAAACGGAATTTTCCTCAATCACACATCTTTATCTTTTCCGTCTTTCACGGAATGTCGGAACCGATACTTGGTAGCATTTCATTTTTATCAAGTAGCTCACATAATTTGCATATTACTAAATAGTAATCCACAATGTATAATCGTTCATAATAATAATTATCATATCATATAAATAACATTAAATTACTTAAAATGACAATTGTGTTACTACATTTACACATGAACTTACCTCGGTACAAAATGTTAGAAATCAAGCCTAATCCTCGTAAGCTTTATTTTTCCCTCGATCACGACTCGAATCTCGTTTCTCTTGATCTAAAATGGCAAATTAATTTATTCAATATACACATTCATCAAAACAGCCCCTAATACGGGCTCAGATAAAAATTACCATTTTACCCTAGCTTTTCAATTATTTACAATTGAGTCCTTAAGTTTGTACAATGAGTTACATGTATTTCCCATGACATCTAGGCATAGCCGAATTTCCTAGTGTCCATAACAGCCTATATTTCACACTAAAAATCAGATTTTTACCATCAATTTTACCCTTTTTACAATTAAGTCCCTTTTTAGGTGTTTTAACATAAAACTACTAGGTAAAAGTTGTTAAACACACATCAAAGCATCATATTCCTTCATTATTCATCAAAATACAATTATGTCACACAATGGTAAATTTTCATACATGCATCCAAACTCAAAATATTGCTAAAAAATGATAGAACATGCTTTCTAGATTTTAAAATCGAAAAGAGCATTAAAAAGGGGCATGAAAATCACTTACAATCAAGGCTTCAAAATGTTGAAACCCTAGCTATGGTGATAAGCAAAATTCAGTAGCCCTATGGAGAAGATGAGTCCATTTTTGTGTTATTTTTCCCTTTTAATGACTATATTTACCAAATGACAAAAATGCCCTTAATGCCTTTCTTTGTAATTTTTCATGTACAGGCCTATTTTTGTCCAAAATTTTAGAAATTGGTTAAATTGCTATTTAAGACCTCCTAATTAATATTCCAAAGAAATTTCATGCTAAAGGCTTCTAGAATGCAAGTTTTGCAACTTATTCAATTTAATCCCTAATTTCAAATTAAGCACTTTATGCATTGAATTTCTTCACGAAATTTGCACACAATCATGCAATCATATCATAGACCTCAAAATAATTATAAAATAATTATTTCTATCTCAGATTTGTGGTCCCAAAACCACTATTCAGATTAAGCCCTAATTCGGGATATTACAAACATATCATCTAAGATCTAAATTACTCTCTCCGACTGTCTGTCAGTTTGCAAGTGAAAGCTGTGCTAAAATTTAACTTTTTCCCCAAAGCTCATTGTAGCTTCTCCCAAAACCTCGAGGTGAACATTGGGTCCCTATCCGAAATAATCGATAAGGGCACTCCATGAAGTCTCATGATCTCAGAAATGTATAGATCGACCAATTTCTCTAGGGAATAGTTAGTACGCACTGGTATAAAATGTGCTGACTTTGTAAGCCTATCGACAACAACTCAAACGACATCCTTTTTCCTTAGGGTTACCGACAAACCCGTCACAAAGTCCATAGATATCTAATCCCACTTCCACTCAGGAACCATGATAGACTGAAGTAAACCCGAAGGTACTTGGTGTTCGACTTTCACTTGTTGACAAATTAGAAACTTAGAAACAAACTCTAAAATGTCTCTTTTCATTCTCGACCACCAGTATATTTTCTTCAAGCCATTGTACATTTTCACACTGCCCGGATGGATAGACAAACAACCACTATGTGCCTCTCGTAAAATCTTCTGAATGAGCTCATTATCCTTGGGTACACAAACTCTGTCTTGGTACATCAAGCATGTAACACCCCGTTCCCGATACCGTCGCCGGAGTCGGACACGAGGGGTTCACAGATTAAATCTCACTTGTCACACAGACCATTTTAACATTTCCAGACAAGCTGGCTAACTGCGTCACTGTCACCTTAAAAATCATATCTCGAGTTCCAGAACACGAAAATCAGTTCTGTAAATTTTTCCTGAAACTAGACTCATAATTCCATCTACACATTTTTTTCTAGAATTTTTGGTCGAGCCATTTGGTACAGTTTATTAGTTAAAGTCTCCCCTGTTTCAGGGTTCGACTACACTGACCTTTGCGCATTACGACTTAGATATCTTCCAGTACAGGGCTCCAACACTTATGCTGTTTGGTTCTAGTGAAACTAGACTCACAAAGAAATCTGTACATGTAGAGAATAACTTCTAATTCCCTCTGGTTAATTTATAGTAAATTTTCAAAGTCGGAATAGGGGATCCAGAAACCGTTCTGGCCCTGTTTCGCGAAAACTGGAATATCTCTTAAAATCCGACTCATATGACCGTTTCGTTTCTTTCATATGAAAGTAGGTTCATCAAGGTTCAATTACATAATTTATTAACTATTTAATTCCATTCCTACTATTTTTAGTGATTTTTCAATTTCACATCACTGCTGCTGTCAGCATCTGTTACTAAAGCAAACAATGACTATTTCATAATTCTTCCATGGCCAAGCTATAATTCATCATACATAACACAAATTATGGCCACCTTATCAAAATTAAGATTTCTAAGACTCATGAATAAGTGTTTTGGAGCTAAATTCAACCGACCATATAAGCCATTTTCGCATGGCTAAAAGTTTACAACCCAAAGTTCACAAAACAAAAGAGCCTATACATGCCAAATGTTCTCCTAGATCAACTAGGAAGACAATACCAAAAGATTTCTAGCCGGTGTGATGACTTCGATGACGGTCCCAAGCACGCAAACAGGAAGAGTCCAAGAAACCTAAAATGGGTGACAAGAAAACACCGAACGAGTATATAACTCAGTAAGTCATAAGCATTCCACAACCATCCATTAACAAAATTATCACAAAATGAAGCAATGAGCGAGGCTAAGTACTCCATCCATATCGAACTATACCATAATTCCTTGGACCTTTCGGTTCAATCTCATACCAATTCACTCAATGACATTTTATATACTATTCAATAGAGTAATTGAGGCATTTCCATACATCATCTTATTTCCGCAACAATAATGCAAACAAATGAACTTTCATCTATTCCACGATACCTTATTTACGTGAATGCAATTGAAATCATCACATAGATTTAAAACTTACCAACTCAACCCCGAGCATGAACATAGCATCTATTAGCCATGAACTCAAGGTACTTACCCTTTCCACTGTCCATGCTCAACTCGATAAGGTCACACCCTCCGTATAAATATTCAATCGGAGATATATATAGAGTTCGCACACATAGTGCTTAATACTCGGTCACGCACACTTAGTGCCATGTGATTTAAGCCCACACACATAGTGCCATACAATTTGAGCTCGCACACTCAGTGCCATATATTTCCAGCTTGCACACTTAGTGCCAATCTCGTCACCGTACACACTTATTGCCCGCACACTTAGTGCCGAAAGCAAACTTTCTACACATTTCACTATCTCTTTTACATTCAACAATATCATCTTTTCATACACATACATTTGTATATATTTCATCTCATTAAACACAATTGCATAGATATTACGCTCATTTAACCAATAGCAAGTACATGCTTGATGACTTACCTTATATTGGATGAAATGATTCCCAAACGACTACTCGATTATCTTTGCTTTGCCTTTGTTTGATTCTCCCTCTTTGATGTCTTGATCTAAAATAAATGCATTTAGTAGTTAAATTTTCTTGCTGGATACTTATGTGTATAATTTAATGGTTTTCACCCCATTTCACAACTATCCTTGTTCAAAATATCAAAACCTCAACCATTATTCGATTAATGCTTCAAGGTCGAATGTATTATCACTATTAAGTTAACCTAGTCTCAAGTATTTTTAATCCTAATATACAACATCATGAATCAACTCAACCTTATAAGCCAATATTACTCCTTCAATCGATTGTAAAGAGTTAACAAAAGAAAAATATATTTTCACAAACATATACACCTATATGGCCGATTATACCAAATTAAATTTAACCTTACTTATTCAAAAATCTTCATTCCATACTATCATCCCCCTTCTAACCCGAACAACATGCAAGTGACCTCCAATGTTAGCACTTAGATTCACGGCATGATGCCCAAACCACCATAAAAGCTCCAACTTTCTTAACATTACTAAGAGTGCCTCCAATTACTAACTCAACCTATCATAAAACTAAATCAACAATTCAAAACTTACCTCTTACTAGCTAAAGAAGAATGCCAAATTTCTTTTGGTAAGTTCCCCTTATTTCTTCCTCTTCATTCAGCCAAGAAGATGAGAGAAAGATGGACACTTTTTTTTTTTTTTGTTTTCCTTCTTCATTCACGGCAAATGTGGAGGGAAACAACTACTCACATTTTTTTTTTCATTTCTTTATTACCCATTCTCATTAATTTATTTTTCCACCCATGATGCACCAACAAAACATGTCCATGACATGTTTTGCCCATAATTCTTTGTCATGGCCAGCCATTAGCAAATTAAAGGGGAAATTGACATGCAAACCCCTCATTTTTGCATGCATGATCAACTAGTCATCACACATTTCCCCATCATACTTTCAAAGTTTTCTACTAGGTCATTTCTAGTGAAATTCACATTTATAACTCTAAATCAAAACATCAAAAATGTCACACATGAGTTAACACATATTGTAGGCATCAAAATAAATATTAAATTATTTTTATGCCTCGGTTTTGTGGTCCCGAAACCACATTCCGACTAGGGTCGTTCTAAGGCTATCACAAAGCATCCGTCGGTACTAATTCGAAAATCTAATTCAACACCTGACTCACACTGAGTTCTCTTGGCTTGCAATTCACTGTCGTTATTATGAGCTTCACAAATTTCTTAGAGAAATGTTGGTCTCACCTTTAACTCTGCTAGAACCGAACCATCCTATGACAAGGCCAATTGGGCGTTCATTGCTCTCAAAGAAAATAAGGATTTTCTACTCAAGGCATTGGTGACCACATTTGCCTTTCCTGGATGGTAGTTAATAATCAACTCATAATCCTTTATCAACTCTAACCACCACCGTTGTCGTAAATTCAACTCCTTTTGAGTCATCAATTACTTTAGACTCTTATGGTCAGTAAATACTCGGCAATTCTCACCATACAAATGGTGCCTCTAAATTTTCAGTGTGAACACAATGGCGGCCAAGGATGCATCATTATACACTACAAATTCTTTTCCTGATTCCAGTTGCACTAAAATTGGGGCCTCAGTCAATAAAGCCTTTAGTAGTCAATAAAGCCTTTCGTTTCTAAAAACTTTGTTGGCACTTCTCCGTCCATTCAAACTTGACATCCTTTTGTAACAACCTTGTCATCGGAGTAGCTATCATGGAGAATCCATTCACAAATCTTCTATAGTACCCAGCTAAACTAAAAAAGCTTCGAACCTCTAACACATTCCTCAGCGATTTCCACTCAACAATAGCCAAGATCTTGCTTGGGTCAACTCTAATCCCATCACCCGACAGGATGTTCCTAGGAATCTGACATCTTTAAACCAAAATTCACTCTTACTGAACTTGGCATATAACTGCTTATCTCTCAAGACTTGTAAAACCATTCTCAGATGCATCGCGTGTTCACTCTCATCACACGAATAAATCAATATGTCGTCAATAAAAATGATGACGAACTTATCCAAATATGATTAGAAAATGCGATTCATTAAATCCATAAATACCGCAGGGGCATTCGTTAAACCAAAGGCATGACGAGGAATTCATAATGGGCGTACCTCGTCCGAAAAGCTATTTTTGGTACGTCTTGCTCCTTAACCCTTAACTGGTAGTAGCCTGACCTTAAATCTATCTTAGAAAACATGGTGGCTCCCTTCAACTGATCAAACAGATCATCGATTTTTGGCAAGGGATACTTGTTCTTCACAGTCACTTTGTTGCGCTGTCGGTAGTCTATGCACAATCTCATCGACCCATCCTTTTTATTCATAAATAGCACTGGGCCACTCCATGGGGAAAAACTCAGTCTTGCAAAACCCTTATCAGTTAGTTCTTGCAATTGTACTTTCAATTTAATTCTATCGGAGCCATCCTATATGGAGCAATTGAGATAGGTGCCGTACCAAGGACCAACTCGATACCAAACTCAACTTCTCTAGTTGGAGGCAAACCAGGAAACTCTTCCGAAAACACATCCAAATACTCAAATACCACTAGCACTGTCTTAATTTTCACTTTAGACGCTTGGGTATTCAACACAAATGCAAGGTAGGACTCATACCCTTTTCTCAGATATCTTTCCGCGGTCATAGACGATATTACTACAGGTGAGTCATCTGGTTTAACCTGAAGAACATTCCCGTCTTCACATTTCAACTTAATAGATTTCCTTCCACAGTCCACTACACACTATGAGAAGTTAACCAATCCATTCTAAGGATTACATCGAATTCATCAAATGGAAACAATATGAGGTTAGCTAGAAAGCTATGACCCTTAATTGTCAAGGGACAATTTCTACATACTTGGTCAACTAACATATGCCTGCCTAACAGGTTAGACACTTTTACTACAAATTTAGTAGCTTTAACTAACATATTCATACTGGGTATGAATTTCACGTAGACATAAGAATAGGTAGACCTCGGATCGATTAAAGCAACAACAGAAATATCATGAAGAGAAAAAGTACCCGTAATCACATCTGCTAAAGATGCCTCTTCATGAGCGCAAATGGCATAAGTCCTTGTAGGCACTCAGCCCTCGAAACTCACAGCTGTATCTCTAGGAGCACCTCTACTGCTAGCCCCACTGGCAGGGTTCTTTTGTGGTCTACCCTTTTAAGGAGCATTGCTCGCCCTCACGTTTTTCTTTTTCTCTTTCTCATCCAACTCGGGGCAGTTATGAATAAAATAGTCCAACGACCCACATTTAAAATAGCCTCTTTCATTTCCTCGACATTCACCAAAATGGCATCTACCACACTGTGGACATTCTGGTTTATTCGGGCGAGCAGTACCAACACTCGCCACAGAAGTAGTTTGATCTTTCGATGTCGTGTGTTGTTTGTTCTTCTTTCTACCTGGCAACTCCACTAAAGCATTCGATCGGGTAGTGAACTCTCTCCATCTTTTAGATAAGGACTGATGTGATTTCCCCATCTATCTTTTCCTCAAGTCTTGGGACTCGATGCCAGTTTTTCTCTTCTCTTTGGCCAATTCCTCGGCCTTACATGCTCTCTCCACGAGCACCTCAAACACCCTCAATTCTAATATGCCAACCAACAATTGGACGTCTTCGTTCAATCCGTCCTCAAATCTCTTGTACATGATGGCATCGGTAGATACGCACTCCCTAGCGTATTTGCTTAGCCTCACGAACTCACGCTCATACTCTGTTACTCTCATTCGATTTGCTTTAGTTCTAGAAATTCTTTCCTCTTTTCATTGATGAACCTTTGACTAATATACCTCTTTCAGAATTCTTCCTAAAAGAATCCCCAGGTTACTCGCTCTCCTAGTACGACTGACACGAGAGTGTTCCACTATTGATAAGTCGAATCTCGCAGGAGTGACACTACACATTTCATGCACTGTTTGGGTGTGCATAATAGCTCCTCAAATACCCTAATGGTAGTTTTCGCTCCCTCCAAGTCATCATCAATATTCGCTCGGAATTCCCCAGCCCCTAGTTTACGGATTCTGTCCACAAGAGGCTTCTCTCTCCTAGCCTTCTCTACTCCTTGAGAACCTATATGAACTGGTTGAGGAATTGGGGGAGGTACGGGAAGCGGAGTAATCATATTTGCATGAATGAACTTCGAATATCATGCGTCCATCATGTAGAGGTAAGCTTCTCTAGCTCCTCCACCCTAACTCATTGTTACGGGCCCACTATTTATTGGCATGGTCCCTTCAGTGGGAGCTGACGCATTACTCTCTACATCATCTGCTGTATCTACATTAGGATCCATTTACTATATAAAGAAAAACACAATTTATCTCTTCAAGAGTCATCACACTAGCAATATACAATTATGGCATGTATAGCTAGACTCGTACACTCTCTAGGTTAGTCCAAGCACTGACTAAACCATAGTTGTGATACCACTAAATGTAACACCCCACACCTGAGCCCTACGCTGGGACAGGATACGAAGCGTTACCACACTTAATCACATGCATACAATCATATCGATGTCATTAAGACTTAGTCAAATTTAAAACTTTTTCCAACTTTGTTTCAACTCCTTATTATGGGACTACAAGGCCCCAAACATCCATTAGAAACCATTCAGGAACAACCTGGGTCCTTAAAGTAACTTTAAAAAAAATAACTCTTGATACAGGGCACATGCCCATGTGAAAGGGCAATACGCCCATGTGATCATTATAACACGGCCGTGCTGATGGCCCGTGTGACACACACGGACTAAGCATCTAGGGACATGCTTGTGTCCCTTGCCTATGTAAATTAAATTTTAAATTTGAACCTAAAGGGGTTTTCACATGGTCTGACACATGCCCGTGTCCCTGGCCCGTGTCCCTCACATGGCCATCAAATGCCCGTATCCTAGCCCGTGTCTAAAAACCTTGACATTCTATTTCTAACGTCAGCAGCCAAAAAAGGGTACATGGCCAAGGCACACGCCCGTGGCTAGAGGCCGTGTCCTCCACAAGGCTAATACATACGGCCGTGTCTCTGCCCATGTGTTTACTACCATGCATTCTGACTTGCAAATTTTACGTGCAGGGGACACACATCTGAACAACATGCCCATGAGGCTGACCGTGTGTCACACACGACCTAGACACACGCCCGTATGTCTATCCGTATGGACAATATAAGGCTATCTACCAAGCCTTTGCCACTCTGAAACACAATCTAACATCAACCAACATTTCAAGGTTTAATCTTAATATGATTTCTCAACCAAACAACTTTAATTAAGACCTATATACATTACATATATTCAACCATGCCAACAATTTCAAATTCATGAAAGACTAGCTTGCATTCACATAATAACTTTCAATATTAGCCATTTTTCCATGACCTTATACAAAATGAATCAAATGCTAAAGTAAGCCAACACATTTGGCCAATTAACAAAGACACAAAACTCAAAAGTCAGGGTCTTATACATGCCATAATCAAAATGAAAGATCTAACTATACCAAGTGCTTCGAATGATAGTGTGATCGATGCCTCTGACTTCCGATTATCCTGGAGCTAATTAGGCGGCAGTATAAGAAAGTGGAAAGGAGAGGGTGTAAGCATGAAGCTTAGTAAGCTGCATGCAAATAAATATAACAACTATACCATTCAGTATCATGCTCATAATACAAAAGTAGGCATAAGCACAACTTACTCATCACTATCCAATACGATTCTCATAGCATATATTGAGCTCACATCTCATACATTTCAAATAGGTACTTGTACCACTCACAATGTGATTATACTTTTCTCGTTTAACTTAAACTGCCACTCTCACCGGTGAACCATTTGGAATGCTATCAGATATTCATTAAGCCTCAAACATAGGGTCTAATGTTGATTCCATGTCCTAGACATGGTCTTACACTGACTATCGAAATCGAGGCCTACGCCATGTCTGAGACATGGTCTTACACTAGCCCTTAGAAATCGAGGCCGATGCTATGTCCCAGACATGGTCTTGCACTACCACCTCTATACGTACCGATGCCATGTCCTAGACATGGTCTTACATTGACACTTCTCATAGCCAATGCATGTCTTAGATTTGTCTTACACTGGCTTACATATTGAGGCTGATGCATGTCTCAGACATGTCTCACTAGCTCTCATCTCAACACCGATGCCATGTCCCAGACATGTTCTTACACTGGCTCTCATAATGTGGTCGATGCATGTCCTAGACATGTCTTACACTAGCGCACAAATGACCCAAATGTCATGGCATGAATATTCCATTTGTGACAAAGGTTCACTTGGGAGTTCTATTATCTCAAGTATCATCATGTATTTTCATTACCACAATTAAACAATTTATGCTATAAAAATTCATGCACAATTGATAACAATGTAGTTGCATTATTTACACACAGCTTACCTCGAATTACAAAATATAGAAGACTAGCTCGACTTAATCAACTTGTTTTGCTTTTCCCTGGTCTGGGCTAGGATTTTGTAATTCTTGATTTAAAATGTTAGAAATTCATTCATTTCATCAGCATATAGATCTAGACACTCAATAATTCATAATTAGGCAAAATAACCATTTTTCCCTAGTCTTTCACAAAATAACCATTTTACCCCTGGGTCTGAAAATCGATTTTTATCATATTTTCTCTCTAAACAAGCCTAGATGAATACTTTTTATACTAGAATCAGCCCAAAAGTCTCATTATTTCACACATTTATCACCTATTTTACAACTTATGCAAAATGGTCCCTAGTTAGGATTTCCATGAAAACTACTTCACAAAAGTTGTTTATTACATAACCATAACTCATATTCTTACATAAAATTTTAGAAAAAAACATGAAAAATCTCATGGTAAAACCCTAAACTTTCAATCATTTTGCAAAATAGTCCCCTTATTTCAAAGCTCATGCTACAAGGGTTCTTAAAGCACAAAATCATCAAGAAAAACCATTAAGATCACTTACTTGTAGAGAGACTAAGTGGCTGAAAATTTTCAAGCTTCAAAACCCCTCTTATGGGTAATATTTTTGTGGGAAGAAGATGACAGAAAATATAATATAATTCTCACTTTGTTTTATTTTATTTTAGTCAATCTATTCACCAAACCCACCAAACTTTGACTTGTTGACCATCTTTGTCTCCTATGGCCGGCCATGCCTCTTTAATGGGTCTAATTGCCCTTTAAATATCCCTAATTTAGGTTCTCTAGCTATTTGACACCCTTACCTATCAAAATAGGACTTTTGTACTTTATGCGATTTAGTCATTTTTCTAAATTAAGCTCACAAACGCTAAAATTAAACTACCAAAATTTTCATGCACCTTTATAAACATGTCATCACACATAAAATAATATTAAAAATAATTTCTCTGACCTCGAGTTAGTGGTTTCGAAACCATTGTCCCGACTAGGCCCAAAATCGGGCTATTACAGTGAAGACTTTTTACAGCAACAATCTTGCAATGCCAAGAATAGAGCGGCAGTGACAACGGTGTGCAACAGCAATGGCGATTCTATGGTAGCAACAATGATGCTTTAACAATCTTCTTGCAGCAGTAGTAGATGGTTTCTAGAAAAAGGGAAGAGAACTAGGGTTTCTTTCAGGAATTGAGGTTGACGACAAAAAAGAGAGATTTAGGGATTTTTTTAGGTGTTAAGAAAATTGCTTTGAGGGATATGAAAATTAGTAGAATGGAAATGGGTTTATATAGGGAAGAATGAGGGCAACATGTAGTGAAAATTTAGCTACATTAGGGTTACTTGGGCGGCAAGTAATGGGAGTGGCGGGAAAGTATGGATTTTCCCTCCTTTTTGCTGTATTGGGCCTTAAACTCAGACTGTATTTACAAACTTACTCAAGAAAAAAAAACTTATTAGTACTTGGACGAAATTTGACCCCCTTTATTAACATAAAAATTTAAAATTTAAACAAAACAAATGAAACTTAAAAATTTTAAATCATAATTAGAAAATTTCTTCTAAACAAATTACATTAAATTAATTCCTAGGAAGGGTTGGAGGGGTCCCAGTGGTCCTGCTTAAATTCCAATCTCCTTAAACAGAACCAATTAAATGTAATAAGTTAAGAAAAAAGTTATAATTATTTATTTATTTACAAAATGAGTTTATGAAAAATCAAAGGTATGCTAATTTGAACGAGGATTTAACTCACTCAACTTTACCATCCCAGTAGTGTTTGAGATGTTGACCATTAACTTTAAACGTACTACCATAATTATCGTATAATTCAATAGCTCCATAAGGATAAGGTCAATAGATGGTATAGGCTCCTTGCCATTCAAATTTAAGCTTCCTAGGAAATAACTTCAACCTTGAATTAAACAACAAAACCTTCTGACCTTCTTTAAACTTACGAGGTTGTATATGACTATCATGCCATATTTTTTATCTTTCTTTACACATTTTGGCATTCTCAAAGGAAAACAACCTCAGCTCTTCCAACTCATCAAGTTGTAACATCCTTCTCTCACTGGCTTGCTTAAGATCAAAGTTCAACTGCTTTAAAGCCTAGTGAGCTCTGTCCTCCAACTTTAATGGAAAATGACATGCCTTTCCAAAGACTAACCGATAAGGAGTCATTCCTATCGGTGTCTTAAATGTTGTTTGATAGGCCCATAATGCATCATCAAGCCTTCGAGACCAATCTTTTCTATTAAGGTGTACTACCCTTTCTAGGATACCTTTGATTTCACGGTTCACTCTTTCAACTTGCCCATTAGACTGGGGGTGATAGGCATTAGAAATCTTGTTATTCACATCATATTTTTCAAGCAACCACTTAAGCCATTTGTTCACAAAGTGAGAACCTTCATCACTAATAATAGCTCTTGGTGTCCCAAATCGTGTAAACACATGCTTATGTAGGAATCGCATGACTACCTTAGCATCATTTGTAGGGTATGCTTCAGCTTCAACCCATTTGGATACATATTCTACAGCAACTAAGATGTATTTTTTCCTATACAAAGAAGGAAACGAGCCTCAGAAGTCAATGCCCCATACAACGAAGAATTCAATCTCCAAAATGTTTGTCAAGGCATCTTGTTCCTCCATGATATATTTCCGGTCCTTTGACATTTATCACAATTCTTCACATAAGCATAAACATCTTTAAATAGTGTAGGCCAGAAGAAACCTACATGCAAAATCTTTGCTGTAGTCCGTGAACCTTCAAAGTTTCGCCCACTTGGAGATAATTGGCAATGATACAAGATCTCAGCAATCTCACTTTCAGCTACACACTTTTGAGTTATATTATCTATACACTGTTTAAAAAAATGGATCCTCCAAAAAATAATATCGACTATCATGAAGGAATTTTTTCCTTTTTTGATATGTAATTTCTCGAGGAATTATTCCACATGTAAGATAATTGACAAAATTAGCAAACCAAGGTGTTTCATGAATTTGACTTACCTGAAATAAGTGTTCATCTGGGAAATTCTCGTTGATAGGCACACATGATTGAATTACCTTATCTTGTTCCAACCTCGACAGATGATTAACTATTTAATTTTCGACACCTTTTTTGTCTTGAATCTCATAATCAAATTCTTGGAGTAAAAGTATCCAACGAATTAACCTCATTTTCGCATCTTTCTTTATGAGCAAGTTGATATTCAAGTTGCAGGTCTAAGGTCAAATTCTTGGAGTAAAAGTATCCACAATTGTAGGTCTTACTTCATCTATCCCTAGCATCTTGAAAATAAAATTAGGCATAAAGTTGATACTCGCTCTTAAATCACAGAAAGCTTTACCACAATAAGATTCACCAATGTTACAGGGCATAATAAAGCTTCCTAAGTCTTTCAATTTTGGTGGTAGTTTATTTTGTAGGAACGCACTGCATGCCTTTGTCAAGGCAACACTCCCATACTCACTCAGTTGGTTCTTCTTGGATAGTATATCCTTAATAAACTTCACATAATTCGGCATTTGTTCTAAAGCCTCCACCAATAGAATATTGATGTGTAACTGTTTCATAACATCTAAAAACTTCTTGAATTGCGCCTCTTATTTCTGCTTAGTTGCTGCAATCTTTGCGGATCTGAAGGTGATGGAACTTTCAGTTGAATTGGATAACTCTTCTGAGTAGGTAAATCTGCATCTAGAGAAGATGTCAAAGTATTTGAATTCACTAAGTTAGGATTTTCCTTGTCAGTCATTGCAGGTTCTGACACTTTTGGTGTAGGAATTTCAATAGTTGGTTGATTCTTCTCAACGGGCTTATCTTCGACATCAATCAATTGGAGTTCCAAAGTTTTACCACTTCGCAATGCCACTGCCTCGATACGTTCCTTACCCAAATTTCTTGGATTCTCAGTATTGTTTGGCATGGTTCCTTGCTATCTATTCCAAAGCTCTGTAGCTAACTGACCCATTTGGTTTTGCAAGTTTTTCAATGTTGCTGCTTGGCTTTGGATCAAAGTGTCATTCTTTTCCATGTACGCTTTCAACAAGTTCTCCAAACTGTTTGATGCCTTAACTTGAAGTGGTTTTAGAGCTTGCTGATTAAACACTTAAGATTGGTTGGGTCTATGCTGCAATAAGTTGTTGTTCGGTCCATTTCCTTGGTTGCTCCAAGAAAAATTAGGATGATTATGCCATGAAGGATTCTAGAAGTTGACTGGGGCTCTTGTCCACTCCTATTTCGATGTTGGTTGCCCATATGGTACACTGACTCAGGATTTGATGGACAATTCTCAAAAGAGTGACCTTCCCCACAGTACACATGGAACAACGAAAATGTGCAAGTGTACATAATCGCAACAAGTAATAAAGTGACAAGTAAATGTCGAGTTATCGTACCCATAGGGATTGTGAAAAGAATTATTTATGAATGCTATTTAAAATTCGTTGGTGAAGAAAAATATTTTGTTTGAAAAGGGTGATTAAAAAGTAAGATTTTAAACTAAGTAAACTAAATAAATAAATCTCAAACGCACGATTTCAAAATACGATTTTAATCAAGATGAGATAATTGTGCTAGATTAATTACATTGCTTAACGTAGGATTATTAAACTCATGTTTACATTGTTACGAATAAATTCACAGCAACTCGGTAATTTGCTAACTTATGAACATACTCACCTACCAAAATCCATTAATCTCTTGGACATCTCCTTATGTCAATTCAATCGATTAAACAAATCTTAATAGGCAAATATTTTATAGCACATACATACTTATTAAATTGAAATAATCTCTTAAACATATCCCTATGTCAATTCAAACAATTAATTCGATTTAACCCTTGAAATAGTTTAATCATAATAATCTTGCAAGTTATGCAAGGCAATTGTATCATTAAATACAGTTGCTAATTTAACCCTCAGCTACCTTAGATGATTAAACATGCACTGATTAAGTATTGTTTCCATTAATTACAATTTCAATCCGTTTAAATAATTAATTCATTAGTTACCTAACAATTGTAATGCAAGAATAACTTAGTCATGATTTTACTTAATCAAGCATCTTACCGAGGCCTATAACAACATAAACACAATTTTAACAATTTAAGCAAATGAAATGCAATCAACCTAACATGAATTAAATTCAAGCCAAATAGATTAAATTAACCATTCCAACAACATAAATATTCATAGATATGTTCATCATAACAACAACAAAAATTAAAAAGATAAGGAACAAGAATCAAATCCGGTGTTTCTCTATGGCTTGATTAGTTTGCTCCGTTCTTCATTCTCTATTTGTCCTCGTCAACCAAAGCTGCTATGAACAGTTCAATGGAAAAGGGAAGAAATCGGCAAGAGAGCAAGAGAATTTGGAATGGCAAAGAAGAGAGAAAAGATGTGAATGAATGAGATGTGTTTCAAATGATTAGATTAAGGGGGCTTTTATAGCTGAAGAGGGCTGCTAAAAATAGCTAAAATTAGCAGCCAAAGAGCCTTCCCTTGGCCGGCCACACATGTGGCAAGTTTGATGATTTCAAATTTGCTAAATTAAGCTTGGAGCAAATCTAGAAATCCACCATTTGTGGAGGGGTTTGGATGCTATTTGAAAAAGTATTCAAGGGCCTCTTTGCAAGCTAAATAATCATTCAATAAGCTTATTTAGGTCAGCACATGGGGCGGTTTTGGGATGTCCATTACTTGGTCAATTCGGTTCACTCGGTTCGACTCAACTGGACCACTTTTCAAAATTTAATAATAATAATTTGTTAACCCAAATTAATTATATTATGAATTAATACTCATAACTTTGGACCGTCTTAGGCTGAAAATTAATTCACCTTGATACTTCAAATTGCTTCTCGATATTGTGCTTCTAGTAGTGTGTGCCGAGCCATTTTTCTTCCTTTGTGCAAATCTGTAGAAAATAACCAAAATTCATCAAAATTAGTTATAAAATTAATTAAAATTAAACATGTTCATATTTTAAGTGCACTTTAATTATTTTTTGACAGGAATTTTTTCGAAACTGCATGAATTTAAGTTAAAAAAGGCATGAAAAAGTGTGTAAATTTTCATGTTTCCACACCCCTAAACTTAATCATTTCTCGTCTCGAGTAATGGACAAATTTGAAAAGAATTTTTTTAAAATACCTTTGAAAAACTCCTTCAGAACGACATTCTTCCCACCAATCATGAATTTGGTATACTTATGCTCAAGAACATGAAATTCGATATTTCTGCTATCTAAGTATACATCTCATTCAAATTAATCTCAATCATTCTTATGATAGCCAAAAATTATACTAAATGTTTCCTAATAAAATCATGTTAACCCTTACCAATTTAATTTTATTCCCTTTTTCAAGATTAAGATGCAATCATTATGTTTAACTTATGCCTTCATATGTTACACGTAGTAATTTCTCTCCACTAATGTAGGTAGCATTGGAACTTGAATCAATAGGTCTTTACAAGGTTGTAACATGGCTGGGCTTAGGGGTAGGTAAAAGATAGATAAATTTTGGCTAAAAACCCTGGACTCAGCTTGTATCGGACCTTCGAAATAATTACCTTCAATAGATCAACTTTCTTTGCTTTCACATACTCTTTTGTACATCTTATTTTCTTTCAAGTACGTATGCTCTCTCTCTCTTTTTTTTTTCTGAGCATTTGACACTTCTTTTCAACTCCCCCAAACTTATTTTCAAAGATTATACTACATAATACTGAGTCTAGTTTTGGGACAATTTAAAGATAATTAAGAGAAACGTGATGGTTAAATATTGCAAAGGTTCAAATAAAATTAGGTCATATATTCTCAACTTTGGGTTTCAAAAGGTAAAATTTCATCAAGGTCGGCTTGAAAGGCTCAAACGGTCCAAACAAAAGTTGCTTAAATCATTTTCAACATTCCATGATTCCTACGATTTTGCCTCAAGAAACTACTAAGTCAATTCTAGAGACTTAAACTTTCATTCATTCCTAACTTTCCTAAGGAACTAAAAAAATTTTATGGTATGATTTGCATGCTTTATTAAAAATACATTTATGTCATTATTAAGCTAACATATCAATTTATTGAAATAACCAAATTTTATTTATACTGAAGTTTAGCATACTTGACTAAATTTCAAATTTATTGAACAAAATATATCCTAATCATAATTGAAAGAAAAAAATTATTCTGAGTGGAAAAAATTTCAATTTTTCGGTCTCCCTACTTAAAATGAACAATGTCCTCATTGTTTAAACTAAATAGATACTATACACCAAGTAGGATTCTAAAAAAGAGAAGGTGAGTCAATTTGACTGCTTAAGAACCAAGCTCTTTCTAAATCCAATCCTAGACATGTATATATCTATTGCCACACTTTGTACTTTGCAACTTGTTCATTTTTATTTATGATTTCTGCCTTTTGTTTTATTATGCGAAAAATAAAAATCATAATAGAACCTAATCCTAAAACATTAAATAACCTAGAAAGAAAATGAAATAAAGTAAAGATCCCCCCTTTTTATTTATTTGCAGATCCCTCAAAATCTGACTCATCTTTTTCCTTCCTCGACATTGGAGTCCATGGTTCAAGTATAAAGTCTAGAAATTCATGTACAAAAATAAACGGGTTATGAAATATATATTTTAAATGCATCTCTGATTGAGTCGTTTCTTATTTTTTAGTATCTCCAGTAATCTTGTTACTGCAACTACATATGTTGCAGCATAGCCCTTATACCAATTGTTCACTTCGTGGAATGGTGCTAGATAAAGGGACTCTTAGCGTCAAACTTAGGAAATTTTTTAATGGTGGTTTCAGTTTTGGGCAGGTGGGTGAGTAGTTGAGGGTAAGGTTTAGAGTTGAAAAGGGTGACGATTTTAAGGATAGTTTAGGTGCGGTAGTTGGTGACTTCGAATGAAGGTGTTTGGGGTGGTGATTCAGGGAGTTAAGGGCTGTAACATTAAGGGGTTAAGTGAGATGCTACTTTGGAATGGTGGTGGAGCAAGGTAATGGCTGTAGGTTTGTGCGAAAAAGGGTTGAATATTTCTCTTCCTAGTAGTGTCTTAAGCCCAATAGCAGCTTCCTTTTTGGTTCCTAAACTCCTATACTGAAAATAAACTAAAAAAAACTCAAAGAAATTACTGCTTGGGTTAAAAGTTGACCCTTTATTTAACAAAGCAAATACTCAAATTCTTTGGGCTACTTAGAAAATATTTTTTAAAAAAATTACATTAAATTAAACTCCCAAGAAAGACTGGAGGGGTCATGAATGGTCCCGCTTAAGTCCCAATCTTCTAGACAAAGTTTTAATTAATGTAATGAACTAAAGAAAATTTTATCTAAGTCTACCATTTTATTCAAATGAGAAAAAAAACTAAAAATATAAAATAGCGATGGAGAAAGTGAAGAGAACTCCTTCATTTTATTTAGGATCGTCATTGATCATGTTGGTGTCAAATGACCATTTGTCATACCAACCATAATCATATAGAAGTAGTCATATTCTTTCCCATCAAATCTGTCTAACATCTTATTAGAGAAAGAAAACCCGTAATGACCTTGTTTAACTTCCTGTAATTCCTACAAATCCTCCAACCCGTGACTCGAATATGTGAAATAATCCATCCAGTACCTTTCTTGTGCCTTTCCAAAATCACAAGTGCCTCTTCTTCTTGATCTTTGGTGAACTCAACTGAAATAATGACAGTCAAATTCGAAGACAGACCCAAATAGTCGTATTTCAAATGAGGAGACAAAATCTTCAGTTCCAATTTAGCTGGCTCTTCAATCAACGACTTTGGTTGCGTATACTCCTGAGATGATAACTCTAATGATTCGAGTGGAACTTCTTGAGTGAATTCCTTCAAATTAGCTTCCAAACCAAGCCAAACATTTCTTGTCTTCATCATCACTTGGTGAATCCTCCAGTAGAATATGTTCTAACAGATCGTCTAAAGAATTGAGCTCTAATTCTGTAGAAGCCAGTGATTCCATCTTCGAAATAGCAGAGCAGTCTTCAACTATATCTTGGGATTTAGCAGCATCGAAGTCATTAAAAGTCACCTTTTCATCAAAATTTTATTTCAACTGAGTATCTCGTTGCTGCTTCTGGAATCGTTGAGGATATGGAAATGGTGGAATCTTAGCTTTAACCAGACAACTCTTTTGTGGAAATTTTTCTACATCTGACAAGAGAGTTAGATAATCAGAAGTAACTAGTTTAGAGTTTACCTCATCAAGAATCACCAAATCTGACTTTTGTGATACAGAAGTTTCAACACTTGGTTGAACTTCCTCTTTGTCTTGAGCTGTAACACCCCTAACCCGTATCCGTCGCCGGATTGGGGTTACGAGGCATTACCAAAAAAGATAAAACTCTCTCACATTCACACAGTCTATCAAACCATGTTTAGAGATATACATTTATAACTTCAGTTTATCAATTTTTGAATCAATAATACACAAAACACAATTCAATTTTATTAAACTCACATATAACCATTTTATTACCTTATAACAAAATTACTATTCATATGGTAAATTTTCAATACAAAAACTAAATATTTAAAAGATATGATTATATATGCTACTTTCCATGTCAACTTTATTTTTTTCTCCAATACTAAACACGCATAAAACATTTCATAGCATCCAATCCATATATTCAAAAAATCAATCCATACCATGTACCTAGTTACAAAATTCATTATAAAGTTGTGCGTACAAAACCATAGTACTTTAAACTCTCTTGTGCACAATTAATAACTTTACGAACATCCATTTCGCATGCCAAATTACCAAGCTTAAAACACATACACATAACCAATAAGTTAAATAATTATTCAGTCATCTATAATATCTTCAATACATTATAAATTTAATTATACCATATACCATACCACTTATTCAACAAGTCGAAAATACTTATACTCATAATTCATTATTTCCAACCAAATCACCAACATATGTGTTATATGCATACGTATTTAATATATATATCATTAGCCGAATATGCATACATGTCATTTACCAATTCCAAGAAAATTTTACAAGTATTATATATCAAAGTTTCTGTCTGTAACACCCCCTTACCCGAGACCGTCCCCGGAGTCGAGCACGAGGCGTTAACAGACTTAAATTATTAAACAATTTCAAACAATTTATTTCACCTTTCCTAATAAACTGCCTATTTGCACCATAGGCACTAAAAAAAAACATATCTCTAGTTAAGAAACTCAAAATTAAAATCTGTAAATTTTCCCTGAAACTAGACTGATATATCTATTAATATTTTTTTACCAGAATTTTTGGTTGGGCCAATTAGTACAGTTTATTAGTTAACGTTTCCCCTGTTTCAGTGTCTGACTTCTTTGACCTCTGTTCACTACGAATCACTTTTCTCTCTGTACAGAATTCAGATGACTATGCCATTTATTTCCTTTAAAAGTAGACTCAATAAGAAATCTATACATATAATGTATGACACCTAATTATTTTTGTACAATTATTAGTGAATTTCTAAAGTTAGAACAGGGGATCTAGAAATCGCTCTAACCCTGTTCCACCAAAACTCAAATTTCTCATAAATACATCTCACTTACCTGTTTTATTTCTTCCATATGAAAATAGACTCAATAAAATTAAATTTATTATTTTATTAATTTTCTAATTCTATCTCTACAATTTTTTTGTGATTTTTCAAATTCAGGTCATTGCTGTTGCATGATACTGTTTTATAGCAAATTTCACCTTTTTATGAATTTCCATGGATTAGATAGCACATTAAGTGTACATAACACCAAATATGATCTTGATTAGCCATTCCAATGGCTAATCGTTACCAAACATTTCCTTACTAGCCAATAGCCATATCATAAGATTATATACACAAAATGATTATAATGCTATACATGCCATACTTAAAATATACAAGCCACTATACCAAAATGGTCCACGGATAGTGTGAGCGAGCCTCCGACCGTTCCCAATTTCCGAGCTGGCTTGTCAAAACTATAAAGAATGGAAAGGAGGGAGTAAGCGTAAATGCTTAGTAAGTTCACATGTAAATAGCAAGTAACATAATCATGCAATCCAACATAAAACATCATTTGTATAAATATCACCAAGACATTCATGCTACATTTGCATTTACTATCTTACCATGATTTCTGCATACCAAGTTCTCAACCCCAGGGTTTAAGCGCATACCTGTCCAAATTTTCTCATTCACCACACTTACCAACATGTCACCTTCATCTTAAGTATTCTTCTTATTCACTTAAGATTCACCCATTGAACACATTGAAATATAATTTGGATACACGGATTGCATGCACATAAGTGCCATACCCGCAACTTGACAAACTCAGTAGCCTGCGGAAATTATGTAGCCAAGCTACCATGTAACCCGCCCATAAGCGAACTCGGACTCAACTCAACGAGTTCGGATGCCTAGTTACATCTCACGAACTCGGCCTCAACTCAACGAGTTCGTAACTCAAATATCCTAGTGACATGTCACTTGTATCCTAATCTATTCCCAAGGTTCAAACGGGATTTTCCTCAATCACACATCTTTGTTGTCTTCTACGGAATGTCGGAATCTATACTTGATAGCATTTCATATTTATCAAGTAGCTCACATAATTTGCATATTACTAAATAATAATCCACAAAGCATAATATTTCATGATAACAATCATCATATCATATAAATAACATTAAACTACTTAAAATAACAATTATGTTACTACATTTACACATGAACTTACCTCGGTACAAAATGTTAGAAATGGAGCCTATTCCTCGTAAACTTTATTTTTCCCTCGATCATGACTCGAATCTTGTTTCTCTTGATCTAAAATAAAAAATTTAGCTTATCTAATACTCACATTTATTAAAACAGTCATTGACTCAAACTTTGGAAAAAATACATTTTTGCCTCTTAAGTTTTACATATTTACACTTTTTCCCAAGGCTCGAAAATTAAACTTCATCCTATTTTCTTATATTTCATGACATGCTGATTATTTTTCCCTTCTATGGCAACATTAATTTCTCGCTCTAACATGTACTTATGAACATTACGTATTTTTACCGATTATGTCATTTTACTCGTTTCCACGTAAAATCGCTTAGCAAAAGTTGTTTAGCCCAATTTCAAGCTTCATATTCTACCATAAAACATCAAAATAAACACATTTCACCTATGGGTATTTTTCCAAATATAAAACCTAGGTTAAATTATTGCTAGAATAAGCTTAATTAAGTTACCGCGACTCTAAAAACGTAAAGAACATTAAAAACGGGGCTAAAATGGACTTACAATCGAGCTTGAAAACTTGAAAAACCCTAGCTATGTCTTCCTCATGTGAAATTCGGCCAAGGGGTTGAAGATGGACAAAAATTGGGTTTTAATTTTGTTTTTAATTCATTTTAATAACTAAATGACCAATTGCCCTTAATTAAAAGCTATGGTGTTTTATCTTCCTTTAGGTATTTTTGTCCAAACTAGTATAATGGCCTAATTCCTATCCAAGGACATCCACTTTAAAAACCCATTACTCACAAGTACTTAGTATCTTTGTGAACTAGAACACACATTTTACAACTTTTGCAATTTAGTCCTAAATATCAAATTGGACCCTCTATTGATAAAATTTCTAAACGAAATTTTCACACAATCATGAAATCATGCCATAGACCTTAAAATGGTAATAAAATAATTATTTCTATCTCATATTTTTTGCCTTGAAACTACTATTCCGATTAGGCCCTAATTCGGGATATTACAGTGACAATACTAAAACACACCAAATAACCAATTTCACTATATTGCAAAGTCATCACATAGCTTATCAAAACATGTATTGAATATCACGTATTAATCCATTTTCAATCTTAGTTGCCGAATACATCCATCCATGATATTATAAATTTCATACACATATCTTATGTCAACAAAATACACATTACCATTGGACATGATCAACTAAAGTCATTCATTAAACATATTACTTAACTGTTAATAAATATATCAAACACCTCACACATACTTATATATATATATGCCTAAATACCTATATATGTAAGTGCCGAATTGTAACACCCCAAACCCGGCACAGACGTTATGGCCGGATCTGACGTGCCACATTGGAGTTGAAAACCCACGTTCCGTTTTAGTGTTTTAAAACCATATATTTTGTTGAGTTAACAAAGTGTATAGAAGTTGGGCACCGGTAGGTATCTCGAGACAGAGGAGGTGAGCCATGAAAGTCGCTAAGTACCAAGCTCTTTGATTGGATCCAATCCTAGACATGCCCACAACCATAGCCACACTTTGTTATATCGAGTTTAAATTTGTTTAAGTGGACGTCTTTGATAAATCGATTAATCGTGGTGTTGAGATATTTTGAAAACAAGTATCGCTTTGAAAACAAGTCCTAAGTCTAGCCCATTTGAACAATTATCAACCAGGTTTGAAGTTATTAAAAATAAAATACTCCCGAGAAGAAATAAAAGAAAAGTTAAAATGGCCTTATTACAACCCAAAAAGAAATAATAATTAAAGGAAATTAAATGAAAACCAACGCTTACTTAAAGGTCCAAAAGCGATCACCGTGGCCACTCTGAGTCCCCTCCGGCCCAAGTCCCCATATCAAGGCTCACTTGCAAGGTTAAGGAAAGCGGGTGAGTTTGGAAACTCAGAGTGCAACAAGCCCTTTTCAGAGCCCAAAACAATGACAGCCTGTTGGGTCTAAGCCCAAATCCAGTCTCAAACATGTATTGGGCCATAGCCCTTTTCATATTTCATATTTCATAACACTGGGCCGAAGCCTTTTCAAATTTCATATTCTCGGGCGAAGCCTTTTATCAGAAACGGTATGGCCTATAGGCCCATTTCAATATCACATATAATGTCAATGAAAGAATGCAAGCCCAATTGGGAGACTACTCAACCCACCATCCGCTACTCTCCACTCGTACCAACCCAGCACACCATGTGGGATTAACTCGACCCACCCCGCCATAACTCTCCTTTGGCAAGATAGCTGCTTTATCATATATCTAGAGGCCTAGCCTCTTTTAGTAACTGGGGCAAAAGCCCTTTTAATAACTGGGGCATAAGCCCTTTAATAACTGGGGCATAAGCCCTTTAATAACTGGGGCACAAGCCCTTTAATAACTGGGGCATAAGTCGTTTTTCACCTCCTCCATTCATATAAAAACCCAACCCAATGCATTTATGAATACATCATGTGCATATCATACATATCATATGCATATCATACATGTCATGTGCATATCATACATACCATGTTTATCAAAATCCCATGTATTAAAATCATACATTAAACCTAGGGGTATAATGGTTATTTTTACCTAGGGGCAAAATGGTCATTTTCATGTTATAAGGGTAATCTTGTAATTTTACCAAAAATTAGGGTTTCCATGTTCATTAACGGTTATTAACAATTCATAGGTGCAAACAGTGATTCTGGCCCATTTTTTAGCGAAATCGAGTTATTGGGCCTAAAACCCCTAATGGGCCCTACTTAGCCAATTTCGTCATCTAGACCCATTTAGCCAATTTCATCATCTAGACCCATTTAGCCAATTTCGTCATCTAGACCCATTTAGCCAATTTCGTCATCTAGACCCATTTAGCCTATATCCACAATAGTATTAACAGTCTTAACATGCAATTTAATAGATTTCCATTTTCTACCAATTTTACCCAAATGGGCCCGAAAGCCTATTGGGCCTTATTGCAGCCCCTCGAGGCCCAACTTACCGTGAATGCCAAAAACATGTTCTTACCGTTCCCAATGTTCCTGATCATCATCTCAACGAATCTAACTAACTAATGAGCGTTCGCTTGCTCACGAATCCTCGAAATGCCAGAATTTCGACATTTCAGCTTTTCGGCATTTATCGCTTTAAGCTAGGAAAAAGGGTTCGTTACACACCTGTTTGCGATATTCCTCGTCGAGATCTCCTATGTGATTTCTCCTATAATCAACCACTTATAGATTAGACCATGTTATTATTAAACCAAATCGAAAACTACCTATTATCATCACTTACACATTCGGCCACCATCCACAATGGCCCTTGGGTTCATACCTTTGCCGAAGTTAATGACTGGATTTAGTCACTCCGATGATCCAAGCTTTTCACACACTCCTCGATCGGTAGCCTTTAATCCTCACTAGCACCAACAAACCAAATAACACCAAAAACCCTTTTAGCCTTAGTCGACAGAGGGGTTTTCAACTTTTCTTAAACCACAAGATACAAATGGAAAGAAGGTTTGAATACTTACCAAGAGATCTACTCGTTGAAGAACGTTCCAAATACCTTCCTACCCCATATCCGTTGTGAATCCAACTTAAACGTGCGTAGAAAATAGATCTAAATATTAATTCTCGAATCACTAAAATATGAAGCTTTCAGCTTTTCAGCAAATATTAATCTAAGCTATTACGAGGGTTCGTACACACCTGTTACAGGTTGAAGTTGAAACGTTTCCATAATCAATCACCTACGATAACCACCACCTGTCACTCAAACTTAACTATTCCAATATAAATATATGTAAATCCTAAGCACATCAATCATACAAAACATAAGGGCATATTAGTCATTTTACCATACAGGGGTATTACGGTCACTTTACCCTACAGGGGCTTTACGGTCTCTTTACCCTACAGGGACTTTACGGTCTTTTTACCTAATAGGGGTATTTTAGTCATTTCATCCTACAAGGGTGTCATGGTAAATCTACAAACCAAGGGTATTTTAGTAATTTTGTAAACCAATGGTATTTCCATAATTTTTAGAAAATCAAGGGTATTTCTGTAACTTTGTAAATCAGGGGTATTTTGGTAATTTTACAAATTAAGGGTATTTCGGTAATTTCACAAACCAAGGGTATTTTGGTAATTTTACAAACTAGGGGTATTTTGGTAATTTTACAAACCAAGGGTATTTTAGTAATTTTGTAAATCGAGGGTAAAACAGTAATTCTGCAAATCAAAGGTAAAACAATAATTCTATAAATCGAGGGTAAAACGGTAATTCTGTAAATTGAGGGTAAAACGGTAATTCTGTAAATTAAGGGTAAAACGGTAATTATGTAAATCAGTGGTATAACGGTAATTATGTAAATCGGGGGTACTTTGGTAATTTTACAAGTCGAAGGTATTTCAGTAATTTTACAAATCGAGGGTATTTCAGTATTTTTACAAACTAAAGGTATTTCGGTAATTTTAGTAAACTAAAGTATTCTAAACAGGGATAACAACACGAATGGGCCTAAAGCCTATTCTCGACCCAAATGGGCCCACACGCTCGTGTGGCCCTTTTAGCCCAAATCTAGCCACAGATATGAGATTCACCTAGCCTAGTCTAATATTTACTACACAATCAAACAACTTATCCAATTGGGCTCGTAGGCCCATTAGGCCCACATGACCCCTTTTGGCCCATCGCGGCCCGAAGTAGCCATCCTACAGCTAAAGTAGTGAGAAATACACACCTGATAGGAGACTGGAGTTAATGCACGCTCCGAGCATTCTTAGCCGACGCCCAACCCAAACGAGCACGCCATACAGCGAAAGGGATCAGCCAAGAAAGGTACTTTTACTCTCCTCATGGTTCCCTCTATTTAAAGCCAGCTTTGTATCCACTCTTATGTTAGCTTCCCGATGTGGGATCCCTCCAACATCAGAGTTTAAATTCAACATCAACTCTTGCCGCCCCCTTTTAGCAAAATACATGCTCCTTGCTTGCCATGGGATTCGAACCCATGCCTCCCCTCAGATGCTCCACACGCTACTTGCCACTAAGCCACAAGGCTTTTTGTGTCATATTTTATCCCCAATTAATTATAAGGTCTAAAGGCCAAAGTCCAGTTCCTTTAAAAAACAAAATAAAGCGCAAGAGCCAAGGCTTGAACCCAGGCTCCCATACAACCTTAATGACGCCACAACCACTAGACTACAAGCTTCATTGTGTCATTTATTTACCACAATAATTTAAAAACCCTCATCCAAGCATCTAGGTTTTTTTCACTTAATACCAAAATTTTTGCTAAAGCCCAAGTTTGAACCCAAGATTTCTCTAACACTTCTCAAAGCCATTAACCACTAAAGCAAACATTTAATTGTGTCATTTCATTGCACAATTAAATACCTATATAAAACCTCCTTACGGACCCACACTCAAGGCCCAATACTTCTAGGCCTAAAATCGGGGTGTTACACGAATCATCAATTAAACATATTCATTATCCAAGTCCAGTATTTAGCTGAATTCACTCATCAACCCAAAATAACTATTAATATCTAATGCAAAACATACACACATCATTTTTACCATGAGTAACCTAACAAACATATTTCATATTCATGTATATACCAAAGCCGATTCAACCAAAACACATCCAAAATCGTCAACCATATCCCATGCATATAACATATATAAACATGACTAAGTTCATATAATCATTTATCATATTAGCCATTTTCTCATGGCTTAATATGTACACCACTTCATACTTATCCAAATATAACCTAGCTTATACATGCCATAGATCCAAGTTTAAACTTATAATGTACCAAAAATAATCGATAGTGTGATGGACTTTGCTGATGATCCCCGAGCTCGTAACTAATCTCCAAAATCTATAAAATAGAGGCAAACATAAACACACATACAGTAAGTTATTGTAGCTTAGTAAGTCATAAGCAAATAAATCATTAAATGAACATTAGTATTGAATCAACTAAACCGAATCAAATAATCTATAATCAAATACACATTTTTCATGCCTGAAACTTATATACCATCACATGAACGATATGTAATTATATTAACTTGGCCGAATACACATAATTTCATAAGCATATATAATTCTCAATTCCATAATAAATATATTTCATTTGTTCATCTCAAATATATACTCACCTTATCTTTTAAAACATTTAACTTAGCAAATACCTGACATTTTAGCTCGATTTCACATTCGATCTAAACTTGATATTGCCCGTTGAACCATTTGAAATTAAATTGGATACTCAATAATCACATATATTGAACAATGCCAACGTCCCAGACGTGGTCTTACATGTTATCTCATATCGATGCCATTGTCCCAAACAGGGTCTTACATGGATCAATACGATGCCGATGTCCCAGACATGGACTTACACATAACCACATATATCGATGGCAATGTCCCAGACGTGGTCTTACACGAAAACACATATATTGATGCCAACATCCCAGACGTGGTCTTTGTAACACCCCGAACCCGAGACCGTTGCCGGTGTCGGACACGAGGGGTTAACAAGCCAAAACCACTTATGGCATCGACCAATTTGACATTCCAGGCAAGCTGGAAAACTGCGTTGCTGTCGCCTTAAAAAGTATATCTCGAGTTTCACAACTCGGAAACTGATTCCGTAAATTTTCCCTGAATTTAGACTCATATATCCATCCATGGATTTATTTCTAGAATTTTTGGTCAGGCCAATTGGTACAGTTTATTAGTTAAATTCACCCATGTTACAGGGGTCGACTACACTGACCTTCGCGCGTTACAACTTGAATATCTCTCTGTACAGGGTTTCAATAATGATTCCGTTTGTTTCTAATGAAACTAGACTCAAAAAGGAATCTGCACATATTAGGCATGACTTCTAATTCATTCTGGATAATTTATGGTAAATTTTCAAAGTCGCGACAGGGGACCCAGAAACCGTTCTGGCCCTGTCTCACGATAACTTCAATATCTCTTAACACGTAACTCCTATGACCGTTTCGTTTCTTCCATATGAAAGTAGACTCACCAAGGTTCATTTACATAATTCTTTCACTATTTAATACCATCCCAACAATTTTTGGTGATTTTTCACATTGACGTCACTGCAGCTGGCAGCACCTGTTTTTAAGGTAGGTCTGACCTATTTTGTAGTCTCCATGAACCAACTAGTCTTGCCATACATAGGTTCACCTATGACCATTTTTAGCCATTCCAATGGCTGATCATGTGACCAACACTCCCATTTCCAATCCATAATCACATCATGATACCATATATATATATATATACAAATCACAAATGGTCTAAGTTCAGTACTTTACTTCTACGAGCCATTTTCGCATGGCCGCATACATGTACATCACAACACATTTGAACCAACAAGGGTAGTCCTATACATGCTATTTCAAGTTCAACCAAAATTATACCAAAATGGAGGCTTTGATAGTGTGGATGACTTGACTTCAATGATCCCGTATCCGATCGCTAACGAACAAAATCTATAAAGCAGAGAGTCAAAGCAACGGGTAAGCATTTTTATGCTTAGTAAGTCTCAAGCAATAAAATCAGCTTTAACTAAGGCATTACATTCACATAGCCAAATGAATCATTTCATTAATACACATTCACATAATCATACTTACTTCACACTTCATCATTGTATACTTTCACAAGATATCAACCAATTCAATAGCTGAAAATTCGTTAGTCGATTGAACGAATGTTACTCAAACATATCGACTTTTCCAATGCACATATAAACATACCTTATCCTTTGGGCTTTTCGAGCGTACTAATTAAATTTATTACAGCAACCAACGCTCACCTTCAGCCCAAGCTTCTTGAATACAACCGGATATGACCACATGCTCGAATGCCTTGGTCTTAGCCGGATAGAATGACTTGCATAAATGCCTTGGTATTAGCCCGGATTTAACAACTTGCACGAATGCCTTTGGTCTTAGCCCGGATGTAGTCACTAGCACAATTGCCTTGGTCTTAACCGGATATAATTACTAGCATAAATGTCTTGGGACTTAGCCGGATATCATTCAATTGCTCATGCACACATATACATCAATAATCATTACACATCCATATTTCATTTTCGTTACTAAGGCTCAAACACAAACATATCACTAGCATAATCGCCTTCGGGATTTAGCCCGGGTATCATTCAAATACTCATACACACATAAATCAATAATCATTACACATCCATATTTCATTTCACATAATTCGAGTAGGGTCATTTCTTGAGGACTTACCTCGGATGTTGTCGAACGGC
The DNA here is from genome assembly GCF_025698485.1 of Gossypium arboreum. NCBI lineage: Eukaryota > Viridiplantae > Streptophyta > Magnoliopsida > Malvales > Malvaceae > Gossypium > Gossypium arboreum. Next base: position 37,630,046 of record NC_069076.1, read on the forward strand.
TTCAACGGCTATTCGATCACTTTTTCCTTCCCCTTATCCAATTGTGGCCCTCTAAGCTCTCGAGCTTTATGTTAACAAGTAAATTGATTTAGTCGTTTGAATATCAAAGGGGAATCCAAGGTACTTAGCCCTTATAAGGCCGCACACAATTATATTCACACACTTGAACTCATTAATTATAGCATAGCATCAAGCACTCATATGGCCGATTATACTTAGTCATACTTGCACCAAATCAACAATAATTTCATGGTTTTTCATACTATACATGCACTAGGCCGAATGTACATGCAAATTTCACAACCATTCTTCAACAAATTTCTCCTTTAAAGAAACATATTTATCACTTTCTTCATAACCAAAACATCATGTGCAAACATATATACACATATAGGTGTAAGGCCGAATTTTAAGGTATCCATAACCATCCAAAACACAAATTTTTAACTAACATGCAAGAAGCATAAACCATGCTCATGAATGCTTCATGGCCGAATACATCACAATCATGCCCCTTTCAACTTCGGTCATGGTTAAACAAAAAGAAAACTCAATGTCTTACTCAAGATTGCTACAAAGAAATTTCAAGAGTAGACAATCCATCATTGCATGCATCATTAGCAAGCTTCACATTTAGCATGCAATGGCTTTAACACAATAACAACTTTGGCCAAATACCATTTCCATGGCATAACAAGGATTTGAACCATGGCTAACATGAACATCAAGTTAGCAACTAAAACATGCATGAAACTCATAACACAACCTCATACATACCTTAATCTTGATGCAAATTTAGCCAAATCTCCTTCTAGATCTCTTCTAAACAAGGAAAATGAAGCAAAATCTCTTCTTCCTCTTAGAATTTTCGGCCAAAAGAAGGAGGGAAAAGATGAACAATTTTTTGTTTTTCTTTCTTAGTTACACGGCAATGGGGGGGAAAGGAGCCTTCACACACACATTTTTTTTTTATTCCATACTCCTTATTCTATTCATTCAAACATAACCCACTTACCAAACATGTTTCATGACATGATTTTTGCCCATAATTCCTTGTCATGGCCGGCCACTAGCTATAAAAAGGGGAATTTGACATGCAAGTCCATTGTTTTGCATGCATGCTTTAATTAGTCATCACACATTTCCCTATCGTACTTTCAAAGTTCACTACTAAGTCCCTTCTAGTGAAATTCACCTTTATAACACTAAATCAATCATCAAAAAATGTCACACATGAGCACACACATATTATAGGCATCAAAATAAATTTTAAATTATTTTTATGCCTTGGTTTTGTGGTCCCGAAACCACATTCCGACTAGGGTCAATTTTGGGTGTCACAACTCTCCCCACTTAAGAAATTTTCGTCCCAAAATCTTACCGTAAATAGGGTTGGGTATCGCTCTTTCATAGAGTTCTCGGTTTCCCAAGTAGCTTCTTCTATCCGTGTTTGAGCCATAACACTTTCACTAGCGGAACCCGCTTGTTTCGCAACTCTTTCACTTCACGTGCGGGATACGAATCGGTTCTTCCTCATAACTCATATTGGCTTGAATTTCAACCGATGGACTAATCACGTGCGATGGATCGATCTATACCGTCAAGCATCGAAACATGAAAGACATCGTGAATCTTTTCGAGTTCGGGGCAAAATCAAACGATATGCCTTTGGACCGACTCGCTCGGATATCTCATATGGCCCAATGAACCTCGGGCTCAACTTGCCCTTACGGTCGAATCTCAAGATCTTTTCCAAGGTGAAACCTTGAGAAACACTTTATCTCCCACCGATACTCGATGTCCTTACGCTTCAGATCCGCGTCGACTTTCGACGATCGGAGGCTATCTTCGACTTTCACGGATTACTTTCACTTTCTCGCTCAAAGATCTCTAATCAAATCCACCCGAAAATTTTGCTTTCACCGAGCTCACCCAAAACAATGGTGTACGAATTTACGACCGTACAAAGCCTCGTAAGGTGCCATCCTAATACTTGATTGAAAACTATTGCTATAAGCGAATTCAATCAAAGGCAAATACCGTTCCCATGAACCATCGAACTCGAGGATGCAACATCTCAACATATCCTCAAGTATCCGAATTATCCGCCGGATTGACCATCGGTTTGGGGGTGAAAGGCGGTCTTTGAAGTGCAACTTGGTACCCAAAGCTTCTTGCAACTTCTTCCAAAATCGCGAGGTAAATCTCGGATCTCTATCCGACACGATAGAATTAGGCACCCCGTGTAATCTCACAATCTGAGAAACGTACAATTCGGCTAATTTGTCCATTGAAAAATCCGTACGTACGGGGACAAAGTGAGCCGACTTAGTCAATCTATCTACCACGACCCAAATCGCATCCTTCTTACTTGTCGACAATGGCGGTCCGGATACAAAGTCCATTGTGACTCGATCCCATTTCCACTCGGGTATCGTGATCGGTGAAGTAATCTCAAGGCACTTGATGTTCGCTTTCACTTGTTGACATATTAAACATCTCAAACAAAGTCGGAGATGTCTCGTTTCATACCATGCCACCAAAACCGACGTTTCAAATCATTGTACATCTTCGTACTCCCCGGGTGGATTGCCATTCGGCTACAATAGGCTTCGTTCAGAATTATCGAAATAAGTTCCGAATTCCTTGGAACACACAGACGACTTCTGAACCTCAAACAATCGTCATCATCGATCTGAAACTCCGATTCCTTGTTCGGAACACACTCGGCCCGTTTTGCAACCAACTCATCGTCGACCTTCTGAGCTTCACAAATTTGATGTATCAATAATGGTTTGGCTTTCAATTCAGCTACTAACACGTTGTCGGATCGAGCGGACAAGTGCACATTCATCGTCAGAAGCGAATAATGATTTACGACTCAAGGCATCCGCAACCACATTCGCCTTTCGGGTGATAGACAATGACCAGCTCATAATCCTTTAACAGCTCGAGCTAACGTCTTTGTCGCAGATTTAAGTCTCTTTGGGTCATCAAATATTTGAGACTTTTGTGATCCGAGTACACATGGCACCTCTCACCAAATAAGTAATGTCGCCAAATCTTTAAGGCGAATACGATGGCAGCCAATTTGAGATCATGGGTCGGATAATTTTTCTCATGTGGCTTTAATTGCCTCAACGCATAGGCCACAACTCGACCTTCTTGCATCAATACACAACCTAACCCAAGTAGGGAGGCGTCACTATAGATGACAAACTCTTTGCCAGATTCGGGTTGCACTAGAATTGGGGCTTCAGTCAAATAAGTTTTCAGTTGATCGAAACTTTTCTGACATTTCTCCGTCCATTCGAACTTAACATCCTTTTGGATTAGCTTCATCATTGGCGTGGCTATCGTTGGGAAACCTTTTACAAATCGTCGGTAATAACCGCAAGCCCCAAAAGCTCGAACCTCGGTAATATTTCTGAGGCTTCCAATTAAGTATGGCTGAAATTTTGTTCGGTCGATTCGAATACCGATGCAGATATCACATGCCCCAAGAAGCTAACCTCTCTTAACCGAACTCACACTTGTGAACTTAGCATATAATTGCTTATCCGTAAAATTTGCAGCACTAACCTCGGTGTTCAGCATGTTCGGTCTCATTTCTTGAATAGACCAAGATGTCATCAATGAACACGACTACGAACCGATCCAAATATGGTCGAAGATCCGATTCATTAAATCCATAAATACCGCGAGGGCATTAGTAAGCCCAAACGGCATCACTAGGAACTCATAGTGAGCATATCTCGATTCAAGGCGTCTTGGTGCGTCCGAATCTCGAATTCGCAATTGATAATAGCCCGATCTCAAATCTATTTTCGAGAACACCGAGGCTCCTTGAGTTGATCGAACAAGTCATCGATACGTGGTAACGGATATTTGTTCTTTATCGTCGCTTTATTAAGTCGACGATAGTCGACCTACGACCTCATGGTTCCATCCTTCTTTTCACAAACAACATGGCGGTGCCCAAGGCGAAAAACTCAAAGTGAGCAAAACCTCTATCCACCAATTCTTGCAATCGAGCTTTCAACTCCTTTAATTTCGTTGGTGCCATACGATACGGAGCTATCGAAATTAGAGTGGTACCAGTACCAATTCGATGGCAAATTCTATTTCCGAACGGTGGTAAACCGGCAATTCTTCGTGGAAAACATCCGGTATTCACAAACCATCGCGCAGATTCGGGTTTCTTTTCGACTCCTTGTCATCGAGCACATATGCAAGGTACGCCGCACCCTTTTCTTACATATTTCGGGCCAACATTGCGATATTACGGTGGCAACCCTTTAAGTCCGTAGACTCAACCCGAATTATCTCGTTATTCGCGCACCTCAAATCGATGGTCTTGCTTTTGCAATTTACAACCGCATCGTGCATGGTCAACCAATCCAAACCAAGAATAACATCGAATTCATCGAACGGCAAAAGCATCAAGTCCGCCGGAAAACAAGAACCTCGAATACTAAGGGACTTTTCTTGCACACTTTGTTGACAAGCACGTAATGACCCAAGGGTTTGACACCGAATTACAAACTCGAGAGACTCAATAGGCAAAGTCTTTTTGGATGCTAAGGTTTCACATATATAAGAATGAGTAGAACCAGGGTCAATCAAAGCAATCACATTAGTATCGAAAAGAGTGAAAGTACCGGTAATAACATCTGGTGAGGCAGCATCCTCGCGTGCGCGTATGGCATAAGTCCTAGCAGAGCACGAGCCTCGGGTCTTGTTGTAGCATCTCGACCCTCTCGACCGCCACTAGCATTGCCCACATTTCGGATGGCCTACCTCGGCAAATGGTAGCACCGGGTTTCCACTTTGACTTACATTTTGTTCAAACAACCTCGGGCGATCCTTGACAAAGTGGTCGACCGATCCACACTTATAGCAGAGCGATCACGGAACCTCAGCTCCCGAATGCCATTTACCACAATGCAGACACTCGCCTCTCTCGGTGATCATTTCCACCATGGCGATCAAGTGACTCGTGTGGTCACAGGGGTCGACCGCGATCTCGTCTAGAAAAGCACAAGCGCCTCTAGACCGGCTCACATCATCTCGAAATCTCTTCGATGCTGTTGAAGAGACTTTCCGAGGACCTTTTCAAATTCTCCGGTTCCCACATCAACTTTTGTTTCTCCTTTCTAAGCTCTTGACTTTACAAGCTCGCTCAACAAGTACTACGAACTCTCGTATTTCGAGAATGCCAACGAACATCCTTATATCATCATTCAGCCCATCCTCAAGCGTTTACACATAATAGATTCGGACGAAATGCATTCTCGGCGCATGGCTAAGCCTCACAAATTTTCGTTCGTAGTCGATGGCGACATAGAGCCTTGCTTAAGGTCAAGAAATTCCTTCGCTTTTGGTCGATGAATCTCGATCGATATACTTCTTTCGAACTCGGTTTGAAAGAACTCCCAAGTCACTTGCTCTCTAGGCACCACAAGTCGAGTACTCCACCAATAGTAGGCGGAATCGCGTAGCAAGGAGATGGTACACTTTAAGCACTCATCGGTGTACAAGATTGCTCATCGAGCACCGGATAGTGTTGTCCAACCAAAATTCAGCTTGCTCGGCATCGTCATCATCCGTAGCTTTAAATTCAGTGGCCCCATGTTTTGAATCTCGTCATTGGGGCTTACTTGACCTTATTTGGTCGAGCCACGGAGGTATTGTAGGTCTGGGGTTGCATTTGTCGGGAATGGAGGTTGTGGAACAGTAGTGTTAGTTCGAATGTATTCGTTAAACCAATCATTCATCACACTATAAAAGGTTTGCCTAGCCTCATCATTCGGATTGCTGGCCATAGGTTGAGAGTCCATGGCGCTGTCCCTTGCGCGGAGCAAGCGCCACACTCTCCACATCATCAGCTATTGCTCGGTTGGGATCGGGATCCATTGCTATAAACAAACACAAAGTCAAATTGTCAGAAATCACCACACTATCGATTCATCATTTAATGGCATGTATAGCTAGACCCCAAACATATCACGGTAGTCCTAGAATCGACTAAACCGTAGCTCTGATACCAATAAAATTGTAACACCCCGAACCCGAGACCGTTGCCAGTGTCGGACATGAGGGGTTAACAAGCCAAAACCACTTATGGCACCGACCAATTTGACATTCCAGGCAAGCTGGAAAACTGCATTGCTGTCGCCTTAAAAAGCATATCTCGAGTTTCACAACTCGGAAACTGATTCCGTAAATTTTCCCTGAATTTAGACTCATATATCCATCCATGGATTTATTTCTAGAATTTTTGGTCGGGCCAATTGGTACAGTTTATTAGTTAAAGTCACCCATGTTACAGGGGTCGACTACACTGACATTCGCGCGTTACAACTTGAATATCTCTCTGTACAGGGTTTCAATACTGATACCGTTTGTTTCTAATGAAACTAGACTCAAAAAGGAATCTGCACATATTAGGCATGACTTCTAATTCATTCTGGATAATTTATGGTAAATTTTCAAAGTTACGACAGGGGACCCAGAAACCGTTCTGGCCCGGTCTCACGATAACTTTAATATCTCTTAACACGTAACTCCTATGACCGTTTCGTTTCTTCCATATGAAAGTAGACTCACCAAGTTCATTTACATAATTCTTTCACTATTTAATACCATCCCAACAATTTTTGGTGATTTTTCACATTCCCTTCACTGCAGCTGGCAGCACCTGTTTTTAAGGTAGGTCTTACCTATTTTGTAGTCTCCATGAACCAACTAGTCTTGCCATACATAGGTTCACCTATGACCATTTTTAGCCATTCCAATGGCTGATCATGTGACCAACACTCCCATTTCCAATCCATAATCACATCATGATACCATATATATATATATATACAAATCACAAATGGTCTAAGTTCGTACTTTACTTCTACGAGCCATTTTCGCATGGCCGTACACATGTACATCACAACACATTTGAACCAACAAGGGGTAGTCCTATACATGCCATTTCGAAGTTCAACCAAAATTATACCAAAATGGAGGCTTTGATAGTGTGGATGACTTCGACTTCAATGATCCCGTATCCGATCGCTAACGAACAAAATCTATAAAACAGAGAGCCAAAGCAACGGGGTAAGCATTTTTATGCTTAGTAAGTCTCAAGCAATAAAATCAGCTTTAACTAAGGCATTACATTCACATAGCCAAATGAATCATTTCATTAATATACATTCACATAATCATACTTACTTCACACTTCATCATTTTATACTTTCACAAGATATCAACCAATTCAATAGCTGAAAATTCGTTAGTCGATTGAACGAATGTTACTCAAACATATCGACTTTTCCAATGCACATATAAACATACCTTATCCTTTGGGCTTTTCGAGCGTACTAATTAAATTTATTACAGCAACCAACGCTCACCTTCAGCCCAAGCTTCTTCGGAATACAACCGGATATGACCACATGCTCGAATGCCTTCGGGTCTTAGCCCGGATAGAATGACTTATGCAAATGCCTTCGGTATTAGCCCGGATTTAACAACTTGCACGAATGCCTTGGTCTTAGCCGGATGTAGTCACTAGCACAATTGCCTTCAGGTCTTAACCGGATATAATTACTAGCATAAATGTCTTCGGGACTTAGCCCGGATATCATTCAATTGCTCATGCACACATATACATCAATAATCATTACACATCCATATTTCATTTTCGTTACTAAGGCTCAAACACAAACATATCACTAGCATAATCGCCTTCGGGATTTAGCCCGGGTATCATTAAAATACTCATACACACATAAATCAATAATCATTACACATCCATATTTCATTTCACATAATTCGAGTAGGGTCATTTCTTGAGGACTTACCTCGGATGTTGTCGAATGGCTTCAACGGCTATTCGATCACTTTTTCCTTCCCCTTATCCAATTGTGGCCCTCTAAGCTCTCGAGCTTTATGTTAACAAGTAAATTGATTTAGTCGTTTGAATATCAAAGGGGAATCCAAGGTACTTAGCCCTTATAAGGCCGCACACAATTATATTCACACACTTGAACTCATTAATTATAGCATAGCATCAAGCACTCATATGGCCGATTATACTTAGTCATACTTGCACCAAATCAACAATAATTTCATAGTTTTTCATACTATACATGCACTAGGCGAATGTACATGCAAATTTCACAACCATTCTTCAACAAATTTCTCCTTTAAAGAAACATATTTATCACTTTCTTCATAACCAAAACATCATGTGCAAACATATATACACATATAGGTGTAAGGTCAATTTTAAGGTATCCATAACCATCCAAAACACAAATTTTAACTAACATGCAAGAAGCATAAACCATGCTCATGAATGCTTCATGGCGAATACATCACAATCATGCCCCTTTCAACTTCGGTCATGGTTAAACAAAAGAAAACTCAATGTCTTACTCAAGATTGCTACAAATAAATTTCAAGAGTAGACAATCCATCATTGCATGCATCATTAGCAAGCTTCACATTTAGCATGCAATGGCTTTAACACAATAACAACTTTGGCCAAATACCATTTCCATGGCATAACAAGGATTTGAACCATGGCTAACATGAACATCAAGTTAGCAACTAAAACATGCATGAAACTCATAACACAACCTCATACATACCTTAATCTTGATGCAAATTTAGCCAAATCTCCTTCTAGATCTCTTCTAAACAAGGAAAATGAAGCAAAAATCTCTTCTTCCTCTTAGAATTTTCGGCCAAAAGAAGGAGGGAAAAGATGAACAATTTTTTTGTTTTTCTTTCTTAGTTACACGGCAATGGGGGGGAAAGGAGCCTTCACACACACATTTTTTTTTATTCCATACTCCTTATTCTATTCATTCAAACATAACCCACTTACCAAACATGTTTCATGACATGATTTTTGCCCATAATTCCTTGTCATGGCCGGCCACTAGCTATAAAAAGGGGAATTTGACATGCAAGTCCATTGTTTTGCATGCATGCTTTAATTAGTCATCACACATTTCCCTATCGTACTTTCAAAGTTCACTACTAAGTCCCTTCTAGTGAAATTCACCTTTATAACACTAAATCAATCATCAAAAAATGTCACACATGAGCACACACATATTATAGGCATCAAAATAAATTTTAAATTATTTTTATGCCTCGGTTTTGTGGTCCCGAAACCACATTCCGACTAGGGTCAATTTTGGGCTGTCACAGTCTTACACAAAAAACACATATCAGAATCCTATGGTTCGTACAGGGCTTTCGAACGTCATAACTCAGTCGAATCGAACCCATAAATTTAAATCCAAAGCATATACACATTCGGTCATGATATATAAATACTAATAAAATTCAATTTGACTTTTAATGTTTACATTTGTTCAAAATTAACAGCATTTACTTACTTATAAACTTACCTCGGATGATGAAAATCGAAACAAGACGACTAGTCGGCAACTTTAGTTTTCCCCCAATCCAAATCTGAACATATTCAAATTAAATTCATTCAAACATATTTTTACTCAATTTAGTCCAAAAACACATAAATGAGTAAATTACCATTTTACCCCTGACATTTTACACTTTTTACAATTTAGTCCAAATTGCACAAAACACAAAACATGCAAAATTTGAGTATACCATATGCTTAGACTGGATCTTCCCTGTGTTCATACAAGTCCATATATTTCATTTACTTCACATTTTAATCCCTCAATTTATTATTTTTTCAATTTAGTCCTAATTACTCAAAATCATCAAAAATTCCAATACAAAACATGTTTATCCAAAACATATCTTTCATATTTCACCAAATAACTTCACAAAGCTTAAATATTCATCAATGGAATAACTCAAAATATTCACCAAAATCAAAAATTCAAGCATGGGCTTTGTATATTACCCTGCAACGATCTCAAAAACGTAAAAAATATCAAAAACCGAGCTAGAACTCACCTTGAATCAAGCTTGACAAAGGCCGAATAACCTAGGCTTTGATTCTTTCTTTTCTTTTATTGTTTCAATCATGAACAAAGTAAATTTACATGCTTATTTAATTTTTATGTTTTATTATAACATATATTATTATTTGTTTTACTGAATTAACCTTTATAATAATATATAAAACCATTATAATTCATGGTCATTACCGTCCACTCAAATTTTCAATGGATTAATTGCATTATAAGTGCTTCACATTACAAAGACAACATCAATTAAGCACTTTCACATTTAATGTGACAGCCCTAAAACGACCCTAGACGGAATGTGGTTTCGGGACCACAAAACCGAGGCATAAAAATAATTTAAAATTTATTTTGATGCCTATAATATGTGTTAATTCATGTGTGACATTTTTGAGGTTTCGATTTAGAGTTATAAATGTGAATTTCACTAGAAAGGACCTAGTAGTAAACTTTGAAAGTATGATGGGGAAATGTGTGATGACTAGTTGATAATGCATGCAAAAATAAGGATTTGCATGTCAAATTCCCCTAACATGAAGTGGCCGGCCATGACAAGGAGTATGGGCTAAACATGTCTTGAAACATGTTTTGTTGGTGCATTAGGGAGAAATAATAAACAAAGGTGTATGGGTAAGAAAAGAATGAAAAAAAATGTGTGTGAAGGCTTCTCTCCTCCCTATTGCCGTGAGTGAAAGGAAAACAAAGAAAAAAAATTGTTCATCCTTGTTCATCCCTTTTGGCCGAAAATACTAAGAAAAAAAGGAAGGAGTTTTGCTTCATACTTGGTTTAGAAGAGAACTAGAAGGAGATTTGGCTATACTTGCATCAAGATTAAGGTATGTTTGAGGTTGTGTCATGAGATTCATGCATGTTTTAGTTGCTAACTTGATGTTCATGTTAGCCATGGTTCAAATCCTTGTTATGCCATGGAAATGGTATTTGGCCAAGGTTGTTATTGTGTTAAAGCCATTGCATGCTAAATGTGAAGCTTGCTAATGATGCATGTAGTGATGGATTGACTACTCTTGAAATTTCTTTGTAGCAATCTTGAGTAAAACATTGAATTCTTTGTTTAACCATGACCGAAGTTGAAAGGGTATGGTTGTGATGTATTCGCCAGTGCATTCATGAGCATGATTTATGCTTGTTACTTGATTGGTAAAATTTGTGTTTTGGATGGTTATGAACACCTTGAGATTGACCTTGCACCTATATGTGTACATATGTTTGCACATGATGTATTGGTATGACATATATACTATCTCAAAGTATGTATTTTCTTGTGATTATGTTTTGGTTATGAAGTAAATGATAGATGTGCATTGAGCTACAATATGTAAAGCATTAGCTAGTAAAATGTGTGCCATTCATGTGTGGTATTAAACATGTAATTGGCCTAAACATCAACATGCATAATCGGCCCATGAATGAGTACCTAAGGGGTTGTGTTGTTCGGCCATGAGTAAGCATGTTGAAGGCTTTGTGTGTTGAGTTGATTCATGAATTCCGTACTTATGTGACTTTAATGTCTAGTGAACATATGTGGGCTAAGTGCCTTGAGTTCCTCTTTCTGATATCACATATAATGTCATTTTATTTGTTAAATCAAGCTCAAGGAGTTAAAGAAGGAGAATCAAATAAGGGAAAAACGAAGGTCATCGAGTGGCCGACTTGGAAATTCCTTGCCCAACACAAGGTAAGTCATTAAGCATATATTTGATATTGCTTAAATGATTGTAAAATCTATGCAATTGTGTTTAATGAGATGAAAAGATGATATTGTTGAATGTAAAAGAGATAGTGAAATGTGTAGAAAGTTGGCTTTCGGCACTAAGTGTGCGAGAAGTAAATGTGTATGGTGATAAGATTGGCACTGAGTGTGCGAGCTTGAAATGTATGGCACTAAGTGTGCGAGTTTGGACTATATGGCACTATGTTTGCGGGCTTAAATCACATGGCACTAAGTGTGTGTGATCGAGTATTAAGCACTATGTGTGCGAACTCTATATATATATTTCCGATTGAATATTTATACGGAAGGTGACTTTATCGAGTTGAGTACGGACAGCGGAAAAAGTAAGTACCTTGAGTTCATGGCTAATAGATGCTATGTTCATGCTCGGGGTTGAGTTGGTAAGATTTAAATCTATGTGATGATTTCAATTGCATTCCAGTAAATAAAGTATCGTGGAATAGATGAAAGTTCATTTGATTGCATGATTATTGCGGAAATGAGATGATGTATGGAAATGCCTCTATTATTCTATTGAACAGTATATGAAATGTTATTGGGTGAATTGGTATGAGAAGGAACCGAAAGGTCCGAGGAACTATGGTATATTTTCGATATGGATGGAGTACCTAGCCTCGTACATTATTTCATGTTGTGATAATTTTATTGATGGACGATTGTCGAATGCTTAGGACTTACTGAGTTATAAACTCACACTGTGTTTTCTTGTCACCCATTTTAGGTCTCTTGGATTCGCCTCGCTTATGCGTGCTCGGAACCGTCGTTGAAGTCATCACACCTACTGGAAATCTTTTGGTATTGTCTTCGTAGTTGAACTAGGAGAACATTTGGCATGTATAGGCTATTTTGTTTTGTTGAATTGTGGGTTGTAAACTTTAAGCCATGCGAAAATGGCCTATGTGGTCGGTTGAGTGTGATTCTAAAACCTATAGTCACGAGCCTTAGAAACCTTAATTTTGATAAGGTGGCCATATTTTGTATTATGTATGATGAAATAGTTGGCCATGGAAGAATTATGAAATAGTCTAGTTTCTCTAGAAACAAACGGCATAAGTGTTGGAGCCCTATACAGGAAGATATCCAAGTCGTAGTGCACAAAGGTCACAGTAGTCGAACCCCGCAATGGGGAGACTTTAACTAATAAACTGTACTAATTGGCTCGACCAAAATTCTAGAAAAATGTGTAGATGGGATTATGAGTCTAGTTTCAGGAAAATTTATTGAACTGATTTTCGAGTTCGAACTCGAGATAGGATTTTAAGGTGACAGTGACGCAGCTTAGCTAGCCCGCTGGGATGTAAATTAAATATTTCCAAGAGAGAAATAAGGAAGTAAGTCCGGTAACACCACGTGGTCAAATCCGGTGACGGTCACGGGTTTGGGGTGTTACATTTAACCTTCAAATTTTCATTTTATGCGATTAAGCCCTTTTTATTTAATCGGCACTCAAATGATAAAATTAATTCATGAAAATTTCATAGATATAAATTCACACATAATAAATGCAGAAAATAATTTTAAAATATTTTTGAATCGAATTCGTGGTCCCAAAATCACCATTCTGAATAGGGTCTAAATTGGGCTATTACATGAGCTATAACGGGCTCACCTTGAACCTCAACCACCTTGGGCTTCAATGGCTTTCCACTTTGTAAAGTGGCAGTTTTGCAATGCTCTTTGGTCGTGCTTCTCAAATTTTCTATATCACTTGGCTAAATACCTTGGGGTTTTCTTTTGAGCTCATTGGTTAACTGGCCCACTTGGTTTCCTAAATTCTTTAATGTTGCTACTTGGCTATGGATTAGTTAATCATTCTTTTCTAGGTTCACCTTCAGAAAATTCTCAAGATTACTTGAAGACTCAGTTGGTGTGGATTGTTACACTTGTTGCGAATATTCTGGTAGATAATTTGGTCGAAATGACATAGAAGAGTCGCTATGGTCTGCCCATTGTTTACTCCATAGAGAAATTGGATGATTTTGCCATGAAAAGTTATAATAATTTGACTGTGGAACATTCCAATTTTGATTTCCCATGTAATATTTTGACTCTTGATTCAATGGGCAATTTTCAAAGAAATGGCCATCTCCACAGTATTCACAAGAAATATCCTTGAACTGGTTCAATTGCTATCCTGTTAGATTACCATTGAAACCATTAACAGTTATGTTCTTAAGTATTGAAGACATAGAGGATACCTGGGCTGCCAAAGAAGTAAGTGTGTCCACTTATGTACTCCTACTGCTCGTCTTTCTGAGGCTACTTAGTTGGTTGGCCACTGATAGTTATTGTTGGCAATTCTTTCAATAATCTTGTAAGCATCGTTATAAGACTTAGAAAGAAGGGCATTTGCTGAAGCATCCACCATCATTCTAGTATAAATATTGAGACCAATATAGAAAGTCTCCATTTGAACACAACAAGGAATGCCGTGATGAGGGCACTTTCGTAATAACTTCTTGATTCACTCCCATGCCTCATGTAAAGATTCTTCATCAAGTTGCTGAAATGAAGTGATTTCATTTCGGATCTTGGCAGTTAAAGATGGGGGGAGATATTTCATTAAGAAACGTTCAACCAACTCTTGCCATGTAGTTATGGAACCAGACGGTAGGGAGTTCAACCACGCTCCTACTCTATCTCTTAAGAAGTATGGAAATAATCTCAGTCTCAAGGCATCCTCAATCCCCTCGACTAGTTTAAATGAGTCACCCACTTCCATGAATAGCCGAAGATGAAGATGTGGATCTTTAGTAGGAACCTCACTAAATTGACCCATATTTTGCAACATTTGGAACATGATTGGCTTCAACTCAAGTTGTTGTGCCTCAATTTCGGGTCTCCTAATACTCGGATTGAGCTCGTTGAATATAGGAATGGCGTATTGTTGAATGGCACAGTTTCTATCATCGGCAACAATGATCAGATTGTGAGTATTATAAACGAATGTTCCATTGGATTTTTGAAATTCATATCTTCGGTCCTTCTTTGGTTCGCTTGTCTTCTCCTTTGTCAGAAAGTCCTTTCAATTTTAGGGTTTACAGGAAGTAAGTAAAAAATTTGATCAATACTCGCAAACACCTAAAACAAAAAAATGGAATTAAAATTTAACAGAAAAAAGACTAAAATGCAAAATTAACAATTTCACAAATAATGACTTTTTAAAACAGTCCCCGGCAATGGTGCCAAAAACTTGGAACGACGGAAATATGTAAGTGTACACAATCGCAACAAGTAATAAAGTGACAAGTAAATGTCGAGTTATTGTAACGCCCTGAACTTTGGGCCTAGATGAATTAGGCTTTGGGCTTTGGGTTTCATAAAATTTTTAATTGAGCATGAAAATGACAAATGACATGTTGGCTTTAAGGGTTTAAGGAATTTGAAGTGTCTAGGTGTGTTGAAGAAGTTCTGGGTTCGAGTTTTGTGGTGGAGGAATTTTAATTAAATTATTAAAAGAGCCCTGATGGCAAGTAGTTGGGCTTTTTAATAAAGATAGGGGAGAATGGCCTCAAAAAGCCTTGTGGAGGAGTGGCTAAGTGACGCTATTTTGAGTGTAGGGAGGTGGCGTTAGTAGATAGCAAGGAGATCTGAGGCTCGATGTAACACCCCAAACCCGGCCTAGAAGTTTGGGTCGAATCTAGCGTGTCACATTGAAGTGTTTTTCGAAAACCATGTTTCCATTAAGAAACCTTCTTAATAATTAAAAACTTATACCCTTTTTAAACCTTGCTAGAAAACTTCAGCTAAATAACATTCTTAACAACTTTGTAAAAATCTTGGCAGTTGTAGAAGCTTAATTTAAAAATAATTGCGGATACGTGATGGTTTGA
Organism: Gossypium arboreum; assembly: GCF_025698485.1. Taxonomy (NCBI): domain Eukaryota; kingdom Viridiplantae; phylum Streptophyta; class Magnoliopsida; order Malvales; family Malvaceae; genus Gossypium; species Gossypium arboreum. The sequence continues at coordinate 37,645,603 of NC_069076.1, forward strand.
ACAATAGTAGTTGCTTTGGAAAACCGTGTTCTAATACTAGCAATTATAAGAACAATAAGTAAAATTTCAAATTTGAAATCCAGAAAATTACAATGGCTTTACTACAATCCACATAAAACATTTAAAAGTAATAATCAAAACTATAAAATAAATAGTGTGTGTGGCTTCCTCCGAGCCCCTCGCAGCTCATATCTGTCTAAGGCTGGAAATTACCTGAAAGGTTAATAAAAGGGGTGAGTTTACGAAAACTCAAGCAGAAATCCCTATTATAAAAAGGAACAATACCATATAAAAGAATTAAAAGTCCGCCCCAAAGATTACTTACGCTTTTAGTATCAATTGGGCCTTAGCCCACTATAACAGACAATACCGGTGGGCCTTAGCCCATTATAGAATAAGAAACATTATCGAACTAGAATCAAAATGAGAATCGTAATCGTAATCGGTGATAGAATCGAATCGTAATCGTAATCGAATCGTAATTAGGTGACAAAATTAGAATCGTAATCGATGTCGCAATGTAATCAAAATCGATGTGAATGCAATCCCAACCCAATCCAAAGAGTATACACCCCGCACCAACCTTACACCATGTGGGAGACTACTCGACCCACCCAACCGCTACACATAATTACGTAAATTGCGGCGAGGTCGCGGATATTGTGACGAAGTCACCAGATACAAATATTATGGCTAGGCCACCAGAACAGATATATATATGTGGTGAAGCCACCATATTACAACGAGGCTACCAGATATTGTGACGAAGTCACCAGAACAGATATATGTGGCGAGGCCACCAGATTGCAGTGAGGCTGCCAGAACGCTTCCTCTATCGATATAACCCGTATCCCATGCAACAGATATACATGTCATGGCATACAACATAAAGAATCAGAATATCATGCCCATATTTGAATCAAATAGTCACAGTCAAGTCATTCATATCACTAACATATATTGACAATCAAATCCGTCAACCACACAGTCCAAGTCAGTCACTTGCCCACAAGGGCAAAACAATCATTTAACACCCTAGGGGTAAAATGGTAATTTTATAAATTGAGAGTAAAACGGTAATTCTTTAAATCGAGGGTACAATAGTAATTTTGTAAATCAAGGGTAAAACGGTAATTTTATAAATCGAGGGTAAAACGATAATTCTGTAAATCGAGGGTAAAATAGTAATTTTTAAAATCGAGGGTAAAACGGTAATTTTGTAAATTAAAGGTAAAATAGTAATTCTATAAATCAATGGTAAAACAGTAATTCTGTAAATCGAGGGTAAAATAGTAATTCTATAAATTGAGGGTAAAATAGTAATTTTGTAAATCGAGGGTAAAACAGTAATTCTGTAAATCATGGGTAAAACGGTAATTTTGTAAATCGAGGGTAAAATGGTAATTCTATAAATCGAGGGTAAAACAGTAATTTTGTAAATCAAGGGTAAAACGGTAATTCTTTAAATCGAGGGTAAAATAGTAATTTGTAAATCGAGGGTACTTTGGTAATTTTACAAGTCGAGGGTATTTCAGTAATTTGGTAAACTAAAGTATTCGAAACAGGGATAACAATACAAATGGACCTAAAGCCTATTCTCGGCCCAAATGGGCCCACACGCTCATGTGGCCCTTTTAGCCCAAATTTAGCCACAGATATGTGATTCACCTAGCCTAGTCCAATATTTACTACACAATCAAACAACTTATCCAATTGGGCCCGTAGTCCCATTGGGCCTACATGGCCCCTTTCGACCCATCGCGGCCCAAAGTAGCCATCCTACAGCTAGAGTAGTGAGAAATACACACCTGTTAGGAGACTGCAATTAATCCGCGCTCCAAACACTCTTAGCTGACGCCCAACCCAAACGAGCACGTCACAAAGCGAAAGGGATCAACCAAGAAGCGTACCTTTACTCTCCTCATGGTTCTCTTTATTTAAAGCCTGCTCTCCATCTACTCTTATGTTAGCTTCCCGATGTGGGATCCCTCCATCATCAGAGTTTAAATTCAACAACAACTCTTGCCGCCCCTTGTTAGCAAAATAAATGCTCTTTAATTACCATGAGTTTCGAACCTCGTTACCAACTCTATGACGCCACCTTCCTGCCTCTTATGTGGCGCTACTTTGCCACTAGACCACAAGGCTTTTTGTGGCACAATTCCTCCAACAATATTCTTAAGGCCTACCTACTACACCCAGGGTTTGATTCACCTTAAACTAAAATTTTTGCTAGAGTCCAGGTTTGAACCCAGGACTTCTCCAACACTTCTCAGCACACTTAACCACCAAAACAAGCCTTCATTAATGAAATTTACATGCAGAACAAAATATTATAAGCTGCCTTCAACCGCTCCCATGCTCAAGGCCCAAAATTAGGGTGTTACACTCGAATCCTAGCTTAGTATTTTTTTAAGAGTTTGATTTTGCCCTTCTAGAAGGTTGGAAGTGGCTTGAAGATGGACTCTAAGGGGAGTGTTCAGAATAGAAAATTTAGGAAATAGATTGGAGAGTTACTACGGAGAAAAACAAGGAGATGAGAAGGGGGAAGTGATGGAGCTGAATTGGGAATTGAGGGTCAGGCAATTTGGCTAGAGGCTATAAATATGTGATGAGTTTGGGATCCTAGGCTAATGCCAAATTCTTCATTTTTTTTATGTCGATTGGCTTTTCCATATTTGCTAGCTGATTCTTTTACCATTCTTTCTCTCCTCATATCTCTTTTCAATTACCCTTTGGGTTAGCCGATTCCTTCTTCTACCCTTCTTCATTAATTTGTGCCAAATAAACCTTATTCTCCATATTAGTTTGAAAGTCGAAAAGCCGAATCTCCCTTGGGCCGATTACTCTTTTGGGGTAAGTACCTTATCTCTTTTTCGGCTAGTATTGTTAATATCAATTACTCCTCTCCCCCACTCTTTTTAATCAACATTGGTAGGGAATTAGTATTGGATCTCAGATTTTAGCTCTCTGTCGAATTGCTCCTCAGGTGCTTTGCGGTTTTGGTAAGTATTCCTCTCTTATTGGCTAAGGTTGGCCGAATGGTCTTAAGTGAGATAAGGGGGTGAATTATTTTGGATGCTAGTCCCCTAGTATTTAGTTTTAATGAGTAAGATTAACGCAGATCTAAGGAGTATGTGATCAAGGAAAAGCTTTTAGGAAGGTTAATGTGATGGTTAAGTTTTTGGGTAAAATATGTATTAAGCATACGATTAATTGAAGGGTGATATCGATTGTAGGTTTGGGGCTAAGGAAATAGCATCACACTTTATTACCAGCTGTGTACATACACTGCACACACAAGTAGATCGACAAAAGTTGAAATGTCAAAAAGCCAAAAGTTTGGGTACGGTAGTCTTACAAGTGCGCGAACACTCGTGAGGAGAAAATCGATAGGTTATCTGAGGCCCATGGGCGACTCCATGGACTTGGGCTGTGAATTAGCCAACTGGGCCAGAATAGGGTTAATGGGCCCGATGGGTTGTTGGGCCGATAATAGGCCGAAAATTGATCATTGATGCTATGTGATAGAAATTCGTATGTGAGCATGAATTTAATGTGACTTGGGCATGATGGGCCACATAAATGTGATTTGGGCCTAAAGGGCCACATAAATGTGATTTGGGCCTAATGGGCCATATGAATATAATTGGGTTTAGTGGGCCATATACAGGAAAGTGAATTTGTCTGGGCATTGTAAGGGGATTTCGGTCTAGTATATGATGACTACATAAAACTTAATTAATTTAATGCGACTGTGGACAAGTCATAGGTTTAAAGTGTGGCAACGGGTATATGCATGTCAAGGATTAGATCAAGGGAGAGCTTGGTACTTAAGCGGTCTTAATGACTCACCTCCTCTTCTCTGGAATCGTACCTGGTGCGTAGTATTCATTCATCTTAGCTCACGAGATTTGTGAACGGGCCAAGGTAAGTGAAAACTGTAATAATGGGAAAATTATCGAAATGCCCCTAAGGGCGAAGATGACCAAAATACCCCTATGTGTTGAATGTAAGTTCTATGGATATGACATGCATATCTACTGCATACATATGACATTCTGCTTAGGCTGCATATGGGTTGGGAAATATGGAATGGAGGAAGTATATGAGGATCGCATGGTTGTTTGAAAATCATGGATCCACTGATGGTTTTTAAGCCAAATGATCGCAACCGGGCTACCATGGATGTGTATCGGTTGGGTGGGTCGATATTTATATCCCCACACGATGTGCATCGGGGGACGGAGTTGGTGTGTAGCGAATGGATTATTGGGATGGGATTGCACTACATTGCATTGCATGTTTGATGTATGGTGATTATTGAATGCTTGTTACTCGTCCAGGGTTGTACACACTGAGTTTGCGAAAACTCACCCCCTCTTTTATTTTATTTTCAGGTGATGCTCAGTAGAAGGTTCGATGTTTGGATGGACTCTGGGTGGCCAGCTAGCAAGACAAATTTGGCTTGTTTTTCTTTTAAAAGCATATAAGTTTCTATTTTATTAAGTACTTTTCAGACGGGAATGTAATAAGGCTTCCATTTTGTTATTATTTGGATTATTATTTTTCTGCATTGTAATTACGAGAAATTGAACATAGACTTCCCAAATCACAGTATGTTTTCTACATTTCCGCAACTAAATTTTGAAATGACAGGTTTTCATAGGTTTTTATAAAATCATATGTTATAAACAGATTTTTGTGATTGAAAAGAAAGTTTAATAAGTTTATTAAGGTTTCATATTTTTTTTCAAGGAAGGGTTTTCAATGAAAACAAGGTTTTCGCTAAAACAGTTAAATGTGATGCGCCAGATCTGGCCATAACGTCTGGGCCAGGTTTGGGGTGTTACAGTTATCGTACCCATAGAGACTGTGAAAATAATTATTTATGAATGCTATTTAAAACACATTGGTGAAGAAAAATATTTTGTTTGAAGAGGGTGATTAAAAACTAAGATTTAAACTAATAAACTAAATAAATAAATCTCAAATGCACAATTTCAAAATACGATTTTAATCAAGATGACATAATTGTGCTAGATTAATTACATTTCTTAACTTAGGATTATTAAACTCATGTTTATATTGTTACGAATAAATTCACGGCAACTCGGTAATTTTCTAACTTGTGAACATACTCACCTACCAAAATCCATTCATCTCTTGGACATATCCCTATGTCAATTCAATCGATTAAACAAATCTTAATAGGAAAATATATTATAGTACATACATACTTATTAAACTGAAATAATATCTTAAACATATCCCTATGTCAATTCATACAATTAACTCGGCTTAATAAGCACATAAAAGACTATATGAGGTAACAAAGTATCCTTACCTTGAAACAATTTACTCACAATAATCTTGCAAGTTATGCAAGGTAATTGTATCATCAGATACTGTTACTAATTTAACCCTCAGCTACCTTAGATGATTAAACATGCACTGATTAAGTACTATGTCCATGAATTACAATTTCAATCCATTTAAATAATTATGTAACACCCCTCATCCGGCCCCGACGCCGGAACAGGGTTCAAGGTGCTACCGAACACTTTTACACTATTTCAGGCTGTGGCATTGAACAATTACCTTCACGGAATACATCTAATTTCAATTTTCTTATTTATTTACGTATCGGGCCCATATCGCACATATAAGTGGGTTCAAAGAGAAACCGAGACCCTTCAGTCACTTAAGAAATTTAGCATTTAACTACGTCACATGCCCGTGTGACATTAGACACGGCCGTGTTACCAAAACAGAATAGGAGGTTAAGTTGCAAGGGACACACGTCCTGAGAACACACCCGTATGGTGTGACCGTGTGTCACACATGGCCTAGACACACGCCTGTGTGTCTATCCATGTGGACACTTCTAAGCTATATGACAAGCCATTTGCCACCATGAACAATCCTAAACACTCATACAATTATTCATACATTCAAAACTTCATAAACAATGAAATTATATCATATGATTACACATTATCATTATACATAACTCACACTCAGAAAAATGGAGTCCTCTATACATGCCTTAAACCTTAATGATTTACAATCCTTCTCACCTCACATGATAACTTGATAGTGTCGTGTTATCTCCGGCCCTTCCAACTCAAGCTATTGTATAGACCTATAAGAAACGGGGAAAGAGAACGGGGAGTAAGCTTCAAAGCTTAGTATGTTCATAAGAAAACAATTAGCAACTCATTAACAATTTTTATCAATGTTTGCAAACATAATCACAAATTCACTACAATCTATCTTCCTGAGTAATAGTCACTAAATTATTTATAACTTGTGCTACGAAACTCCAAATCAAGTTCCGTTAACTTTCCCTGAAAATAAATGCATATATCTTCTATACATAAAATTTTCAGAATTTTTGGTTTGGCCATTCAATACCAGATTTTCTTAAAGTTTCCCCTATTTCACTATTTGACTATTCTGACCACTATTAACTACGAATCAAATTTCTCATTATACAAAATTCAAAATATGTTATCATTTATTTCATTTGAAACTAGACTCATTAAGGAGTCTAAGAATATAAATTTTATCTTATGACCATTTTTGTACAATTTATAATGATTTTATAAAAACAGAACAAGGGATCTAGAAGTCATTTTGACTCTATCCCACATCACTTCAAATATCTCATTATCGGCAATTCTTTTGCTTACATAGTTTCTTTTATAAGAAACTAGACTCATTAAGCTTTAATTACATAACTTATTCAGTCTCTAACTCAACTCCCACAATTTATGGTGATTTTTAAAAATCATGTTTCTGCTGCTGTCCCAAGCAGATTTATTACAAATTTACTCTTTCACACATTCTTTGCATTCATATTATTTAAACATGTATATCACCATTCAATTTCATCACATTTTTATTCATCACAAGCATGGACCTATGATTACAAGGTCACCATAAATTCTATTTCAAATATATATAACATCTTCACATATACTTCTAATTTCACATCCATGATTTAATTTCGATCAATCTAACATATATATAGGTATATAACATATACCTGCTGAACTTAACGTATTACACAAATTCAACTGCCGATCTAATACAAGGTCTCATAGTTGAACATAAACATCAAACCATTTCTCATATGTTCGATTCACATAATCATTAAATTCATTTAATTCACATGTACATAATTAGGTTGTTCGTACCTGAATAATTTACTTTACGGAATGAATCCACATATCGTATTAGCCCATAGTCTTATAGCACCACACTTTTAATAGTTCACCGGCAATTTGCCTGCTAGCTAATAACCTGATTTCATCGGCGGTAATAAGCCTACTAGACCTTTAAATCTGATATCATTTCACTGGCATTACGCCTGCTAGGCTCAAAGCCCGAAATTCATCACCGGCACAAGGCCTGCTAGGTTTGAAACCCGAATATATATTATAATGTATAACTTATATCATCAATCACTAACATTTACCTCATCGAAGTTCACATTTAATCACTTTAGTACCAAGCCACATTCGGCTACCACATATGACTAATAATAATTTTATGCACATCATGGTTTCCATTAGATATTCAATAATCACAATCGTGATATCTCTTCCAGCACATATACGGCATATTTTATTCATTGTAAAACTCATTTAGTGCATCAAATTTCCAAATCCAATTCAACTTAAGCATAATAGCCATAATCGGCTTATAGCCTTAAATCATTACATATTCGGCACATTAACTAAATAAAATTAACATTCTCTTTTCCATATTAATTTAACTCTTAGGCATATAAAAAGAATCAAGCTTAAACACTTAAGAACTTACCTTGAATGTCATTGAACAATTATGGGTTGATTAATCAACTACTTTTGCTTTCCCCCTATCCGAATTTGGCCCCCTTTGCTCTTGAGCTTAATTCAAGCAAACAAATAAACATTTATTCACCTTAATCCATCTCATGACTGAATGCCTTTAAGCTTAATAATAGCAATCCTTTAACAAAATTACACTCAACCAAAACAAATTCAGTTATACAACTATATAATTAAAAGCATCAATCATGCTTAACTAAACGTTAAGCTATAATCGAAATCACTCAAACATATTTATGGTCAAATATAGGAAGAAAACTAAATAGGCTTTTACTAGCCACACTTAGCTCAATTATAACATAACTTCACTTACTTATAAGCACATTCGGCAACTTGATAACTAAGTTAATATCATGGTACCATAACTCAACATTTATCAACATGTCATTAGCAAAATATGCTCATGTCAAATTTGCTCCCAATCACATCTCAAAATTCAACAAGCTTAGAGCTCATTTAATAATTAAATTCCATTTCAAAGCATCAAAATATTATCAAATGTATACTCATCCTAAATGACCGAATGCACATTAACTAAGCACTTAACAATTTTCTTTAACCATTAAACTCATTCGGCAATGATAAGGATAAATTTAACAAACCTTAAATTCAACTTATAATTGTGCATATCTCATTCAAAGCATCCACACCAATTTATTATTCAATTATCCATAACTGACTATACATATTTCTTTCATTCATTCTTAACAAAATTTTATCAAGCTTAAATCTCCATTCCATCATTTTAAAACGCAAACATTACTCAAATGTTATCTAGATAGCTTATTGAACTTTAAATCCAACAAGGAAATACATCATCTACTACTTATAAAATAGAAGAATGCCATTAAAACCTATTCGTAACCTTTTCCATCATCACAAACCCAAATAACCCTTATATAAAGCCTTGCTTCTTCATCTTACTATTCACAAACTTTAACAAGCCTAATCTTTCATAACATAACATGCAAAGCCATAAAATTTACCTTGACATGAAGTAACTACTGGCAGAGATCCATATCTACAATCCCTAGCTTAAAGGAGAAAGAAATACTTTAGGTTCCTTAAGTTTTAGGCAGAAGTACTTCTTGAAGAAGGAAGAAAAATAGTCGCACTTTTTTATCCTGAATATCTATTAATAAAGCTCGAGTCCTTATTGGAACTCAATACGTGACATCGACTTCAAGAACTGCCTTTATAAATGGTTTACAACTATTAAAACCCAATATTTTATGTTTTTGGTTCATCTGTCCTTCTAACTAAATCATCTATAATGTAACTAGCACAGTAACTCAATGAACTAGGCATATATTACCTTCAACAATAACCCCTACTTACAAGGTTCTCAATACTATTACTAATATCTTCTTCTTTATGACTTAATGCATTATAATAATAATCCTTACTTAATATTCCAATACCTACTAAGCTCCTGATCTATACGCCAAAACAACATTTGGGTGGATAGGCAACGTCTCTCATATTACTCTCAGTTTACTTGCTAGAACATAAGGCCCACCAAAACAAGGTGTTACACATTCGTTATTCTTTTAGGGGCCCATTTCCATGAAATCAATCAAAGAAACCCAAACACAGATAAAACAAAATATACAGAAGTAAAGAGAAACCAAAGCTTATTGGTTATAATCACAAGCCCAACAATGGAATCCTTAAAATCCTTTAACAGAAAACAAATAAAGGCAACCAAATAATGATCAAAAGTAAAAAAAATAAAAAAATTTGAGAATATATTTAGAGAATGAAAGATAATGTAAATAGTGAAAAAAATTAACACCAATTCCCCATTTCTCTATTTACCGACAAGTAAAAAACTCTTCAGTAAAAAAACTGAAAATGCTTAAATTTCAATTTACAAGCTTAAGGAATAAATTGTGAAAATTTAAAATGTTAGGGGCAAATGGTATTTTTTCATAAATATGAAATGTAGAATGAATTGAATAATATAAGTATTAAATGGATTAAATTTATCAATTTAGATCAAGATAGACCTCGTATGGATTTAGATCAGGAAAAGCGAAAGCCTCGAATTGATTGACTACGTTTTTACTCTTTGTTTGTCGAGGTAAGTTCGTATGATTAAATACCATTTTAATGTTATAATGATTTATATGTTAATGTATTAATTTCCATGTAATTATATGACGTATATCCAACAATGTCACGGTGATTATCGAACCCCGTTTGAACCTTAGGAATTTGTATGATACATATGACATGTCATAGGGTTTTTATGTTTTGGGTCCTGGTCTTGAATGTCTTACCGATGGCTGAGGTCCTGTATTTGTTGCGGATACTCCATAGCTTATGTGAGCAGCATCGTGTAGCTTACATTCTGACCCACAACTCGTGTAAACAGGCCCATTTCACAACTCGTGTGAGTAATGATGTAAAGGAAAAGGAAAGGTTATGGTTATATGTTTAGCACACTTTGTGTGAGCTTTCCTACGTATCTGATGTTATTCTAAATGGTTCAATGGGCATGAAAAGGAAGGTTATGGGTAAGTGTTCAAATGAACTATGTCATGAATCTATGAAATGATTTGAAATAAAAATGTTCAATGAAAGTATATCTATGTTTATGAAAAGGATGAATTCAAAAGTAATATGTTCATGAACACCTAGCTCATCTTATGATAATTCAAGTGAATTATATGTTAATGCACTTGTAACACCCCAAACCCGTGACCGTCACCGGATTTGACCACGAGGTGTTACCGGGCTTACTTTACTTATTCCTCTCTTGGAATTTTTTTTTTTTGTTTTCCTTTTTCTGTTCCAGGCAGGCTAGTTAACTGCGTCACTGCCACCTTAAAAATCATATCTCGAGTTCCAGAACTCGAAAACCAAATCCGTAAATTTTCCCCAAATTTAAACTCATATATCCATCCATGGATTTATTTCTAGAATTTTTGGTCGGGCCAATTGGTACAGTTTATTAGTTAAAGTCTCCCCTGTTTCAGGGTTCGACTACACTGACCTTTGTGCACTACGACTTGGATATCTTCCTGTACAGGGCTTCAACACTTATGCCGTTTGTTTCTAGAGAAACTAGACTCACAAGGGAATCTGTACATATAGAGAATGAATTCTAATTCTCTCTGGTTAATTTATAGTGAATTTTCAAATTCGGAGTAGGGGATCCAGAAACTGTTCTGGCCCTGTCTCACGAAATCTTGAATATCTCTCAAAATACAGCTCATATGGTCGTTTCGTTTCATCCATATGAAAATAGACCCATCAAGCTTCGAGTAAATAATTTTCTTAGCAATTAATTCCACTTCTACTATTTTTCGTGATTTTTCGATCTCATATCACTGCTGCTGCCCGCAACAGTTACTGCAGTAGACTATGCCAATTTCATGAATCTTTCCTTGGCCTTACTAATCATTCATCATACATGGCACAACTATGGCCACCTTATCAAAATTAAGGTTTCTAAGACCCGTGGCTATAGGTTCTAGCATCCCATTCAAACGACCACATAGGCCATTTTCACATGGCTTTAAAGTTTACAACCCAAAATTCAACAAAACAAAATAGCCCATACATGCCAAATGTTCTCCTAGGTTGACTAAGAAGACAATACCAAAATTGCTCGCCGGTGTGATGACTTCAACGATGGTTCCGAGCACGCAAACGAGGCGAATCCAAGAGACCTAAAATGGGTGACAAGAAAAAAACACCGAGTGAGTTTATAACTCAGTAAGTCATAAGCATTCGACAACCATCCATTAATAAAATTATCACAACATGAAACAATAAACGAGGTTAGGTACTCCATCCATGTCGAAACTATACCATAATTCCTCGGACCTTTCGGTTCAATCTCATACCAAGTCATACATCCACATTTCATATTCTATTCAATAAGATATTTGAGGCATTTTTACACACCAACTCATTTTCACCACAATCATACAATTGCAATCATCACATAGATTTAAAGCTTACTAAGCTCATCCCCGAACATGAACATAGTGCCTATTCGCCATGAGCTCAAGGTACTTACCCAATCCGCTGTCCGTGATCAACTCGATAATATCGCACACTCAGTGCCAATAGTGATGCAAAAGCATATAGTGAGTCCGCACACTTAGTGCTATATAATCAGCTCGCACACATAGTGCTATATAATCAAATTCGCACACTTAGTGCTGTACAAATTTTAAACCCGCACACTTAGTGCCAATCTTGTCACCGTGTCCATTTATACCAGCACACTTAGTGCCAATCTTGTCACCGTGTCCATTTATACCCGCACACTTAGTGCCGAGACCAATACTTTATGCAATTTACCACCTTTATACATTCAACTATGGCATCATTCCATACACATACATTTCCATTTACACATCAATTCATTAAACACAATTGCATATATATTATGATCATTTAAATCAATACCAAATATATGCTTAATGACTTACCTTGTGTTGGGTAAAATAGTTCCAAGTCGGCTACTCGATGACCTTCGCCTTTCCCTTGCTTGATTCTCCTCCTTTAACTCCTTGAGCTTGATTAATAAATCAACTGGTTTAATCATCTTGCTAAACATTTACAATTCAGTTACACATGCATATGTATGTTTGTATATTCGACAACTATTCTTACTAATCACCCATTTGGTCGATTATACACATAACCGAATATGCACCAAAAACTTGATTCAACATCACCTACATACTCACTTTAATGGCCGAATATATACAACATCTTAGGTACTCATTCATGGGCCGATTATGCATGTTGATGTTGAGGCCAACTACATGGTTAATACCACTCATGAATGGCACACATTTTACTAGCTAATGCTTTACATATTGTAGCTCAATACACATCTATCATTTACTTCATAACCGAAACAACATCACAAGAAAATACATACTTTGAGATAATATATATCATACCAATACATCATGTGCAAACATATATACACATATAGGTGCATGGCCGAATCTCAAGGGGTTCATACCCATCCAAACACAAAAATTTTTTTACCAATCAAGTAACAAGCATAAATCATGCTCATGAATGCACCATGGCCGAATACATCACAACCATACCCTTTCAACTTCGGTCATGGTTAAACAAAGAATTCAATGTCTTACTCAAGAATGCTAAAAGAAATTTCAAGAGTAGTCAATCCATCATTGCATGCATCATTAACAAGCTTCACATTTAGCATGCAATGGCTTTAACACAATAACAACCTTGGCCAAATACCATTTCCATGGCATAACAAGGACTTGAACCATGGGCTAAGATGAACATCAAGTTAGCAACTAAAACATGCATGAATCTCATGACACAACCTCAAACATACCTTAATCTTGACACAAGTATGACCAAATCTCCTTCTAGTTCTCTTCTAAACCATGCATGAAGCAAAAATCCTTCCTTCTTCCTTAGTATTTTCGGCCAAAAGGGAATGAACAAGGATGAACCAATTTTTTTCTTTGTTTTCTTTCTCTCATACACGGCAAAGGGGGGGGCATCCATGCTCATTTTTTTGTTCATTTCTTTAATACTAGTTTTTATTTTATGACTTCCTACATACTCCACTAGCAAAACATGTTGGAAACATGTTTCCTTGCCCATAATCTTGTCATGGCCGGCCACTTATCCTTGTCAAATGGATTATTTGACATGCAAGGACAACCATTTTCCCACATGTTTTAATAGGCCACCTTACATTTGCCTAGCACATTTCAAAATTTTCTCACATAAGTCCTATTTGATAAAATTCACTCACAATGAACAAAATCCAAACATTCAATTTTTACACAAGCATATGTACATATAATGAGCATCAACTATGACGGTTAATTATTTTTATAACTCGGTTTAGTGGTCCCGAAACCACTTTCCGACTAGGGTCAATTTAGGGCTGTCATAGCACTAACATGTGTTGTTGATGGTGTTTAGGCTTATGCCAAGCTTATGGTTGGATTATAGTATGTTTAATCTTAATGTTATCCATTGAAATGGTAAGTTATCTTCATGTTTTACGAACTTACTAAGCATTATGTACTTACATAGTTTTCTTTCCTATGTTTTATAGATAATCAGAAGCTTGATTGGTTGGAAAGCTCATCGGAGATCTATCACACTATCAAGTTATTGTATCAATAGTTTTTGATGCTTTGGCCAAGGTTATAATGGCATGTATAGGTGGACTTGTGTTTAATGTTTGGTTGAGTACTTAGATGTTTATTTTGGTATGTGTATATGTCGTCTGTTTGGTACCATTTTGGTAATGGTTGAATTGTGTCATTTTAGTGATTGTGATGTATGAATGGTATGGTAGAAATGGTAAGTTCATGTTGAAATGGTATAGGTCAACTTATTGTATGTTTTAAGATAGAGATGAACTAGATATGTATGAATGAAATATGGTCAAATATAGATATGTATTGCATATTGGTTGAATAGATTTGGTCTTTTGAATTAGTCATTCCATGCATGTTTTGGTAAGATTTTGAAGCTTTGAAGTTATGCACAAAATGCTTTTAGGTACATGTTTGGGTTGGTGATGGAAATGACTTGATTTTCGCCAATTTCATGCCCACACGGCCTGAGACACAGGTGTGTGACTCAGCAGTGTGTGACACATGGCCAAGCGACAGAGTACTGTGTCCCCTATAGGTTTTAAGGCATGCAAGTCAGGCTGTTACATGGCCTAGCACATGGCCTGGGACACAGTCATGTTTGATTTTTCCAACTTTTTTCGAAATGTTCCAAATGTTTCGAATTTAGTCCCAAATTGTTTGTAAATTATTTTTAAGGCCTCAAAGGCTCATTTAAGGGATGATATGCATGTAAATGAATGATTTATGCTATGTTTATGTTAATGTATGATGTAATAACCCGTTTTTGGGTCAAATCAGAATAATAGTTTCGGGACCACAAATTTGAAGTAGAAATATTTATTTTATTATTTCTTTAAGGTCTACAGCATCATATAATAATTGTGTGAAAATTTTGTTAAGAAATTTTATCGGTTGAGTGCTCAATTTGACTAGAAGGACTAAATTGCAATAGGTGCAAAATTTGAGTTCTATAAGTTAAAGGTGTCTAATTGCTATGAAATTTTAAATTGGATGTCCTTAAATGGTAATTAGACCATTATACTTTTGGATGGACAAAAATGGACATGGTTAGGTGAAATTTTAAAGTTATGAATTAAGGGCATTATAGTAATTTGGTAAATAAAGACAAAATTAACTGAATAAAAGTGTCCATCTTCTCAATTTAGTCCCCCATAGCTGAATTTTACAAGAAGCCATAGCTAGGATTTTGGCTAAGCTTTCAAGCTCGATTGTAAGTCCATTCTTGACCCCATTTTAATGATTTTTATATTTTTGAGATCGTTGTAACTTGCTCTAGCTATTTGAAGGACTAATTTGAAAGAAAATTGAAGTCTTAAAATTTTACTTGTAACACCCCTTGCCTGTATCCGACACTGGGACAAGGTTCGAGGTGTTACTGTACTAAAATATAAACATTCACGCAAAATCGAGCCATAAAGTTTCGTTCAGATTTAAAACTTTTCAATTTCATGCAAATTGTCCCTTATAAGGGCCTACGAGACCCAAAACATACATTAAAGGTGGTTTGGGACTAAACCAAGAACTTTAGAAAACTTTAGGTTAACATAGAAAAATTTCCTACTTTGGGGAGTCACATGCTCGTGTAGGTAGGCCGTGTGGTCACACACGCCCGTATGGCTTGGGACACGCCCGTGTCTTCAGCCTGTGTAACTCTCTAACTATGATGTCATCAACCAAAATAAGGTCACACGACCAAATCACACGCCCGTTTGCTTAGGTCGTATAGCAAATTAAATTCTAAAATCAGATGCAGACTTCACACGGCGTGGGTACACGCCTACGTCCTAAGGCTGTGCCCTTCACACGTTTGAGACACATGGCTATGTCTCTGCCTGTGTGTTTACTATTGGGCATTCTGTTTGCATTAATTAGGGTGTAGGGACACAGGGTCTAACCACACGCCCATGGGGCCGACCGTGTGTCACACACGGCCTATACACACACCCATGTGTCTACCCGCGTGGACAACCTTGAGGCTATTTTCCAAGCCATTTGTCACCCTTAAATGCTCATTCACTCATTCATCTTTGATGGTATGCAACATAGTATATTTAGTCACTCATAAACATGATTATACCATGCTTTTGAAATGTCAACATATTACATATCCAAAACATCATGCTTTTATATGGCATTCCACACCAATTTCATATTCTTTCATCATGCTAAACCTACTTTTAATTTACTCAATTATACCTTAGGTTTGATCATACTTATTAGCCATGATTCATTCATTTAGAACATGTGCCAATCACTACACATTTCATCTACAAGAAATCACATCAAGCACAATACATTGCATGCATGCATATTTGATTAGGGTTACAACTCAAATAATCAATATGAGCCATATATCATGGCCATATACAAAACGAATCAAATATTTCCATAAGCCAACACATTTGACTAGACCAATATGACATATAACAAAAAGACCTAAGTCCTTATACACGCCATACTCAAAATGTTTAGACTAACTATACCCAAATGTCCAGTTGATAGTGTGATCGGGCCTCTAACTTTCTTCGATCCCCGAGTTAGCTTGGCGATGCTATAAGAAAATGGGAAAAGAGGGGAATAATCATAAAGCTTAGTAAGATCACATGCAAATAAATAGCAATATAATCATGTATATATCTATACATAAATACCAATGACATAACATAAATTTGTTTGTGTTATCATAAAATTCATAGGTATAACTCAAATTTGTAGACATAACTTACTCATTTTCAATCTTACCAAAACATCATTACATATCGAGCTCAAACATATGAGTTTTTCGTACATACCTGTACCAACTTGAATCAGGTTGTCATATTCTTTGATAATTGATTTACTTGTCGATTAACTCACAAGTTTACCCATTAAAAACTCGGAATAGTATTGGATACACGGAAGACTTGCACATAGTGCTTCAAACGTAGCCACATGGTACCTCATATCACCATCATACATTACTCACTCTTGAGATAATCACGGGGCTGCTCACACAAGATGACAATCAAGACGTAACTACTCGGGCTGCTCACACAAGTTGACAGGTACCCACAACACATGCCAGGCTACCCAGCCACCGGTAGAACGTACAAGACTAGCACCTAGATTCACATAGTCACATTTACACATATATTAATGATCTCATATTCGCAGAGTTCCTAGTGACATGTCGCATTATATCCTAAACTATTCCTAAGGTTTAAATGGGATTTTCTCGGTATCTAACGTTCGTCGAACTCGTTCACAATCTCATGCTCATACATTTTAACACCGTTCATACACTTGTCATAATAATTAATCATATAAACTAATACATTAAAAAAAATTAAAACATTATATATCATTTCATTATTTACACATGAACTTACCTCGGTACAAAATATGCACAATTAATTCGATTTAGTCCAAAATCTTGTTCTTTCCCCAGTCTTAGTCTGGACTCCATTTTTTTTATATATAATAGAAAATTCAGCTCCTTTAATCATCACTTTGTTCATAATAGTCCATAAATCATACTTTAGAAAAATTACACTTTTGCCCTTAAACTTTTACATAATTACAATTTAGCCCCTAGGCTCGTAAAATGAAATGTGTGCATTTTCTTTGATGCCCAAGCATAGCCGAACTTATAATATACTCATATCAGCCCACAATTTCCTTCAAATTAGATTTTTAACCACTTAATTTACAACTTTTACAAAAAAAGGTCCTTTTTAGGCATTTTCATGAAAAACCACTTAGTAAAAAATGTTTATCATACATCAAACTTTCATATTCCTCCATTAAACATCAACATAAAAACATGTCACACATGGGTCAAATTTCATACATGAACCCTAGCTCAAAATATTGCTAAAAATGGATAGATCATGTTTCAAGGACTTCAAAAATGCAAAGAACATAAAAACGAGGCTAGGATTGAGTTCCTTTCAAGCTTGAAAAGTTGAAAAACCCTAGCTATAGAAAGCTTGAGAATTTTGGCTATGGCATGGAGAAGATGAACACAATTTAGACTTATTTTTCCTTTTTATTCTTTTATTAACCAAATGACAAAAATGCCCTTAAGGTCTTTCTTTCAAATTTTTCCTATTCATGCCCATTTCTATCCATAAAAATAGAAATTGGGCAAATAGCTATTTAAGGACCTCTAATTAATAATCCATGATAATTTCATGCTTAAAGCTTCTAGAACTCACATTTTTCAACTTTTACAGTTTAGTCCTAAATATCAAATTGGACACTTTATCAATGAAATTTCTTCGTGAAACTTTCAGACAAGTATGCAATCATATCATAAACCTCATGAGAATCATAAAATAATTATTTCTATTTTGGATTTGTTGTCTCAAAACCACTATTTTGACTAGGCCATAATTCAAGATGCTACAATTCTAGCCCTTAGGGATTTTCATCCCCGAAAATCTTACCGGTGAAAAGGCTCGAGTATTGGTTTCTCATGTTTTCCTCGGTCTCCCATGTGGCCTCTTCAACCCCATGTCTTTGTCATAAAACTTTCACAAGGGAAATACTTTTATTTCTCAATTGCTTGACTTCCCGGGCCAAAATCTTAATTGGCTCTTCACCATAAGTCATACTCGGTTGAATCTTGAGCTTTGTTGGTGAAATTACATGTAAAGGATCAAACCGGTATCAGCGTAACATAGACACATGGAACACCTCATGAATCTTTTCCAACTCAGAAGTTAAGGCCAACCGATAGGCAACCGACCCTACTCTCTCAGTAATCTCACACAGTCCAATAAAACGAGGACTCAATTTGCCTTTCTTGCCAAATCTCGAGACCTTTTTCCATGGAGACACTTTCAAAAATACCTTATCACCAACTTTATACTCAATTTCTTTCCTTTTCAAATCTGCGTAGGATTTTTGTCTATCAGAAGCAGCTTTCAGACAATATCGAATCACTTTTACCTTTTCTTCGATTTCTTTAACCAAATCAACTCCGTGAATTTGATTCTCTCTGAGTTCGGTCCAATACAGAGCCGTTCAGCACTTACGCCCATACAATGCCTCAGAAGGCGCCATTTTCAAACTCGATTGAAAATTGTTGTTGTAGGCAATACTTTTCCCAACTACCTTGGAACTTAAGGACACAACACCGCAACATATCTTCAAGAATTTGAATTACTCTCTTAGAATAACCGTCCGTCTACGGATGGAAAGCGGTAGTAAAATTCAATTTTGTACCTAAAGCCTTTGGCAACTTCTTCCAAAATCGCGAAGTGAACTTCGGATCTCCATCCAATATAATTGATAAAGGTACTCTGTGCAACCCCACTATTTCAGAAATATACAACTCGACTAGCTTATCAAGTGAATAGTCAATATGTACTGGTATAAAATGAGTTGACTTTTTCAACTGATCAACAACAACCCATACAGCATCTTTCTTTCTCGGTGTCAAAGGTAAACCCGTTACGAAGTCCATTATAATACAGTCCCACTTCCACTCGGGAACCAACACAGGCTGAAGTAAACCTGAAGTACTTGTTGTTTAGCTTGCACTTGTTGACAAATCAGGCATGTCAAAATGAACTTGGAAATATCTCTTTTCATACTTGGCCACCAATACAATTTCTTTAAGTCATTGTAAATTTTTGTACTACCCGGATGCATGACAAATGACCACTATGGGCCTCAAGCAAAATATTTAGAATTAACTCATTATTCTTAGGAATACTGTAACACCCCGTACCCGATACCGTTGCTGGAGTCGAACGCGAGGTGCTAACAGACTTAATTACTTTGTTTTCACAGTCCATTCAAAAAAAAAAAATTCAGACAGGCTGGCTAACTGCGTCACTGTCGCCTTAAAAATCATATCTCGAGTTCCAAAACTCGAAAACTGATTCCGTAAATTTTCCCTAAAATTAGACTCATATATCCATCTGTGGATTTATTTCTATAATTTTTGGTCAGGCCAATTGGTACAGTTTATTAGTTAAAGTCTCCCCTGATTCTGGGTTCGACTACTCTGACCTTCATGTATTACGACTTGCATATCTCCCTGTACAGAGCTTCAATACTCATGCCGTTTGTTTCTAATGAAACTAGACTCAAAGGGAAATCTATAAATATAAGGCATGACTTCTAATTGTCTCTGGATAATTTATGGAAAATTTTCAAAGTCGAAACAGGAGATCCAGAAACCGTTCTGGCCCTGTTTCACGAGAACTTTAATATCTCTTAATATACTGTTCATATGATCGTTTCGTTACTTTCATATGAAAATAGATTCATCAAGGTTCGATTACATAATTTATTCACTATTTAATTCCATTCCTAAAAATTTTAGTGATTTTTCAAATCCACACCACTGCTGCTGTCAGCATCTGTTTTCAAGGTAAACTTTACCTATTTCGTGGTTTCCATGGACCAACTAGAGTTTTGTCATACATAGGTCCACATATGATCATATTTAGCCATTCCAATGGCTGATCATTTGCCCAAAACTTCCATTCCAGTCCATAGTCACATCATGAAACCATATATATATACATAAACACAAATGGTCTAATGCCATACTCCACTTCTACGAGCCATTTTCGCATGGCTGTACACACATACATCACAAAAAGTACTTGAAAAACAACAAAGGGTAGTCCTATACATGCCATATCCAGAGTTCAACTAAAAGAGTACCAAAAGGGTTTTGATAGTGTGGATGACTTGACTTGATGATCCCGAATCCGATAGCTAACGAACAAAATCTAGAAAACAAAGAGCCAAAGCAGCGGGGTAAGCATTTTAATGCTTAGTAAGTTTCAAGTAATGAAATCGGCTTCGACTAAAGTATTACGTTCACATAGCTAAATGAATCACTTTATTAATACACATTCTCATAATCATACGTACTTCACACTTCATCAACATATACACACACAAGGTATCAACCTATCTAAGAGCCGAAAGTTCGTTAGTCGATTGAACGAATACTATTTCAAACGAATCGACTTTTCCGATGCACATGCAAGCATACCTTATCGTTTGGGTTTTTCGAGCGTATTAATTGAATTTATTACAACACAAAACGCTCACCTTCAAACCAAGTTTCTTCGGAATTTAGCCGGATATAACCACAAGCACAATTGCCTTCGGGTCTTAACTCAGGTATAGCAACTCGCACAAATGCCTTGGTCTTAGCCGGATATAACAACTCGCACAAATGCCTTCGGGTCTTAACCGGGTATAGTAACTTCGCACAAATGCCTTGGTATTAACCCGGGTATAGCAACTCGCACAAATGCCTTTGGGTCTTAGCAGGATATAATCACTAGCATAAATGCCTTCGGGACTTAGCCCGGTATCATTCAAATGCTCATGCACACATATATCAATAATCACGACACATCCATATTTCATTTTCGTTACTAAGGCTCAAACACAAAACATTTATCAAACCTTTCCAATTTCAAGCAATAGCCACACACAAAGAGCATGATTTCAATTGACTTTACAACGTAGTCCCTACGCACATTCGGCTATCCGCCATAATATGACAAA
Organism: Gossypium arboreum; assembly: GCF_025698485.1. Taxonomy (NCBI): domain Eukaryota; kingdom Viridiplantae; phylum Streptophyta; class Magnoliopsida; order Malvales; family Malvaceae; genus Gossypium; species Gossypium arboreum. Next base: position 37,667,135 of record NC_069076.1, read on the forward strand.
TCATTTCAATATAATTCAAGTAGGGTCATTATTCGAAGACTTACCTTGGATGTTGTCGAACGATTTCGACGGCTATTCGATCACTTTTTCCTTCCCTTTATCCAACTTTGGTCCTCTAAGCTCTTGAGCTAATTCAAACAAATTTACTTCTCAATCAAACACATACATACGACTACCATATACAATTCAAAAACCAATTCATTCGTATCATTTGTCCATATTTTAGCTTTTAGCATATTTGGTCATTAGAGCGACCTATTTAATCTTCCAAGCATTCATTTCAAATTTTAATTAAACAATGTCGAATGCCATTAAATTACTAATGCTACACACAAACATATGCATAAAATTCATCCATACATAACCTATTGCTCATTCGGTCATTCATCTCTCAAACTTATCAAAGCTTCATATCAAACCTCCCTAGCCGATTTTACATATAAGCACATAATGCGCATTTAGCATTTTATTTACTTCACGATACATTCGGCCTTGGCATAATTTCATAAAAAAAATCCCTATTAGCCACTTCACCAATCAATCATATCATCCCTAGCCGAATACACTTTTTTTTTCATTCATCCTTAACAAAATCTTATCAAGCTTAAATCCCCATTCCATCACTTTTAAAATGCCAATGTTACAAGAAATGTTACCTAAATTCACATTCGCAACTACACATACACAAGCCGATTTTCTTCCTATCATCCAATTTAACATGAATCACAAACCTAAACCCTCAATAGCTACTATGGCCGAAAGTCCTAGTCATGCCAAAATCAAAATTCCTAGCATGGGCTACCTAAAGAACTTGATAACTAGTTCAAATCTCAAACCATCTAACATACTTATCAAGTGTATACAACATTACCACCATTTTATCTCAAGTCATACTCATAAGCACATCCATCCAAACACATTCGTACTTAAACATCATTCCGGCTTAACACCCATATCACATTTACTCATTAAAACATGAAGAAGGTAATCAAATTTCTTCACTAACAACCATGGCCGAATGCTTCATTCACCACCCAAGTCCAAAGTTTTAACATAGGCTAATTAAAGAACTTAGTAATTAACTTAAATTAAGCTAAAATTCCAAAATCTAACATGAATTACTAACCTTGTTTTGAGCTTAAGACAACCGAATGCTATATCCCTTTCTTCCTTTAAGTTTCGGCCAAGCTAGAACCAAGGATACAAGCTTTGTTTTTGTTACCCTTTTTCTTTTTCTTTCTTTTATTTATTTCCTTTCTTTTGCATAAAATAATAGTCATTTAATTAAGATTTAATACATATTATATATATGTGACCATCATGGCCGGCCACCACTTATAAAAAGAAGGGGTATTTGACATGCAAAACCATTGTTTTGCATGCATGATTTAATTAGTCATCACACATTTCCCTATCCTACTTTCAAAGTTTACTACTAGGTCCTTTTTAGTGAAATTCACATTTATAACTCTAAATCAAAACATCAAAAATGTCGCACACGAATTAACACATATTATAGGCATCAAAATGAATATTAAATTATTTTTATGCCTCAGTTTTGTGGTCCCGAAACCACATTCCGACTAGGGTCGTTTTAAGGCTGTCACAACTCTCCCCCTCTTTAGAAATTTTCGTCCCCAAAAATCTTACCGGTAAATAGGTTTGGGTATCGCTCTTTCATAGAGTTCTCGGGTTCCCAAGTAGCTTCTTCCATCCCGTGTTTGAGCCATAACACTTTCACAATGGAACCCTTTTGTTTCGGAACTCTTTCACTTCACGAGCTAGGATACGAATCGGTTCTTCTTCATAACTCATATCTGGTTGAATTCCAACCTCTGATGGATTAATTATGTGCGATGGATCAAATCTATAACGTCGAAGCATCGAAACATGAAAGACGTCGTGAATCTTTTCAAGTTCAGGAGGCAAAATCAATCGATATGCAACTGGACCGACTCGTTCGGATACTTTATATGGCCCGATGAACCTCGGACTCAATTTGCCTTTACGGCCAAATCTGAGTATCTTTTTCCAAGGAGAAACTTTAAGAAACACTTTATCTCCCACCTGATACTCAATGTCTTTTCGTTTCAGATCCGCGTACGACTTCTGACAATCGGAGGCTATCTTCAGACTTTCACGGATTACTTTTACTTTCTGTTCAGCATCTTTAATCAAATCCACTCCGAAAATTTTGCTTTCACCGAGCTCGGTCCAAAACAATGGTGTACGGCATTTACGCCCGTACAAAGCCTCATAAGGTGCCATCTTAATACTTGATTGAAAACTATTGTTGTAAGCGAATTCAATCAAAGGTAAATATCGTTTCTATGAACCATTAAACTCAAGGACGCAACATCTCAACATATCCTCAAGTATCTGAATGACCCGCTCAGATTGACCATCGGTTTGTGGATGAAAAGCGGTGCTAAAATGCAGCTTGGTACCCAAAGCTTCTTGCAATTTCTTCCAAAATCGCGAGGTGAATCTCGGATCTCTATCAACAACATACAATCTGAGAAACATACAATTCAGCTAGTTTATCCAATGAAAAATCCGTACGCACGGGGATAAAGTGAGCTGACTTAGTCAGTCTATCAACAACAACCCAAATCGCATCCTTCTTACTTGCTGACAATGGCAGTCCGGACACAAAGTCCATTGTGACTCGATCCCATTTCCACTCGGGTATCGTGATCGGTGAAGTAATCTCAAGGCACTTGATGTTCCGCTTTCACTTGTTGACATATTAAACATCTCGAAACAAAGTCGGAGATGTCTCGTTTCATACCATGCCACCAAAACCGACGTTTCAAATCGTTGTACATTTTCGTACTCCCCAGGTGAATTGACATTCCGCTACAATGGGCTTCGTTCAGAATCATCGAAATGAGTTCCAAATTCCTTGGAACACACAAACGACTTCTGAACCTCAAACAATCATCATCATCAATTTGAAACTCCGATTCCTTGTTCGGAACACACTCAGCCCGTTTTGCAACCAATTCATCATCGACTTTCTGAGCTTCACGAATTTGATGAATCAATAATGGTTTGGCTTTTAATTCAGCTACTAACACATTGTCGGGTAGAATGCACAAGTGTACATTCATCGCTTCATAAAGCAAGCAGTGATTTCGGCTTAAGCCGTCCGCAACCACATTAGCCTTTCCGGGTGATAATTAATGACAAGCTCATAATCTTTCAACAACTCAAGCCAACGCCTTTGTCGCAGATTCAAGTCTCGCTGAGTCATCAAATATTTGAGACTTTTGTGATCCGAAAATACATGGCACTTCTCACCAAACAAATAATGTCGCCATATTTTCAAAGCAAATACGATGGCGGCTAGTTCGAGATCATGGGTCGGATAATTTCTCTCGTGTGGCTTCAATTGTCTCGATGCATAGGCCACAACTCGACCTTCTTGCATCAATACGCAACCCAACCCAAGTAGGGATGCGTCACTATAAATGACAAACTCTTTGCCTGATTCGGGTTGCACTAAAATTGGAGCTTCAGTCAAATAAGTTTTCAGTTGATCGAAACTTTTCTGATATTTCTCCGTCCATTCGAACTTAACATCCTTTTGAAGTAGCCTCGTCGTTGGTGTGGCTATTATCGAGAAACCTTTTACAAATCGTCGGTAATAACCGGCGAGCCCCAAGAAGCTCCAAACTTCGGTAATATTTCTTGGAGGCTTCCAGTTAAGTATGGCTGAAATTTTGCTCGGATCAACTCGAATGCCCGATACAGATACTACATGACCCAAAAAGCTAAATTCTCGTAACCAAAACTCACATTTACTGAACTTGGCATATAACTGGTTATCCCGTAAAATTTGTAACACTAATCTCAGGTGCTCAGCATGTTCGGTCTCATCTCTTGAATAGACCAAGATGTCATCAATGAACACAACTACGAACCGATCCAAATATGGTCTGAAGATCCGATTCATCAAATCCATAAATACCGCAGGGGCATTAGTGAGCCCAAACGGCATCACTAAGAACTTGTAGTGACCATATCTCGTTCTGAAGGCAGTTTTGGGTATGTCCGAATCTCTAATTCACAACTGATAATAGCCTGATCTTAAATCTATTTTTGAGAACACTGAGGCTCCTTCAGTTGATCGAACAAATCATCGTCTGTGATAACGGATATTTGTTCTTTATTGTCACTTTATTAAGTCGACGATAGTCGATGCACAACCTCATGGTTCCGTCTTTCTTTTCACAAACAACACCGTGCACCCTAAGGTGAAAAACTCAGGCGAGCAAAACCTCTATCCACCAACTCTTGCAAATCGAGCTTTCAACTCCTTTAATTTCATTGGTGCCATACGATACGGAGCTATCGAAATCGGTGTGGTCCCAGGTACCAGTTCGATGCCAAACTTTATTTCCCGAACAGGTGGTAAACCCGGTAATTCTTCGGGAAAAACATCCGGGTATTCACAAATTACTGGTACCGATTCAAGTTTCTTTTCTAATTCCTTGTTATCAAGTACATATGCAAGGTATGCTTCATACCCCTTTCTTACATATTTTTGAGCCAACATTGAGGGTATTACAGCTGGCAACCCATTCAAGTCCGTAGACTCAACTCGGATTATCTCGTTATTTGTGCACCTCAAATCAATAGTCTTGCTTTTGCAATTCACAACCGCATCATGAACGGTCAACCAATCCAAACCGAGAATAACATCAAATTCATCAAACAGCAGAAGCATCAAGTCCGCCGGAAAACAGGAACCTCGAATTACTAGGGGACATTTCTTACACACTTTGTCGACAAGCACGTAACGACCCAAGGGATTTGACACCGAATTACGAACTCGAGAGACTCAATAGGTAAAGTCTTCTTTGGATGCTAAGGTTTCACATATATAAGAATGAGTAGAACCGGGGTCAATCAAAGCAATTACATTAGTATCAAAGATAGTAAAAGTACCGGTAATAACATCTGGCGAAGAAGCATCCTCGCGGGCACGTATAGCATAAGCTCTAGCAGGCGCATGAGCCTCAGATCTGGTTGTAGCACCTCTAGAACCTCTATGACCGCCACTAGCATTGCCCGTGTTTCTAGACGGTCTACCCCGAGCAGTAGTAGCACCTGGTTTCCCACTCTGACTTACATTTTGTTCAGGCAACCTCGGGCAATCCTTGATAAAGTGGTCAGCTGATCCACACTTATAGCGAGAGCGGCCATGGAACCTCTGACTCCCGAATGCCATTTACCACAATGTCGACACTCCGCTCGTCTCGACGTTCATTCCCAACACACGGCGATCAAGTGCCTCGTGTACCCATTGTGGGTCGATCACGATCTCGTCTAAAAGGCCCAAGTGCCTCTAGACCGCCCACATCATCTCGAAATTTCTTCGATGCTGTTGAAGAGACTTTTCGAGGATCTTTTACGAAACTCTCCGGTTCCCACATCAACTTTTGTTTTTCTTTTCTAAGCTCTTGACTTTACAAGCTCGCTCGACAAGTACTACGAACTCTCGTATTTCAAGAATGGCAACGAACATTTTATATCTTCATTCAGCCCATCCTCGAAGCGTTTACACATGATAGCCTCGGACGAAACACATTCGAGCGTATCTACTAAGTCTAACAAATTTTCGCTCAGAATCGATGAATCGACATAGAACCTTGCTTAAGCTCAAGAAATTCCTTCCGTTTTTGATCAACAAATCTCGATCGATATACTTTTTCCAAACTCGGTTTGGAAAAACTCCCAAGTTACTTGCTCTCGGGGCACTGTGAAGTCGAGTACTCCACCAATAGTAGGCGTAATCGCGTAGCAAGGAGATAGTACACTTTAGGCATTCATCGGTGTACAAGATAGCTCATCGAGTACCCGGATAGTGTTGTCCAACCAAAATTCAGCTTGCTCGGCATCGTCGCTATCTGTAGCTTTAAATTCAGTAGCCCCATGTTTTCGGATTCTGTCAACTGGGGGCTTATTTGACCTTATTTGGTCAGTTACCAGAGGTATTGTAGGTGCGGGGGTTGTATTAGTCGGGAATGGAGGTTGTGGAACAGCCGTATGAGTTCAAATGTATTGGTTGAACCAATCATTCATCACGCTATAAAAAGCTTGCCTACCCTCATCATTCGGATTGCTAGCAATAGGTTGAGAGTCCGCCGGCGCTGTCCCTTGTGCGGGAGCAGGCGCCACACTCTCCACATCATCAGCTATAGCTCGGTTGGGATCGGGATCCATTACTATAAATAAACACAAATTCAAATGTCAGAAATCACCACACTATCAATTAATCACATAATGGCATGTATAGCTAGACCCAAACGTATTACGGTAGTCCTAGAATCGACTAAACCGTAGCTCTGATACCAATAAAATTGTAACACCCCGTACCCGATACCGTTTCCGGATTCGAACGCGAGGTGCTAACAGACTTAATTACTTTGTTTTCACAGTCCATTCAAAAAAAAAATTTCAGACAGGCTGGCTAACTGCGTCACTGTCGTCTTAAAAATTATATCTCGAGTTCCAAAACTCGAAAACTGATTCCGTAAATTTTCCATGAAATTAGACTCATGTATCCATCTGTGGATTTATTTCTATAATTTTTGGTTAGGCCAATTGGTACAGTTTATTAGTTAAAGTCTCCCCTGATTCTGGGTTCGACTACTCTGACCTTCATGTATTACGACTTGGATATCTCCCTGTACAGAGCTTCAATACTCATGCCGTTTGTTTCTAATGAAACTAGACTCAAAGGGAAATCTATACATATAAGGCATGACTTCTAATTGTCTCTGGATAATTTATGGTAAATTTTCAAAGTCGAAACAGGGGATCCAGAAACCGTTCTGGCCCTGTTTCACGAGAACTTTAATATCTCTTAATATACTGTTCATATGATCGTTTCGTTACGTTCATATGGAAATAGATTCATCAAGGTTCGATTACATAATTTATCCACTATTTAATTTCATTCCTAAAAATTTTAGTGATTTTTCAAATCCACACCACTGCTGCTGTCAGCATCTGTTTTCAAGGTAAACTTTACCTATTTCGTGGTTTCCATGGACCAACTAGAGTTTTGTCATACATAGGTCCACATATGATCATATTTAGCCATTCCAATGGCTGATCATTTGCCCAACACTTCCATTCTAGTCCATAGTCACATCATGAAACCATATATATATACATAAACACAAATGGTCTAATGCCATACTCCACTTCTACGAGCCATTTTCGCATGGCTGTACACACATACATCACAAAAAGTACTTGAAAAACAACAAAGGGTAGTCCTATACATGCCATATCCAGAGTTCAACTAAAAGAGTACCAAAAGGGCTTTGATAGTGTGGATGACTTCGACTTCGATGATCCCGAATCCGATAGCTAACGAACAAAATCTAGAAAACAAAGAGCCAAAGCGGCGGGGTAAGCATTTTAATGCTTAGTAAGTTTCAAGTAATGAAATCGGCCCGACTAAAGTATTACGTTCACATAGCTAAATGAATCACTTTATTAATACACATTCTCATAATCATACGTACTTCACACTTCATCAACATATACACACACAAGGTATCAACCTATCTAAGAGCCAAAAGTTCGTTAGTCGATTGAACGAATACTATTTCAAACGAATCGACTTTTCCGATGCACATGCAAACATACCTTATCGTTTGGGTTTTTCGAGCGTATTAATTGAATTTATTACAGCCCAAAATGCTCACCTTCAAACCAAGTTTCTTCGAAATTTAGCCGGATATAACCACAAGCACAATTGCCTTCGGGTCTTAACCCAGGTATAGCAACTCGCACAAATGCCTTCGGGTCTTAGCCCGGATATAAAAACTCGCACAAATGCCTTCGGGTCTTAACCCGGGTATAGCAACTCGCACAAATTCCTTCGGGTATTAACCCGGGTATAGCAACTCGCACAAATGCCTTCGGGTCTTAGCCCGGATATAATCACTAGCATAAATGCCTTCGGGACTTAGCCCGGGTATCATTCAAATGCTCATGCACACATATATCAATAATCACGACACATCCATATTTCATTTTCGTTACTAAGGCTCAAACACAAAACATTTATCAAACCTTTCCAATTTCGGCGCAATAGCCACACACAAAGAGCATGATTTCAATTGACTTTGCAACGTAGTCCCTACGCACATTCGGCTATCCGCCATAATATGACAAATCATTTCAATATAATTCAAGTAGGGTCATTACTCAAGACTTACCTCGGATGTTGTCGAACGATTTGACGGCTATTCGATCACTTTTTCCTTCCCTTTATCCAACTTTGGTCCTCTAAGCTCTTGAGCTAATTCAAACAAATTTACTTCTCAATCAAACACATACATACGACTACCATATACAATTCAAAAACCAATTCATTGGTATCATTTGTCCATATTTTAGCTTTTAGCATATTTGGTCATTAGAGCGACCTATTTAATCTTCCAAGCATTCATTTCAAATTTTAATTAAACAATGTCGAATGCCATTAAATTACTAATGCTACACACAAACATATGCATAAAATTCATCCATACATAACCTATTGCTCATTCGGTCATTCATCTCTCAAACTTATCAAAGCTTCATATCAAACCTCCTAGCCGATTTTACGTATAAGCACATAATGCGATTTAGCATTTTATTTACTTCACGATACATTCGGCCTTGGCATAATTTCATAAAAAATCCTATTAGCCACTTCACCAATCAATCATATCATCCCTAGCCGAATACACTTTTTTTCATTCATCCTTAACAAAATCTTATCAAGCTTAAATCCCCATTCCATCACTTTTAAAATGCCAATGTTACAAGAAATGTTACCTAAATTCACATTCGCAACTACACATACACAAGCCGATTTTCTTCCTATCATCCAATCTAACATGAATCACAAACCTAAACCCTCAATAGCTACTATGGCGAAAGTCCTAGTCATGCCAAAATCAAAATTCCTAGCATGGGCTACCTAAAGAACTTGATAACTAGTTCAAATCTCAAACCATCTAACATACTTATCAAGTGTATACAACATTACCACCATTTTATCTCAAGTCATACTCATAAGCACATCCATCCAAACACGTTCGTACTTAAACATCATTCCGGCTTAACACCCATATCACATTTTCTCATTAAAACATGAAGAAGGTAATCAAATTTCTTCACTAACAACCATGGCCGAATGCTTCATTCACCACCCAAGTCCAAAGTTTTAACATAGGCTAATTAAAGAACTTAGTAATTAACTTAAATTAAGCTAAAATTCCAAAATCTAACATGAATTACTAACCTTGTTTTGAGCTTAAGACAACCGAATGCTATATCCGTTTCTTCCTTTAAGTTTCAGCCAAGCTAGAACCAAGGATACAAGCTTTGTTTTTATTACCCTTTTCTTTTCTTTCTTTTATTTATTTCCTTTCTTTTGCATAAAATAATAGTCATTTAATTAAGATTTAATACATATTATATATATGTGACCATCATGGCCGCCACCACTTATAAAAAGAAGGGTATTTGACATGCAAAACCATTGTTTTGCATGCATGATTTAATTAGTCATCACACATTTCCCTATCCTACTTTCAAAGTTTACTACTAGGTCCTTTTTAGTGAAATTCACATTTATAACTCTAAATCAAAACATCAAAAATGTCACACACGAATTAACACATATTATAGGCATCAAAATGAATATTAAATTATTTTTATGCCTCGGTTTTGTGGTCCTGAAACCACATTCCGACTAGGGTCATTTTAAGGCTATCACAAATACAAATCCTATCTCGAAATAGTAAGAAATCATCAGAACTAATCTAAAAATCTGATTCTATATCTGACTCACATTAGACTCTTTTAGCTTGCAAATCACTGTCACTTTGTTGAGCTTCATAAATCTCTTGAAGAAACATTGTTCTAGCTCTCAACTCGGCTAGAATCGAACCATCATCTGATAAGGCCAACTAAGTATTCATAGCCCTCAACGCGAACGAGGATTTCCTACTCAAGGCATCGGCGACCACATTTTCCTCTCCCGGGTGATAATCAATCACTAGCTCATAGTCTTTTATCAACTCTAGCCATCTGTTGTCATAGGTTCAAGTCCTTTTGAGTCATCAAATACTTCAGACTTTTATGGTCAGTATACACATGACATTTCTCGCCATACAAATGATGTCTCCAAATCTTCAACGCAAATTGGCAGCCAACTCCAAATCGTGTGTTGGATAATTCTTCTCATGCGGTCTCAGCTGCCTCGAGGCATAAGCTATCACATTACCTTCTTGCATAAGCATACAACCCAATCCATTCAAGGATGCATCGCTATAAACCACAAGTTCTTTTCCCGGTTCAGGTTGTACTAAAATTGGAGCCTTAGTCAATAATGCCTTTAGTTTCTCAAAACTTTATTGGCATTTTTTTGTCCATTTGAACTTAACATCTTTATGTAACAATCTTGTAATCGGAGTAGCAATCATGGAAAATCCTTTAACAAACCATCTGTAATAACCGGAAAAGCCTAGAAAGCTTCTAACCTCTGACATATTCCTCGGCGGTTTCCATTCAACAATAGTAAAAAATTTACTCGAATTGACTTGAATGCCATCACCCGAAACAATGTGCCCCATGAATCGAACTTCTCAAAGCCAAAACTCACTCTTACTAAACTTAGCATACAACTGCTTGTCTCTCAAGATTTACAAAACTGTTCTTAAATGTTCGGCATGCTTGGCTCATCGCGAGAATAAATCAGTATATCATCGATGAAAACAACCACAAATTTATCTAAGTATGGTCAAAAAATATAGTTCATTAGATCCATAAATATTACTGGAGCATTCGTTAAACCAAAAGGCATAACCAAAAATTCATAGTGACCATATCTCGTCTGAAATGCAGTCTTCGGTGCATCCGAGTCTTTAACTATCAACTAGTAGTAACTGGACCTCAAGTCTATCTTTGAAAATGCTATGTCCCTTCAATTGGTCAAACAAGTCATCAATTCTTGGTAAGGGGTACTTGTTCTTTATTGTTACCTTATTGAGTTGTCGGTAGTCAATGCACAATCTCATTGAACCATCTTTTTTTTTTTCATAAATAGCACCGGTGCACCCCATGGAGAATAAGTCGGTCTCGCGAAACCTTTATCCGTTAACTCTTGTAACTGGACTTTTAACTCTTTTAAGCCTATCGGAGCCATCCTATACAGAGTAATCGAAATAGGTTCAATGCCCAAAACTAATTCTATGCCAAACTCAACTCCTCCAATTGGGGGTAATCCGGGCAACTCTTCTAGAAACACATCTGGATATTCACATACTACTGGTACTGACTCAATTTTCAACTCAGACTCCTTCGTATTCAACACAAAGGCAAGATAGTTTCATAACCCTTTCTCATATATCTCTAACCAGTCATAGAAGAAATCACTACAGGCAACCTATCCAATTCATCTAATTCAACTCAAAGGATATCACCACTTTCACATTTCAATTCAATGATTTTATTTCCACAGTCTACTACTACATCATGCATGGTCAACCAATCCATTCCAAGTATTATATCAAATTCATCAAACAGCAAAAGCATGAGATTAGCCAGAAAACAATTTTTAATTATTAAAGGGCAATTCTTACATACTTTGTCAACTATCACATGCTTCCCTAGGTTTTGACACTTTTATCACAAATTCTGTAGACCCAATGGGCATATTCATGCTAGACACTAGTTTCACACATACATACAAATGGGTAGATCCTGGATCAATCAAAGCAACAACAGAAGTATCATAGAGAGAAAAAGTACCCGTAATCATATCAGGGGATGAAGCCTTTTCGCGAGCGCGAATGGCGTAAGTCCTCGTAGGTGTTCTTCCCTCAGCCTTATAGCTAGTTCCCTAGGTGCACTCTTGCTACTCTCTCCATTTCCTTGATTCTTCTGTGGTCTCCCTCTAGAAATAGTATTGCCTGACCTTGCACTATAAAATTTTTCCTTTTAAACCGTCTCAGGACAATCCTTGATAAAATGATCATGTGAACCGCACTTGAAACATGCCTGGATATTCATCCAACATTCACCGGGGTGGCATCTGCCACAATGTTGACACTCAGGTCTATTAGATCGAGCATTACCCACACTCGCTATCGAAGTAGTCTGACCCTTATGACTCGAATACTATTTCCCATGGTTCATGATAAAAAACCCAGCTGAAACACTCAATTGAGTTTTAAATTCTATCAGTTTCTTATTTGAGGGCTGAAATGATTTACCCATCTATCTCTTCTTTCAATCTTGAGACTCTAACTCTATTTTTTTCTTCTCTTTAGCCAATTCCTCGGCTTTACAAGCTCTCTCTATGAGCACAACAAAATCTCTCAGTTCAAGGACACCCACCAACAATTGGATGTCTCCGTTTAATCCATCTTCAAATCTTTTTCACATGATGCCCTCAGTCGATACACATTCTCAAGCATATTTGCTCAGCCTCATGAATTCACGCTCATATTCTGTTACAGTCATTTAGCCTTATTTCAACTCGAGAAATTCCTTCCTTTTCTGATCAATAAATCTTTGGCTAATGTACTTCTTATAGAATTCTTCTTGGATGAATTCCCAATTTACCCTCTCCCTTGGTACCACCGACACAAGGGTGTTCCACCACTGGTAAGCCGATGCTCTTAGAAGGGACACAACACACTTCAAGCATTCCTCTGGTGTGCATGATAACTCATCGAACACCCTAATGGTATTCTCAAGACAAAACCCTGCCTTCTCAAGGTCATTATCTTACTAACTCAGAACTCTTCGGCTTCTTATTTCCAAATCTTATCCTCTGGAGGTCTATTTAGTCTCACAAGTCCATACCTTGAGTTGCTATAGGGATAGAATGAGAAATAGGTGCAGGTGGATGGGGTTGAGTGTTCGGGTTCATTCTAAAAAACTCTGTATACTAGGCGTCCAACATGTGGAGAAAGGCTTCCTTGCCTCCTTCTCCTCGACTAACTGTAGGGGGTCTACTATCAGGCAGCACTGCCCCTCCAGCAGGTGCAAGTGTGTTACATTGAACATTATCTGCCACTGCTCTGTTAGGATCCATTGACTATGTGAAAACACATTTTAAAATTGTAAGGAGTTGTCACACTATCATAATATACATATGGCATGTATAGCTAGACTCGTACACATGCTACGTTAGTCTAAGAATCGACTAAACCGTAGCTCTGATACCACTAAATGTAACATCCTTTACCCGTATCTGATACGGGGACAGGGTTCGAGGCATTACCGGACTAAAATATAAACATTCACACAAAACCGTACCATAAAGTTTTGTTCAGATTTAAAACGTTTCAATTTCATGCAAATTGTCCCTTATAAAGGCCTACGAGGCCTAAAACATACATCGAAGGTGGTTAGGGACTAAATTGAAAACTTTAGAAAACTTTAGGGTAGCTTAGAAAAATTTCCTACTTTGGGGAGTCACACACCCTTGTGGGTAGGCCGTGTGGTCAAACACGCCCACGTGGCTTGGGACACGCTTGTGTCCTCAGCCCGTGTAACTCTTTGATTATGACGTCATCAACCAAAATACAGTCACACGGCTAAATCACACGCCCTTGTGCTTAGTCCGTGTGGCACATTAAATTCTAAAATTAGGTGCAGACTTCACATGGCCTGGGCACACTCCCATGTCCTAAGGCTGTGCACTTCACACGGTTGAGATACATGGCCGTGTCTCTGCCAGTGTGTTTACTACTAGGCATTCTGTTTGCATTAATTATGGTGCAGGGGACACACGATAACCACACACCCATGGGGCTGACCGTGTGTCACACATGACCTAGACTTACGCCCTTGTGTCTATCCGTGTGGACAACCTTATTTGTCACCCTTAAATGCTTATTCACTCATTCATCTTTGATGGTATGCAACATAGTATATTTAGTCACTCAAAAACTCATAAACATGATTATACCATGCTTTTGTAATGTCAACATATCACATATCCAAAACGTCATGATTTTATAGGGCATTCTACACCAATTTCATATTCCTTCATCATGCTAAACCTACTTTTAATTTACTCAATTATGTCTTAGTTTTGGGCATACTTATTAGCCATGATTTATTGATTTAGTACATGTGCCAATCACCAGACATCTCATCCATAAGTAACCACATCAAGCACAATACATTGCATGCATGCATATTTGATTATGGTTACAACCCAAATAATTAATATGAACCATATATCATGGCCATGTAACAAATGAATCAAATATTTCCAGAAGCCAACACATTTGACTAAGCCAATATGACATATAACAAAATGACCAAGTCCTTATACATGCCACACTCAAAATGTTGAGACTAACTATACCCAAATGTCCAGTTGATAATGATATTGGGCCACCGACTTTCTTTTATCCCCAAGTTAGCTTGGTGATGCTATAAGAAAATAGGAAAATAGAGGGGAGTAAGCATAAAGCTTAGAAAGATCACATGCAAATAAATAGCAACATAATCATGTATATATATATACATAAATACCAATGACATAACATAGATTTATTTATGTGTTATCACAAAATTCATAGGTATAACTCAAATTTGTAGACATCACTTACACATTTTCAATCTTCCCAAAAATTCACATATTGAGCTCATAAATATGAGTTTTTTGTACATGTCATATTCCCTCATCACTGACTTACTTGTTGATTAAATCACAAGTTTACTCGTTGAACACTAGGAATACTATTGGATATACGGAAGACTTGCACATAGTGCTTCAAACGTAGCCACATGCTACCTCATATCACAATCACAGATTACTCACTCTCGAGCTAATAACGGGCCTACTCACAGAAGCTGACAGTTAGGACGTAACTACTAGGGCTACTCACATAAACTGACAGGTACCCGCAACACATGTCGGGCTACCCAGCCATCGGTAGAACGTACAAGACTAGCACCCGGATTCACCTAGTCATATTTACACATATATTCATGAGCACATATTCGTATAGTTCATAGTGACATGTCACATTGTATCCTAAACTATTCCTAAGGCTTAAACGGGATTTTCTCGGTATCTTATGTTTGTCGAACTCGTTCGTAATCTCATGCTCATAGATTATAACATCGTTCATACACTTGTCATAATAATTAATCATATAAACTAATGTATTAACAAAATATTAAAACATGATATATCATTGTATTATTTACACATGAACTTACCTCGGTACAAAATATGGGCAATTAATTCGATTTAGTACAAAATCTTGTTCTTTCCCCCCTCTAAGTCCGGACTTCATTTTTCTTGATCTATAATAGCAAATTCAGCTCAGTTAATCATCACATTGTACAAAATATTCCATAAATCAAACTTTGGAAAAATTACACTTTTGCCCTTAAACTTTTACATGATTACAATTTAGCCCCTAGGCTCGTAAATTGAAATGTGTTCATTTTCCTTCATACCCAAGCCTAGCCGAACTTATAATATACTAATGTCAGCCCACATTTTTTTGAAATCAAATATTTAACCATTTATTTCACAACTTTTACAAAAAGGTCATATTTAGGTGTTTTCATGAAAAACCACTTAGTAAGAGATGTTTATCATGCATCAAACTTTCATATTCCTCCATTAAACATCAAAATACAAACATTTCATACATGGGTCCCTAGCTCAAAAATGGCTAAAAATGGATAGATCATGTTTCAAGAACTTAAAAAATGCAAAGAACATCAAAAATGGGGCTAGGATTGACTTATTTTCAAGCTTAAAAAGTTGAAAAACCCTAGCTATGGAGAGCTTGAGAATTTCGGCTATGGCATGGAGAAGATGAACACAATTTTGACTTGTTTTCCCTTTTTATTCTTTTATTAACTAAATGAAAAAAATGCCCTTAAGGTCTTTCTTTCAAATTTTTCCTATTCATGCCCATTTTTATCCATAAAATAGAAACTGGGCAAATTGCTATTTAAGGACATCTAGTTAATAATCCATGATAATTTCATGCTTAAAGCTTCTAGAACTCACATTTTTCAACTTTTGCAATTTAGACCTAAATGTCAAATTGGACACTTTATTAATGAAATTTCTTCATGAAACTTTCACACAAGTATGCAATCATATCATAGACCTCATGAGAATCATAAAATAATTATTTCTATTTAGAATTTGTGGTCGTACAACCACTATTCTAACTAGGCCTAATTCAGGATGTTACATTACCCATGTTGAATATGTTTGTATTTTGATGTTTGATGGTAGAAATGCATCTTTTTTTGTTCGATAAACAACATTTGTAAAGTGATTTTTGATGAAAATGTCAAATAGGGACTTATTTGTAAAAGGTTATAAAATGTGTAGAAAATGTTAATAAATGTAAAATGTGGGCTATTATGAGTAAGGGTAAGGTTCGGCTAGGCTTGGGTTGTGAAGAAATTGAAAGAAATTGATTTTACGAGCTTAGGGACTAAATCGTAAAATGTTGAAATATTAGGTGCAAAAGTGTAATTTTTGCCATAACATGATTTTGGACTAAATTGAATAGCTTTATGATCAAAAAAGTTAAATGTGGTATTATAGATCAAGAAAAATAAAGTTTAGGTGCAGATCGGGGGAAAAACAAAATAATTGACGAATTGATCCCTTTTGTCGTTTTTGCATTCGAGTTAAGTTCGTATGTAAATAAGCTTTATTATAATTGTATTTGAAATGCTTTAATTTTGTATGAATTGTATAAACGACTCTACGAACATATTCGATGAGGTTTTGGCAAGCGAGAAATCCCAATCGAACCTTAGGAATAGATTAGGATACAAGTGACATGTCACTAGGATTTTATGTTATGTGATCCGGGTGCTGGTCCTGTACGTCCTACCGATGGCTGAGTATACCGGCATATGTGTAACACCCTAAACCCAGCCTAAATGTTATGGTTGAATCTGGCGATGTCACATGGAAGAGATTTTGAAATGGAGCTAACTCGATAAAACCTTTAGTCGCTTTTATTTGATTAAAAACGTATATACCATTAGTCGACTTCTCTTAAAACATACTATTTTAGCAAAAGCTTAAGAAAATTGTTGTTTTTAGGAAACTGTTCAAAATTTTAGAAAAAACCTTAGTTTTGGTAAAAACCGAGTTATAACATGATTGGCAGTTATAAATCATTAAAATGGCAGTTAAATCCAAAATATAAATGAAAATAGTTTGAAAATTTTGAATTACATAAAAATAGCATAATCCAGATTATAGAAATAAATCGTAGCTATGTTTAGTTCAAACGTATGGTCACCGAGGGGCTCCGCAGCACCAAACGGCCTAAGATTGTGGATTACCTGTACAGATTAAACACTAAGGAGTGAGTTTACATAAACTCTGTGTATAACCCCAGAGAATTAAGCATGTACGCAACAGAAAATCAAAATTAGACAAATACAGATTCAGGCTTAAGCCCATTACAAATACAGATACAGATATGCATACCAGAATTAGAAATCAGAATCCTACCCCCATCCTCTACACACCATCTCCGTTCATCCCTACATACCATGTGGGGTTTAAAACACCCACCCAGCCCTACACACCATACTGTACCAATGTGGCACATAACAGATATAATGCAGTCGTGATGCCAAATATTAGGCATAATCTGCCTTTCAGAACACTTCCTCCAATATACATCATCCCACCCCAATCAAATTAACAGAACATGCATACCGAAATTAACAAATAAATCATTCTTAACATGTTTTTATATACAGATAATGGATAAAAAAATGTAGAGATGCTCATAATAGTACACACATATGTATGTGTGGAAATTTCGTGAGCTAATTTTATCGTTTAATAGCTCAATTTGAGAAAAAGGACTTAATCGTTTAAAATGAAAAAGTAGCATGGTATAAGTTAAAAGTGTCTATTTTCTATGGTTTATTAAATGAAAGGTCCTTATGATGTTATTATACCATTAATAGCTTGAGTGGACCATTATGGAGATGTATTAATTAGTTTTCATGTTTTATGACTAAGGTTAAATAAGTAATTTGGTAATTTAAGTTAATTAAAATAAAACAAAGTTAAAATCAAGCCTTATTATCATCATCTTCACCAAAAATTCAAAAGAAAATAAAGGATAGAAGCTCATCTAGGGTTCGGCACTTGTGTGGCTTAATTGATGTATGTTTTGATTTCAATTTTTGATGATTTATATGTTTTTGTAATCGTTGCTTTGAGTACTAGGTAGCCTGTACTCTAATTTCTAAATTTTTTGATGAATTGGTGAGTTTCCATTGATGAAGCTTGAGCTTTTGAATGATTTTTGATGAATTATGAAAACTTGATGATAGATATTAAAGTTTTGTTAAGTGATTTTTGACAAAAATGTCAATTAAGGATTAGATTGAAAAAAGTGTAAATTGAGGGGTTAATTGTGAAATAAATGTGAAATATGGGTTGTTAAGGATCTATAGAGAATTTGGCTAAGCATGGGTCATATTGAATTTTGCGAATTTTGTGTGTCTATGAAATAAGGACTAAATTGAATAAATGTGTAACTTTAGCAGCTAAAGTGTAAAAATGCCCAAATAAGTGTTTGTGGATTAAATTGAATGTATTGATGAATAAAAATGGTTAATTTTGAATGTATATAGATCAAGAACGAAAGAAAATGGATTTGGATCAGAGGAAATCCAAAGTTATCGAATACTCGATCTAGTTCATTTATTCCAACTACGAGGTAAGTTCATATGCAAATAAATGTCTTTGAATCAAATTATATATGTTGTATTATCATTGAATTGTTATGAATGTCAAACGAGAAAATAAGAGCATGAGTCGAAGAAGTTACGACATTCGAAAGACCCGTACGAGCCTTAGGAATAGTATAGGATACAGATGTCATGACATTAGGATTACCGAAGTGTGATTACATGTAATACCATGTCTGGGACATTGGAATTGTATTGTGATTATGTGTAAGACCTTGTTTGGGATATTGGCATCGTTATATGATTTTGTGTAAGACCCTGTCTAGGACAGTGGCATCGATATGTGATAACATGTAAGACCATATCTGGGATATGGCATTGTACGAGCTTTATGTGATTTCCGAGTATCCTTAAAGATTCTGAATGGTTCAACAGGAAAAGTCAAGTCAAGAAAGAATATGTGAATGAGCTAAGTGATTCAGGTATGTATGAAATTCTTACGAGCTTTGTGAAGAGAAAGTAATTGATGAATTGGTATGTTTGAGAAACATAATTAGGTTGATAGAAAGGTTTGTGAACTTTAATGTGTATTTAAATATGCTTATTCATATCTTACTTAATTGATGGCAATGATATTGATTCATAAAATGATTTATTTGTGTATGGCTTACTGTAACGACTCAAAAATCCCGAAATCCTGAACTTTCATTTTTTTCGGTTTTGAAAAAAATTGTGTTTAACATTCCTAGTCAAGTGTTAATTATGTGATAATAGGTCTTGGTTAAGGTTTGAGTTCGAACTTAAGGGTGAAGGAAATTATGGTTTCATTATTAAAAGAATGATGTTGGCAAGTAGGTTGGATTTTAAATAAATGAAGGAAGAATTGGACACAAGAAAGCCTTGTAACACCCCGAACCCGTGACCGTCGCCGGTGTCGGACACGAGGGGTTAACGGGCCAAATCCTCTCAAAGTACCAACCAATTTGGCATTTCC
Source organism: Gossypium arboreum (assembly GCF_025698485.1). Taxonomy (NCBI): domain Eukaryota; kingdom Viridiplantae; phylum Streptophyta; class Magnoliopsida; order Malvales; family Malvaceae; genus Gossypium; species Gossypium arboreum. The sequence goes on from NC_069076.1 coordinate 37,686,882, forward strand.
AGACAGGCTGGAAAACTGCGTCACTGTCGCCTTAAAAATCATATCTCGAGTTCCAAAACTCGGAAACTGATTATGTAAATTTTCCCTGAATTTAGACTCATATTTCCATCCATTTATTTATTTCTAGAATTTTTGGTCGAGCCAATTGGTACAGTTTATTAGTTAAAGTCACCCATGTTACAGGGGTCGACTACACTGACCTTCGCACGTTACAACTTGAATATCTCTCTGTACAGGGCTTTAATACTGGTGCCGATTATTTCTAATGAAACTAGACTCAAAATGGAATCTGCACATATAAGGAATGACTTCTAATTCTTTCTGGATAATTTATAGTAAATTTTCAAAGTCGCGATAGGGGACCCAGAAACCGTTCTGGCCCTGTCTCACGAGAACTTTAATATCTCTCAGTATACTGCTCATATGGTCGTTTCGATACTTCCATATAAAAATAAATTCATCAAGGTTAAATTTCATAATTTATTCACTATTTAATTCTACTTCTACTATTTTTAGTGATTTTTCAATCTCATGACACTGCTGCTGTCTGCAACAGTTATTGCAGTAGACTATGCCAATTTCATGAATCTTTCCTTGGCCTTAATCATCCATCAAACATGACACAAATTATGGCCACCTTATCAAAATTAAAGTTTCTAAGACTCGTGGCTATAGGTTCTAGCATCCCACTCGACGACCACATAGGCCATTTTCACATGGCTTAAAGTTTACAACCCACAGTTCAACAAAACATAATAGCCTATACATGCCAAATGTTCTTCAACAACGAAGACAATACCAAAAGATTTCCAGCCGGTGTGATGACTTCAACGACGGTTTCGATCACGCAAACAATACGAGTCCGAGAGACCTAAAATGGGTGACAAGAAAACACCGAGTGAGTTTATAACTCAGTAAGTCATAAGCATTCATCAATCCATTGATAAAGTTACTACAACATGAAACAATAAACGAGGCTAGGTACTCATCCATATCGAATCTATACCGTAATTCCTCGGACCTTTCGGTTCAATCTCATACCAAATCATGCATCCACATTTCATATTCTACACAACAAGATATTTGGGGCATTTTCACACACTAACTCATTTCCACCACAATCATTCAATTTCAATCATCACATAGATTTAAAGCTTACCAAGCTCAACCCCGAGCATGAACATATTGCCTATTCGTCACGAGCTCAAGGTACTTACCCGATCCGCTGTCCGGGATTAGCTCGATAATGTCGCACACTCAGTGCCAATTGTAATGCAAGAGCATATAGTGAATCCGCACACTTAGTGCTATATGTATTCAACTCGCACACTTAGTGCTATATAATCAAACTCGCACACTTAGTGCTGTACAATTTTAAACCCGCACACTTAGTGCCAATCTTGTCACCGTGTCCATTTATACCCGCACACTTAGTGCCGAGGCCAATACGTTATGTATTTTGCTGCCTTTATACATTCAACAATGGCATCATTCCATACACATACATTTCCATTTACACATCAACTCTTTTAAACACATTTGCATATATATTATGATCATTTAAATCAACACCAAAATATACGCTTAATGACTTACTTTGTGTTGGGTAAAACAGTCCAAGTCGGCTACTCGATGACCTTCGTCTTTCCCTTGCTTGATTCTCCTTCTTTAACTCCTTGAGCTTAATCAATAAATTAACTAGTTTAACCATCTTGCTAAACATTCATAATTCAATTACACATGCATATGTATGTTTGTATATTCGGCAACCATCCTCACTTATTACCCATTTAGTCAATTATCTAAGCCAAGATAAGGCTTCAATACAGTTGCCTCTAACCGAAAACATGCACACCAATCTACTTCATTTGGCCGAATATGCATGTCTATGTTGAGGCCAATTTTACACTTAATACCACACACAAAAAAAACAGCATGCATTTACTAACTAACGCATTCCATATTGTAGCCCAATGCACATCTCTCATTTACTACATAACCGAAAACATCATCACAAGCAAATATACACCTTGAAATAGTATATATGTCATACCAATTCATCATGTGCAAACACATATTCATGTAGGTGCAAGGGCCGAATCTTAAGTTGTTTGTATCCAAATATAAACACATATCCAAAGCTCAAATCTTACCTACCATGCAACATGCATGAATCATACTTGTGGATATACCATGATCGAATACATCACAACACCATCATTTTGGTCATGATTAAGCAAAGAACTTAATGTCTTACTCAAAAATACTAAAAAGAAAGTCCAAGAGCCATCAATCCCCCATCACATATACCATTAACAAGCTTCATATTTAACATGCAATGCCATTAACACAAAATCCACCTTGGCCAAACACCATTTCCATGGCATAACAAGGATTTGAATCATGGCTAACATGAACATCAAGTTAGCAACTAAAACATGCATGAATCTCATGACACAACCTCATACATACCTTAATCTTGATGCAAGTTTAGCCAAATCTCCTTCTAGATCTCTTCTAAACAAGAAAATGAAGCAAAAATTCCCTCTTCTTCCTTAGGATTTTCGGTCAAGAGAGAATGAAAGGATGATCAATTTTTTTTTCTCTTCTTTTCTTCAATACACGGCAATAGGGGGGGTTCATTCACACACATTTTTTTTCATTCTTTATTACCCATGCTTATTTGTTTATTTCTTTTCTCCTAATGCACCAACAAAACATGTCTATGACATGTTTTGCCCATCCTCATTGTCATGGCGGCCACCTCTTATAAAAGAGGGATATTTGACATGCAAGGCCATTGTTTTGCATGCATGCTTTAATTAGTCATTACACATTCCCCCGTCATTCTTCCAAAGTTTTCTACTAAGTCCTTTCTAGTGAAATTCACCTTTATAACACTAAATCAATCATCAAAAATGTCACACACAAATTAACACATATCATAGGCATCAAAATAAATTTTAAATTATTTTTATGCCTCGGTTTTGTGGTCCCAAAACCACATCCCGACTAGGGTCAATTTTGGGATGTCACAACTCTCCCCCACTTAAGAAATTTTCGTCCCCGAAAATCTTACCGGTAAATAGATTTGGGTATCGCTCTTTCATAGAATCCTCGAGTTCCCAAGTGGCTTCTTCAATTCCGTGTTTATGCCACAACACCTTCACAAATGGGATTTTCTTATTGCGCAACTCTTTTACTTCACGCATCAGAATGCGAACCGGTTCCTCTTCATAGCTCAAATTAGGCTGAATCTCAATCCCAGACGGAGCGATTACGTGCGATGGATCGGACCTATATCGTCGAAGCATCGAGACATGGAAAACGTTGTGGATCCTTTCAAGCTCAGGGGGTAAAATTAATCGGTACGCTACTGGTCTAACTCGTTCGGATACTTCATACGGACCGATGAACCTAGGATTCAATTTTCCCTTACGGCCAAATCTAAGCACCTTCTTCCAAGGTGAGACTTTGAGAAATACCTTGTCTCCAACCTGATATTCAATGTTTTTCCTTTTCAAATCCATACGACTTTTGGCGATCCGGCGACCTTCAAACTTTCACGAATTACTCGAACTTTTGCTCGGCATCCTTAACCAAATCAACCCCGAAGATTTTTCCTTCACTAAGTTCAGTCCAGAATAGTGGGGTACGACATTTACGACCGTATAAAGCCTCGTAAGGCGCCATCTTAACACTTGATTGAAAGCTATTGTTGTAAGCGAATTCAATCAAAGGCAAATATCTTTCCCATGAACCACTAAACTCAAGGATGCAACATCTCAACATATCCTCAAGGATTTGAATTATCCGTTCGGATTGACCATCGGTTTGGGGATGAAAAGCAGTGCTAAAATGCAGCTTGGTACCCAAAGCCTCTTGCAATTTCTTCCAAAATCGCGATGTAAATCTTGGGTCTCTATCCGATACGATAGAAACAGGTACCCCATGCAATCGAACAATTTGGGAGACGTATAATTCTGCCAATTTATCGAGCGAAAAATCCGTGCGGACAGGGATAAAATGAGCAGACTTGGTCAGTCTATCAACAATGACCTAGATCGCATCCTTCTTACTCGCTGACAATGGCAGTCCGGATACAAAGTCCATGGTGACTCGATCCCATTTCCACTCGGGTATCGTGATCGGCTGAAGTAATCCCGATGGCATTTGATGCTCCGCTTTCACTTGTTGACATATTAAACATCTCGAAACAAAGTCAGAGATGTCTCGTTTCATACCATGCCACCAAAATCGACGTTTCAGGTCATTGTACATTTTAGTACTACCCGGGTCGATTGACATTCGACTACTGTGAGCCTCGCTCAAAATCATCGAAACAAGCTCCGAATTCCTTGGAATACATAATCGACCCTTGAACGTCAAGCAATCATTGTCGTCAATCTGAAATTCCGATTCTTCATTCGAAACACATTCGGCTCGCTTAGCGACCAATTCAGCGTCGACCTTCTGAGACTCAAGTATTTGATGAATCAACAATGGTTTGGCCTCTAATTCGACTACTAGCACCTTCTCGGGTGAAATGGATAGGTGAGCATCCATTGCTCTCAAAGCAAACAGTGCTTTACGACTTAAAGCATCGGCCACCACGTTGGCCTTTCCCGGGTGATAATCAATGATGAGTTCATAGTCTTTCAACAACTCAAGCCAACGTCTTTGTCGCAGGTTTAAATCTCTCTGAGTCATCAAATATTTTAGACTCTTGTGGTCCGAATCAATGTGACACCTTTCTCCAAACAAGTAATGCCGCCATATCTTCAAGGCAAACACTATGGCTGCTAGTTCAAGGTCATGAGTCGGATAGTTTCTCTCATGCGGCTTTAGTTGTCTCGACGCGTAAGCCACAACTCGACCTTCTTGCATCAACACACAACCTAACCCAAGCAAGGATGCGCCATCAGATATGACAAACTCTTTATCGGACTCGGTTGTACTAGTACGGGGCCTCGGTTAAACAGTTTTAGTCGATCGAAACTTTCTTGACAGCGTTCGACCACTCGAACTTAACATCTTTTGAAGTAGTTTTGTCATCGGTAGCACTATCACCGAAAAACCTTTCACAAATCGTCAATAGTATCCGGAAAGCCCCAAAAGCTCCTAACCGGTAACATTCCTTGGTGGTTTCCAATCGACTATGGTCGAAATTTTGTTCGGTCCACCCGACACCGTCATGGACACCACGTGCCCCAAAAGCTAACCTCTTTCAACCAAAATTCACATTTCTTGAACTTTGCGTATAATCGCTTATCTCGTAAGATTTGCAACACTAGCCTCGGTGTTCAACATGTTCGGTTTCATCTCGAATAGACCAAAATGTCATCGATAAATACAACTACGAACCGATCCAAGTATGGCCTGAAAATTCTATTCATTAAATCCATAAACACCGAGGGCATTAGTGAGCCCAAACGGCATCACCAAGAATTCGTAGTGACCGTACCTCGTTCTAAAAGCGGTTTTGGGTATGTCTGATTCTCGGACCCTCAACTGATAGTACCCCGACCTCAAATCTATCTTTGAAAACACCGAGGCTCCCTTTAATTGATCAAACAAATCGTCAATTCGTGGCAACGGATATTTATTCTTTATCGTCACTTTATTGAGTTGACGATAGTCGATGCACAACCTCATGGTTCTGTCCTTCTTTTTCACAAACAATACTGGTGCGCCCCATGGAGAAAAACTCGGTCGAGTGAAACCTCTATCCGTCAATTCTTGCAATTGAACCTTCAATTCCTTTAACTTCGTTAATGCCATATGATACGGAGCTATTGAGATCAGCGTAGTACCCGGTACAACTTCGATGCCGAATTCCACTTCTCGAACCGGTGGCAATCCCGGTAACTCCTCTGGAAAAACATTTGAATACTCACAAACCACTGGTACCGATTCGAGTTTCTTTTCCGTCTCTTTACTTTCAAACACATACGCAAGGTATGTTTCACACCCCTTTTTCACATATCTCCGAGCGGTCATAGAAGATATTATCGCTGGCACTCATTTTAAATCAGTAGACTCGACTCGGACTACCTCATTATTTGCACTCCTCAAATCAATGGTTTTCCTTTTGCAGTCCACCACTGCATCATGTACGGTTAGCCAATCCATACCAAGAATAACATCAAATTCATCAAATGGTAGAAGCATCAGATCGGCCGGAAAACAAGATTCTCGAATTATTAGGGGGCATCTCTTGCACACTTTATCAACGAGTACGTATTGACCCAAAGGGTTTGACACTCAATTACGAACTCGAGAGACTCAACGGTAGAGTCTTCTTGGATGCTAAAGTTTCACATACATATGAATGAGTAGAGCCGGGTCAATCAATGCAATCACACTAGTACCAAAGAGAGTAAAAGTACCAGTGATAACGTCGGGGAGGATGCCTCCTCTCGTGCGCTGGATGGCATATGCTCTAGCAGAGCACGGGTCTCGGATCGAACAGCCGTGTCGGTGGCTCCTCTCGATTACCACCCCTACTTTCGAAATCCTCGGGGTCTACCTCTAGCCGTCGCCCCACTAGATCTTGCACCTTGCATCTTATTCTTCTCATCTAACTCCGTGCAATCTCTAATGAAGTGGTCCTTCGAACCACATCCGTAACAGGCCCGGTTAACAGACTTACCCCAACATTCACCTAGGTGTCGTCTTCCACATTGGGGGCATTCAGGTCTCTCTTGACGATTATTGCCCACACTAGCTACCGATGTAGCTCGGGAGTCCGTCGATGGTCGGGCTCTAATGGAAATTCCCGCAGTCGCCCTCGACTTACTGGTGTCCTCCCTGAATCTCTTTACAGCCGAGAACGGAGCTTTACTCGTTGATCTTTTACGGTAATCTCTTGCTTCAAATTCAGCCTTCTTCTTCTCCTTCCCAAGTTCTTCCGCCTTGTAGGCTCGTTCGACTAGTGTCACGAACTCCTTTATCTCCAAAATTCCCACTAGTAACTTTAACTCTTCATTCAATCCTTCTTCAAATCTTTTGCACATAGCAACCTCATCAGCCACACACTCCCGGGCATACCTACTGAGTCTTACGAACTCATGTTCGTATTCGATTCTTGTCATACTGACCTTGCTTGAGTTCCAAGAATTCCTTGCGCTTCGATCGATGAACTGTTGACTAATGTATTTCTTCGAAATTCGATTGAAAGAAATCCCAAGTAACTCGTTCGTTTGGGACTATGGAAATTAAAGTCCTCCACCAATAGTAAGCTGAGTCTCGCAACAAGGATATAGCACACTTAAGACATTCATCGGGTGTGCATGACAGTTCATCTAACACTCGAATGGTATTGTCAAGCTAGAACTCGGCCTTTTCGGCATCATCAGTAACTATGGCCTTAAACTCCTCAGCCCCGCGCTTCCTAATCAAATCTACAGGTGGTTTACTCAGTCTCACAGGATCAGTAACTGAAGGCATTACGGGCTCTTGGGGTGGAGTATTTAAATTTGGGAAAGGTTGGGCAGCCGGGTTGGTTCAGGCATATTGCGCGACCCACTCATTCATCATGGTGAAGAAGGCTTGTTTCGCCCCTTCATTTTGATTATTCGCGGATGACTGAGGCTCAACAGGCGGTGTCCCTTGCGCGGGGGCAGCCGCTACACTTTCGACGTCATCCGCCAAGGGTGTCTCTATCCCGGGTTCCATTGCTAATCAAAACAAACAAAAAAAAAATTCAACCGTCAGAAGTCATCACATTATTAAGCACTAACAGTTTGGCATGTATAGCTAGACTCACACGCTCTATGGTAGTCCTAGAACCGACTAAACCATAGCTCGATACCAATAAAATGTAACACCCGAACCCGTGACCGTCGCCGTGTCGGACACGAGGGTTAACGGCCAAATCCTCTCAAAGTACCAACCAATTTGGCATTTCCAGACAGGCTGGAAAACTGCGTCACTGTCGCCTTAAAAATCATATCTCAAGTTCCAAAACTTGGAAACTGATTCCGTAAATTTTCCCTGAATTTAGACTCATATATCCATCCATGGATTTATTTATAGAATTTTGGTTGGGCCAATTGGTACAGTTTATTAGTTAAAGTCACCCATGTTACAGGGTCGACTACACTGACCTTCGCGCGTTACAACTTGAATATCTCTCTGTACAGGGCTTTAATACTGGTGCCGATTATTTCTAATGAAACTAGACTCAAAATGGAATCTGCACATATAAGGAATGACTTCTAATTCTTTCTGGATAATTTATAGCAAATTTTCAAATTCACGACAGGGGACCTAGAAACCGTTCTGGCCCTGTCTCACGAGAACTTTAATATCTCGCAGTATACTGCTCATATGGTCGTTTCGTTTCGTCCATATAAAAATAGATTCATCAAGGTTAAATTTCATAATTTATTCACTATTTAATTCTACTTCTACTATTTTTAGTGATTTTTCAATCTCATCTCACTGCTGCTGTCCGCAACAGTTACTGCAGTAGACTATGCCAATTTCATGAATCTTTCCTTGGCCTTAATCATCCATCAAACATGACACAAATTATGGCCACCTTATCAAAATTAAAGTTTCTAAGACTCGTGGCTATAGGTTCTAGCATCCCACTCGACGACCACATAGGCCATTTTCACATGGCTTAAAGTTTACAACCCACAGTTCAACAAAACATAATAGCCTATACATGCCAAATGTTCTTCAACAACGAAGACAATACCAAAAGATTTCCAGCCGGTGTGATGACTTCAACGACGGTTCCGATCACGCAAACAATACGAGTCTGAGAGACCTAAAATGGGTGACAAGAAAACACCGAGTGAGTTTATAACTCAGTAAGTCATAAGCATTCATCAATCCATTGATAAAGTTACTACAACATGAAATAATAAACGAGGCTAGGTACTCATCCATATCGAATCTATACCGTAATTCCTCGGACCTTTCGGTTCAATCTCATGCCAAGTCATGCATCCACATTTCATATTCTACACAACAAGATATTTGGGGCATTTTCACACACTAACTCATTTCCACCACAATCATTCAATTTCAATCATCACATAGATTTAAAGCTTACCAAGCTCAACCCCGAGCATGAACATATTGCCTATTCGTCACGAGCTCAAGGTACTTACCCGATCCGCTGTCCGGGATTAGCTCGATAATGTCGTACACTCAGTGCCAATTGTAATGCAAGAGCATATAGTGAATCTGCACACTTAGTGCTATATGTATTCAACTCGCACACTTAGTGCTATATAATCAAACTCGCACACTTAGTGCTGTACAATTTTAAACCCGCACACTTAGTGCCAATCTTGTCACCGTGTCCATTTATACCCGCACACTTAGTGCCGAGGCCAATACCTTATGTATTTTGCTGCCTTTATACATTCAACAATGGCATCATTCCATACACATACATTTTCATTTACACATCAACTCATTTAAACACATTTGCATATATATTATGATCATTTAAATCAACACCAAAATATACGCTTAATGACTTACTTTGTGTTGGGTAAAACAGTCCAAGTCGGCTACTCGATGACCTTCGTCTTTCCCTTGCTTGATTCTCCTTCTTTAACTCCTTGAGCTTAATCAATAAATTAACTAGTTTAACCATCTTGCTAAACATTCATAATTCAATTACACATGCATATGTATGTTTGTATATTCGGCAACCATCCTCACTTATTACCCATTTAGTCAATTATCTAAGCCAAGATAAGGCTTCAATACGGTTGCCTCTAACCGAAAACATGCACACCAATCTACTTCATTTGGCCGAATATGCATGTCTATGTTGAGGCCAATTTTACACTTAATACCACACACAAAAAAAAACAGCATGCATTTACTAACTAACACATTCCATATTGTAGCCCAATGCACATCTCTCATTTACTACATAACCGAAAACATCATCACAAGCAAATATACACCTTGAAATAGTATATATGTCATACCAATTCATCATGTGCAAACACATATTCATGTAGGTGCAAGGGCCGAATCTTAAGTTGTTTGTATCCAAATATAAACACATATCCAAAGCTCAAATCTTACCTACCATGCAACATGCATGAATCATACTTGTGGATATACCATGATCGAATACATCACAACACCATCATTTTGGTCATGATTAAGCAAAGAACTTAATGTCTTACTCAAAAATACTAAAAGAAAGTCCAAGAGCCATCAATCCCCATCACATATACCATTAACAAGCTTCATATTTAACATGCAATGCCATTAACACAAAATCCACCTTGGCCAAACACCATTTCCATGGCATAACAAGGATTTGAACCATGGCTAACATGAACATCAAGTTAGCAACTAAAACATGCATGAATCTCATGACACAACCTCATACATACCTTAATCTTGATGCAAGTTTAGCCAAATCTCCTTCTAGATCTCTTCTAAACAAGAAAATGAAGCAAAAATTCCCTCTTCTTCCTTAGGATTTTCGGTCAAGAGAGAATGAAAGGATGATCAATTTTTTTTTCTCTTCTTTTCTTCAATACATGGCAATAGGGGGGTTCATTCACACACATTTTTTTTTTCATTCTTTATTACCCATGCTTATTTGTTTATTTCTTTTCTCCCTAATGCACCAACAAAACATGTCTATGACATGTTTTGCCCATCCCTCATTGTCATGGTCGGCCACCTCTTATAAAAAGAGGGATATTTGACATGCAAGGCCATTGTTTTGCATGCATGCTTTAATTAGTCATTACACATTCCCCCGTCATACTTCCAAAGTTTTCTACTAAGTCCTTTCTAGTGAAATTCACCTTTATAACACAAAATCAATCATCAAAAATGTCACACACAAATTAACACATATCATAGGCATCAAAATAAATTTAAAATTATTTTTATGCCTCAGTTTTGTGGTCCCGAAACCACATCCCGACTTGGGTCAATTTTGGGATGTCACAAGCCTTGTAGTGGAGTGGCAAGTGGCGTCACATGCAAGGCAAGGAGGTAAGGGGTTTGAATCCCTCCTTGCTGAAAGGAAGGATTTATTTTTGCTTAAGGGATGGACAGTGGTGGCGTTGAATGTGAACTCTGTAGGGAGTGATAAGAGGGGAAATTTGAGGAGGAGATTAAGGGGTTATCAGGGAGAAAAATTAGGAGATCAGGAGTGTAAATAGGTAGAGCTGAATTGGGGATTAGGGGATAGGAAATTCGGCTAGAGGCTATATATAGATGCCGAATGTGAGGTTGCCAGGGTAATGTCTAATTCTCCCTCACCTTGTTGCTAGAAAGCACTTTTTTCTCCAAAGATCTAAAAGCTTAAAATCCCTTGTTCTTCCTTCTTTTTCTTTGTGTCGATTCTCCATTCTTTCCTACTAAAAGTTTTCTTTTTGATTCACATCTAGTTTTAAACGATTTCTACTTTTCTTGTGCCGAATAACCCTGTTCACCATACAAATTTTCAAGAGTTGAACATCCTCTGTGTCGCCACTACTCTTTCTACTTCGATCGATTTTAGTGTAAGTGTTTTGCTCTCTCAATCGGTTTTGCTAGTATAGATCACTCTGTCCCTCATTTCTTCTAATTGGTTTTGGTAGGATTAGTATCGAATACCAGTCTTTTGGATCTCTGCCAATTTGCTCCCTAGGTGTTGAAACTTTGGTAAGTGTTCTTCACTTTGGTAAAGGTTGGCCGAATAGGCTTTAGTAGAAATGGGTGACATATGCTGGATAAAAGTCACCCAATATGTTTTTAACGATAAAGGTTAATGAAGATCTGGATAGCACTCGGGATTAGTGATCAAGGAAAAGCTATTAAGACTTGGCATTTCAGGTAAGGTTAAGGTGAGACTTTGGCTTTTGGTAAAGTATTCGATGAGTATATGTGAGTAATCATTGAGTGATATCGATTGTAGGTTCGTGGTAAGGGGGATCGCAACACACTTTATTACCAAGTGTGTACATACACTGCACACACACAAGTAGATTGGTAAATCCCGAAATGCCGAAAAGCCGAAATGCCGAAAAGTCGAAATGCCAAAAAGCCAAAAGTTTGGCTATGGTAACACTCGTAAGGGGGGGAAACAATAGGTTATCTGAGGCCCCATGGGCGATTCCATAAACTTTGGCCGTGTTTTGGCCAACCGGGCCACGATGGGCTAAATGGGCCTGATGGGCTGTTGGGCCCATAATAGGCAAAATTAGCAACTTGATAAGTGATGGAAATTATATGAAAGCATGTATATGAATGTGATTTGGGCCTAATGGGCACCGTATGAATGTGATTTGGTCCTAATGGGCCATATGAATATGATTTGGGCCTAATGGGCCATATGAATGAGATTGGGCCTAGTAGGCCATATGCATGTATGTAGACTTGTTTGGGCTTTGTAAGGGGTTTATGGCCTAGTATCTGATAACTGTTTAATTGACATAAAACTTAAATAATTATTTAATTGCGACCGTGGACGAGTCATAAGGTTAAGGTGTGGCGATGGGTATATGCATGTCTAGGATTAGATCTACAGAGAGCTTGGTACTTAAACGGTCTTAATGACTCACTGCCTTTTTTATTGAATCCTACCTGGTGCATAGTATCTGTTCACTTTAGCCAACGGAGACTTGTTAACGGGCCAAGGAAAGCAAGAAACTCATAATAAGAGAAATTACCGAAATGCCCCTAAGGATGGAAATGACTAAAATCCCCCTATGTGTTGAAGGTAAGATTTACAAATATTACATGTATCTCTGATGCATTCATAAGATATTCTGCTTAGGTTGCATAAGGGTTGGGAATTATGGAACGGAGGAAGTATATGAGGATCGAATGGTTGCTTGACGATTGTGGATCCACCGATGGCTATTAAGCTCAATATTTGATTAGCAGCTTGCTACAATGAAAGGAGTACCGAAACCAGGCTACCATTGATGTGTATCGGATGGGTGGATCGATATTTATATCCCCACATGATGTGTATCGGGGGACAGAGTGGATGTGTAACGGTTGGATTATTGGGGTGGGTTGCATTGCATTGCATTGCATGTATGATTTTATGGTAATTGATGAATGCTTATTACTCGTTGAGGGTTGTACACATTGAGTTTTCAAAAACTCAGCCCTCTTTTATTTCTCTCAGGTAATGCTCAGTAGAAGGTTCGATGTTTGGAGGGACTCGGATGTGGCCAGCTAGCTAGACGACTTGGACTTGTTTTTATTTTAAAAAGAGCATATATGATACGTGATATTCGTGACAGGTTTTAAATATTTATAATGAATCATTCTTTAAACTAACTATTATCACGATGAAGGCAAGTGTACTTATCGAACAGTAGTATAGCTTTAGCAAGACCGGATTATCGAACCCAAAGGAACTAAAAGTACTAGTATCAACTTTCTTTTATTATCTAGCCTAAAAAATAAAAGGGTTTTGTTGATTTAACTAATTAATTAGACTAAGAAATCACAGAAAAGAAATTTGGGGAAAATACTTTTTGGAAAACTCGATTGATTAAGACAATACCTAAGGAAAAATCCACCTAGACTTCACTTGTTATTTGACTATGAATTGGACGATTTATTCATTCAACTTGTTCCATAAAGATCCCTAAGTTATATTATTATCTCTCTCAAGACTAACAATGTCTAACCCTAGATTGAATAATTGAAATCTCTTTCTAATTAACGCCTTAGGGTTGCATTAACTCGATCTATGGATCCCCTTATTAGGTTTTACCCTAATTAAAATCTTGTCACCCTATCTCTAGGCGCGCAATCAACTCCGCTTATTTATGCAAAATTTACTCTTAGACAGGGTCTATTCCTCCTCTGAATAAGAGCTTAACTTGAATCAATATCCTGAAATATCAAACAAGAATTAAGAATGCATAATTAAGAACAAGTAAAATATTTATCATACAATTCAGACAATAATAACAAGATTCGTCTTAGGTTTCATTCCCCTTAGGTATTTAGGGGTTTTAGTTCATACTAATGAAAGAAAACATCTCAAAAGAATAAAAATAACAAAACATAAGAAAACCCAAAACTCTTGAGGGAATTTGAAGGGAGATCTTCAATCATGATGGTGTATCCGGCTTCTGAGATGGATCGATCAGCTTTCTTTGAGCAATTCCTTACTTCCTCCTGTGCATCCCCCCTCTTCTCCTCTTCTAGGGTGTATTTATAGGCTTTGGAATGCCTAAGAGCCCTCAAAAGTGGCCTTTTTCGAATAAGACTCTGCTTGGGCTCAACAGGGACACGCCTGTGTGACATGCCCATGTGACACACCCATGTGCGATAACTTCATGCCATGGTCAAGCTTGTTAAATAGAAACGGGCGTGTGGTCTACTCGTGTGAGTCGTGCTTCGATTCTGCCAAATTGACACGACCGTGTGGTCTGCCTGTGAAAAGAAGTCCATGCCGTGTTGATTTCGTACGTTGGCCCATTTTCTCCATTTTTGGCCCGTTTCTCATTCATTTCACTCTCCTAAGCTCACCTAAGTATAAAACATGAAATTAAGGCATTAGGAGCATTGAATTCACCAAATTTAAGGAAAAATCATCTGTGCTAAGCATGGGATAGAAATATGTATGAGCTACGGTTTATCAATATAGTTTCTAGTTTATTAAGTAATCTCAGACTGGAATGTAATAAGGCCTCCCCTTTTAATATTATTTGGATTGTTATTTTTATGCACTGTAATTATGAGAAGTTGAACATGGGTTTCCTAAATCATAGTTGTTTTTCTACGTTTCCGCAACTAAATTTTAAAATGACAAGTTTTTATAAATCATATGTTTTAAACAAGCTTTCGCTACTGAAAGAGGGTTTTTATAAGTTAAGTAAGGTTTCTCATTTTAAGGAAGGGTTTTCAATGAAAACAAGGTTTTCGTTAAAACACTTCAATGTGACGCGCCAGATTCGACCATAACGTTCGGGCTGGGTTTGGGGTGTTACACTTACTTTGTGTGTTTTTTCCATGTTTTATAGATTATCGAAGCTAGCTCAGACATCGGGGATCATCGGGAACCATCATCACACTATCGACTACTTGTTGGTATTTTTAGATGCTTGTAAATATAGTATATGGCATGTATAGGCTATTGTGTTGATGATATGTTTTGAGATATGGAATAGCAATGAGATTTGGCTTGTAAATGTCAGTGTGTTTGGCCATTTAAGTTGGCTAGAATTATGTACTTGTTAAGTGATATATATGTGATGTATATAATGTCTAATGTGTTGGCTTGTTTGGTAAAATTTATAGATGAAGAAATATGGCTTGATAGTTGGCATAATGTGGTTTGATTTTGAGATGATATTATAATGTGTTATGTGATATGGGATAGATGATAAGATAATGAGTTAATGAATTTGAAACTTATGTAAGTTATGATGAATTTTACATAATGGTTTGATATGTTTGAATATCGAATTGAGCAGTTGAGATGATTGTGGATAAATAGCTTGGTATGTGTATTAATTTGTATGTTTTGGCTGCTTATAGTTGTATTGAAATAGTATCAATTAGGTTGCTATGTGTGCTTGTGCAAAGGGTGGCAAATTGGCTTTACAAATAGCCTATTTTTGTCCACACAGGCAGAGACACTGGCGTGTGTTTTAGCCATGTGCGACACAAGATCATGTTACACAGCCGTGTGTCTCCTGGGGTACCCTCTGAATTAAAGTCAGTATACCCTATAGTTTTGACACGGCCTAGACATACGGGCGTGTCTACTGGCCATGTGTGGCACACGGGCTGGCACATGGGCGTGTGGTCAGCTGTGTGACCCAAGTCAGTAACCTCCCTTAGATTTAACATGGCCTGGCACACGGGCATGTCCTTGGCAATGTGGTACAAGTTAGTATGTATGCCCTGTTTTCACACAACCTATGACATGGGCGTGTCTGGTAGCAATATGAGGCACACTGCCTGTTCACACGGGCGTGCAGCCCTTAACTGTTAGAAAAATTTATAAGTTTCTCAAAGTTTGCATATGATATCAGTTTAGTCTCGAACCACTTCAAAGCATGTTTTAAGGTCTTGTATGACCATAAAAGGGAAAATATGTTTGAGATGAATGGGTTTTGATATTAAATGCCTAAATGTATGTGAATGATGTGTTTTGTTCAGCAATGCCTCGTAACCTTATTCCGGCGACGGGGTGTTACAGGTTTAGGGTTCAGTAAGACTTTACCGACCTTACGATAGGTCCAAAGTTGATGAGGACAACCCGTGAGACCCTACGAAAATTTTAGTATAATGGGCACACATGCCTGTGTGGCCTGCCTGTGTGGGCCTACACGCCCGTATGGCCCACACACTCAGATTGGCCTTGCCCATGTAGATCACACAGCCTAGCCCAGATATCACACACCCGTGAGGGGTGCCATGTGGGCCTACACCCCCAATTTGGCGTAGCCCGTGTGGCCCACACGGCTATACCCTGGCCATCACACGGCTGTGTCTTGTGCATGGCCTGGCCTTCATTGATCACACGGCCATGTTGTTGCACACGACCTACCAAAGGGACCACACGCCCATGTGGTGTCGACAGATTGCAATTTTGGCTTTCGCCAAATCCCCTTTTTCTGTGTTTCGGGTACACACCTAGTATTGTTTCGATGTAAATCCACCTTTGAGCCTTCTAGAACCTAACAATCAGAATACCCAACACTTTTACCAACCAAAATCAAGGTAACAAAATCGAAAAGACTAAAACTTGAAAACTTACCCCCACAAAATCGACTACGCGTGGCAAGTTAAACCTCGGAAGTGATAGCCTCTGCCTCACTGCTTTCTCCTACGCCACAGTATTTAACAACACACCTTTTATCAGACATCAAAGAGTCTGTCCATAACCCCATAAACCAAAATTTAACAATGAACCCAACCTCACTTACCACGAAAATACCGAATCCTACAGAAATCATAGCAACGATCGTTACAAGAGAAAAAATAGTAACTGAAGCAAAAGCAAAAAGAAATTGAATTTTAGAGAGTAGGGAAAAAAGAGGAAAATGACACGAAGAAATTTTTGGGGAATAGGAAAAATCGATCAGATTCTGATAACCTCCTTAACTTTCCTCCCACTACCCACTAACAACCCACTTACTCAGAATTTCTGTTCAACTGAAACTCTCTTAGTCAAATGAGCAAAAATGAACTCCCACGCAAGTGTCAGGATTCGAACACAAGACCTCCAGCAAACCCACACTCCCCCTAACCACCAAATCAGCAGACCTGTTCTGTTATGAAGCTACAAACAATTTAATATAAGCTCACCAATCAAGGATAGGGTTTAATTCCAATAAATAACAAAGTGGCCAAAGGTAAGCCTTGAACCCAAGACCTCTCACACAATCACAGAACACTTAACCACTAAAGCAGATACATACTTGTATTAAAATTTTACAGAAGAAAACTTAACAAATTTGGGGTGTTACCACTCTACCCCTTAAAAGAAATTTTGACCTCAAAATTTACTTGATAAGAACAGATAAGGATATTGCTGACACATCGAATCCTCAAGTTCCCACGTTGCCTCCTCAGTGTTGTGATTCTACCACAGAACCTTCACTAACGAAATGGATTTCATCCTCAAAACCTAACATCTCGATCTAGGATCTAATCCGACTCTTCCTCAAAGGTCAAGTCTAGCCTAACATGGATCTCTTCCACTGAGACATCATGGGATGGTTCTGAAATGTACCGTCTAAACATTGAGACGTGAAACACATCATGAATACGGTCTAGCTAAGGGGGTAGCTCCAACTAATAAGTCATTAGTCCCACACGCTTTAGAATTTGGTACGGTCCAATAAACCTAGGGCTCAGCTTGCCCTTACGACCGAACCTCAATATCTTCTTCCATGGAGAAACCTTAAGAAACCCGAAGTCTCCCAGAGAATACTCAATCTCATGTCTCTTTAGTTCCGCATAAAACTTCTATCTATCAAAAGCCACTTTCAGATGATCTCGAACCAGTTGAACTTTATCTTCAATCTCAGAAACCAACTTAGGACCCAAAACTCAATGTTCGCCCAACTTGGTCCAACACAAAGGAGCACGACACTTACAACCATACGGAGCCTCGTAAGGTACAATCTGAATACTAGCTTGGAAACTATTATTGTAGGCGAACTCAGCCAGTGGCAGATAGTCCTCCCAACTACCTCAAAAGTTGATCACACAACTCTTAAGCATATCCTCTAGTATCTGAATCACCTTCTGGGCTTAACCATCGGTCTGAGGATGGAACGCAGTACTGAAGTCCAACCTTGAACCCAGAGCCTCGTGCAATTTCTTCCGGAATCAAAAAGTAAAGTGAGGGCCTCTATCAGAAATAATCCACATTGGAACCCCATGCAATCTGACTATCTCGAAAATATACAGCTTCACCAACTTCTGAAGAGAAAAGTCCATCCAAACCAAAATCAAATGCACAGACTTGGTCAATCATCCATGATGACCCATACAGAATCCTTCTTAATGGGTGTCAAGGGCATCCCACTAATGAAGTCCATCGCTACTCGCTCCCATTTCCACAAAGGGATCTTAACTGGCTGCAACAAACTCGAAGGCAGCTACTACTCAGCCTTAACCTACAGACAAGTCAAACAACGAGTAGTGAGATTGATAACCTCATACTTCAATCCTGGCCACTAATATAACTCACGAAGATCGTGATACATCTTATTACTGTTGGGATACAAAGCATAAGGGCTACTATGTGCCTCCCTCAGAATAGACTGCCTCAAACCCTCATTGTTTGGTACACAAATCTAACCACGGAAATAGAGTACCCCATCACTATTTTGTCCAAAATTTGAAGTGCTACCATTCTCGACCTGTCAGAACCGTAAACCTAGTGATTCATCCCCCAACTATTTCTCTCGAATCTGATCAATCCAAGTTGGCTTAGCTTGCAACTCAGCTAACAAACTCCCATCATCAAACAGACTAAGGCGAGTAAACATCACCCTCAAATCAGACATCGCTTTTTGACTTAGAGCGTCGGCCACCACATTGGCCTTACTAGGATGGTACTCGATGGTACAGTCATAATCTTTGAGTAGCTCAATCCAACAATGCTGCCTAAGGTTCAACTCTTTCTGAGTAAGGAGATACTTGAGGCTCTTGTGATCAGTGTAGATGATGCATCTCTCACCATACAAATAATGCCTCTAGATTTTTAATGCAAAGACTACTGCAACTAACTCAAGATCATGCGTCGGATAGCTTGCTTCATGCGTCTTAACTTGACGGGATGCATAAGCCACAATTTTACCATCCTACATAAAATCACAACCCAATCCAACATGCGATGCATCACTGTATACTACTAACTCCTTTTTAGATTCAAGTTGTATTAGAATAGGAGCCTAAGTCAGAATAGACTTGAGCTTCTTCAAGCTCTCTTACTGTGCATCAGTCCAGACAAAAGATACACCCTTATGCAGAACCTTAGTTAATGGCGCGGTAATTAAAGAGAATTCCTCAACAAACTGCTGATAATATCCTGCCAAAACTAGAAAGCTACAGATCTCAGATACGTTCTTAGGTTGTTTCCAATCCATCATAGCCTTAATCTTTTGAGGATCCACACAAATCCCCTCAACAAAAGCCACATGCCCTAGAAAAGTTACTTCACATAACAAAAACTCACACTTGCTTAACTTAGCTAAAGTTACTTCTCATGTAGAATCTGAAGCACCACCCTAAGATACTCATCATTCTCATCCTCATTCTTAGAGTATACCATAATGTCATCGATGAAGACTACAACGAAGTGATCCAGATATGCCTGAAATACTCGGTTCATCAGATCCATTAATGTGGCCAGAGCATTCGTCAAGCCAAACAGCATCACTAAGAACTTGTAATGTCCATAATGAGTCGTAAATGTAGTCTTATGTACATCCACCTCTTTAACCCTCAACTGATAATACCCTGAATAAAGATCGATTTTAAAGAACATATAAGCCCCTTGGAACTGATCAAATAAGTCATCAATCCTCGAAAGTGGATACTTATTCTTAATGGTTAGCTTGTTCAACTGCTGATAGTTTATGCACATCCTCAGGGTCCCATCCTTCTTCTTCACAAACAGTACTAGTGCCCCCTACGGAGACACACTAGAGCAGATGAAGCCACGATCCAGAAGTTCTTGCAGTTGAACCTTAAGCTTAGTAAGCTCTTTCGGTGCCATACGATAGGGAGTGATGGACATCGGAGCCGTACCTGGAAGAAGCTCAATCCCAAATTCAACCTCTCATTTTAGAGGCAATCCCAACAACTCCTTAGGAAAAACATCTGAAAAATCCTTCATAGTTTTGATAGCCCCTATTGAAGATTCCTTAGAAGCAGAAACACTTACGTAGGCCAAGTACGCCTCACTCCCTTTCCGAACCAATTTCTTAGCCACAAGCGCGGAGATCACATTAGACAAATAATCCCGACGCTCTCCGATCACAACCACCTCATCATCCACCTTAGTTCTCAGAACGACCCTCTTAGTCGCACAATCTAGACTATCCCGGTGCTTAACCAACCAGTTTATTCTGAGAATTATATCGAACTTCCCAAACAGAAGCTCCATTAGATCCGCTAGAAATATAATTCCTTGCACCACTAAGGGTACATCCCTATAAAGTTTACTAACCTAAATAGGCTGCCCAATGGACTCAGTACAGTGATATCACTCGCAGTGCTCTCCACAGAAATCCCCAAAGTCTCAGATACATTACTAGCTATGTATATGTGAGTAGACCCTATGTCTATCAAAGAAAGGAAAGGTACATCAAAAATAAGGAACGTACTGGTGATGACGTTAGAAGCATCTCTATCTTCTCAGTGATGTGCAACATAAACCAAAGCAGGCTACCTCGTCTCTATCTGACCAGCACCTCAGCTCAGTGTTTTCTGCCCTCGACCCAAACCATTAGCACCACTAGCCTGACCACGGCCCCTAGGTGGCTATTGAACTACCCTTTAAAGCTTCACAAAACACGGGGCTGGAGCTTGCATCTGATCTATACACTGTGGACACTCTCTAATAAGGTGCTCAAGAGACCCACACCTCAAGCACACCCCAATCCTCCTCTAACACTCGCCCAGATGGCGTCTGCTACAATTACGACAAGGCTGCAACCCGGCTGAAGCAGTAGGAGGCCCCACTCTAATTGCCCCCTCAGATCTAGCCTTTTTCTTAGGCCTCTGCACAGAACTCTAGGGCTCCGAATCCCTCTTGTTCTTACCTCTCTCATGGTCCCTATTCTGGCATTCCATGCATTTAACATCCTCAGAAATCTTTTCCTTCTCTACCAGAATCACAAACTCACGCTCCCTCTGCGAAGCAATCAAAACCCTTAGATTATCTCTCAACTTGTCCTCAAATCAAACACTCCTCTCATATTCTGATGCTACCATACCTCAAGTGTAGCGGCTCAGCCTAAAAAATTTAGCCTCATACTCAGCCACAGATCGGTCACCTTGCGTGAGGTTCAAAAACTCACGCCTACGAGCATCAATGTAGCTGGCTCCCACATATTTGCTATGAAATGTTGTCTTAAAGAACTCCCAAGTCAAACGGTCAGGCTGAGTGCCCTCCTTAATAGTTAACCACCACTAATATGCTTCATCGTGAAGCAAGGAGATTGCACCCTTCAACTTTTGCTCGGAGGTATAGTGCAGATCGTTTATAATCCTCTTAATGGCCTCCAACCAGTACCTAGCCACATTAAGGGCGACTCCTTTGACACCCCTAAATAACTCAGCTTTATTGGACCAGAGTCGTTTAGTTACCGACCCTTGGCCCGTAGATCTAGAATTGGGTCCAGCCACCCTCTCTAGTATCCTCAGCATGGCTTGGGATAACACGTCGTCCCCAACTGAATAACTCTGAGACCTAGCCTCAGTAGTAGGTGACACAGGTGTCTCACTAGTGTCTAGCTTTGGCATGCTGCCCAAAAATGAAAATTCAGCTCGAGCCCCCTTACAGCCTCTACCTCGGTCTCGAATACCACGACCAAGATACCTCATGTTCTTATTGCGACTTAGAAGTTTTATCTACATTAAAAATTTTATACATCAGTTCTGATATTTATTAACAGATGTTTTATGCATAAAGTATTAGAAATTCGGAGTTGTTTTCGAAAGTTTTAGACACAATTAGTTTCACTACAGTTTCAGAGTGTACTAGCTATAGTGTTTTCAAGTATACTATCAATAACGTTTTCAGAATTTTCTATCAAAAACTAGAAATACTTACAAGATCAGCGCTGGAGACTTGGTGTACCACATATTTACTTTAGAATGTTTAAAATCTTTTGAAAACCTATTCTTAGAAACAAATTTTGAAACCCAAAATCAATAGTCGAGTTTTACAACTGGCTCTGATACCACTAAATGTAACACCCCAAACTCAGTCTAGACGTTATGGTTGAATCCCGCGATGTCACATGGAAGAGATTTTGAAAACGGTGCTAACTCGATAAAACCATTAATAGCTTTTATTTGATTCAAAAAATATATACCATTAGTCGACTTGTCTTAAAACGTACTATTTTAGCAAAAGCTTAGGAAAATCGTTATTTTTAGGAAACCGTTCAAGATTTTAGAAAAACCTTAGTTTTGGTGAAAATCAAGTTATATCGTGATTGGTAGTTATAAATTATTAAAATGGCAGTTAAATCCAAAATATAAATGAAAATAGTCTGAAAAGTCTGAATTACATAAAAAAAGCATAATCCAGATTATAGAAATTAAATCGTAGCTAAGTTCAGTTCAAACATGTGGTCACCGAGGGGCTCTGCAGCAGCAATCTACCTAAGACTGTGGATTACTTGTACAAATCAAACAAAAAGGAGTGAGTTTACGAAAAATCAGTGTATAACCCCACAAAATTAAGCATGTACACAACAGAAAATAAGAATCAAACAGATACAGATTCGGGCTTAAGCTCATCACAGATACAGATATGTGTACCAGAATCAGAAATTAGAATCCTACCCCCATCCTCTACACACCATCTCCATCCATCCCTACGCACCATACTGTACCAATACAGCACATAACAGATATAATACAGTCGTGCTGCCAGATATTAGGCATAATCTACCTTTCATAACTATAATATCCCGATTTTGGGCCTAGTCCAAAAAATGGTTTTGAGACCATGAATCAGAGGTCATAAATTTTATTTTAGTATTATTTTGAGGTCTACAGCATGATAATATGATTGTGTGAAAATTTTGTTAGCAAATTTTACCGTTTGAATGCTTAATTTGTGAATAAGGACTAAATCGCGTAAAATGCTAAATTGTGTTCTATTAGCTAAATGTATTAAATAGTTATAGAACTTAAGGGTTGAGGTCCCTAATTAGTAAATCGGCCATTATATGTGTGAATTGATGTGCATGGAAAAGAAAATTCAGAAGGTCAAAATTTGGTACGGGTTAGTATTTGATGACAAAAGCAAAAACTAATCAAATAAAGCAAGTGGCCATCTTCTTCTCCATTTCATTCTTAGCCAAAATTTTTAGAAGAAAACCACCATGGAAGCTGGAAATTTTTATCAAAATAAACCGCCTACATGTAAGTCATTTTAGAGTTAATTTTTTTATGTTTTTTATATCCTTAAAGCATGATATAGCTAATTTTACCATTATTTTGAGCTAGGATTTATGTTCAAAATTTTGACCATGTGTGTGTCATGCATGTATTTTGATGGTTAATGGAGAAATATGGAAGTTTGGTGAGAGATGAACATCTTTTTTCTAAGTGACTTTTCATGAAAACACCAAAATAGGGCTTGTTTGATAAACATGTAAAAATAGGTGTTAAAAATGCGATTTAATGAAAAATGTGGGCTGTTATAAGAGGGAATATGAATCAGCTAGGCTTGGGTAACCAAGGAAATGGACACATTTTATTTTACGAGCCTAGGGGCTAAATTGTAATTATGTAAAAGTTTAGGGGCAAAACTATAATTTTTCCAAAATATGATTTATGGGCTGTTTTGAATAATGTGATAATTTAATAAGTGAAATTTGCTATTATATGCATGACTGCACTTGTTTAAATAAGATAATAAGAAAATTTGTGAAACATAGATATGTGTGGAACCCTAAACCCTAAACCCTAAAATCGGGATGTTACAAAGTCACTCAAAATTCATAAAATATATGCATGAGTGCACTTGTTTAAATAAGATAATAAGAAAATTTGTGAAACATAGATATGTATGAGACCTTGCTTGAAATGAATTGTATAATTGTGATGATATTATGATGATGATGAAGTTATGTCATATGTGTGTATATGTGAGTCGAGTTAGAGGCCTTACGACATCGCCCTCTTCTTACCAATGAGGTGATTTATACCGAAATTTCATGAAAACTATGTTGAATAAGTTCCCAAGTGTGAAACCAAAGAGTTCGATGGTAGAATAATTATAAATATGATCAGAGATTAAGAATGGGTTAGCAAGAGAAGATAGAACTAGAAATGTATCAGATTGATCTAAAGACTATTCGGTTTACGCAATATCATAGTTAGAGGACAGATTAATTTTGATAAATCGATTTATTCAGGCACGATGTTGAAAGAATGTATTAATTGGAATTTCTTCTGAACTGATTTTCTTTAGTGAAAGAAATAATCCAGAATTAGTGATGGCAGAAATAGTTGAAGAAATAATATCTGAAATGTAAGATATCTTAGTGTGGCAGATTACAGTTGAGTAGGTTATGACAGTCTCTTCTGAGGCATTCTATGTGATCATTTGTTCTCAGAAGTATTCTGGTGGCTATCTATTCTCTAATAAAATTTTATTATATGGGAATGTTTTCTAATATGATGATAGTCAAAAGCATTATTAGTCTGATTGGTTATGATCTGTATTGCTCTATTACTCTTCGGCATTCTATTACATTCCATCTATTGGGAATTGATGAGAAAATGCGTATGATGCTATGATTTTGTTTCTTCTGATCGTTACTCTATCCAATATATATACATATATGAAAGGTACATTGTTTTCATTGCATTTAATTCCAGTGGGTTTGCATGAAGTTTTCTTCTGGACTTCTTTCCCTTGAGGAATCATGAAGATCTTTACTATTTTCTTATGAGATTTATTTTCAGTCTTTTGATATGGTGTCGTATCTTGGGTTTCTCTATTTTGGATTTCTTTATCCCGATTTCATTATCATCTTTATTCCATAATTTGTTAATCATTGCTCATATCTAAGGTGTGTTCTCCAACTTGTTATAACTATGTCAATTATGATTATGCTTCTGGTTCGATCATAACGTGGTGATTCTAGTATTTAGATTTCTCTAATTTTTGTGTAAGGACTTGATGTCAGCAAGGGCATAAGTGGTGAAATCATAAGCTACAATTTGTATGATCGATCTCTTTTCTTAAGTAAGTTAATCAAAGTCAATGCATTCAATCAGGATATCCTTGTTACTTTGAATTAATGCAATTGTAAAGGTCTTTGATTTGCATGATAAGTGAATTATGAAATATGGTATGTTTGAATTTTTTTATAAACTAGAAGAAAGGGTTTCTTGAAGTGTTTTTAATTGATCATTAAGATCGACTCGGTTGTTCAATCTGTACGGGTTATTTGTTTGAAAGATTTAAATGAGACGTTTGTGTCCGGGTCTATTCCCAAGTCTAAAAACAAAATTTCATCTCTCTACGGATAAAATATGAATAGACTGAATGATGAATGTAGATTTTTAGAAGACATTGTTGTAAGTTAAAGTTATTCTGAATAATATGGTTATCACATTTATGAAAATTTGGATGGTCTATGCATGTTAGCAAAGTCGAAAACAGTTGAAGATGGTATTAACTGAAGCTCTGGTTCTGAGTTTAGTTTGAATTGAGTAATGAAATTATGATTTTTCAGTGGTGCACTATTGAACGGATTGGAATGTGTTTTATTACTAGAATGTAAAATGATGATTCATGATTTCATAAAGTTAATGTCACATTAAAAAAATCGTTCGACCAGTGATTTAGAGACGGTCATTTTTATGTCTGTATTGAGAATTCGGTAATATTGTTTATTCGACGAAAGGTGTCACATGTTCCCTGATTTGAAGAATTAAAGTATCTGATGTCATAGAAAGATCTAAGTTTGTGATAGCGTATATGACTTAAGTTATTAAAAGATAATAATGTTAGTTATTGTATGATCTTTGAGAAAAGTAAAATGCAGTTACAAGTGCTTGGATAGAAAATCCAAAACCTATAAAAAATTCTGCAAGAAAACTCATAGGAATAGTGTATTAGTGATCGAGTTTGGAACTTGAAATTTCTGATCTTTAGGTATAGATACTTAAATTACAACAGGGTTAAAGCCGAATGTCAAGTGTCATCAGAACTATTTTTTTTGTCAGTGTTGACACTAGAATGGAAATGAGAAAGAGTTACTATAGATTTCATATCAGGATTATCCCTATCTCTAAAAAAGAAAGATGTTATGTGGTTTGTAGTTAAATGTTTGGCGAAATTTGCAAATCATTTCGGTATGTACTGACTTCTCGTTTAATAGATTGATGGAATTATGTGTTTCTATGGTTGTCAAAATTTCATAGAATGCTAGTATTCATTAATTGGATTAAGATCCAGGTTTTATATAGTGACTTATTGGGAAAGATTAAGGAAGCTCTGAAATTTATAGGCAACTGAGGGCAGAATTCATAAACTATCGGGCCGTATGAATTATAGAGAGTATAAGGCCATGATGAACTGGCTACCTTCACCATTCAAATTTGAAAGAATTCAAGTATGTTATGTGTATATGTCTTATGACAGAATAGATCAGACCTTTTGGGTACATAAACTTTTCGATAGAAAAAGGGGTCAAAATTCAATTGATCTGCTATAGCGAAGAACCACCCATGATTTTAGTATAAGAGATTATAGAGCTAAACACTAAAAGCATAGCCTGAGTGAAAGTCATTTAGCAATGATTATGGGATAGAGGAGTTTACGTGAAAACCAAACCTCATTTCCCGTAAGATTTTTGGGGATGAAAATCCCTAAAGGGGGAGAGAGTTGTAACATCCTAAATCAGGGTCTAGTCGAAACAGTGGTTTCGAGACCACAAATCCAAAATAAAAATAATTATTTTATGATTATTTGATGGTCCATGATATGATTGCATAATTGTGTGAAAATTTCATAAAGATATTTTATGCCTAAAGTGTCCAATTGAAAGTTAAGGACTAAATTGAATAAATTTCAAAGCTTGAGTTCTACAAGCTTCAAGCATGAAATTTCATTGGATTTTTATTTAGAGGTCCTTAAATGACAATTTGACCAAGTTCTAAAATTTTGGACAAAAATGAGCTTGTAGAGGTGAAATTTCAAAGAAAGGCATTAAGAGTATTTTATTAAATGGGTAATGAAATGAACTAAAAGACAGAATAAAAGCCAAAATTTCTCATCATTCTTCCCTATGGCCGTGTGAACCAAGGTGACACCACTGCTAGGGTTTTCAAGCTTCCAAGCTCAATAGTAAGTGCATCTAGGCCCCGTTTTTTATGTTCTTTGCAATTTTGAAGTCATTGTAGAATGATCTACCCATTTATACCCATACTTTCTAGTAGGGTTCATGTTTAAAATTTTAACCATGCATGACATGCTTGTGTTTTGATGTTTAATGGAAGAATATGAAATTTGATGTGTGTTTAACATATTTTACTAAGTGATTTTGAATGAAAACAACTAAAAAGGACCAAATTGTAAAAGATGTAAAAGTGGGTAGTGTAAATGTGAAATAAAGAAAAATGTGTGTTGATATGAGCATGGTATAGGTTCGGCTAGGCTTGGGTAAATATATGTGAAATTTTAGGAGCAAAAAGTAAATTTGCCAAAGTGTGAATTTTGGGCCAATTTGAATAATGTGAGTATTAAATAAGTTATATTTGATATGTTAGATCAAGAAAAATGAAATTCAGGCTTAGATCAGGAAAGAACGAGGTTATGGGCTAAATTAAAATAAATAGCCGTTTTTACATTCGAGGTAAGTTCGTATGGTAAAATAAGCATGTTGTTAATGTTGTTGTTGTTTATGCTTGAAACCTAAAATGGTATGTTAACTTGGTTGTGATGAATTATTTGTTTATGATAATATGTACGTGATAGTAACGTACCCCATGAAATCTTCGATAGTCCAAGTGTTGATAATGTGCTATGTGATGGTTGAATGTATTGGAAATTTGACGGAACATGATATTTTATTGAATTGAATAGATTGTGAAAAAGTTCAATGAAATGAAGGCTTATTTTATATTATGATGAGTTCTATGAGTGGTAAAAACAGCTCTTCGAGTAAGTTCATATGTAAATAATGCAATGATATATCTTGTTTGAATGTTTTATTTATGTATGATCTCTATGTTTAATTATAATGACGAGTGTATGAATGACTTTATTGTCTAGAAGCATGACATTGTGAACGAGCTCGACGAATATGTGTTACCGAGGAAATCTCGTTTGAACCTTAGGAATAATATAGGATACAATATGACATGTCACTAGGAACTATGTGATCGGAGCTCATGAGTTGTGGTCTAAGTTCATGATATATGTGACACATGTTATGGTGGTCCAGGTGCTGGTCTTGTATGTTCTATCAGTGGATGGGTAGTCCGGCATGTGTTATGGATACCTGGCAACTTGTGTGAGCCACCCGTGTAACTACATCCTGACCGACAGCTTGTGTAAGTAGACCCTTGAGTAGCTCAAAAGCGAGCAACATGTGATATGTGATCCCATGTAAGACCATGTCCGGGACATGGCATTGGCATCGATATGCGATATGAGGTAGCTTTGGCTATATATGTGGAACTTAGGTGTGAGATTCCGATGTATCAGATGGTATTCCAAGTGTTCAATAGGTAGTCCAAAGAGAAGTTCAAAGCGTAATCCATTAAGTATATCAAAGATGAGAAAGTAAGTGATTATATGATGTAAGATAGTACAAGTACATACTCAAAACTCATAAGTAATGAACTTAATATGTGGTGAAAATGTGGTAATGTTATACATGAGAAAGTTATGATTATAAGATCTTCATGAGATATAAATGAATGAATCATGATTATAAGACTTTGTTGTACACTAACTAATGATATGAATTACAATATGTTTAAGATACTTGATCATCTTGCGGTGAATTATGTTTGAATGAGTGATGAGTATGAGGTACTGTATAAATTATGTGTTCATAAGATATAACATAGGAAAGTAAATGTGTGGTAAGAGTTCTGAATGGAAAGTAGGTTGGTATATCCATGAAATACTTGTGATTTATGTTATGTTGTGCTTAAATCGTTAATCTAAGTAAAGAAATGACATGAAATGCTTATTATTTTCATACGAACTTATTAAGCTTTAAAGCTTACTTCCTCATTTCCATTTCTTTTAGTGTTGGCAGGTTGGCTCAAGGTTGGAGATCATCGGAGGCAACATCACACTATCAAATTATCAATTTGGGGTATTGAAAGTCTTAAATGTTTTCGAGTAAGTGGCATGTATAGAGGCTTAGTTATTATGATATGTGTTCTTATAATTTGGCCAAAGATGTTGGCTTATATTGATTGATTGTGTATAGCCATGAGATATGGCTTATATTGGTTATAGGTTTGTAAGCCTATCTATCATGCTAATGTCTTGAGATGTGGTTATGTGTATGCATGAGCTAAGATTTCATGTGATGTAGTCATGCTTGTTTGTTATGAATAGATAGTGTTATGGCATATTTACATATGTGCTTGATGAATGCATTATGACCAATCAAATTGGTCAGAGCCATGGAATAAATAGGTGACATGGTAATAAGATAATAGTGCCTTGAATAAGAATGCTTGATGATTAAGTTGAGATTACTTGGTAAGTTGATAATCATAGTATAAATGTAAAAGTAGTTATCAAAATGACAAGGCTAAATGAATGTGAATTTGTGTGTTTAAATGTGGTATAATATGAGTATGTGGAACACATGGATGATGGCATGTACATGCTGTAATTGTGCCTTAAATGAGGATGTTTAATCATTAAATTGATGCTATTTTATATGCCTTTGATGTGTATAAGTATGATTGGGATTAAGAGTAACAAAAGGCTTGGAAAATAGCCTAAGTATTGGTCACATGGGTAGAGACACGACTGTGTGTCCCAGCCATGTGAAGGACACGGCCTGGAGGCATGGGCGTCTGTCCAGGGCATGTGAAGTCTGTAGTATTTTTACAAGAATTTAATTCATCACATGGCCTAGCACATGGGCGTGTAGCTTGGCCGTGTGGTTCATTTTGTTTGCTAATATCATAAACAGGGAGTTCCACGGCCTGAGGACATAGGCGTGTCGAAGGCACACGGGCGTGTGACCCTGTTCCACGGAAAATTTTCTAAGTTTTCCCAAAATTCCTCAAAGTTCTTTATTTAGTCCCGAATCGCTTTCAATGTATGTTTTGGGCTTCATAGGCCTATAATAAGGACATTAAGATTAATTGTTGGTGATTTTGAATTGAATGAAATGTTATGGCTCGATTTCGTATGTTTGTTTACGTTTAAGTCCGGTAATGCCTCGAACCCTATCCCGGTGTCGAATACGGGTAAGGGGTGTTGTAGAACTATTTTAGCTTGCAACTCACTATCATCTTTCTGAGCTTCGCAAGTTTGTTGAAGAAATACCAGTCTAGCTTTCAACTCAGCCAAAATTGATCCATCATCAGATAAAGTTAACCACTTATTCATCGCCCTCAAAGCAAATAATGTCTTTCTACTTAAAGTGTCTACAACTACGATCCGATTCCCTAGGTGATAGTCGATCACTAATTCATAATCTTTCAATAGCTTGAGCCATCTCCGTTGTCGCAAATTCAAATCTTTTTGAGTTATCAAATACTTTAAACTCTTGTGATCAGAAAAGATGTGACACTTCTCACCGAATAAATGATGTCTCCAAATTTTTAAGGCAAACACAGTAGCGGCTAACTCCAAGTCGTGGTCGGATAATTCTTTTCGTGCGGTTTCAACTATCTCGAGGCATAAGCTATCACTTTACCCTATTGCATCAACACACAACCAAGACCGTTCAATGACTTGTCGCTGAAAATCACAAACTCTTTCCCCAACTCAGGTTGCAATAATACTGGTGCCTCAGTCAACAGTGCTTTCAACTGTTCAAAACTCTTGTGACATTTTTCAAACCACTTGAATTTCACATCCTGTTGTAACAATTTGGTCATAGGCATAGCAATCATTGAAAATCCTTTAACAAAACATCAATAATAGCCAGCCAAACCCAAAAAGCTTCTAACCTTGGATACATTCCTTGGTGGTTTCCAATCAACAACTGCCGAAATCTTACTCGGGTTAACCCGTATACCTTCCACTGAAACAATATGTTCCAAAAATCCAACTTCTCAAAGCCAAAACTTATTGTTGCTAAATTTAGCAAACAATTTCTCATCTCTCAAAGTCTACAATATGATTCTTAAATGTTTGGCATGCTCAGACTCATCTCGAGAATAAATCAGGATGTCATAAAAAAAAAAACAACCACAAATTTATCTAAATACGGTCTGAAGATTAGGTTCATCAAGTCCATAAAAACTGTAGGAGTATTAGTTAACCCAAATGGCATAACAAGAAATTCATAATGCCCATACCTCGTTCTAAATGCAGTCTTCGGCACATCCGACTCTTTAACTCTCAACTGATAATTGTCTGATCTCAAGTCTATCTTTGAGAACACTGCTGCCCCTTTCGACTAGATGAACAAATCATCAATCCTCGATAAAGGATACTTGTTCTTTATCGTAACCATATTAAGCTAACAATAATCAATAAAAAGTCTCATGGATCAGTCTTTTTTCTTGACGAATAACATAGGTGCACCCTAGGGCAAATAACTTGGACTCGCAAAACCCTTATCTGTCAACTCTTGCAATTGAGACTTGAATTCTTTCAATTCGGTCGGAGCTATTTTATACGGAGCTATCGATATCGATGAAGTTCCTAGTACCAAATGAATAGTAAATTCAACCTCTCTAATCGGTGGTAATTTAGGCAACTCGTCTGGAAACACATCCAGGTATTCACAAACTATTGGCATGGATTCGATCTTCAATTTAGACACTTTCGTATTTAGTATATATGCAAGATAAGCCTCACAACCTTTTCTTACATACCTTTGATCCGACATCGACGAAATCACAATAGGTAACTCATTCGACTCATCAGATTCAATCCGAAAAATTTCATTATTTTGACATTTCAATTCAATAATCTTTCATGTACAATTCACTACTACATCATGTAGACTCAACCAATCCATTGCAAGAATTACATCGAACTCATCAAACGGTAAATGCATTAAGTCAGTCGGAAAATAGTGACCCCAAATCATTAAAGGACAACTCTTGCAAACTTTATCAACTAGAACATATTTGCCTAAGGGGTTCATGTAACACCCCGAACCCGAGACCATTGCCGGTGTCGGACACGAGGGGTTAACAAACCAAATCCACATATTTCGCCCACCAAATTGACATTTCCAGTCAGGCTGGAAAACTGCGTCACTGTCGCCTTAAAAATCATATCTCAAGTTTCAAAACTCGGAAACTGGTTTCGTAAATTTTCCCTGAATTTAGACTCATATATCCATCCATGGGTTTATTTCTAGAATTTTTGGTCGGGCCAATTGGTACAGTTTATTAGTTAAAGTCACTCATGTTACAGGGATCGACTGCTCTGACCTTCGCGCGTTACAACTTGAATATCTATCTGTACAGGGCTTTAATACTGGTGCCGTTTGTTTCTAATGAAACTAGACTAAAAATTAAATCTTCACATATAAGGAATGACTCCTAATTCTTTCTGGATAATTTATAGTAAATTTTTAAAGTTGCGACAGGGGACCCAGAAACCGTTCTGTCCCTGTCTCACCATAGCTTTAATATCTCTTAACGTGTAACTCCTATGACCGTTTCGTTTCTTCCATATGAAAGTAGACTCATCAAGGTTCATTTACGTAGCTTATTCACTATTTAATACCATTCCTACAAATTTTGGTGATTTTTCACATTCACGTCACTGCAGCTGGCAGCATCTGTTTTTAAGGTAGGTCTTACCTATTTTGTAGACTCCATGAACCAACTAGTCTTGCCATACATAGGTTCACATATGATCATTTTAACGATACCAATGGCTGATCATGTGACCAACACTCCCATTTCCAATCCATAATCACATCATGACACCATATATATATACAAACCGCAAATGGTCTAAGTTCGTACTTCACTTTTACGAGCCATTTTCGCATGGCCGTACACCTATACATCACAACATATTTGAACCAACAAGGGGTAGTCCTATACATGCCATTTCAAAGTTCAACCAAAAATTATACCAAAATGGAGGCTTTGATAGTGTGGATGACTTCGACTTTAATGATCCCAAATCCGATTGCTATCGAGCACAATCTATAAAACAGAGAGCCAAAGCAACGGGTAAGCATTTTATGCTTAGTAAGTCTCAAGGAATAAAATCAGCTTTAATTAAAGCAATACATTCACATGGCCAAATGCATCATTTCATTAATACACATTCACATAATCATTCTTACTTCACACTTCATCATTATATACTTTCACAAGGTATCAACCAATTCAATAGCTGAAATTCGTTAGTCGATCGAGCGAATGTTGCTCAAACATGTCGACTTTCCAATGCACGTATAAACATACCTTATTCTTTGGGCTTTTCGAGCGTACCAATTGAATTCATTACAGCAACCAACACTCACCTCCAGCCCAAGCTTCTTCGGAATACAACCGGATATAACCACGTGCACGAATGCCTTCGGGTCTTAGCCCGGATAGAACGACTCGCACGAATGCCTTCGGGTCTTAGCCCGGATGTAGCCGCTAGCACAATTGCCTTGGTCTTAACCGGATATAATTTCCAGCATAAATGTCTTGGGACTTAGCCGGATATCATTCAATTGCTCATGCACACATGCATCAATAATCATTAGACATTCATATTTCATTTTCGTTACTAAGGCTCAAACGCAAATATAATCACAAGCATAATCGCCTTCGGGACTTAGCCCGGGTATCATTCAAATACTCATACACACATAAATCAATAATCAATACACATCCATATTTCATTTCACCTAATTCAAGTAGGGTCACTTCTTGAGGACTTACCTCGGATGTTGTCGAACGGCTTTTACGGCTATTCGATCACTTTTTCCTTCCCCTTGTCCAATTGTGGCCCTCTAAGCTCTTGAGCTAATTCAAACAAATTCAATTTATTAAAACCTCATTGTGCTAGCTTATGGCCGAATATGACAAGGAGTTTAAATGGTCATATGGCCACCCTTTCGCTTGAATACACAATGGTCATGCATATTTTATACTACATCAAGCAATTCAATACAATTCATTCGAGCATCAAGGAAAAGCTAAGGCCATCAATAGGCTCCCTAAGGCCGAATATACATGTCCATGTTGAGGCCAATTATGCACTTAATACCACACAAAAACAGCATGCATTTTACTAGTTAATGCTTTGTATATTGTAGCTCAAAACTTATAATATAGCATCAAGCACTCATATGTGTGCTAGGCCGAATGTGCTTGCAATTTCACAAACATTCTTCAACATCTTCTTCTTTAAACAAACATATTCATCACTTACTTCATAACCAAAACATCATGTGCAAACATATATATACATATATGAGCATGGCGAATTTCAAGGTGTCCATATAGCCATCCAAAACACAAATTTT
Organism: Gossypium arboreum; assembly: GCF_025698485.1. Taxonomy (NCBI): domain Eukaryota; kingdom Viridiplantae; phylum Streptophyta; class Magnoliopsida; order Malvales; family Malvaceae; genus Gossypium; species Gossypium arboreum. The sequence goes on from NC_069076.1 coordinate 37,721,708, forward strand.
AACTAACATGCAAGAAGCATGAACCATGCTCATGAATGCATCATGGCGAATACATCACAATCATGCCCTTTCATCTTCAATCATGGTTAAACAAAAAGAAAACTCAAAGTCTTACTCAAGATGGCTACAAAGAAATTTCAAGAGTAGACAATCCATCATTGCATGCATCATCATCAAGCTTCACACTTAACATGCAATGGCTTTATCACAATACCAACCTTGACCAAATACCACTTCCATGGCATAACAAGGATTTGAACCATGGCTAACATGAACATCAAGTTGGCAACTAAAACATGCATGAATCTCATGACACAACCTCATACATACCTCAATCTTGATGCAAATTTAGCCAAATATCCTTCTAGATCTCTTCTAAACAAAGGAAATGAAGCAAAATCTCTTCTCCTCTTAGTATTTTCGGCCAAAAGGAGAGAACAAGGATGAACAAATTTTTTGTTTTCTCTTCTTGGTTGCACGGCAATGGGGGGAATGCTACTCTCACACACATTTTTTTCATTCTTTTCTTACCCATGCTTATTTGTTTATTATTTCTCCCTAATGCCCAACAAAACATGTTTCATGACATGTTTAGCCATATCTCTTTGTCATGGCCGACCATCACTTGTAAAAGGGAATTTGACATGCAAGTCCATTATTTTGCATGCATGCTTTAATTAGTCATCACACATTTCCTATCGTACTTTCAAAGTTCACTACTAAGTCCTTTCTAGTGGAATTCACCTTTATAACACTAAATCAATCATCATAAAATGTCATACATGAGCACACACATATTATAGGCATCAAAATAAATTTTAATTATTTTTATGCCTCGGTTTTGTGGTCTCGAAACCACATTCCGACTAGGGTCAATTTTGGGTGTCACAACTCTCCCCACTTAAGAAATTTTCGTCCCGAAAATCTTACAGTAAATAGGTTTGGATATCGCTCTTTCATAGAGTTCTCGGTCTCCCAAGTAGCTTCTTCTATCCCGTGCTTGAGCCATAACACTTTCACTAGCGGAACCCGCTTGTTTCGCAACTCTTTCACTTCCCGTGATAGGATACGAATCGGTTCTTCCTCATAACTCGTATTGGCTTGAATTTCAATTTCTGATGGACTAATCACGTGCGATGGATCGGATCTATAGCGTCGAAGCATCGAAACATGAAAGACATCATGAACCTTTTCGAGTTCAGGGGGCAAAATCAAACGATATGCCACTGGACCGACTCACTCGGATATCTCATATGGCCCAATGAACCTCGGGCTCAACTTGCCCTTACGGCCAAATCTGAGTATCTTTTTCCAAGGCGATACCTTGAGAAACACTTTATCTCCCACCTGATACTCGATATCCTTACGCTTCAGATCCGTGTACGACTTCTGACGATCGGAGGCTATCTTCAGACTTTCACGGATTACTTTCACTTTCTGTTCAGCATCTCTAATCAAATCCACCCCGAAAATCTTGCTTTCACCAAGCTCAGTCCAAAACAATGGTGTACGGCATTTACGACCGTACAAAGCCTCGTAGGGTGCCATCTTAATACTTGATTGAAAGCTGTTGTTGTAAGCAAATTCAATCAACGGCAAATACCGTTCCCATGAACCATTAAACTCAAGGACGCAACATCTCAACATATCCTCAAGTATCTGAATTATCCGCTCGGATTGACCATCGGTTTGGGGGTGAAAGGCGGTGCTGAAATGCAACTTGGTACCCAAAGCTTCTTGCAACTTTTTCCAAAATCGCGAGGTAAATCTCGGATCTCTATCCGACACGATAGAAATAGGCACCCCGTGTAATCTCACAATCTGAGAAACGTACAATTCGGCTAATTTGTCCATTGAAAAATCCGTACGTACGGGGACCAAGTGAGCCGACTTAGTCAATCTATCTACCACGACCTAAACCGCATCCTTCTTACTTACTGACAATGGCAGTCCGGATACAAAGTCCATTGTGACTCGATCCCATTTCCACTCGGGTATCGTGATTGGCTGAAGTAATCCTGAAGGCACTTGATGTTCCGCTTTCACTTGTTGACATATTAAACATCTCGAAACAAAGTCGGATATGTCTCGTTTCATACCATGCCACCAAAATCGACGTTTCAAATCGTTGTACATATTCGTACTCCCCAGGTGGATTGCCATTCGGCTACAATGGGCTTCATTCAGAATTATCGAAATGAGTTCCGAATTCTTTGGAACACACAGACAACTTTTGAACCTCAAACAATCGTCATCATCGATTTGAAACTCCGAGTCCTTGTTCGAACACACTCGGCCGTTTTTGCAGCCAACTCGTCGTCGACTTTCTGAGCTTCTCGAATTTGATGTGTCAATAATGGTTTGGCTTTCAATTCAGCCACTAACACACTGTCGGATCGAACAGACAAGTGCACATTCATCGCTCGTAAAGTGAATAATGATTTACGACTCAAGGCATCCGCAACCACATTCGCCTTTCCGGGGTGATAGTCAATGACTAGCTCATAATCCTTTAACAGTTCGAGCCAACGTCTTTGTCGCAGATTTAAGTCTCTTTGGGTCATCAAATATTTGAGACTTTTGTGATCCGAGTACACATGGCACTTCTCACCAAATAAGTAATGTCGCCAAATCTTTAAGGCGAATACGATGGCAGCTAATTCGAGATCATGGGTCGGATAATTTTTCTCGTGTGGCTTTAATTGCCTTGACGCAGGCCACAACTCGACCTTCTTGCATCAATACGCAACCTAACCCAAGGAGGAGGCGCCACTATAGATGACAAACTCTTTGCCGATTCGGGTTGCACTAGAATTGGGGCTTCAGTCAAATAAGTTTTCAGTTGATCGAAACTTTTCCGACATTTCTCCGTCCATTCGAACTTAACATCCTTTTGGGGTAGCTTCGTCATCGGCGTGGCTATCGTTGAAAAACCTTTACAAATCGTCGGTAATAACCTAAGAAGCCCCAAAAAGCTCGAACCTCAAGAATATTTCTGAGGCTTCCAATTAAGTATGGCTGAAATTTTATTCGGTCGACTCGAATACCCGATGCGATACCACATGACCCAAGAAGCTAACCTCTCTTAACCGTAACTCACACTTCTTGAACTTAGCATATAATTGCTTATCCCGTAAAATTTGCAAAGACTAACCGCGGTGTTCAGCATGTTCGGTCTCATTTCTTGAATAGACCAAGATGTCATCAATGAACACGACTATGAATCGATCCAAATATGGTCCAAGATCCGATTCATTAAATCCATAAATACCGCAGGGCATTAGTGAGCCCAAACGGCATCACTAGGAACTCATAGTGACCATATCTCGCTCAAGGCGTCTTGGGTACGTCCAATCTCGGATTCGCAATTGATAATAGCCCAATCTCAAATCTATTTTCGAGAACACCGAGGCTCCTTCAGTTGATCGAACAAGTCATCGATACGTGGTAACGGATATTTGTTCTTTATCGCCGCTTTATTAAGTCGACGATAGTCGATGCACGACCACATGGTTCCATCCTTCTTTTCACGAACAACACCGGCGCACCCCAAGGCGAAAAAACTCAGGCGAGCAAAACCTCTATCCACCAATTCTTGCAACCGAGCTTTCAACTCCTTTAATTCCGTTGGTGCCATACGATACGGAGCTATCGAAATTGGAGTGGTACCAGGTACCAATTCGATGCCAAATTCTATTTCCCGAACAGGTGGTAAACCCGGCAATTCTTCAGGGAAAACATCCGGGTATTCACAAACCACGGGCACAGATTCAGGTTTCTTTTCTGATTCTTTGTCATCGAGCACGTACGCAAGGTACGCTTCGCACCCTTTTCTTACATATTTTCGGGCCAACATTGCTGATATTACAACTGGCAACCCTTTTAGGTCCGTAGACTCAACCCGAATTATCTCGTTATTCGCGCACCTCAAATCGATAGTCTTGCTTTTGCAATTTACAACCGCATCGTGCATGGTCAACCAATCCAAACCAAGAATAACGTCGAATTCATCGAACGGCAAAAGCATCAAGTCCGCCGGAAAACAAGAACCTCGGAACACTAGGGGACTTTTCTTGCACACTTTGTTGACAAGCACGTAATGACCCAAGGGGTTTGACACCGAATTACAAACTCGAGAGACTCAATAGGCAAAGTCTTCTTGGATGCTAAGGTTTCACATATATAAGAATGAGTAGAACCGGGGTCAATCAAAGCAATCACATTAGTATTGAAAAGAGTGAAAGTACCGGTAATGACATCCGAGAGGCGGCATCCTCGGCATGGCGTATGGCATAAGTCCTAGCAGAGCCGAGCCTCGGATCTGATGGTAGCATCTCTAGATCCTCTCTGACCGCCACTAACATTGCCCACATTTCTAGGTGGCCTACCTCGAGCAGTGGTAGCACCCGGGTTTCCACTTTGACTTACATTTTGTTCAAGCATCCTCGGGCAATCCTTCATAAAGTGGTCGGCCGATCCGCACTTATAGCAGGAGCGATCACGGAACCAACAGCTCCCCGAATGCCATTTGCCACAATGCAGACACTCCGCCCTCTCTCGGCGATCATTTCCACCACTGGCGATCGAAGTGACTCGTGTGGTCACAGGGGGTCGATCGCGTCCTCGTCTAGAAAAGCCCGTAGCGCCTCTAGACCGGCTCACATCATCTCGAAATCTCTTCGATGCTTGTTGAAGAGACTTTCCCGAGGACCTCTTCGAATTCTCCGGTTCCCACATCAGCTTTTTGTTTCTCCTTTCTAAGCTCTTGACTTTACAAGCTCGCTCAACAAGTACTACGAACTCTCGTATCTCGAGAATGCCAACGAACATCCTTATATCATCATTCAGCCCATCCTCGAGCGTTTACATAATAGCTTCGGACGAAATGCATTCTCGCTGCGTCGGCTAAGCCTCATAAATTTTCGTTCGTAGTCTGTGAATCGACATAGAACCTTGCTTAAGATCAAGAAATTCCTTCGCTTTTGGTCGATGAATCTCGATCGATATACTTTTTGAACTCGGTTTGAAAGAATTCCCAAGTCACTTGCTCTCTAGGCACCACAGAAGTCAGAGTACTCCACCAATAGTAGGCGGACTCACGTAGCAAGGAGATGGTACACTTTAAGCACTCATCGGGTGTACAAGATAGCTCATCGAGCACCCGGATAGTGTTGTCCAACCAAAATTCAGCTCGCTCGGCATCATCATCATCCATAGCTTTAAATTCAGTGGCCCCATGTTTTCGAATCCTATCGACTGGGGGCTTACTTGACCTTATTTGGTCAATTACCGGAGGTATTGTAGGTGCGGGGGTTGCATTTTTCGGGAATGGAGGTTGTGGAACAGCCGTGTTAGTTCGAATGTATTGGTTAAACCATTCATTCATCACACTATAAAAGGCTTGCTTAGCCTCATCATTCGGATTGCTGGCCATAGGTTGAGAGTCCGCCGGCGCTGTCCCTTGCGCGGGAGCAGGCGCCACACTCTCCACATCATCAGCTATCGCTCGGTTGGGATCGGATCCATTGCTATAAACAAACACAAAGTCAAATTGTCAGAAATCACCACACTATCGATTCATCATTTAATGGCATGTATAGCTAGACCCCAAACACATCACGGTAGTCCTAGAATCGACTAAACCGTGGCTCTGATACCAATAAAATTGTAACACCCCGAACCCGAGACCATTGCCGGTGTCGGACACGAGGGGTTAACAAACCAAATCCACATATTTCGCCCACCAAATTGACATTTCCAGTCAGGCTGGAAAACTGCGTCACTGTCGCCTTAAAAATCATATCTCAAGTTTCAAAACTCGGAAACTGGTTTCGTAAATTTTCCCTGAATTTAGACTCATATATCCATCCATGTATTTATTTCTAGAATTTTTGGTCGGGCCAATTGGTACAGTTTATTAGTTAAAGTCACTCATGTTACAGGGATTGACTGCTCTGACCTTCGCGTGTTACAACTTGAATATCTATCTGTACAGGGCTTTAATACTGGTGCTGTTTGTTTCTAATGAAACTAGACTCAAAATGGAATCTGCACATATAAGGAATGACTCCTAATTCTTTCTGGATAATTTATAGTAAATTTTTAAAGTTGTGACAGGGGACCCAGAAACCGTTCTGGCCCTGTCTCACCATAGCTTTAATATATCTTAACGTGTAACTCCTATGACCGTTTCGTTTCTTCCATATGAAAGTAGACTCATCAAGGTTCATTTACATAGCTTATTCACTATTTAATACCATTCCTACAAATTTTGGTGATTTTTCACATTCACGTCACTGCAGCTGGCAGCATCTGTTTTTAAGGTAGGTCTTACCTATTTTGTAGACTCCATGAACCAACTAGTCTTGCCATACATAGGTTCACATATGATCATTTTAACCATACCAATGGCTGATCATGTGACCAACACTCCCATTTCCAATCCATAATCACATCATGACACCATATATATATACAAACCGCAAATGGTCTAAGTTCAGTACTTCACTTTTACGAGCCATTTTCGCATGGCCGTACACCTATACATCACAACATATTTGAACCAACAAGGGTAGTCCTATACATGCCATTTCAAAGTTCAACCAAAATTATACCAAAATGGAGGCTTTGATAGTGTGGATGACTTCGACTTTAATGATCCCAAATCCGATTGCTATCGAGCACAATCTATAAAACAGAGAGCCAAAGCAACGGGTAAGCATTTTATGCTTAGTAAGTCTCAAGGAATAAAATCAGCTTTAATTAAAGCAATACATTCACATGGCCAAATGCATCATTTCATTAATACACATTCACATAATCATTCTTACTTCACACTTCATCATTATATACTTTCACAAGGTATCAACCAATTCAATAGCTGAAATTCGTTAGTCGATCGAGCGAATGTTGCTCAAATATGTCGACTTTCCAATGCACGTATAAACATACCTTATTCTTTGGGCTTTTCGAGCGTACCAATTGAATTCATTACAGCAACCAACACTCACCTCCAGCCCAAGCTTCTTCGGAATACAACCGGATATAACCACGTGCACGAATGCCTTCGGTCTTAGCCCGGATAGAACGACTCGACGAATGCCTTGGTCTTAGCCGGATGTAGCCGCTAGCACAATTGCCTTCGGGTCTTAACCGGATATAATTTCCAGCATAAATGTCTTGGGACTTAGCCGGATATCATTCAATTGCTCATGCACACATGCATCAATAATCATTAGACATTCATATTTCATTTTCGTTACTAAGGCTCAAACGCAAATATAATCACAAGCATAATCGCCTTGGGACTTAGCCCGGTATCATTCAAATACTCATACACACATAAATCAATAATCAGTACACATCCATATTTCATTTCACCTAATTCAAGTAGGGTCACTTCTTGAGGACTTACCTCGGATGTTGTCGAACGGCTTTTACGGCTATTCGATCACTTTTTCCTTCCCCTTGTCCAATTGTGGCCCTCTAAGCTCTTGAGCTAATTCAAACAAATTCAATTTATTAAAACCTCATTGTGCTAGCTTATGGCCGAATATGACAAGGAGTTTAAATGGTCATATGGCCACCCTTTCGCTTGAATACACAATGGTCATGCACATTTTATACTACATCAAGCAATTCAATACAATTCATTCGAGCATCAAGGAAAAGCTAAGGCCATCAATAGGCTCCCTAAGGCCGAATATACATGTCCATGTTGAGGCCAATTATGCACTTAATACCACACAAAAACAACATGCATTTTACTAGTTAATGCTTTGTATATTGTAGCTCAAAACTTATAATATAGCATCAAGCACTCATATGTGTGCTAGGCCGAATGTGCTTGCAATTTCACAAACATTCTTCAACATCTTCTTCTTTAAACAAACATATTCATCACTTACTTCATAACCAAAACATCATGTGCAAACATATATATACATATATGAGCATGGCAATTTCAAGGTGTCCATATAGCCATCCAAAACACAAATTTTAACTAACATGCAAGAAGCATGAACCATGCTCATGAATGCATCATGGCCGAATACATCACAATCATGCCCTTTCATCTTCAATCATGGTTAAACAAAAGAAAACTCAAAGTCTTACTCAAGATGGCTACAAAGAAATTTCAAGAGTAGACAATCCATCATTGCATGCATCATCATCAAGCTTCACACTTAACATGGAATGGCTTTATCACAATACCAACCTTGACCAAATACCACTTCCATGGCATAACAAGGATTTGAACCATGGCTAACATGAACATCAAGTTGGCAACTAAAACATGCATGAATCTCATGACACAACCTCATACATACCTCAATCTTGATGCAAGTTTAGCCAAATATCCTTCTAGATCTCTTCTAAACAAAGGAAATGAAGCAAAATCTCTTCTCCCTCTTAGTATTTTCGGCCAAAAGGAGAGAACAAGGATGAACAAATTTTTTGTTTTTCTTCTTGGTTGCACGGCAATGGGGGGAATGCTACTCTCTCACACACATTTTTTTTTCATTCTTTTCTTACCCATGCTTATTTGTTTATTATTTCTCCCTAATGCCCAACAAAACATGTTTCATGACATGTTTAGCCCATATCTCTTTGTCATGGCGGCCATCACTTGTAAAAGGGAATTTGACATGCAAGTCCATTATTTTGCATGCATGCTTTAATTAGTCATCACACATTTCCCTATCGTACTTTCAAAGTTCACTACTAAGTCCTTTCTAGTGGAATTCACCTTTATAACACTAAATCAATCATCATAAAATGTCATACATGAGCACACACATATTATAGGCATCAAAATAAATTTTTAATTATTTTTATGCCTCGGTTTTGTGGTCCCGAAACCACATTCCGACTAGGGTCAATTTTGGGCTGTCACAGTTCAACACTTTAATCACATACTTAGTAGACTCAACAGGAAAATTCTTACTAGATACCAAATTCATGCAACTATAAGAATGAGTCAATCCAGGATCAATCAATGCAACTACATTAGTGTCATAGAGAAAAAGGTACCAGTGATAACATTAAGGATGACACATATTCGTGAGGGCGAATATATTCTGACCTATGATCTCGCAGTTAAATCCTTTTTTACACCTCTGCTACTGTTCCCATTTCCCATGTTTCTTGGTGTCCTCCCTCTAGTGGCAGTGTTACTCGACCTTGCATTCTGAAAATTATCTTTCTTAGTCATTCCAGGGCAATATCAAATAAAGTGATCTTGGGAGCCACATTTAAAGCAAGCCCAGTTGTTCATCCTTCATTCACTGGGATGTCATCTACCACAGTGTTGACATTCAAGTCTATTAGACCTAGCATTACCAACACTAGCTATTGATGTAGTTTGGGCATTAGAACCCGAATATTGCTTCCCACGATCTCTGTTGGGATACCTAGCTGAAGCATTTGAATGAGTATACAAATCCCTTGATTTCTTTGACGAAGACTGAAATGACTTATTCATCTGTCTTTTCCTTGAATCTCTAGCCCCAAACTCTACTTTTCTCTTTTCTTTGCAGAATTCTTCAGCTTTGCAAGCTCGATCGACTAGCACAACAAATTCTTTCAACTCTAAAATCCCAACTAACAATATGATATCCTCATTCAACCCATCTTCGAATCTCTTGCACATGAAGCCTTGGTGGAAACACATTCCCGAACATACATACTGAGCCTAACAAACTCTTGCTCATATTTAGCCACAAATATATGGCCCTATTTTAGCTTTAAAAACTCTTTGCGTTTCTGATCAATGACTCGTTGACTGATATATTTCTCTCTCAACTCATCTTAAAAGAATTCCCAGGTAACTCCTTCTCTCAGTATTACGGATACAAGAGTATTCCACCACTAATATGTCGGGTCCCTTAATAGTGATATATCACATTTCATACACTCCTCTGGTGTGCAAGAAAGTTCATCAAATACCTTGATAGAGTTCTCAAGCCAAAACTCTGCTCTCTCGAGACAATCATCAATGTTGGCTCTAAATTCTTTAACCCCTTGTTTTTGAATATTATTAACTGGAGGCTTGTTCAGTCTTAATAATTTTACACCTTGGGGAGCTACGGGAACCGGTTGGTGGTTAGGTGGGGGTGGAGGTTGTTCGGTAGCCAGATTTGTTCGAACAAACTCAGCAAACCACTCATTCATCCTTTGGAAGAAGGCTTCCTTAGCCTCCCCTCCTTGAGTTGTAACACCCTAAACCCGGCCTAGACATTATGGTCGAATTTGCGAAGTCACATTGAAGTGTGTCTTGAAAAACACCATTCTATTTGAAAAGTCTATGCTATATTAAAACCCTCGTAGTGATCTTTCACAAAACTTTTAAGTATCTTGTTCGTTGTTAAAAAAATCAAGTAGATTTAGCAAAAGTTTAGTCATTTTAGGTTGTTATTACACTTTAGAAAAACAATGTTTGTTGCGGAAGCATTTGAAATATGTTCGAATAGCGTGGTGTTTTGAAAACATTTATCTTTTTGAGAATTCGTGTCCTACTACTAGCAGATATAAATCAAAATAAGTAAAGGCCAAATTAAATTAAAACTTTAAAGAGCTCTTATTATATAACAAATACCCAAATTGAATAGCTTAAAGATTAAAAGTTTAAAAAAGTAGCAAAAGCAGTTGTGTTGCCGCCATCGAGTTCCTCGAAGCATCGACCCACCTAAGGATTACCTGTATAGGAAAGTAGAAAGATGAGTTTATGAAAAACTCAGTGTATAATCCCTTTACAATAATTAGTCAAACCGTAGGCAAATACAGTTTGGGCCTAAGCCCGTTTCATTAACAGTTCAGTATCAGTTAGGGCCATAGCCCATTCTAGTAATAGTATCAGTGTGTGCCTTAGCCTATTACAGTAACAGTAATAGAAATGCAATCAGAAGTCCTACCCATCCATCCTCTACACTCCACTCTGTCAAGCCCTACACTCTATGTGAGGATAAAATCGACCCACCCATCCCTACACTCCAAAATATAGCATCGGTTACAACACTAAACAATATTTGCAGCAGAGATGCCAGTACAGTACACTTCCTCTAAATATATCAACCCACCCCTATGCAACATGTTATGTCATAATATCATACGTATATACAGAATGTCATGCTCGAATATAATCATACACAACATAAGGGTATATCAGTCATTTTACCTCATAAGGGTATAATGGCCATTTCATCAGTATAGGGTCTACGTGTACTTACCAACCCAATAGTAGGTCCACAATCGTCTTGGGCAACCCGTGCAACCTTAACAACCAAACAATAAAAATGGACCCAAAGGCAATAACACGACCCATGTGGGCCCACATGCCCGTGTGGCCCATAAAGCCCAAAAATGACCTTGGCCGTGTGAACTACACAGCCTAGCCCAATAACCTCCACACGTCAGTGTGGTTTACCTGTGTGGGGCCCACGTGTGACAGCCCTAATTTGACCCTAGTCGGAATGTGGTTTCGGGACCACAAAACCGAGTCATAAAATTTAGTTAAAATTTTATTTGCATACCTTATATGTGTGGTAGTACTTGTATAAAAATTTGATGTTTTAATTTTTATCTTAGGAATGTGAATCTTGCTTGAAAGGATTTAGTTGAGAGACTTAGAAAATTTTGATAGGTAAATAAGTAAGGACCAAATAGTATTGAAATATGAAAATTTGGGTTTGCTTGTCAAAATGCCCAAATTATGTTGAGTGGCTGGCCAAGCATGGCTTCATTCTTCCAAGATTATGTTGTTTATTATGTAATATTGGTAAGTAATTAAAATAGAGGAGAAATAAAGATTAATAATAAGAAAATGATGAACAAAAAAAAGGGTGTGTTCATCCTTGCTATCCTTTAGCCGAAAAACCAAGTAAAAGAAAGAGAGAAAAGCTTTGGAGAAGTTCGGCCATACTTGTATCTAGGTTGAGGTATGTTGAAGTTATTCCTTTAAATTCATGTATATTTTTGGTTGTTAGTTTGAATTCTATCTATCCCATGGTTGGATTTGGGGTTGTTGGAGAGTTGGGATTTGACAAAGAAGCTTAAAAATTTTAGTTGATACCTTGATGCTATTAACATGTTAGTTATATGGATGTGTTAAGCTACTTGTTATGTTAGCATGAAAGTTGAAGTTGTTAAGTCATTTTGTTGGAGGTGCCGAATTTAAGACTAAGAAGAGAATGAGTATTCGGCTAACATAGTTGAAAGGGGATGTTGCCGATTTTTAGATTTAGACTATGGGAGTGGCTATAATGGGCATTAAGATGTTGAACTTAAGAAATGTAGTCACATGTGGATTTATATGATATTACAAATAGAGGTGAAGATATGCTAGATTGGGAAAAAGTCGATCAAGTGTGCATGAGAAGAATTTAGGTGTTTAGATGATGTTATAGATGACATTGTACATGTATATATATATATATATACATAAGTATGCCCATTCGTGATGTTACCTTTAATTATGTGTATAATCGACTAAATGGGTAATTAGTAAGAGTGGTTGCGAATATACAAACATACATATGCATGTGTAATTGAATTATAAATGTTTAGCAAGATGATTAAACTAGTTAATTTATTTATTAAGCGAGAAGTTAAAGAAGGGAATCAAGCAAGGGCAAAGCCAAGGACATCGAGTAGCCGGGTTAGAACCGTTATACCCAACACAAGGTAAGTCCTTAAGCACTTTTTGTGAGAACTCCTTGGATAGATATTTTTCAGAGTGATCCTCCTACTTATTAATATGACCATATGTACAATTTGAGTTAAGTAAATTGCTTTACCATGATGAAACAACATAGGGCACCATGTGTGCAAAATTATGTGGCACTATGTGTGCCGATTGGGAGGTTGAAGCATGAGGGAATCTCAAATGCACTATGTGTGCGATTTACTATGGCACTATGTGTGCGATTTACTATGGCACTATGTGTGCGAACATAATAAGCACTATGTGTGCAACACTCGGTTGTTGATATAAATTGTGCATGAACAAGGTAAGTGATTGAGCTACTAACTAAATATCGAAATTGAGGTTGTGCGGTGTATGCATAAATTTATATAGTGCATCGTTATTCCAAACTTGAGGAAATGGATCTAAATCGATTGGGCTGACTTGGCATTTGATTTGATTGATGGACTTGGCATGAGATCGAACCAAAAATTTAAGAAATTGTAGCATAGTTTGTTATGGTTGGAAAAATTGATTTTGTATTATTTGTTTTTCACTTATGATTATTATTGTTGGACGTGAGAGTAGTGCTTATGACTTACAGAGTTATGTACTCATTTGGTGTGCTTATTTGCTGCTTATTTAGGTTCTTGATCCATTTTGTGTGCTCGGGACCGTCGTCGAAGTCATCACAACGGTTAGCAACTTTTGGTATTTTCTTCTTAGTTGGTCTAGGAGAACATTTCGGCATGTATAGGCCATTATGTTTGTTTGAAATTTGGTATGTAACCTTTTAGCCATGCGAAAATGGCATAAATGTTCGGTTGGATTTGGTTTTATGATGTTTGGTCACAAGTCTTAGTAATTCGGTTTTGGTTGAGTATTGGTTGAGGTCTACTCGATTATTACGCCATATGTCGTGGCTGATTTATTTTAGGTGCTATATTCATGATATGGCTATAGTGTAGTAGGGAGATGGTCGGTGATGATTAGCCTCTGGCATGGCTAGTCATGGTCATAATTGGTGACATGTATGATGAATTATTAGTTAGACCAAGGAAAATCATGAAATAGGCATAGTTCACTCTAGTAACAGATGCAAACAGCAGCAATGATGTGAGATTGAAAAATCACTAAAAATAGTAGAAACGAAATTAAATAATGAATAAATTATGTAATCGAAGATCGATGAGTCTATTTTCATACGGAAGAAGAGAAACGACCATATGAGCTATATGTTAAGAGATGTTTAAATTCTCGGAAGCGGGGCAGAGCGATTTCTGGATCCCCTGCTCGACTTAGGAAATTTACCATAAATTTTATCGAGATAATTAGAGGTCGTACCTTATATGTACAAATTCATCATCGAGTCTAGTTTCATTAGAGACAAACGTATAGGTATTGAAGCCCTGTACAGGGAGATATTTAAGTTGAAATACACAGAGGTCAGTATAGTCGAACCTTGAAATAGGGGAGACTTTAATGAATAAACTGTACTAATTGGCCAAACCAAAAATTCTACAAAAATTCTACCTTATAGATATAAGAGTCTAGTTTCACGGAAAATTTATGGAATTGGATTTTGAGTTTCAGTACTCAAGTTATGATTTTTAAAGCGACTACGATACAGTTAGCCAGCATGCCTGGAAAAAAAATGAAAAATAAAAAAATAAAAAAATTTGGGGGAAATAAATGAAGTAAGCTCGGTAACACCTCGTGTTCAATTTCTGGTAACAGCCACAGGATCGGGGTGTTACATTTCATTGGTATCAGAGCTATGGTTTAGTCGGTTCTAGGACTACCATAGCGCGTATGAGTCTAGCTATACATGCCTTAATGTTAGTGCTTAATAATGTGATGACTTTTGACGGTTAAAATTTTTGTTTTGATTAGCAAATGGAACCCGGGGTAGAGAGACCCTTAGCGGATGACGTTGAAAGTGTAGCGGCTGCTCCTGCGCAAGGGACACCACTTGTTGAACCTCAGTCATCTGCAAATAATCAAGATGAGGGGGCAAAACAAGCCTTCTTCACCATGATGAATGAGTGGGTCGCGCAATATGCCCGAACCAATTCGGCTGTCCAACCATTCCCGAATTTGAATAATCCACCCCAAGAGCCCGTAATGCCATCAGTAACTAATCCTGTGAGGCTAAGTAAACCACCTGTAGACTTGATTAGGAAGCGCGGGGTTGAGGAGTTCAAGGCCATAGTTACTGATGATGCCGAAAGGGCCGAAGTTTCGCCCGATAACACCATTCGGGTGTTTGATGAACTGTCATGCACACCCGATGAATGTCTAAAGTGTGCTATATCCTTGTTGCGAGACTCAGCTTACTATTGGTGGAGGACTTTGATTTCCATAGTCCCAAACGAACGAGTTACTTGGGATTTCTTTCAAAGCAATTTGAAAGAAATATATTAGTCAACGGTTCATCAATCAAAAGCGTAAGGAATTCTTGGAACTCAAGCAAGGCCGTATGACAGTATCTGAATACGAACAAGAGTTCGTAAGACTCAGTCGGTATGCTCGGGAGTGTGTGGCTGATGAGGTTGCTATGTGCAAGAGATTTGAAGAAGGATTGAATGAAGATTTAAAGCTACTAGTGGGTATTTTGGAGATAAAAGAATTCGTAACACTAGTTGAACAAGCCTGCAAGGCGGAAGAACTTGGAAAGGAGAAGAAGAAGGCTGAATTTGTAGCTAGAGACTATCGTAAAAGATCGAAGGGTAAAGCTCCATTCTCGGCTGTAAAAAAGTTCAGGGAGGACACTAATAAATTGAGGACGACTGCGGGAATTTCCATTAGAGCGCGACCATCGACAGACTCCCGAGCTACTTCGGTAGCTAGTGTGGGCAATAACCGTCAAGAGAAACCTGAATGCCCCCAATGTGGAAGAAGACACATAGGTGAATGTTGGGGTAAGTCTACTAATGTGGCTATTACGGATGCGGTTCAAGGATCACTTCATTAGAGATTGCACGAGCTTGATGAGAAGAATAAGATGCAAGGTGCAAGACCTAGTGGAATGACAACTAGAGGTAGCCCACCGAGAATTTCAGGAGGTAGGGGTGGTAATCGAGAGGAGCCTCGACACTACTGTTCGATCCGAGACCAGTACTCTGCTAGAGCATATGCCATTAAATCACGAGAGGAGGCATCCTCCCCGATGTTATCACCGGTACTTTCACTCTCTTTGATACTAGTGTGATTGCGTTGATTGACCCTGGCTCTACTCATTCATATGTATGTGAAACCTTAGCATCCAGTAAGACTCTACCTGTTGAGTCTACTGAGTTCGTAATTCGAGTGTCAAACCCTTTGGGTCAATACGTACTTGTTGATAAAGTGTGTAAGAGATGCCCTTTAATAATCCGAGAATCCTATTTTCCAGCCGATTTGATGCTTTTACCGTTTGGCGAATTCGATGTTATTATTGGTATGGATTGGTTGACCGTACATGATGCAGTGGTGAACTATAAAAGGAAAACCATTGATTTGAGAAGTGCAAATAATGAGGTAGTCCGAGTTGAGTCTACTGATTTAAAGGGGGTGCCAGCGATAATATCTTCAATGACCGCTCAGAGATATGTGAAAAAGGGGTGTGAAACATACCTTGCGTATGTATTTGATAGCAAAGAGGCGGAAAGGAAACTTGAATCGGTACTAGTGGTTTGTGAGTATTCAGATGTTTTTCCTGAGGAGTTACACCGGCTCGAGAAGTGGAATTCGGCATCGAAATTATACCTGGTACCACGCCAATCTCAATAGCCCCGTATCGTATGGCATTAACGGAATTAAAGGAATTGAAAATTCAAATGCAAGAATTGATGGATAGAGGTTTCGCTCGATCGAGTTTTTCTCCATGGGGCGCACCCGTATTGTTTGTGAAAAAGAAGGATGGAACCATGAGATTGTGCATCGACTATCGTCAGTTGAATAAAGTGACAATAAAGAATAAATACCCGTTGCCACGTATTGATGATTTGTTCTATCAATTAAAGGGAGCCTCAGTATTTTCCAAGATAGATTTGAGATCTGGTTATTATCAGTTGAGGGTTCGAGACTCGAACATACCCAAAACTGCTTTTAGAACGAGGTACGGTCACTACGAATTCTTAGTGATGCCGTTTGGGCCCACTAATGCCCCTGCGATATTTATGGATTTAATGAATCGAGTTTTCAGGCCATACTTGGATCGGTTTGTGGTTGTGTTTATTGACAATATTTTATTTTATTCACAAGGTGAAGCTGAACATGCCGAGCATTTGAGGCTAGTATTACAGATTTTACGAGACAAGCAGTTATACACAAAATTCAGTAAATGTGAATTTTGGTTGAGAGAGGTTAGCTTTTTGGGACACGTGGTGTCCGCATCGGGTGTCAGAGTGGACCCGAACAAAATTTCGGCCATACTCGATTGGAAACCTCCAAGGAATGTTACTGAAGTTAGGAGCTTTTTGGGACTTGCCGGATACTACCGACGTTTTGTAAGGGGTTTCTCGATGATAGCTGCACCGTTGACAAAACTACTCCAAAAAGATGTTGAGTTTGGTCGACGAAAACCGTCGAGAAAAGTTTCGATCGACTAAAGACTGCTTAACCGAAGCTCCAGTGCTAGTACAATGAGTCCCAAGCAAAGAATTTATCATTTATAGTGATGCATCCTTACTTGGGCTAGGTTGTGTGTTGATGCAAGAAGGTCGAGTTGTGGCTTACGCGTCGAGACAATTAAAACCGCATGAGAGAAACTATCCGACCCATGACCTTGAATTAGCGGCCATAGTGTTTGCCTTGAAAATATGGCGGCATTACTTGTTTGGAGAAAGGTGTCATATTTATTCGGACCACAAGAGTCTTAAATATTTGATCACTCAAAGAGATCTAAATCTGCGACAAAGACGTTGGCTTGAGTTGTTGAAAGACTATGAACTTGTCATTGATTATCACCCGGGGAGGGCTAACGTGGTGGCCGATGCTTTGAGTCGTAAAGCACTGTTTGCTTTGAGAGCGATGGATGCTCACCTATCCGTTTCGCCCGATGAGGTGCTAGTAGTTGAATTAAAGGCCAAACCATTATTGATTAATCAAATACTTGAATCCCAGAAAGTCGACGCTGAATTGGTCGCTAAACGAGCTGAATGTGCCTCAAATGAGGAATCGGAGTTTCGAATTGACAACAATAATTGCTTGACGTTCAAGGGTCGGTTATGTGTTCCAAGAAATTCGAAACTTATTTCGATGATTTTGAATGAGGCTCATAGTGGCCGAATGTCTATCCATCCGGGTAGTACTAAAATGTACAACGATCTAAAACGTCAATTTTGGTGGCCGGGTATGAAACGAGACATTTCTGAATTTGTTTCAAGGTGTTTGATATGTCAACAAGTAAAAGCGGAGCACCAAGTGCCATCGGGATTACTTCAGCCAATCATGATACCCGAATGGAAATGGGATCGAGTGACAATGGACTTTGTATCTAGGTTACCTTTGGCTCAGAGTAAGAAAGACTCGGTCTGCGTTATTGTTGATAGATTGACCAAGTCTGCTGATTTTATCCCTGTCCGTACAGATTTTTCGCTCGATAAATTGGCAGAATTATACATCTCCCAAATTGTTCGATTGCATGGGGTACCTATTTCTATTGTGTCGGATAGAGACCCAAGATTTACATCGTGATTTTGGAGGAAGTTACAAGAAGCGTTGGGTACTAAGATGCATTTTAGCACCACATTTCATCCCCAGACTGATGGCCATTCTGAACGAATAATTCAGATACTCGAGGATATGTTGAGATGTTGCGTCTTAGAGTTTTGTAGTTCATGGGAAAGATATTTTCCTTTGATTGAATTCGCTTACAACAATAGTTCTCAATCAA
This sequence comes from Gossypium arboreum, assembly GCF_025698485.1. Lineage (NCBI taxonomy): Eukaryota > Viridiplantae > Streptophyta > Magnoliopsida > Malvales > Malvaceae > Gossypium > Gossypium arboreum. The sequence goes on from NC_069076.1 coordinate 37,740,268, forward strand.
GCATTAAGATGGCACCTTACGAGGCTTTATACGGTCGTAAATGCCGTACCCCATTATTTTGGACTGAACTTAGCGAAAGTAAAATCTTTGGGGTTGATTTGATTAAGGATGCTGAGCAGAAAGTTTGAGTAATTCGTGAAAGTTTGAAAGCTGCTTCGGATTGCCAGAAGTCGTATGCAGATTTGTAAAGAAAAGACATTGAATATCAGGTTGGAGACAAAGTATTTCTCAAAGTTTCACCCTGGAAGAAGGTGCTTAGATTCGGTCGTAAGGACGAATTGAGTCCAAGGTTCATCGGTCTGCATGAAGTATCCGAACGAGTTGGACCAGTCGCATACCGATTAATTTTGCCCCCTGAGCTCGAAAAGATTCACAACATTTTTCATGTCTCGATGCTTCGACGATATAGGTCCAATCCATCGCACGTAATCACTCCATCTGAGATTGAGATTCAGCCTAATTTGAGTTATGAAGAAGAGCCGGTTCGCATTTTGATGCGTGAAGTAAAAGAGTTGCGAAATAAGAAAATCCCATTAGTGAAGGTGTTGTGGCATAAACACGGAATCGAAGAAGCCACTTGGGAACTTGAGGACTTTATGAAGGATCGTTATCCGAACTTATTCAATGGTAAGATTTTCGGGGATGAAAATTCCTTATGTGGGGGAGAGTTGTGACAGCCCTAATTTGACCCTAGTCGGAATGTGGTTTCGGGACCACAAAACCGAGTCATAAAATTTAGTTAAAATTTTATTTGCATACCTTATATGTGTGGTAGTACTTATATAAAAATTTGATGTTTTAATTTTTATCTTAGGAATGTGAATCTTGCTTGAAAGGATTTAGTTGAGAGACTTAGAAAATTTTGATAGGTAAATAAGTAAGGACCAAATAGTATTGAAATATGAAAATTTGGGTTTGCATGTCAAAATGCCCAAATTATGTTGAGTGGCCACCAAGCATGGCTTCATTCTTCCAAGATTATGTTGTTTATTATTTAATATTGGTAAGTAATTAAAATAGAGGAGAAATAAAGATTAATAATAAGAAAATGAACAAAAAAAAGGGTGTGTTCATCCTTGCTATCCTTTGCCGAAAAACCAAGTAAAAGAAAGAGAGAAAAGCTTTGGACAAGTTCGCCATACTTGTATCTAGGTTGAGGTATGTTGAAGTTATTCCTTTAAATTCATGTATATTTTGGTTGTTAGTTTGAATTCTATCTATCCCAAGGTTGGATTTGGGGTTGTTGGAGAGTTGGGATTTGACAAAGAAGCTTAAAAATTTTGATTGATACCTTGATGCTATTAACATGTTAGTTATATGGATGTGTTAAGTTGCTTGTTATGTTAGCATGAAAGTTGAAGTTGTTAAGTCATTTTGTTGGAGGTGCGAATTTAGGACTAAGAAGAGAATGAGTATTCGCTAACATAGTTGAAAGGGGATGTTGCCGATTTTTAGATTTAGATTATGGGAGTGGATATAATGGGCATTAAGATGTTGAACTTAAGAAATGTAGTCACATGTGGATTTATATGATATTACAAATAGAGGTGAAGCTATGCTAGATTGGGAAAAAGTCGATCAAGTGTGCATGAGAAGGATTTAGGTGTTTAGATGATGTTATAGATGACATTGTACATGTATATATATATATATACATAAGTATGCCCATTCGTGATGTTACCTTTAATTATGTGTATAATCGACTAAATGGGTAATTAGTAAGAGTGGTTGCTTAATATACAAACATACATATGCATGTGTAATTGAATTATAAATGTTTAGCAAGATGATTAAACTAGTTAATTTATTTATTAAGCAGAAGTTAAAGAAGGGAATCAAGCAAGGGCAAAGCCAAGGACATCGAGTAGCGGGTCGAACCGTTATACCCAACACAAGGTAAGTCCTTAAGCACTTTTGTGAGAACTCCTTGGATAGATATTTTCAGAGTGATTCTCCTACTTATTAATATGACCATATGTACAATTTGAGTTATGTAAATTGCTTTACCATGATGAAACAACATAGGGCACCATGTGTGCAAAATTATGTGGCACTATGTGTGCCGATTGGGAGGTTGAAGCATGAGGAATCTCAAATGCACTATGTGTGCGATTTACTATGGCACTATGTGTGCGATTTACTATGGCACTATGTGTGTGAACATAATAAGCACTATGTGTGCAACATTCGGTTGTTGATATAAATTGTGCATGAACGAGGTAAGTGATTGAGCTACTAACTAAATATCGAAATTGAGGTTGTGCTGTGTATGCATAAATTTATCTAGTGCATCGTTATTCCAAACTTGAGGAAATGGATCTAAATCGATTGGGCTGACTTGGCATTTGATTTGATTGAAGGACTTGGCATGAGATCGAACCAAAAATTTAAGAAATTGTAGCATAGTTTGTTATGGTTGGAAAAATTGATTTTGTATTATTTGTTTTTCACTTATGATTATAATTGTTGGACGGTAGAGTAGTGCTTATGACTTCTTGAGTTATGTACTCATTCGATTGTGCTTATTTGTTGCTTATTTAGGTTCTTGATCCATTTTGTGTGCTCGGGACCGTCGTCGAAGTCATCACACCGGCTAGCAACTTTTGGTATTTTCTTCTTAGTTGGTCTAGGAGCATGTATAGGCCATTATGTTTGTTTGAAATTTGGTATGTAACCTTTTAGCCATGCGAAAATGGCATAAATGTTCGGTTGGATTTGGTTTTATGATGTTTGGTCACAAGTCTTAGTAATTCGGTTTTGGTTGAGTATTGGTTGAGGTCTACTCGATTATTACGCCATATGTCGTGGCTGATTTATTTTCGGTGCTATATTCATGATATGGCTATAGTGTAGTAGGGAGATGGTCGGTGATGATTAGCCTCTGGCATGGCTAGTCATGGTCATAATTGGTGACATGTATGATGAATTATTAGTTAGACCAAGGAAAATCATGATATAGGCATAGTTCACTCTAGTATGAGCATTTAAACAGCAGCAGTGATGTGGGATTGAAAAATCACTAAAAATAATAGAAATGAAATTAAATAATGAATAAATTATGTAATCGAATATCGATGAGTCTATTTTCATACGGAAGAAGCAAAAAGACCATATGAACTGTATGTTAAGAGATGTTTAAATTCTCACAAGCGAGGCGAGCGATTCTGGATCCCCTGCTCGACTTAGGAAATTTACCATAAATTTTTCGAGATAATTAGAGGTCGTACCTTATATGTACAAATTCATCATCGAGTCTAGTTTCATTATAGTCAAACGGTATAGGCATTGAAGCCCTGTACAGGGAGATATTTAAGTTGAAATGCACAGAGGTCAGTATAGTCAAACCTTGAAATAAGGGAGATTTTAATGAATAAATTGTACTAATTGGCCCAACCAAAAATTCTACAAAAATTCTACCATATACATATATGAGTCTAGTTTCAGGGAAAATTTACGGAATTGGATTTTGAGTTTCAGAACTCAAGATATGATTTTTAAAGCGACTACGATACAGTTAGCCAGCATGCCTAAAAAAAAAAATAAAAAAATTTGGGGGAAATAAATGAAGTAAGCTCGGTAACACCTCGTGTTCGATTTTCGGTAACGGCCATGGGATCGGGGTGTTACATTTCATTGGTATCAGAGCTATGGTTTAGTCGGTTCTAGTACTACCATAGCGCGTATGAGTCTAGCTATACATGCCTTAATGTTAGTGCTTAATAATGTGATGACTTCTGACGGTTAAAATTTTTGTTTTGATTAGCAAATGGAACCCGGGGTAGAGAGACCCTTAGCGGATGACGTTGAAAGTGTAGCGGCTGCTCCTGTGCAAGGGACACCACCTGTTGAAGCTCAGTCATCTGCAAATAATCAAGATGAGGGGGCAAAACAAGCCTTCTTCACCATGATGAATGAGTGGGTCGCGCAATATGCCCGAACCAATCCGGCTGTCCAACCATTCCCGAATTTGAATAATCCACCCCAAGAGCCCGTAATGCCATCAGTAACTGATCCTGTGAGGCTAAGTAAACCACCTGTAGACTTGATTAGGAAGCGCGGGGCTGAGGAGTTCAAGGCCATAGTTACTGATGATGCCGAAAGGGCCGAGTTCTGGCTTGATAACACCATTCGGGTGTTTGATGAACTGTCATGCACACCTGATGAATGTCTAAAGTGTGCTATATCCTTGTTGCGAGACTCAGCTTACTATTGGTGGAGGACTTTGATTTCTATAGTCCCAAACGAACAAGTTACTTGGGATTTCTTTCAAACAGAATTTCGAAAGAAATATATTCGTCAACGGTTTATCGATCAAAAGCGTAAGGAATTCTTGGAACTCAAGCAAGGTCGTATGACAAGATGTCGAATCTGAACATGAGTTCGTAAGACTCGATCGGTATGCTCGGAGTGTGTGGTGATGAGGTTGCTATGTGCAAGAGATTTGAAGAAGGATTGAATGAAGATTTAAAGCTACTAGTGGGTATTTTGGAGATAAAAGAATTCAGTAACACTAGTTGAACGAGCACGCAAGGCGGAAGAACTTGGAAAGGAGAAGAAGAAGGCTGAATTTGAAGCTAGAGACTATCGTAAAAGATCGACGGGTAAAGCTTTGTTCTCAGCTGTAAAGAAGTTTAGGGAGGACACTAATAAATCGAGGACGACTGTGGGAATTTCCATTAGAGCACGACCATCGACGAACTCCCGAGCTACTTCGGTAGCTAGTGTGGGCAATAACCGTCAAGAGAAACCTGAATGCCCCCAATGTGGAAGAAGACACATAGGTGAATGTTGGGGTAAGTCTACTAACAGGGCTTGTTACGGATACGGTTCGAAGGACCACTTCATTAGAGATTGCATGGAGCTTGATGAGAAGAATAAGATGCAAGGTGCAAGACCTAGTGGAATGACAGCTGGAGGTAGGCCACCGAGAATTTCAGGAGGTAGGGGTGGTAATCAGAGAGGGGCCTCTGATACGGCTGTTCGATCCGAGACCCGTACTCCTGCTAGAGCATATGCCATTCGTGCACGAGAGGAGGCATCCTCCCCTGATGTTATCACTGGTACTTTCACTCTCTTTGATACTAGTGTGATTGCGTTGATTGACCCTGGCTCTACTCATTCATATGTATGTGAAACCTTAGCATCCAAAGAAGACTCTACTGCTGAGTCTCTTGAGTTCGTAATTCGAGTGTCAAACCCTTTGGGTCAATACGTACTTGTTGATAAAGTGTGTAAGAGATGCCCTTTAATAATCCGAGAATCTGCTTTTCCTACCGATTTGATGCTTTTACCGCTTGACTAATTCGATGTTATTCTTGGTATGGATTGGTTGACCGTACATGATGCAGTGGTGAACTGTAAAAGGAAATCCATTGATTTGAGAAGTGCAAATAATGAGGTAGTCCGAGTTGAGTCTACTGATTTAAAGGGGGTGCCAGCGATAATATCTTCAATGACCGCTCAGAGATATGTGAAAAAGGGGTGTGAAACATACCTTGTGTATGTATTTGATAGCAAAGAGGCGGAAAGGAAACTTGAATCGGTACCAGTGGTTTGTGAGTATTCAGATGTTTTTCCTGAGGAGTTACCGGGGTTACCACCGGCTCGAGAAGTGGAATTCGGCATCGAAATTGTACTGGTACCACACCAATCTCAATAGCCCCGTATCGTATGGCATTAACGGAATTAAAGGAATTGAAAATTCAATTGCAAGAATTGATGAATAGAGGTTTCGCTCGACCGAGTTTTTCTCCATGGGGCGCACCCGTATTGTTTGTGACAAAGAAGGATTGAACCATGAGATTGTGCATCGACTATCGTCAGTTGAATAAAGTGACAATAAAGAATAAATACCCGTTGCCACGTATTGATGATTTGTTCGATCAATTAAAGGGAGCCTCAGTATTTTCCAAGATAGATTTGAGATCTGGTTATTATCAGTTGAGGGTTCGAGACTCGAACATACCCAAAACTGCTTTTAGAACGAGGTACGGTCACTAAGAATTCTTAGTGATGCCGTTTGGGCTCACTAATGCCCCTGCAGTATTTATGGATTTAATGAATCAAGTTTTCAGGCCATACTTGGATCGGTTTGTGGTTGTGTTTATTGACGATATTTTAGTTTATTCACAAGGTGAAGCTGAACATGCTGAGCATTTGAGACTAGTATTACAGATTTTACGAGACAAGCAGTTATACACAAAATTCAGTAAATGTGAATTTTGGTTGAGAGAGGTTAGATTTTTGGGACACGTGGTGTCCGCATCGGGTGTCAGAGTGGACCCGAACAAAATTTCGGCCATACTCGATTGGAAACCTCCAAGGAATGTTACTGAAGTTAGGAGCTTTTTGGGACTTGCCGGATACTACCGACGTTTTGTAAGGGGTTTCTCGATGATAGCTGCACCGTTGACAAAACTACTCCAAAAAGATGTTGAGTTTGAATGGACAGAAAACTGTCAGAAAAGTTTCGATCGACTAAAGACCTGTTTAACCGAAGCTCCAGTGCTAGTACAGCCGGAGTCCCGCAAAGAATTTGTCATTTATAGTGATGCATCCTTACTTGGGCTAGGTTGTGTGTTGATGCAAGAAGGTCGAGTTGTGGCTTACGTGTCGAGACAATTAAAACCGCATGAGAGAAACTATCCGACCCATGACCTTGAATTAGCGGCTATAGTGTTCGCCTTGAAAATATGGCGGCATTACTTGTTTGGAGAAAGGTGTCATATTTATTCGGACCACAAGAGTCTTAAATATTTGATGACTCAAAGAGATCTAAATCTACGACAAAGACGTTGGCTTGAGTTGTTGAAAGACTATGAACTTGTCATTGATTATCACCCGGGGAGGGCTAACGTGGTGGCCGATGCTTTGAGTCGTAAAGCACTGTTTGCTTTGAGAGTGATGGATGCTCACCTATCCGTTTCGCCCGATGAGGTGCTAGTAGTTGAATTAAAGGCCAAACCATTATTGATTCATCAAATACTTGAATCCCAGAAAGTCGACGCTGAATTGGTTGCTAAACGAGCTGAATGTGCCTCGAATGAGGAATCGAAGTTTCGGATTGACAATAATAATTGCTTGACGTTCAAGGGTCGGTTATGTGTTCCAAGAAATTCGAAACTTATTTCGATGATTTTGAATGAGGCTCATAATGGCCGAATGTCTATCCACCCGGGTAGTACTAAAATGTACAACGATCTGAAACGTCAATTTTGGTGGCCGGGTATGAAACGAGACATTTCTGAATTTGTTTCAAGGTGTATGATATGTCAACAAGTAAAAGCGGAGCACCAAGTGCCATCGGGATTACTTCAGCCAATCATGATACCCGAATGGAAATGGGATCGAGTGACAATGGACTTTGTATCTAGGTTACCTTTGACTCAGAGTAAGAAAGACTCGGTCTGGGTTATTGTTGATAGATTGACCAAGTCTGCTCATTTTATCCCTATCCATACAGATTTTTCGCTCGATAAATTGGCAGAATTATACATCTCCCAAATTGTTCGATTGCATGGGGTACCTATTTCTATCGTGTCGGATAGAGACCCAAGATTTACATCGCGATTTTGGAGGAAGTTACAAGAAGCGTTGGGTACTAAGATGCATTTTAGCACCGCATTTCATCCCCAGACTGATGGCCAATCTGAACGAATAATTCAGATACTCGAGGATATGTTGAGATGTTGCGTCTTAGAGTTTTGTGGTTCATGGGAAAGATATTTGCCTTTGATTGAATTCGCTTACAACAATAGTTTTCAATCAAGCATTAAGATGGCACCTTACGAGGCTTTATACGATCGTAAATGCCGTACCCCATTATTTTGGACTGAACTTAGCGAAAGTAAAATCTTTGGGGTTGATTTGATTAAGGATGCTGAGCAGAAAGTTCGAGTAATTCGTGAAAGTTTGAAAGCTGCTTCGGATTGCCAGAAGTCGTATGCGGATTTGAAAAGAAAAGACATTGAATATCAGGTTGGAGACAAAGTATTTCTCAAAATTTCACCCTGGAAGAAGGTGCTTAGATTCGGTCTTAAGGGCAAATTGAGTCCGAGGTTCATCGGTCCGTATGAAGTATCCGAATGAGTTGGACCAGTCGCATACCGATTAATTTTGCCCCCTGAGCTCGAAAAGATTCACAACGTTTTTCATGTCTCGATGCTTCGATGATATTTGTCCGATCCATCGCATGCAATCACTCCATATGAGATCGAGATTCAGCCTAATTTGAGTTATGAAGAAGAGCCGGTTCGCATTTTGATGCGTGAAGTAAAAGAGTTGCGAAATAAGAAAATCCCATTAGTGAAGGTGTTGTGGCATAAACACGGAATCGAAGAAGCCACTTGGGAACTTGAGGACTTTATGAAGGATTGTTATCCGAACTTATTCACTGGTAAGATTTTCGGGGACGAAAATTCCTTATGTGGGGGAGAGTTGTGACAGCCCTAATTTGACCCTAGTCGGAATGTGGTTTCGGGACCACAAAACCGAGTCATAAAATTTAGTTAAAATTTTATTTGCATACCTTATATGTGTGGTAGTACTTGTATAAAAATTTGATGTTTTAATTTTTATCTTAGGAATGTTGTAACACCCCGTTCCCGATACCGTCGCCGGAGTCGGACACGAGGGGTTCTCAGACCAACTCTCATGTGTCACACAGACTATTTTTAACATTTCCAGACAAGCTGGCAAACTGCATCACTGTCACCTTAAAAATCATATCTCGAGTTCCAGAACTCGAAAACCCGTTCCGTAAATTTTCCCCGATTTGAAACTCATATGTCCATCCGTGGATTTATTTCTAGAATTTTTGGTCAGGCAAATTGGTACAGTTTATTAGTTAAATTCACCCCTGTTTCAGGGTTCGACTACACTGACCTTTGCGCATTATGACCTGGATATCTTCTCTTACAGAGCCTCAATGCTCATGCCGTTTATTTCTAACGAAACTAGACTCAAAGGGAAATCTATACATATAAGGCATGACTTATAATTGTTTCTGGATAATTTATGGTAAATTTTCAAAGTCGAAACAGAGGATCCAGAAACCGTTCTGGCCCTGTCTGACGAAATCTTGAATATCTCTTAAATTACAGCTCATATGGTCATTTCGTTTATTCCATATGAAAATAGACCCATCAAGCTTCGATTACATAATTTTTTTAGCATTTAATTCCACTTCTACTATTTTTAGTGATTTTTCGATCTCACATCACTGCTGCTGTCCGCAACAGTTACTGCAGTAGACTATGCCAATTTCATGAATCTTTCCTTGGCCTTACTAATCATCCATCATACATGACACGAATTATGGCCACCTTATCAAAATTAAGGTTTCTAAGACTCGTGGCTATAGGTTTTAACATCCCACTCAACCGACCACATAGGCCATTTTCACATGGCTTAAAGTTTACAACCCAAAATTTCAACAAAACAAAATAGCCTATACATGCCAAATGTTCTCCTAGATCGACTAAGAAGACAATACCAAAGATTGCTCACCGGTGTGATGACTTCGTTGACGGTTTCGAGCACACAAAAGGAGACGAGTCCAAGAGACCTAAAATAGGTGACAAGAAAACACCGAGTGAGTTTATAACTCAGTAAGTCATAAGCACTTCATAATTATCCATAAGCAAAATCCATCACCAAGTAAAATCAATGAAACGAGGCTAAGTGTTTCATCCATACCGAACTATACCATAGTTCCTTAGACCTTTCGGTTCAATCTCATACATTCACACTTCATATACTAATCAATAGGATATTTAAGGCATTTTTATACATCATCTCATTTTCGCTACAATCATGCAAATAATGAAATTTCATCTATTCCACAATACCTTATTTACGTGACCGCAATTGTAATCATCACATAGGTACAAAACTTACCAAGCTCAACCACGAAGCGTGAACATAGAGCCTATTCGCCATGAGCTCAAGGTACTTACTCTTTCTGCTGTCCATGATCAACTCGATAAAGTCACAACCTCCATGTGAATAATCGATCGGAGATATACACATTAAGTTCGCACACATAGTGCTTAATAATCGATTTCGCACACTTAGTGCCATGTGATTTAAGCTCGCACACATAGTGCCATACAATTTAAGTTCGTACACTTAGTGCCATATATTTCAAGCTTGCACACTTAGTGCCAATCTTGTCACCGCGCCCACTTATTGCCCGCACACTTAGTGCCGAGACCAATCACTCTACACATTTCACTACCTTTTTACATTCAATAATGTCATTATTCCATACACATACATATCATCTCATTAAACACAATTGCATAGATATTAAGTTCATTTAAGTCAATACCAAATATATGCTTAATGACTTACTTGTATTGGGTAGAACGGTTCCCACTCGGCTACTCGATTGCTTTCTCCTTTCCTTTATCCAATTGTGGCCCTCTAAGCTCTTGAGCTAATTCAACAAATTTAACTTATTAAAGTCTCACTTGCTAGCTTATGGCCGAATACACATATCATTAGCCCAATATCAAATAACTAAACACTTTAGTCAATTCTCTTTAACTATGCACACATTCAGCACTTTCATTCATCACTCTACCAAGCATGTGATGTTCAAACACAACCAACTCACATTCGGCCCTAGCTCATAACAAGGTAGCCAATTATCTAAGTCAAGAATAGGCATCAATATGCTTGCCTCTAACCGAATGCATGCACAACAAATTCCCCTCATGTGGCCGAATATGCATGTCCATGTTGAGGCCAATTATATACTTCAAAACCGAAACATCATCATATGTAAATGTACACCTTGAGATAGTCTATATGCCATACCAATGCATCATGTGCAAATATATATATATATATATATATATATATATGTACAAGAGTCGAATCTCAAGTTGATCATAACCACATATAAACATATATCCCAAACACAAATTTTACCTATCATGCAATAAGCATAAATCATGCTTATGAACACACCATGGCGAATACATCACAACCATACCCTTTCAAATTTCGGTCATGGTTAAACAAAGAACTCAATGTCTTACTCAAGAATGCTAAAAGAAAATTCAAGAGTAGTCAATCCACCATCACATGCATCATTAACAAGCTTCACATTTAGCATGCAATGGCTTTAACACAACATCAACCTTGGCCGAATACCATTCCCATGACATAGCAAAGATTTGAACCATGGGCTAATATGAACATCAAGCTAGCAACTAAAACATGCATGAATCTCATGGCACAACCTCAAACATACCTTAATCTAGACACAAGTATGGCCAAACCTCCTCCTAATCCTCTTGCAAACCAAACATGAAGCAAAACTCCTTCCTTCTTAGAATTTTCAGCCCAAAGAAATGAGAATGGATGAACAAATTTTTTTTTCTTTTTCTTTCTCTCAACTCACGGCAAAAGGGGGGGGACACTCACCTATTCTCTTTTTTTTTTTCTTCCATTTCTTTATTACCCATACTCCTTATTTTATTTTTTTCTACCATACACCATTGTCACAACATGTTTCATGACATGTTTTGCCCATCCTCCTTTGTCATGGCGGCCACTTCATGTTAGGGGGAATTGACATGCAAGTCCCTCTTTGAGTACATGCACTATTCACCACTTTACATATGCCTAGCACATTTCTAATTTTTTCACATAAGTCCCACGTACTCCATTCACATGCAATAGACTAAATCGAAGCTTAAAATTTTCGCACATTCATATTCACATATTCTAGACAATAAATATTACGTTCAAACATTTCGGTGATCGGTTTAGCGGTCCCAAAACCACTTCCCGACTAGGGTTAATTTTGGGCTGTCACAAATGTGAATCTTGCTTGAAAGGATTTAGTTGAGAGACTTAGAAAATTTTGATAGGTAAATAAGTAAGGACCAAATAGTATTGAAATATGAAAATTTGGGTTTGCATGTCAAAATGCCCAAATTATGTTGAGTGGCTGGCCAAGCATGGCTTCATTCTTCCAAGATTATGTTGTTTATTATTTAATATTGGTAAGTAATTAAAATAGAGGAGAAATAAAGATTAATGATAAGAAAATGAACAAAAAAAAGGGTGTGTTCATCCTTGTTATCCTTTAGCGAAAAACCAAGTAAAAGAAAGAGAAAAGCTTTGGAGAAGTTCGCCATACTTGTATCTAGGTTGAGGTATGTTGAAGTTATTCCTTTAAATTCATGTATATTTTTGGTTGTTAGTTTGAATTCTATCTATCCCATGGTTGGATTTGGGGTTGTTGGAGAGTTGGGATTTGACAAAGAAGCTTAAAAATTTTAGTTGATACCTTGATGCTATTAACATGTTAGTTATATGGATGTGTTAAGTTGCTTGTTATGTTAGCATGAAAGTTGAAGTTGTTAAGTCATTTTGTTGGAGGTGCGAATTTAGGACTAAGAAGAGAATGAGTATTCTGCTAACATAGTTGAAAGGGATGTTGCCGATTTTTAGATTTAGATTATGGGAGTGGCTATAATGGCCATTAAGATGTTGAACTTAAGAAATGTAGTCACATGTGGATTTATATGATATTACAAATAGAGGTGAAGCTATGCTAGATTGGGAAAAAGTCGATCAAGTGTGCATGAGAAGAATTTAGGTGTTTAGATGATGTTATAGATGACATTGTACATGTATATATATATATACATAAGTATACCCATTCGTGATGTTACCTTTAATTATGTGTATAATCGACTAAATGGGTAATTAGTAAGAGTGGTTGCCGAATATACAAACATACATATGCATGTGTAATTGAATTATAAATGTTTAGCAAGATGATTAAACTAGTTAATTTATTTATTAAGCCCGAGAAGTTAAAGAAGGGGAATCAAGCAAGGGCAAAGCCAAGGACATCGAGTAGTGGGTCGGAACCGTTATACCCAACACAAGGTAAGTCCTTAAGCACTTTTTGTGAGAACTCCTTGGATAGATATTTTTCAGAGTGATTCTCCTACTTATTAATATGACCATATGTACAATTTGAGTTAAGTAAATTGCTTTACCATGATGAAACAACATAGGGCACCATGTGTGCAAAATTATGTGGCACTATGTGTGCCGATTGGGAGGTTGAAGCATGAGGGAATCTCAAATGCACTATGTGTGCGATTTACTATGGCACTATGTGTGCGATTTACTATGGCACTATGTGTGCGAACATAATAAGCACTATGTGTGCAACACTCAGTTGTTGATATAAATTGTGCATGAACGAGGTAAGTGATTGAGCTACTAACTAAATATCGAAATTGAGGTTGTGCGGTGTATGCATAAATTTATCTAGTGCATCGTTATTCCAAACTTGAGGAAATGGATCTAAATCGATTGGGCTGACTTGGCATTTGATTTGATTGAAGGACTTGGCATGAGATCGAACCAAAAATTTAAGAAATTGTAGCATAGTTTGTTATGGTTGGAAAAATTGATTTTGTATTATTTGTTTTTCACTTATGATTATTATTGTTGGACGGTAGAGTAGTGCTTATGACTTTCTGAGTTATGTACTCATTTGGTGTGCTTATTTGCTGCTTATTTAGGTTCTTGATCCATTTTGTGTGCTCGGGACCGTCGTCGAAGTCATCACACCGGCTAGCAACTTTTGGTATTTTCTTCTTAGTTGGTCTAGGAGAACATTTCGGCATGTATAGGCCATTATGTTTGTTTGAAATTTGGTATGTAACCTTTTAGCCATGCGAAAATGGCATAAATGTTCAGTTGGATTTGGTTTTATGATGTTTGGTCACAAGTCTTAGTAATTCGGTTTTGGTTGAGTATTGGTTGAGGTCTACTCGATTATTACGCCATATGTCGTGGCTGATTTATTTTCGGTGCTATATTCATGATATGGCTATAGTGTAGTAGGGAGATGGCTGGTGATGATTAGCCTCTGGCATGGCTAGTCATGGTCATAATTGGTGACATGTATGATGAATTATTAGTTAGACCAAGGAAAATCATGAAATAGGCATAGTTCACTCTAGTAATAGATGCAAACAGCAGCAGTGATGTGAGATTGAAAAATCACTAAAAATAGTAGAAATGAAATTAAATAATGAATAAATTATGTAATCGAATATCGATGAGTCTATTTTCATACGGAAGAAGCAAAACGACCATATGAGCTATATGTTAAGAGATGTTTAAATTCTCAAGTAGGGCCAGAGCGATTTCTGGATCCCCTGTTCTGACTTAGGAAATTTACCATAAATTTATTGAGATAATTAGAGGTCGTACCTTATACGTAAAAATTCATCATCGAGTCTAGTTTCATTATAGACAAACGGTATAGGCATTGAAGCCACATGCAGGAGATATTTAAGTTGAAATGCACAGAGGTCAGTATAGTCGAACCTTGAAATAGGGAGATTTTAATGAATAAACTGTACTAATTGGCCCAACCAAAATTCTACAAAAATTCTACCATATAGACATATGAGTCTAGTTTCAGGAAAATTCTGAATTGGATTTTGAGTTTCAGAACTGAAGATATGATTTTAAAGAGACTACGATACGAAGAAGCCAAAGATGCCGGAAAAAAAATAAAAAAATTTGGGGGAAATAAATGAAGTAAGCTCGGTAACACCTCGTGTTCGATTTCCGGTAACGGCCACGGGATCGGGGTGTTACACTACGAGCTCGTGGGGCCCATACAGCCCATTTCGGCCCAACGTGGCCTACAACGACCTAAGCCCATGATATCTTTCATGGTGACCTCTACCATCAAATGCCCACGTTTTATGCGTTTGGATCACCACACGAGCGAGCACACACTCATGTAGTGTCAAAAGTTATATTTTCCAGCCTTTGCCAATTAACAATTGTTGTAGTGTGATTACACACCTATTTACGAAACGTGCGTCTAGCTCAAGACTTCCCCAAACCTACATTCAATCAAGATATTTCGTTAGTCGCTTGACACTAGGGTTAATCACCCTTTTCTATCCCCAACTCAAAATAACATCCAATACTTGCCTTGATTGCAAGAGTGTGGTTATTCCTATTTGAACCGACGGTGAAGGCTGATTTACCCTCCTAATCAAAAAGCTACATTGACAGCGAAACCCATTAATGAAGATCACATAAACACATGACTTAAAACTATATAATGGCTTATTGAAAACACAAAACCAAGGATAGAGGAAAAATAGGGAAATCGGCCAACACCTTCCTGTACAAGTCATGCACCAGTCGAACACAATAGTCGTAAACAGAGTTACCTTGATCGAGTGATGAGGGAAAGGTTTTGACTGCTTCAGAATTTACTAGCAACTCCTTCACTCCCCGAAAAGTTCTAGAAACTAAAAGAAACACCACACCTAAAGAAATAAGATAAGCAGCAACAAGAAGAGAAAGGAGTATTTAGCTTTAAACAGTGCGAGAGTACTTACCAATTTATCATAGAACAAAAATGAAACCACAACGAAAGGGATGGAGTAATCGGCCTAGCTACCAAAATAGGAAGAGACAGTAAGAAGAACGGTTTGGAGGGAGAAAACAGAGGAAAAGTAAGGGGTATTTGGTCACAATAGCAAGGTGGATTGAAATGAACTTTGATAACCACGAGAGTCGAAAGAGGGGGAATGATATATTCGGCCAAAGGAGAATTGGTTGGCGAGAAAAAAAGATGAAAAGGATTCAAAGAGCACTTGCCCAAAATTGAAACAAAAACAATAAGGTAGTAGGCTTAGGCAACAAAGTGGAAAGGGGAGAAGGGAGAATTGAAACACACTAGAATCGAAAGATGCACGAAAAGAACAATAGTAATGTTCGGCTTTAGAAACAACAAGTGAGAAGAATCACAGTTTTTCAAAAACCCAAAATTAAGAGTGACCAATTACCAACTCATAGTCGAATTTTTGAGTGGTCAAAGCCCTATTCGGCCACATTTCCCCCGCCACTTTCAAATTCCACAAAATCCTCCTTATACACACCACCATTATCTCCTTAACCATTGAATTCAAGCTCTACTCAACTAGTAGAGTTTCGATCAACCTTAACTTCCCACACAACAGAGCAGCAAAATAAACACCCCTTGTGTGCAACAGAGCTCAAACTCAAGACCTACTAGAAGCAGTAACATGCCACTGCCCCTTGGACCAACAACCTTTTTATGTCATGTTTTAACCATAATCATTTAAGAAGCCTACTGACTAAAGACAGGTTTATTTAAGTAAAAACAAAATTTTTGTACAAGTCAAAGATTGAACTCAGGACTTCTCCAACACTCCTCAGGACACTTAACCACTAAAGCAAGCATGCATTTATGCAACATAACATACAAAAATAAACACTTTAGATTTGGTGCGTTACATGACTAATTGTTACTGGTCTACTTTTAGATGGCGCTATCTCTTGGACAGGAGTCAGCACTTTACTTTCAACATCGTCAGCTACCTCTCGGTTGAGATTCATTTACTAGATGAAAACATAATATAAATTGTCAGTAGTCCTCACACTATCACAAATTATATATGACATGTATAGCTAGACTCTTACACACGCTATGTTAGTCCAAGAATCGACTAAATTGTAGCTCTGATACCAGTAAATGTAATACCCCTTACCCATATTCAATGTCAGACCAGGATACGAGGCATTACCGGACTTACATCACAAGCAAACATACAAATCGAGTCATAAATTTGCATCCAAATTAAAATCAACTGTATTCAATCATAAAGTCCCTAATATGAGCCTATGAAGCCCAAAACGTGCTTTAGAAGTGGTTCTGGACTAAATCGATAACACAGGAAATTTTTAGAAAACGTAGAAAATTATTGCTATGAATAGACTTCACATGCCTGTATGATTTAGGACACCCCCGTGTGGGCAGGCCGTGTGGTCACACATGTCCGTGTCCCTAACCCGTGTAACTCCGAATTTGGTGTGTCACATCGGAGTGTTTTTCAAAAATTTATCCTTTCGGTAAAAATCTATTTCTGAATTTAAATCCTTTTATTAGTAATTAACAAAAGTTCTCTTCAAACTGTTTACCTTATTAACCATCAGTGTTATATTAAATTGATTTAAAAACATGAAAGCTTTTTAAGTCAATGAAGTTTAAAACGCTTATTTTAGAAAAGAGTAATTGTTTTAAAAAACTCATCTTTACCTAGACTAGCAGTTTAAAAATATATAATCCAAAGCCCAATTAAAAAATTAAAAACCCAAAAGTGAAATCTAAATTAAATAAAGTCAAATGCAAGACACAGCAGTTGTGTGGCCACCTCTAGGTCCCTCGCAGCGCCAAGTCATCTAAGGCTAGGGATTACTTATATACTTGAAAAGAAATGGTGAGTTTATGAAAACTCAGTGTGTAGCCCCCTATCAGTCAAACAGTAAATAGTGCATGCAGGAACAGTTTGGGCCTGAGCCCTATTTAGTATCATTACAGTCTGGGCCTAAGCCTAATACGGTATCAGTACAGTGTAATCCAATTATGCATCCCACCCAAATCCAGCCAGCACACCACTCGTACCAACCAACAAACATTGTAGGGATATAAATCGACCCACCCAGCCAGCACACCAATATCGCAGCAAAATTCCAGTAATAATAATGTAGCATAGCTGCCAGAAACAGTGAATGTGACATAGTCACCAGTATAGTACTTCCTCCATATCAAAATACAAACCCCATGCAGTATGTCATGTCATAAATATTACGTCTACACAAATTCGTACTCAGTACAATCATATATGTAAATCATAAGCACATCAGTCATACGAAACATAAGGGCATAATTGTCATTTTACCATACAGTGGTATTACGGTCATTTTACCTAACAGGGGCATTACGGTCATTTTACCCTACAAGGGTATTACAGTCATTTTACCTAATTTAGGATTTTAGCTCAGATAATGACCTCTCCGAAGGTCTACAGTCGCTTCGAGCGACAAAGATAACCTAAATGATCATTATAGTGTAAATGGGCCCAAGGCCAAATACTTGGCCCAAGTGGGCCCACACGCTCGTGTAGCCCATTTAGCCCAAATTCAGTTACAGCTATGTGACCTACATAGCTTAGTCCTATATTTGTCACTTACCATGGATTTAATCTGTGTGGGGCCCACGAGCCTATTGGGCCCACATGGCCCATTTCGACCCAATGTGGCCTATAACGGTCGAAGTCCACGGAAATGCTCATGGTGGCCTTTATAGTATATCACCCATGATTTGTGGGCTCGATTTACCCCATGAGAAATTGCACGCTCGTGAGGCCTCAAATGCCAAAGTTTCGGCACTTCAGCTTTTCGGCTCTTGCCGATTTACAGTAAGGAAGGGTTTGGTTACACAACTTTATCGCAGCTTGCACGATTAACCCACGAATGTCAAACCTTCACCCAAGTATGCAATTTAATCCACTTATGATGTTAATTGAAAGATATCTACGCCCTTTCCTGCCGAAAGGCTGTATTAACCAAGAGAATCCATTAACATGAAACAAATAGGTAGGAGGCTTATTATGGTATCCACTCATTTAAAGGAATCTTAAAACTAGAGACAAAAGAATGAGCATTAGGCCAAAATAAGTCCACTTAGCCCGATTATTGATTGAATGCCGAAAGAAGGACTTGAACGCCTATAAACATTTGAGCACCCAAACACATGAGACGGGTTAAAGAGTTAGTAACCCTAAACGGAAACACTTGGGTTCATTAGAGAAGAAAACCATCATAAAAGGACCAAGAACCAAATCACAAACAAGAAATACTTACCCAAACTTAGCTGATAGGAACGTAATAACTAAGTAACAGTCAGCCACTGTCAGAGCCTAAATTCCTAAACAAACACAAACCCGATGCATTGAGAAGCAAGAAGTATTCTGCTAACTTGAAAGGAAGAGAAACGGTAGAAGGGTAAAGAAGAAATTGAATTCGGCTTAGTCAAACCTTAGGAACCATAGAAGAATTGTTGAAAAGAGAAAATAAAAGGTTCATCTATGAGTATAAAATAGAAAGAATAAAAGAGGGGTAGAAGAATAAAGGAAAAGTTTAGTCGAATGGTGAACTAAAATTGAGGAGAGGGTGATGCCAGATTCAGCTTTTAGAAAAGAAAAAAAAAAGCAAAATGTTGAAATGGTTAGAAAGGTAATGCATGAAATTGCCAAAAGAAGAGAAAGAAACCAAAACGCAAAAAGGGAAAAACAACCCGAAATGCCAAAAAGAGAATTCAGCACCTATACACTCTCAAGTTGTCGTACATGCACTCCCCAAACCCCTTAGCCGAATTTACACATACAAGCTATCTAATTCGGTTACAACTCTCTAGGCTTTAAATTCCTTGATTCACTCCACCCATTTCTCCATAATCCACTCATTCCAAATCCCCAACAACCAACATCCTATCCCTTGATCCCTTCCCCTTTTACCAAGTCCATAACCATTCAATAGAGTTTTAGTCTACCACAAACACTTGTCGCCCCAAGTAGCAAAATAAATATCTTTTTGCATGCAATGGGATTCGAACCCAAGCCCTCACAGTTGCTCAACACGTCACTTGCCACCAAGGCACAAGGCTTTTTTTTGTGACACATTTTACCCACAAATATTTATAAGGCCTATAAGCTAAAGCCAAGGTTCACTTAAGGGGAAAAACTAAAATTTTTGCAAATGCCCAGACTTGAACCTAAGCTTCTCAAACACTCCCAAACACACCCAAATCACTTAGCCAATAAAAGCAAACATGAAATTTGTGCCACTTTCTTACTTAACAAAAATATTTATGAGCAGTCTCCTAACCGCTCCCATGCTTAAGGCCCAATACTTCTAGGCCCAATTAATGGGAGTTACAATTCACCCCTCCTTAAAGAAATTTCATCCTCGAAATTTCCAACTATCAAAACAGTTGCACCATCCAGGCTATACCACTACGCTCCTGCTGCGCACTCTGATCCTAATGACACTAACACACTTTAACTTGAACTTGGAACCTCTTACACACACCCAAAACACTTAACCACTGAAGCAGATAGACATCATACGTATACAATTTCTATGTCCAAATTATCACACTTAAACAAAACATACCTGAGAAATAGGTGACTTGGCAATCCTGAGCCCGATGCTCCTTAGACCCACATCTAAGACATGCTTCTGACTTCCTCCAACATTCACTCGGATGACGCCTTTTGCAATGCTTACAAGTCTGAAAGTTAGGACACATTTTAACATGCTTCACAGAACGAGGCTCCAGCCCCAGAGAACTAGAATCTCTCTTCTTCTTACAGCCCACACACCTAGCCCGGAGTGTTTCACTAATCTCCTTAACTTCCTCCAACACTTCCCTTACTAACCGAGTTAGCGCCTCAATACCAAGCTCTGGGTTATCGCTAACCGAAGTTGGCAGACTTATCCTGACTTCTATCTCCTGAACCATCTCCTGTTTAGGTGAAGCTGGTGCCTCCCTAATAGGTATGTGAGCCGATGCTGAAGTCCCAGCCCTAACACTTCCTCGGCCTCTACCGCGGCCACGTGTACCCCTTCCACAAGTACCTCTAGTGCTCATTTTAATAACAAATTATCTGTTTAAAAGTCTTATGTATTAGTTTGTAATTTCAGTAATTGTTAACAAATGTGTTATGAACGATAGTATTTAGGGTTTGTTTTCATAGAACAAGATCTTACTACAGTTTTTTGTCTTTTATAGTCTCAGTCTACTCTAAGTAAAGAGTTTCAATATAGTCTACTACCTATAGTAGTCCCTCAGTAATACCTTTTAGTTCAAGCAATCTATAGTAAAAGAAGAACTTACAGATTCGGCGCCGGAGACTTGGTGTGCCACACTGGTAAACCTTTCAAAAATATTTCAAGAACAGTTTTCCAAAAATTCCTAATATTTTCAAAACCCATCCCGTAGCTGAATTTTGTAACTTGACTCTGATACCACTAAATGTAACACTCCAAACCCAGCCTAGACATTATGGCCAAATTTACGTGTCACGTCGGAGTGTTTTTCGAAAATTGATCCTTTCAGTAAATATTGGTTACTTAATTTAAATATTTTTATTACTAATTAACGAAAGTTCTCATCAAAGTGTTTACCTTATTAACCATCAGTGTTATATTAAATTGATTTAAAAACACGAAAGCTTTTTAAGTTGATGAAGTTTAAAACGCGTGTTTTAGAAAACAATAGTTATTTTGAAAAAACTCATCTTTACCTAGACTAGTAGTTTAAAAATAAATAATCCAAAGCCCATTTACAAAATTAAAAACCCAAAAGTGAAATATAAATTAAATTAAGTCAAATGCAAGACACAACAGTCGTGTGGCCACCTTCAAGTCCATCGCAGCTCCAAATCATCTAAGGGTGGGGATTACTTGTACAGTTGAAAAGAAAGGGTGAGTTTACAAAAACTTAGTGTGTAGCCCCCTATCAGTCAAACAGTAAATAGTGCATGTAGTAACAGTCTAGGCCTGAGCCCTATTCAGTATCATTACAGTTTGGGCCTTAGCCCTATACAGTAACATGTGGGCCTAAGCGCAATACAATATCAGTGCAGTGTAATGCAATTATGCATCCCACCCAAATTCAGCCAGCACACCACCCGTACCAACCAACACACCATGTGGGGATATAAATCAACCAACCCAGCACACCAATATCGCAGCAAAACTGCCAGTAATAATAATGCAACATAGCTGCCAGAAACAGTAAATGTGACAAAGCCACCAGAGTAACAGCCCGATTTTGGGCGGCCTAGTCGGAACAGTGGTTTCAAAACCACTTTTCTAGGGCTAGAGAAATTATTTTTAATGATATTTTATGTGTTATAGCATGATTATATGAGTGCATGAAAGTTTTGGTGAAATAATTTTAGCGATTTCATGCTTAATTGCGAAAAAGGACTAAATCGCATAAAGGAAAAAGTTTTGTTTTGCTAGCTAAACATGTTAAATAGCTAGAGAACCAAAATTTGGGGTGTTTAAAGTGAAAATAAACCTAAATAGAGTGCTTGGCCAGCCCTAGAGAGAAAGAGTTTGGAAAGTGAAAGTTGTGGGTATTAGGTAGCTTTTTTGGCATTAAAATAATAATAAAAAAAAGATGTCATCTTTTCATCTTTCTTCCTTCCCCCACCAAAAATACCAAAAAAATAGGGATTTTAAAAGCTCAAAATTTCAGCAACTTCCATCCCTTGCAAGTAAGTGATTTTGGTGACTTTTCTTGATGTTTTTTTTTACATTTTTGGGACCCCTAAAGATTAATCTAACTATTGAGGGGACTATTTTGCAAAATGGTTGAGAGTTTAGGGCTTTTTCATGAAAGCATGTGTGTTGTTAACTGAAATTTTAAGGAAGAATATGAGTTTTGGTTGTGTAATAAACAACTTTTGTGAAAGGATTTTCATTGAAAACACTTAAAAGGGCCATTTTGTAAAAGTTATAAAATAGGTTGTAATTGTGTGAAATAGTGGAAATTTCAGGTTTTCATAAGAGTAATAATTGGTCGGTTAGGCTTGGACAATAAGGAAATTTGGCAGAAATCAATTTCCGGGCCTAAGGGTAAAATGGTCATTTTGTGAAAGTCTAGGGGCAAAATGGTCATTTTTCCAAAAATGTGAATTTTGATTCTCCAAATTTATTTAGTGATTAAATGAGTGAATTTGATCATGTTAGATCAAGAAAATTGAGATTTGGGCTTAAATCGAGAAAGTACATGGTTAAGGATAAAAAGAGAATAATTAACCAAAATTGCAATTGAGGTAAGTCTGTGTGATTAAATGAGCATGATATTTATGTCATTGTTATTATACTTAAAAATATATCTTGCCATGATTGTAATAAAGGTTTTGATGATATTTTATATGAGAAAGTGATGTCAAATGTAAATAACATTTATGTGTTGATTGAATGCTTAGAGATTTGATGGAATATGATATTCCTTTGAAACGAGTAAGTTGTATGTAAATAGTACAACTATATTGTTATTATATGTTTTTAAATTGATATAGCATGAATTTCTTGGTTGTGGAAATGATTATGTTTGATGAATATTGAGATAGTAGAATTCCCGTTTGAACTTTAAGAAACAATTCGGATATTCATGCCATGAAATTCAGGTTATTTGTGTGCTAGTGTAAGACATGTCTGGCACATGCATCAGCTACGAGATATGTTAGTGTAAGACCATGTTTGGGACATGGCATCGGCACGAATATGTGAGAGCTAGTGTAAGACCATGTTTGGGACATGGCGTCAGCCTCGATTTTGATAGTTAGTGTAAGACCATGCCTAGGACATGGCATCGACGTGATGGTTAAGCCAGTGTAAGACCATATTTGGGACATGGCATAGGCATTATACCCTATGTTTGAGGCTTTGTGAATATCCGATAGCTTTCTAAATGGTTCAACAGTGAGAGTTACGGTTTAAGCTAGATGAGAAAGGTTATGACCATATTGTGAGTGGTACAGGTACTTATATGAAATTGATGAGATGTGAATTCAATTAATGTTATATGGTTAGTAAGGAATGAATATGAGCATGTTGACTAACACAGGTATGTATGCCAAGCTCATGAGAAATGATTTCAGTTTATGATGCACATTTGGTGAAAATGTAAATAGGTAATTCATGCCTATGAGAATGATTTTGTGATGACCTTGTGATTATAGGTCTATACTTATGATGTATGAATATGTAACCTTACCAATGTGATGAAAATGAATTAATATGCTGTGATAAACTTAGTATCGTTAATTTACACTAAAACAGTTTTGAACAACAGCTATAGTCTGACTTTAAAAATCCACCAAAAATTGTGGAAATTGAGTTAGAGACTGAATAAAATATGAAATTAAAGTAATCGAGTCTAGTTTCTTATAAAGGAAACACTGTAAGCGAAGGAATTTCATATTGTGAGATATTAGAATTTGTGTGAAACATAGTCAGAATGACTTCGAAATCCCCTATTCTGATTTGAGAAAATCATTGATAATTGTAAAAAAAAATATTTATGAGTTATAATTTATACGCTTATAATTATTAATGAGTCTATTTTCAATATAAATAGACAAGAACATCATCCAAGTCCTGTATTATGAGATAAGTGATTTTTAGTGAAGAAGGGTTAAAACTGTTAGATAGCGAAAAAGGGTAACTTTAAGGAATAAACTGTACTAATTGGCTGAACCAAAAATTCTGAAAATTTTATGGTAAGAAGATATGTGAGTATAGTTTCAGGGAAAATTAGCATAACTTAATTTGGAGTTCCGTAGCTCTAGATATAATGATTCAATGACTATGACTCGAGAAAATAGCTTGACTAGAACATTAGTAAAAATGCAAATAAGGTTGTATTACCATGAGAAGCAAGTTGATAAATTGCTTATTATTTTCATACGGTCTTACTAAGCTATAAAAGCTTTCTCCCTTCCTTTCATTTCCTTTATTTTTTTCAGGTTAGCTCAGGGTTGGAGATTGCTGGAGGCAGCATCACACTATCAAGTCGCTACCTTTGGAATAATGAAGTATACATTAGAAATTTCAAGTGAGTGGCATGTATAGGGATCTAGTTGATTGACATGTGTTATTTTGCTTTGGCCAAATGTGTTGGCTTATTTTGAGTTATATGTATATGGTCATGAGATGTGGCTCATATTGAGTACGGCTTGTAAGCCTAGCTATTCATGTCATGTCTAATGTTTATAATGTGATTATGTTTGTTTGCCATGCATGGTTAGTAATATGACATGTGTGTTGGATGTATGCTCTATGACCAATTGAGGTGGTCATAGTTATATGGTAATTGCACGTTATAAACACAACATGATAATGATTTGAACATGAGTGCTTGATGGATAAGTTGGTAACCAGAGTATAATGGTATAAATGGTCATCAAAATGACAAGTCTTATGAATGTGAAATAAGGAATCTAGACTTGGTATTGTATGAGTAGATGCATTACTTGTAAGAGGACATGTTAATGTTAACGATATGTCTTAATAAAAAGTGTTTAATCACTAAAATGATGCCATGATTTGCGACTTTGTTGTGCATAAGATTGTAAGAGATTATGGGTAACATGAAGGCTTGGAAAATAGCCTATGTGTTGGCCACACGGGCTAAGACACGGCCGTGTGTCTCAACCATATGAGGGGCGCGGCCTAGAGACATAGGCGTGTGGCCCAACCGTGTGGTTCGGTGTGCATGCTGATGTCATAAACAGAGAGTGTGACAGTCCTAAAGTGACCCTAGTCAGAAAGCGGTTTCGGGACCGCTAAACCGAGTCACCAAATTATTTGAATATAATGATTATTGTCTAAAATATGTGAATATGAATGTGTGAAAGTTTTAAGCTTCGATTTAGTCAATTGCATGTGAATTTAGCTAATAGGACTTATGTGTGACACTTTTGAAATGTGATAGGTCGATCTATAAGGATCTATTAGTGCATGAGATCAAAAGGGTGGACTTGCATGTCAATTTCCCCCTTAATTAGTAAGTGGCCGCCATGACAAGGAGGGTGGACAAAATGTTATGGGCAAAACATGTCATAAACATGTTATGTTAATGCTTATGTTAGGAATAATAAAATAAATAACATGGGCAATAAAATATTAGTGTTAGTAGGAGGAGAAACAAAAAAAAATGTGTGTGGTTGCCCCCTTCATTGCCGTGAATTGAAAGAAGAAAAAAAAGAGCTTCATTCTTTGGTTCTTCTTGGCCGAATTGAAGAAAGGAAGAAGAGAGGTTTCGGTCACCTTGAGCTTAAGGGGAGGTTAGTATGTTGTGTTAGATTCTTAAATTTTAAACTTGTTTCTAGTTAATTAGCTAATTTCTTACACAACCCATGGCAAAAATTTCGAAATCTTGGTGATGGCTTGAGCATTCGGTTTTAGTTATTAAAGGATGAGATTAGGTTATAATCTTTATGTTTTATGAAGAATTGTTGAAGAGAAGGGTTTAAGTAGTCAAATTATAAATTTTAATGCTCATGAGTACAATGGCCAAACATAGATTTGTCTAAAGAATTGAACAAATGCCGTGTGAGTGATTGAAATGAATGAGTTGGAGGCTGGATCATGTTAAGATTCGGCCTTGTACATAAACATTAAGAGTTTGATGTTTTTGTGATTTTGGGAAGGTAGATAAGGTTATACACAAGATGAATACTAAGATTTTGGTTGACTTGTTTTTAGTGAGGTTCGGCCAAGGACCTTATGTGCAAGTTTATTCGGTTTAAGTAGAGTAAACGTGACGGATAGATATGGAGTAATGTGTATATTGGTTCGGCTGCTAAGCAAGGAAATAATTGTTGGTAACATAGTATCTATGCACTTATGAATATATATATATATGGTATTTTAAGTATAATTGTTCATTGATAAGGTTGGTTAATAGTTCAAGTAAGGATTACTATATTTGATATGTACACAAATTGAGGCAATAGGTTCGGCAATTAGCTTAAGACATACGGGTAATATCATATGTCCGATTATAGTTAAACATTCGATAATTGTGATTCATTGGCTACAATGTTTGAATATCGCCATGGGGAGAATATATGATCGGTTGCCTAATATTAGTTCGAAATGAATCTAAATAAATAGATATTTGTATATAGTAAAGTTGGATAAGTAATTTAATAAATTTATTTGTTTATTAAGCTCAAGAGCTTAGAGGATCAAAGTTGGATAAGGGAAAGGAAAAAGTGATCGAATAGCCGTCGAAATCATTCGACCACATCTGAGGTAAGTTTTCGAGTAATGAAACTTAGATTATGATTCGATTAGATTATGTTATAAGCAAATCAAAATCATGCCCTTTGTATGTAGCTTTTGGGTTGAAAATGATAATGCTTGATAAGTGACTTGTGTTTGAATTCTAGTTACGAAAATGAAATATTGATGTGTCATGATTTATTGATATTTGCATGGATATTCGGATTGATAACCGGGCTAAGTCCCGAAGGCATTTGTGCGAGTTACTATAACCGAGCTAAGTCCTGAAGGCATTTGTGCTAGTTACTATAACCGGGCCAAGTCCTGAAGGCAATTGTGCGAGTTACTATAACCGGGCTAAGTCCCAAGGCAATGTGCGAGTTACTATAACGGGCTAAGTCCCGAAGGCATTTGAGCGAGTAGCTATATCCGCTAAACCGAAGGTACTTGGTTTGGGAATGAGCGATCTTGCTGTAATAATTTCAATTAATACGCTCGTAAAATCCCAACGATAAGGTACGTTTCGTATATGCATTGGAGTAGTGATTTCGTTTAAATATTATCCGCTCAGTCGATTAGTGAGCTTTCGGCCTTTGGTTAAGTTGATCCCTTATGTATGAATATAAGGGTTGGAAATGTGAAGTAGGACTGATTTTTGAGAATATGTGTATATGAAATTATCCGTTTAGTTATATGAATGCTATACTTGATTGTGCCTAATTTTATTGCTCAAAACTTACTAAGCATTAAATGCTTACTTCGTTCTTTGAATCTCTATTTTATAGATTTTGGTTCGTCACCATCGGACTCGGGATTGTCAAGTCGAAGTCATCCACACTATCAAAGCCCTTTTGGTACACTTTTGGTTGAACTCGAAAATGGCATGTATAGGACTACCCTTTTGTTGTTGGTCATGTACCTTTTGGTTTTGTATAAATTTGGATAGCCATGCGAAAATGGCTTATATACACTTTGAGCATAGCATTATAATCGTCTTGTATGTTTTTCATTGAGAGGTATGGAAATGTTTGGTAATGATTAGCCATTGGGAATGGTTAATTATGATTATTTTGATGCTATGTATGACAAACTCTAGTTGATTCATGGAAAACCATGAAATAGGTAAGGTTTACCTTAAAAACAGATCTTGACAAAGAAGAAGTGGTGTAGATTTGAAAAATCACTAAAAATAGTAAGAATGGAATTAAATAATGAATAAATTATTTAATTAAACCTTGATGAATCTATTTTCATAGGGAAGTAATGAAACGATCATATGAACAGTATTTTATGAGACTTTAAAGTTTTTGTGAAACAGGGCCAGAGCAGTTTCTGGATTCCCTGTTCGGACTTGGGAAATTCATTATAAATTAACCGAAGATAGTTAGAAGTCATGACATATATGTATAGATTTATTTTCGAGTCTAGTTTCTTTAGAAACAAACAGCATAATTATTGAAGCCTTGTACAGGGAGATATATCAGTCGTAATGCATGAAGGTCGAGAGCAATGAACCTCAAAGCAGGGAGACTTTAACTAATAAACTGTACTAATTGACCTGACCAAAAATTCTAGAAAAAAATTGTAGATGTATATATGAGTCTAGTTTTAGGGAAAATTTATGAAACTGATTTTCGAGTTTCGGAACTCAAGATATGATTTTTAAGGTGACAGTGACGCAGTTAGCCAGCTAGTCTAGAAATTTTTAAAATGGACTGTAAAACTAAGGGAATTAAGTCTGTTAACCCCTCGTGTCCGACTCCGGCAACGGTCTCGGGTACGGGGTGTTATAGAGAGTTACATGGCCTGATGACACAAGCGTGCCAAAGGCACATGGGTGTGTCCCTATGTCCACACAGGCGTGTGACCCTGTTTCATGGGAAAAATTTCTAAGTTTTCCTGAAACTTCTCAAAGTTCTCGGTTTAGTTCCGAATCAATTCCAATGAATGTTCTGGGCTTTGTTGACCCAAATAAGGGACGACATGCATGTGTTTCAAAGGTTTTGAATTAAATGAGATTTTATGGCCTAATTTTTGCATGAATGTGTATGTTTAAGTCCAGAAATGCCTCGTACCCTGTTCTGACGGCAAACATGGGTAAGGGGTGTTACAACCAGTAACAGTGAATGTGACATAGTCACTAGTACAGTACTTCCTCCATATCAAAATCCCAACCCCATGCAGTATGCCATGTCATAAATATTACGTATATGCAAAGTCATACTCAACACAATCATATATGTAAATCATAAGCACATCAGTCACACGGAACATAAGGTCATAATCATCATTTTACCATACAGGGGTATTATGGTCATTTTACCCTATAGGGGTATTACGGTCATTTTACCCTACAGGGGTATTACGATCATTTTACCTATTTTTGGGTTTTAGCTCAGATAATGACCTCTCCGAAGGTCTACAGTCGCTTCGAGCGACATAGATAACCTAAATGATCATAACGGTGTAAATTGGCCCAAGGCCCATTACTCGACCTAAGTGGGCCCACACGCTCGTGTAGCCCATTTAGCCCAAATTCAGTTACGGCTATGTGACCTACATAGCTCAGTCCTATTTTTATCACTTACCATGGATTTAATCTGTGTGGGGCCCAAAAGCCCATTTCGGCCCACAAAGGCCCATTTCGGCCCAATGTGGCCCATAACGGCCGAAGTCCACGGAAACACTCGTGATGGCCTTTATAGTCTATCATCCATGATTTTTGGGCTCGGTTTACCCCACAAGCGATCGTACGCTCGTGAGGCCTCAAATGCCAAAGTTTCGGCAGTTCGGCTTTTCGGCTCTTGTCGATTTATAGTAAGAAAGGGTGTGGTTACACACCTTTATCGCAGCTCGCAAGATTAACCCACGAATTTCAAACCTTCACCCAAGTATGCGATTTAATCCACTTATGATGTTAATTGAAAGATATCTATGCCCATTCCTGCTAAAAGGCTGTATTAACCAAAAGAATCCATTAACATGAAACGAATAGGCAGGAGGCTTATTCTGGTATCCACTCGTTTAAAGGAATCTTAAAACTAGAGACAAGAGAATTAGCATTTGGCCAAAATAAGTACACTTACCCCGATTATTGATTCAATGTCGAAAGAAGGACTTGAACGCCTACGAACATTTGAACACCCAAACACATGAGAAGGGTCAAAGAGTTAGTAACCCTAAACAAAACACTCGGGTTCATAAGAGAAGAAAACCATCATTAAAAACCAAGAACCAAATCATGAACAAGAAATACTTACCCAAACTCAGCTGATAGGAATGAAATAACGAAGTAATAGTCAGCCACTGCCAGAGCCTAAATTCCTAAATAGACACAAACCTAATGCATTGAGAAGGGAGAAGTATTCTGCTAATTTGAAAAGAAGAGAAACGGTAGAAGGGTAAAGATGAAATTGAATTCAACTTAGCCAAACCTTAGGAACCATAGAAGAATTGTTGAGAAAAGGAAATAAAAGGTTCGGCTATAAGAGTAAAATTGAAAGAATAAAAGAGAGGAAGAAGAAGAAAGGAAAAGTTCGGCTTTTAGAAAAGAAAGTAAAGAAAGAAAAATGTCCAAATGGTCATAAAGGTAATGCACGAAATAGCCAAAAGAAGAGAAAGAAACCAAAATGCAAAAAAGGAAAAACAAGCCGGCATGCCAAAAAGAGAATTTAGCACCTATACACTCTCAAGTTGCTGTACATGCACTCCCCAAACCCCTTAGCCGAATTTGCACATACAAGCTACCTAATTCGACTACAACTCTCCAAGCTTCAAATTCATTGATTCACTCCACCCTTTTCTCCATAATCCACTCCTTCAAATCCCCAACAACGAACATCCTATCCCTTGATCCCCTCCCCTTTTACCAAGTCCATAGCCACTCAATAGAGTTTTAGTCTACCTCAAACACTTGCCGTCCCAAATAGTAGAATAAATATCCTTTTGCATGCAATGGGATTCAAACCGAAGCCCTCTCAGTTGCTTAACACGTCACTTGCCACCAAGCCACAAGACTATTTTTGTGACATAGTTTACCCACAAATATTTATAAGGCCTACAAACTAAAGCCAAGTTTCATTTAAGGGGAAAAACTAAAATTTTTGCAAAAAGCCCAGACTTAAACCCAGGCTTCTCAAACACTCCCAAACACACCCAAATCACTTAGCCAATAAAGCAAACATGAAATTTGTGCCACTTTCTTGCTTAACTAAAATATTTATTAGCAGTCTCCTAACCGCTCCCATGCTCAAGGCCCAATACTTCTAGGCCCAATTTTTGGGCGTTATAAATGGCCAAGCTACACGCCTGTGTTCTAGGCCGTGTGGTTAATTTAATTTTCATGAAATAGGTGTAGACTTCACAAGGTCGGGACACACGTCCGTGCTTGAGGCCGTGTCCCTCACACAGCTGAGACACATGTCTGTGTCTTTGCTTGTGTGCTCAATTCTAAGCATTCTATTTCTCAAACTTAAGGTGCAGGGGACACATGGCTAGAACAGATGCCTATGGAGCAGACCGTGTGTCACACACGGCCTAGGCATAGGCTCATGTGTCTACCGGTGTGGACAAAGTAAATGCTATTTACCAAGCCATTTGTCACCTTCATTTGCACATCCACTTACACAATTTAAATGACATAAATCATGGTGTACTTAGGCAACCAAAACATCCACAATCATGGCCAATACAGGTCAGAGAATGCCATTATCTATCATGCTCATGACATTTTGTTATGCCAAATCAAACATACCAACTTCACATTCTACAAGTTCCAATATGGCTACTAATAACATGCATAATTTTAATTAGTTTTCCTAGCATACCAATGAGCCAGTCTTAATAATTCAACAACAAAACCATTAAACCACATTCAACCACTTACCAAGCATTTATGAACCACATCACACAAAAGGTAATTACACATGTATGCATATATAAATATTTATATAAAAGCTTACAACCAATTCAACCAAAATGAGCCAAGTTACATGGCCAAATATCAAATCAAGCCTTTGACAATTACAAGCTAAGACATTTGGCTAAAATCATGATGACACATATAACAAAATTAACAAGTCCTTATACATGCCATATTCTCAAAATGTTAAGATCATCGATACCCAAAATGAATAGTGTGATGCAAACTCTGTCAATCTCCAATCTGAGATAGCTGGGTGACTTTATAAAACATGGAAAATAAAATGGAGTAAGCTATATAGCTTAGTAAGCTCGTATGAAAGAAATAAGAAAACCTTACCATACATTGACATGCAAGTAATATAACATAAGGCAATGTAATTTTCCATAATCTCATGATAAAAAATCACTACCATCACAAACTTACCTTAAAATTGTCCTACAACGAATTAATAATCATAAGCTTTAAGTACATACATGCACCATCTCGAAATAATTTCATACACATTCTCATCCTTGTCATACCCAATGAACCACTCGAAATAATAATGTCAGATACTCAAAAAATCTTACACACAAGGTGCCACGTATTACATATATGCTAGCTCTCAAGCCATTAACGGGCCTGTTCACATAAAATGTCAGTCAAGACGTAGCTACTCAGTGCTGCTCACACAAGCTGTCAAGTAACCGCAATATATGTTGGTATACTTAGCCATCGGTAGGACGTACAGGACCAGCACCCGAATCACATAACATAAAACCCTAGTGACATGTCACTTGTATCCTAATCTATTCCTAAAGTTCGATTGGGGTTTCTCACTTTTCAAAACATCGTCAAATGTGTTCTTAAGGTCAATTACACAATTAATGCATAAATTAAAGCATTTAAAATACATTTAAAGTAAAGCTTATTTTACATACGAACTTACCTCGGTTTCAAAAATGGCCAAAGAGATCTATTCGTCAACTACTTTGGTTTTCCCCTAACCTAGACCCGAACTTCATTTTTCTTGATCTATAATACCACATTTAACTTATTTAATCATCACATTAGTCAATTCAGGCCAAAAACACATTATGGAAAAATTTACATTTTTGCCCCTAACTTTTCAACATTTTACAATTTAGTCCCTAAGCTCATAAAATGAATTTCATTCAATTTATTCACAATCCAAGCCTAGATGATTATTTTTTGTACTCATAACAACCCACATTTTTCATTTATTCTCACTTTTCTACATAATTTATAGACTTCTACAAATAAGTCCCTATTTGACATTTTTATCAAAAATCATTTTGTAAATGTTGTTTAACTAACAACGAACATGCATTTTCTACCATCAAACATCAAAATACATGCACATCCAACATGGGTAAAATTTTAGACTTTAATTTTCTTTCAAATTAGTCATTGAAATAGATAAATCAAGTTATAACGATCTCTAAAATGTAAAAAAAAAAACATTAAAAACAGGACAAGAACGGACTTACAATCGCGCTTGGAAGCTTGGCCAAAAACCCTATCTATGGCTTCTCTTAAATTTCAGCTATGGAGGAAGATGGACAAAATTTTGCCTTTTTTTTACTTATTAGTCCATTTAATAATCAATTTACTAAAATACCCTTAATGCATAACTTAAAATTATACCTAGCCATTTCCATTTTTTTCCATATTAAGGTAGAATGGTCTAATTACCTTTTAAATATCTCCAATTTAAAAGTTCATAGCAATTAGACACCTTTAACTTATCGAATTCAAGTTTTGCACCTATTGCAATTTAGTCTTTCTAGTCAAATTGGGCACTCAATCGATAAAATTTCTTAACGATATTTTGACACAATTATTCTATCATGTTGTAAACCTTAAAGAAATAATAAATTAAATATATCTACTTCAGATTTGTGGTCTCGAAACCACTATTCTGATCTGACCCAAAAATGGGCTGTTACAAACGAAACAGTTGCTACTCCTATGGCTAAGACAGGGTCCCAGACTCTGATAGCTGAGGACAATACAATATCCTAGGCCATGATTCAGACATTGGAATGGGTCCTTGGGACCCATTATAAATCTAGAGGCTTAGGGTTGATTACTGAACGACTCTAGTTGAATGGTCCTGAGTTGTTCAGGGACATCATTAGAGTTGCCCCTTATTTCACTGAATATTGGCTAGAAGCCACCAAGCAAATCATGACTGACATTGATTGCACACCTACTCAAAAATTGAGGGTGTTTTATCCCTGCTTTGGAATGAAGCCTATCAGTGGTGGCTGACGGTTGAACAAGCTGCTCAGCTTGAATAGTTAGTTTGGACTATTTCAAGAACACCTTCTAGAGCATGTATGTGGGGGCAAGTTATGTAGAGGTTCACCGACGCGAGTTTTTAAGCCTGGTTCTTGGTGATCGATCTGTGGCTAAATATGAGGCTAAGTTTTTACGACTAAATAGATATGTGTAGGCTCTGGTAGTGTCTGATTATGATAAATGTGTGAGATTTGAAAAAGGGTTACAATATAATCTGCAAGTTTCGGTAGCTCTTCAGAAGGAACGGGTTGTTGCAGCCTTGGTTGATAAGGCTAAGATAGTAGAAGAGGTGCAGTAAAATGAGCATAAGCGGCATGACCATGATAGAGATCAAAGTGAGATTAAAAGGGATTTGGGTCCCTCTGGCTCTAGGATGTGCCCTAAGAGACGGGCGAGGTTTGTTAGGCCTTTGAGATCTGAGGCACCAACTATAGTTATTGAAATTCACTGTAGTGGCTATTGGAATCGACATCTGGGCAAATGCTAAAGAAATTAAGTGGCATGCCTTCATTGTATGTTGATAGAACATCGAGTTAGGAATTGTCCCTATCGACCAAATCAGGTGCCATTTGCGGTACACAGTTTCTATTCGGCCTCCGAGAGTAGTTCAGCAGCCACTTAGAGGTCGTGGTAGTGTCATAGAAGGTAATGGTTTGGGGAGAGGATAGAGAGCAATAGGCAGAGTTGCGAGTCAGACTGAGGCTCGATAGTCGGCACTGGTTTATGTGGCGAGATGACATGAGGATAAGAATGACGCCAACATCATAGCAGGTACATTCTTTATTCATTATGTTTTGTATTTTGCTCTAGTTGACATTGGGTCTACTCACTCGTTTATAGCTAGTACTATTTCTACAAATTTGGGTATAATGCTGAAAATACTGATAAAGAGTTCTCTGTGATTTGTCCCCTCGGTCAATCAGTTCGTGTTGATAGGGTATATAGTCGAGTACCCTTAAAGATTTAGGGTATGGTATTTCTAGCCGATGTAATAGAGTTTCATTTTGATGAAATTGATTTGATTCTAGGAATGGATTGGCTCAAAGAGTATCAGCCCAATCTAGATTATGCATCTAACAGAGTTACTGTGAGGACCGATAAGAATAATGAGGTTATTATGGTTGGTGAGTGGCGAGATTGCCTTTCCAATGTAATTTTTGCTCTTGTAGCTGACAAGTTAGTCTGAAAGGGATGTGAGGCATACCTTTCCTTCATATTTGATCCTATTCTTACGAAGCTTTATATGGGAGATATTTGTACTATGAGGGAATTCCCAGATGTCTTTCACAAGGAATTGCCCAAAATACCTTCGGATAGAGAGCTAGAGTTTAGTGTTGATTTGTTACCAGGTACTACTCCGGTGTCCATTACACCCTACCGTATGGCACTATAGGAGCTTGCAAAGTTAAAAACTCAGCTCCAGGAACTTGTTGATAGAGTGTTCATTCGGTTGAGTGTGTCTCCGTGAGGGACACCGGTGTTGTTTGTTAATAAGAAGGATGGGTTGATGAGAATGTGTATAGATTATCGATAGTTGAAAAAGTTAACAATCAAGAATAAGTATTCGCTACCATAGATTGACGACTTGTTCGACCAATTTCGAGGGCATCGGTTTTCTTCAAGATTGGTTTGCATCTTGGTTACCATTAGATCAAGGTTAAAGAGATTGATGTGTACAAAATCGCCTTCAGGACTCGTTATGGACACTACAAGTTACTAGTAATGCCTTTTGGTTTGATAAATGCCTCAGCGACATTTTTAGACTTAATGAACCAAGTGTTCCAACCATATTTGGACCAGTCTGTAGTAGTCTTTATCTATGAAATACTAATTTATTCCAAGACTGAATCTGAGCATGATCATCACCTTCGTATTGTACTCTAGACACTCCGAGAAAAATAGTTTTATGCTAAGTTTAGTAAGTGTGAGTTTTGGTTACAAGAGGTTTCTTTCCCTAGACATGTGGTAACTATTGAACGAATCCGGGTTGATCCCAAGAAAATAGATGTTATAGTTGAATGGAAACAACTGAGAAATGTACCTAAGCTTCGTAGTTTCCTAAGTTTAGCTGGTTACTACCGAAGGTTTGTCAAGGGATTCTCTCTAATTGTGTCACCTCTGACGAAGCTACTACATAAGAACACTCTGTTTGTGTGGTCTGAGGCATAGTTTTTTAGCTTTGATAAGGCCAAGTCTATTTTGACACAAACTTTTGTTCTACTTTAATTGGAATCGAGTCGAGAGTTTGTGGTTTTCAAGTGATGCATTATGTGCCAGGCAAGGATGTGTTTTAATGCAAGACGGTAAAGTGGTTGCTTACACACCGCGACAGCTTAAAACACACGAGAGTAACTACCCTACACATAATCTTGAGCTGGCTGCAGTCATGTTTGGTCAAAAGATTTGGAGGCATTGCCTGTATGGTGAAAAGTGTATCTTTTACACTAATCAGAAGAGTCTTAAGTATTTGTTAATTTAAAAGGAGTTAAATCTTACGCAGTGCAGGTGAGTTGAATTGGTTAAGGATTATGATTGTACGATAGACTATAATCCTGGTAAGGCTAATGTGGTGGCTGATGCTCTTAGCCATGGAGCAATGATTGACCTGAAAGCGATGTTTGCTCATTTGAGTTTAGTTGAGGATAGAGGATTGTTAGCTGAATTTTCGATTAAATTGACTTGGGTCGAGCATATTCGTATTAAACAGTAGAGCGATGAGTCTCTAATTCAGCTACTACAATAGATTTGCTCGAGTGAAACCTCATATTTTAGTTTGAATAATGACAAAGTTTTGTGTTTCAGGGGTCAGATTTGTGTGCCTAATGATAGGAAGCTGAGGTGATTGATTCTACAGGAGGCACATAGTAGACCTTACGCTATGCCTCTTAGTGGAAACAAAATGTATCGAGACCTCCGAGAACTTTATTGGTGGCCTAGTCTGAAATGGTAAGCGGTTGCCTTTGTGTCCCACTTCAAAAGTGTCAAAAGGTTAAAGTCGAACATCAGTTGCCCTCAAGATTACTTTAACCAGTTAAGATTCCTCTATGGAAATGAGAGCGTGTAACTATGGATTTTGTTAGTGGGTTGCATTTAACCCCCCACCAAGAAAGATTTAGTTTGGGTCATTGTTGATCGATTGACCAAATCCACTCATTTCATTCATATAAGAATAGACTTTTTACTACAGAAGCTTGCTAAGATGTATATTATTGAAATCGTGAGATTGCACGAGATTTTAGACTCGATTACCTCTAATAGAGATCTACATTTCATGTCTCAATTTTGGAAGAAGCTTTATGAGGCTTTAGGAATTTGACTTGAATTTAGTACTGCGTATCACCCCCAGACCATCGAACGGTCTGAGTGGGTCATTCAGATTCTAGAGGATATGCTTCGGAGTTGCGTAATAGATATTTAGGTTAGTTGGGAAGATTACTTACCATTGGTTGAGATTACGTACAATAATAACTTCCTGTCTAGTATTTAGATAGCACCTTACAAGGCTTTGTTGTCGTAGCTGTCGTACTCCTCTGTGTTGGATTGAGTTAAATGAACCTCAGGTTTTGGCAGTTTCTGAAACTGAGAATACTCTCAAGTTGATCTGTGGTCGTCTTAAAGCCACTTTTGATCGATAGAAATCTTATGTCAATTTAAAAAGAAAGGACACTGGGTTTTCTGTAAGTGACCAAGTGTTCCTAAAAGTGTCACTATGGAAAAAGGTCTTGCAATTTGGAAGCAAAAGCAAGTTGAGCCCGAGGTTCATTGGACCTTATCGCATTTTGAAACATGTCAAACCGTTGCATTTCAACTAGAATTACCACCAAAGTTAGAGTGGATTTGTAACGCCCCGAATCTTGAATAACTATTTTTGCATGGTTGTGATACAACAATGTATCTGCTTTAGTGGTTAAGTGCTATTGGAAGTGTCTAAGAAGTCTTAGGTTCAAGCCTTGGCTTGTGCAAAAATTTTGTTTCTTACTTGATTAAACCTTGTCTCTAGTCAATAGGCTTTTAAATTAATATGTTTATAACATGACAGAATGGGCCTGCTAGTCTAGGGGATAAGTGGCATGTGGTAGATACTTGAGGTCTGAGGTTCGAATCCTGGTGGGGGCAGTAGAGTGTTTTATTTTGCTACAAATGCTGTGGAGGTGTCCTAGGTTGACCAAACCTGAGTGTTTGAGGAGTGTGGGGAGTTGTGGCCGAATTTTAGGAGCTTGTTGGAGGGGATTTCGGCTTTTAAAGGATATGGGTAGGTGGGATATGGTTGATCAATCTTAGGTGCATTTTCCTAGAGGGATTTGATAAGAAAAGTTAGGGAAATTTGAAGTGTGGAAGAGTTGGTGCTGAAATGGTATGCTAAGCCACTCAGAATTTGACTTTGGTTGGATTACTCTCCTTTTCGGCTGAAATGAGCATTTTCGTTTATTTTTCTCTCCTTTGAGAGTCGAATTGTGCTTGGGGAATTTTGGGCAGTGTATATTCAGGTTTGCATTTCGCACTCTTTCCCTCTTTTGCATCTTTTTCTTTGGCCGATTGACTCCTCTTCCCCTCTCAATTCTTTTTCCTTTTCACCATGTTACCTTGGCCAAATATCTCATCACCCCTCTCTAATTCTTTTGTTTTAGGTTTTGGCAAGTGCTCGTTGACTCCTCTTCTCTTCTCTCTCAAGTAACTCACTCTTTGGCCGAATACCTTTTTCCTTCCCCCTTCTTAACTCTTTCGGGTATCGACATCTCCATCTCCTTGCACTTTGTTACTTTTACCGAATACTTCTCCCCCTCTTTTCCTCTACTCTTTCGATTTTCGAGAAATTTCTCCCTTGTTGTTGTGGTGTTTCCTTTTGGCCGTCGAATCCTTGGCTTTTAGCCGAACTCCCAACCTTTGTCACCATCTCTGTTTGGGCTCACGGGGTGCGATTATTACATCTTGTGCCTCAGTTCAAGTGTGTGCTTTTAAGGGTAGGTTGATCACTTCTATTCCCTATTCTAAGTTTACACTTTTGGTAAGTTACTGTACACTTGGTTCAATGACTTGCATGTATGGTAATAGTTAACAAGTTGCAATTGGAATGCAGGTAGTCTTTAAGGGTTGTAAGTGATCTCTTGCAACGGTTTTAGTGTGATCGATCAAGGTGAGTGATAGGTAATCTCTTAAACAAGTGTTGACTAGGGTTCTTTTCAATTCGTTTGATAGGTGATTAACTGATACTTCTAATTGTGATAGGTTTGGAATACTCGTAGGCTAATAGCACACTTTCACAATCAAGGTATGTAAAAAAAACGTTGCTCTAATTGTAAATTGACAAAAGCTGAAATAAGTGACCGTCGATGCCACACGGGTGTGTGCTCACTCGTGTGGTAATCCGAAGGCCTAAACATGGGCGTAAGATCGTTGAGGCTATCCATGAGCAATTTCATGGGCTAAGGCCGTTTTAGGTCATTTTGGGCCAAAATGGGTCGTGTGGGCTCCACAGGCATGTGGGCCGCACACGGGTAAACCACATGGACGTGTGGAGAACGTTGGGCCAAGTTGTGTAAACCACACGACCAAGGCCATTTCTGGGCTATGTGGGCCACACGGGCGTGAAGGCCTACATGGGCCAGCATTGTGGGCTTTGGGCCCATTTTCACTGTTTGACTGTTAAGGTTGCATGGGTCGCCTTAGATGATTGTGGACCTACTGTTGGGTCGGCAAGTATACCTAGATCCCCAAAATTGATAAAATGACAGTTATGCCCTTATGTGCTAAAATGACTATTATGCCCTTATGAGATTTATGACTGATTGATCATGCCATTTTATATATATATTGTATACATGGATTGTAACAGTTTGGTTTTTATCCTAGTCAAAATAGTGGTTTCAGGACCACAAATTAGAGTCCAAAAAATATTTTAATATTATTTTCTGTGTCTGTGATATGTGAATTTACATCTGTGAAATTTTTGTGATTTAATTTGTTTGTTTCTGAGCTTAAATATGAAAAAGGACTTAATTGCAGAGAATGCAAAAGTGGCCTTCTATTTGATTAAGTACCAATGAGGTCTTTCAGTTGCAAATAGACTATTGATATATTAAATAGACATTGTTGGACATCCATGATAAGCTTAAATGTTTATTATACTAAGGTTAATTTGGTAAAAGGGACATTATAATGTTTATAATAAAATAAAACATGTTTTTGGATGAATCATTCATCCTTATTGCCAAAAATCACAAGAAAAAGAAAAGAGAAAAGCTTACCTAGGGTTCGGCCCTTGTTCATCTTGATTAAGATATGAATTTTCGTCTGTTTTTGATAATTTTTACGTTTCTGTGATCGTTGCTTCATGTTCTTCAAAGCCCATGTCTGAATTTCTATTTCTACTAAAGATTTCATGAAATGCCATTGTTGATATCATGCGTTTTGTGATGTTTTTGAATGAATTATGAAGTCTTTGTAGATGCTTCATAAGTTTTGTCTTTGAGTTTTTGATGAAATCAAGCTATTTGGACTAAATTGTGAAAATGAGGTTTTGAAGGACTAAATTGTGAATTAAACATGTTGTATGGGCTTATATAGAAGTCATAAAAATTCGGCTAGCCCTTGTTGCAAATAAATTTTGCATATGTGTGATTTTTTTGACTAAATTGTCAAAGAGTGAAAATGTAAGGGCTAAAATGTAAAGTGCCCTAAATATGTGTATATGGATTAAATTGAATGTAATGAATGACTGAATGGTTGAATTTGTATTGTATTAGATCAAGAACAAAGAAAATCGGACTTAGATTGAGGGAAGTCCAAAATAGTTGAATAGTCGACTAGTTTTATCCGAAATCCGTCCGAGGTAAGTCAGATTACAATTACGTGTTAATTGAAATAAATTCTACACATATAAACTGTAATCTGTATTGGATGGCCTTGAGTGCTGGATAAATATATTTGGAATAAAGTATGATAATATGTTAGTATCTGAAAAACTCTGTATGCTTCTAAGAAAAGTTAACATCTGTCTGAGACATCGTGTAAGACCGTGTCTGGGACACAGGCCTCGATTGAGATTTACGTATAAGACCATGTCTGGGACGTCGGTATCATATCTAATTTCGTGTAAGACCCTGTCTAGGATAGAGGCATCGATGTTGAATTACATGTAAGACCACGTTTGGGACGTCGACATTGTACTTGTTTATGAGCATCTATATCGTTTCTGACCCGTCTGATGTTAGCATACGAAATCTGAGATTGAGTATATGAAATGTATAACCTATGCAGGTACGTTTGTATCATACTAAATTTCTGAATATGAAAAACTCTGTCTCTGTGAAATATGTATGGATATGAAGCATGGCATATATGCGAACAAAGAAGCATGGTTAAGTTTATGAATTATTCTATGCAATAGTTATGAATCTTTATAGTTGAATAGTACTTATATGCTTTAGTAGTTGGACCAATTGTATTTGGCTTACTAAGCTCTTTGTAGCTTACTCTGTGTGTTTACTGTCCGTTTTACAGTTATCGTAGCTACTAAAGGCCCGGGGATAGTAGAGGATTGTCACCACACTATCGATCTCATTTTGGTACTTTTGAAAGTGTACATATTTTAAAGTATGACATATATAGGCTAGAAGGTCTATGTATATAAGTTTTGATGTGTATATATTATGCCATAGGAGTTGTCTAGAAAATGAAATGTTGTATATAGTTTTGGTATGTGGTTGATGGTGCCAAATGATGTATGGTTGTAGTGTTTTATGAGATAATATGTTTTTGTTATAAGGAAGCATGTTTTGAGCATGGAATTGGTTGGAAATTTTGGTATGAATGTTGTATATTATTGCTTGTAGGATTGGACCCAAAAATAGGTGGCAAATTTGGC
The DNA here is from genome assembly GCF_025698485.1 of Gossypium arboreum. Lineage (NCBI taxonomy): Eukaryota > Viridiplantae > Streptophyta > Magnoliopsida > Malvales > Malvaceae > Gossypium > Gossypium arboreum. The sequence goes on from NC_069076.1 coordinate 37,782,048, forward strand.
TTAAACCAAGCCTGCTTGGTGCCACACGGTCAGGGGACACGGGCGTGCCTTGTGGTCGTGTAAGAAAGTAGTATTCTCCTAAGAACCACTTTGCATTGACACGTAGGCGTGTCATATGGCCGTGGGCTAAAGTCAGTAGCTAGCTAAGTATCACAAAACCATAGTACACGGGCATGTCTATTGGCCATTTGAAAAAGTCAATATGGGACCTATTTTTGGCACAGCTAGTTCACATGGGCTTGTCTAGTGCCCGTGTGTGACACACGGCCTAGTCGCACGGCCATGTGACTTTAATAGTTTGAAAGAATTAGTTGAGTTCTGAAAATTCTAAATGGGTTCGGTTTAGTTCCGACCTTTCCTTAAATGTATGTTTTAGGTCTCGTAGACTATATTCAGAAATGATTGCTTATGAAATGATGTTAAATAATATCTGTGATTCTGAATTGGTCCGAAATGTTTTGTCTACCTAGTAATGCCTCGTAACCCTAATCCGATGTCGGTTAAGGGGTAAGGCTATTACATGGATAATATTATGATATATTGCATGGGGTGGGTTTATTATGATTGTAGAAAGTGTACTGTACTGGCAGCTCTGCTGCAAATACTGTTTAGTGCTGCAACCAGTGCTATTTTGGAGTGTAGGGATGCGTGGGTTGATTTTATCCCCACATGGAGTGTAGAGCTGGACGGAGTGGAGTATAGAGGTTGGTTGGGTAGAATTTCTGAATACATATCTATACTGTTACTGTTACTAAAATGGGCTAAGGCCCACAATGATACTGATACTGAAATGGACTAAGGCCCTAACGGAAACTAAACTGTTACTGGTACGGGCTTAGGCCCAGACTATATTTTCCTATTGCATGATTGACTGTATGTTTATAAGGGATTACACACTGAGTTTTCATAAATTCAACCTTCTGTTTATCTGCCCAGTAATCCCCAGTCTTAAGGCGGGTCAGTGCTGCGAGGGACTCAAAGGTGGCCACACAACTACTTGGACTTCCTTATTATATTTTAAATTACAAGTATTTTAATTTGGGTATCTTTTTATGTAATAAAGCCTCTATAAATTTTTAATCTTTAATTTAGTCTTTTAATTATTTTGATTCATAGCTGCTAGCAGTAGGATAAGACGTGCTTTTCAAAAGACTAATGTTTTCCAAAAATACCAAGAATACATAATTGTTTAAGATCTTCCGCAAGAGACAATGTTTTAAATCTTAAAGACGTTTTAACATGAGTAACATTTTATGAGCGACATGTTTTAAAAACATCATTAAGAATGCGTAACAAAGGTAAATATAGTAAAAGGGTTTTCTTTTGATATCAAGCTTTGAGAAAAACACTCCTATGTGACATCACCAGATTCGACCATAATGTTTAGGCTGGGTGTGGGGTGTTACAGGATTCATGATATGTTCCATGTCTTGATGCTAAGACGGTATCAATCTAACCTATCACATATCATCCCCGTCGACAAGATTGAGTTGCGACCGAATTTTAGTTTCGAAGAAGAACCTATTCAGATACTAGATCTTGATATCAAAGTATTACGAAGGAAAACTGTACTCTTGGTTAAGGTGTTGTGACGAAACCATGGCACTGAGGAAGCCACTTGGGAACCCAAAGATGAAATTCGACCACAATTCCCATATCTGTTTGAGTCAGGTAAATTTTGAGGCAAAAATTTACATTAGGGGGAAGGAGTTGTAATGCCCCAGAAAGTTGAATGTTCTATTCTCGCGTAATTAAGTCTTTGTATTGATGGTTATGTGCTCTATTTATGTGATCGAGGTCAGGAGTTCCAGTCACATCTTTAGAAGTTTTACTAATTTTTTTCTAAATAACCTCTATCCTTGAATTGCATAGTTAAGTTTAATTCAATGTAAACCTATGTCAAGAATGAACTTGCTGGTTCACTGGTTAAGCATTTCTCTACTCTCTGATCATGTGTTTGTATCTCAACGTTGGCGCTAAAAAAGTTTTGCTAAATGATAGACATGTGCTGGTAGTTAATTAGCATTCTTTTAATGTTAATTCTTTTTCCCATCCCTTTTCTCCTTTTATTTTTTCTTTTCTTTTTACATTTCCTCTTTCTTTTAAATTTCCTTTTTTATTGCGTTTAGCAAGTGGTTATTGGAATATTTGAGGGTCCTAAGTTGTTCGGTGCATTGTTAGAAGAATTATGTGTAAGTTCTATAGGAAAATATTATGTTTTTGAGAAGTTTTGTTTGTTTCTGTTTGTGGACTAAATTGGGATTTCTCTGACTACTTTGCATAAATTCTTTGTTAATTGGTCATTCATCTCTTTTCCTTAGGCATGAATACTAAGGGAAGTGGTCTTTCACGTGCAATTCTAAATTAGCTCTGTCAATTTGTCGGCAAGCATTCGTTTGTTGAAAGTTTTGCATTGAGGTTCTCAACATAATTGGTTGAGTATTAATGAATGCAAGTTTTCGTCATTTTAGTTGTTTCATTGGTTGTTGACGTAACAGCCCGTTTTTGGGTCAAATCGGAATAGTGGTTTCGGGACCACAAATCTGAAGTAGAAATGTTAATTTTATTATTACTTTAAGGCCTACAGTATGACTGAATGATTGTGTGAAAATTTTGTTAAGAAATTTTATCGATAGAATGTCCAATTCGACTAATAGGACTAAATTGCAATAGGTGCATAATATTTGTTCTAGAAGCTAGAGGTGTCTAATTGCTATGAAAATTTAAATTGGAGGCCCTTAAATGGTAATTATACCATTATGCTCTAAGTTGGATAGAAATGACCATGGTTAAGTGAAATTTCAAAGTTTGGCACTAAAGGCATTTTGCTCATTTGGTTAATAATGACTTAATAAAACAAATAGAATATGTTCATCTTTCTAATTTCACCCCCCATAGCAGAATTCCAAGGGTAACCATAGCTAGGGTTTTGGTCAAGCTTTCAAGCTCGATTGTAAGTCCACCTTTGTCCCGTTTTTAATGATTTTTATGTTTTTGAAGTTGTCTCAACCTAATCTAGCTATTTCAAGGACTAATTTGGAAGAAAATAAAAGTCTAAAATTTTTCTCATATTAAATATTTGTGTATTTTGATGTTTAATGGTAGAAAATGCATGTTTGGTGCTAGATTAACAACATTTACCAAGTGATTTTTGATGAAAATATCAAGTAGGGACCTATTTGTAAATGTTGTAAAAGGTGTGTAAAAATGTGAATAAATGAAAATGTGGGCTGTTATGATCAAGGAATAGGTTCGTCTAGGCTTGGGTGTGATGAAATTGAATGAAAATCATTTTACGAACCTAAGGACTAAAATGTAAAACGTTCAAAAGTTAGGGGTAAAATGTAATTTTTTCTATAAGGTGTTTTTGGGATTAAATTGAATAATGTGATGATTGAATAAGTTAAATTTGATATTATATATCAAGAAAGAAGAGGTTCTAACCTAGACCGGGGAAAGAACAAGGTTGTGGACTAAATAAAACTATTAGCCATTTTGTACTGAGGTAAGTTAATATGTTAAAAATAAGCTTTAGAATAATTGTACTTAAATGCTTTAATATTGTATGAATTGTATGTTTGATTATGTGAATGAGTATAATTCTACGAACGAGTTCGACGATGATTCGACAAGTGAGAAGTCTCGTTAAACCTTAGGAATAGATTAGGATACAAGTGACATGTCACTGGGGTCATTATGTGTTATGTGATTATGTGATCCGGGTGCTAGTCTTGTACGTCCAACCGGTGGTTGGGTATACTGACATATGTTATGGATACTTGACAGCTTGTGTGAGCAAGCCCGTCGATAGCTTGATAGCGAGCGATTATGTGATATAAGATTAAGATAGCATTAGCTACATATGTGGTATTTAGCGTGCAAAAATATCGAGTATTTGGCATTATTATTCCGAGTGGTTCACAAGTATGTTAAAGATGAGAATATGTGTAAATTAATTTCGAGATGGTTCAGGTATGTACATAAAGCTCATGTTTATTAAATGCTTGAAACGATAACATGAGGTAAGTTTTGTGGTAGAATGAGTTATGATCATGAGACTATGTTAAATTTACATTTAATTATGTTATAATATTTGAATGTTATATGCATGGTAAGGTTGCTTATTTCTTGCATACGAGCTTACTAAGCTATATAGCTTACTCAATTTATTTTTCAATGTTTTATAGTGTCGCCAAGCTAACTCGAATCGGAGATCGTCAGAGATTCTAATCACACTATCAAACTCTCATTTTTAGGTATTTATGATCTTAGTATTTTGAAAGCATGGCATGTATAGGGACTTGGTCATTTTGTTATATGTGTCATTATGGTTTTAGCCAATGTACTGGCTTGTAATTGTCAAAGGCTTGATTTGATATTTGGCCTTGTAAATTGGCTTATTTTGGCTAACATGGTTGTAAGCCTAAGTATTTTCATATATGTGCTAATGTCTTTGGTGATATGGTCATGGTATGCTTGGTGAATAATGGAATGTGATTCATAGCATGAATGCGAAATGTTTGGAAATGTGATATATTGAGGAGATGATAAATTTGTACACAATTAGGTGTCTTGAAAGCAGTAAATTGAGGATTAATGAATGTGAAATTTGCATGATTGATTTAGGGCATAATAAATGTTGTGAGTATGACAGATGTTGCTATTGTATTGGCATGTGTTGGTCCTAATTGTTGGTTTTTTGGTTGCCTAAGTATATTATGTTTTGTGCCATTGAATTGGTGTATGTGTATGTGTGAATAAGGGTGGCAAATGGCTTGATAAATAGCCTTTATTTTGTCCACATGGGTAGACACACGGGCGTGTGTTTAGGCTGTGTGTAACACAAAGCCTGTTCCATGGGCATGTGTTTCGGGAAATAGAATGCTCAGAATTGAGCACATAGGTAGAGACACGGGCATTTGTCTTAGCATTGTGGATGGCATGGCCTGGAACATGGGCATGTGCCCTGGCCGTGTGAAGTCTGCACTTATTTTATGAAAATTAATCTTTTACGCGGTCTAGCACATGAGGGTGTGACTTGGCCTTGTGATCCCGATTTGTTCATGAGTTACAAGTCAGAGAGTTACACAGGGTCGGGACACAGTAATGTGTAACCACACGACCTGATCATACTGGCGTGTCCCATATCCATACGAGCGTGTAACCCTTGTTTAGTGCGAAAATTTCTAAGTTTTCTAAAGTTCTCGGTTTAGTCCCGAATCACTCTTAAATCATGTTTAGGGCCTCGTAGGCTCATATTAGGGACTTCATGATTAATTGCAAATGGTTTTAATTTGGACAAATTTATGGCTCAGAATTGTATGATTGTTTGTATGGTAAGTCCAGTAACGCCTCAGACCCTGTTCCAGCATTGGATACAGGTATGGGGTGTTACATTTAGTGGTATTAGAGCTATGGTTTAGTCGATTCTCGGACTAACGTAGCGTGTGTAAGAGTCTAGCTATACATGTCGTATATAAATTTTGATAGTGTGACGACTCCTGACAATTTAGACTCTGTTTTCATATAGTAAATGTATCTCAACCGAGAAGCGGCTAATGACATTGAGAGTAATACATCGGTTCCCACCCAAGGGACAACGCCATCTGAAAGTAGGCCAGTGACAATTAGTCAAGGAGGAGAGGCTAGAGAAGCCTTCTTCCAAAGGATGAATGAGTGGTTTGTGGAGTTTGTTCAGAAAAATCTGTTTGCCCAACATCCTCTACCCCCACCTAACCCCTAATCGATTCCCGTAGCTCCCTAAGGTGTGGAATTGGTAAGACTTTGATAAGATTCAGAAATAAGGGGCTGAAGAATTTAGAGCAAATGTCGATGATGATCTCGAGAGAGCAGAATTCTGGCTTGAGAACACTATCCAGGTATTTGATGAGCTTTCTTGCACCCCAGATGAGTGCTTGAAATGGACTATATCACTTCTAAGGGATACGACATATCAATGGAGGAACACTCTTATATCTTTGGTACGGAGGGAAAAAGTTACTTGGGATTTCTTCCAAGAGGAATTCAGAAAAAAGTACATCAGTCAGCAATTTATTGATCAAAACGCAAAGAGTTCTTGGAGTTGAAACAAGACCGAATGACTGTGACTGAATACGAGCAGGAGTTTGCTAGACTCAGTAAGTATGCTCGAGAATGTGTTTCAACAGAGGCTATTATGTGTAAGAGATTCAAAGATGGGCTGAATGAGGACATACTGTTAGTTAGGATTTTAGAGTTGAAAGAATTTGTTGTGCTAGTCGAACGATATTGCAAAACCGAAGAGTTGAGTAAGGAAAATAGAAAAGCTGAGTTTGAGGCTAGAGATTCGAGAAAGAGGTCGATGAATAAGTCATTTCAATCTTCGTCAATGAAATCAAGAGATTTGTATGCTCAGTTGAGTATCCCAACAGAGATCGTGGGAAGCAATATTCGCGTTCTAAGGCCCAAACTACTTCCATAGCAAGCGTATGTAATGCTAGGTCTAATAAGCCTAAATGTCAGCACCGCGGTAGATGACATCCCGGTGAATGTAAGATGAATAAGCGAGCTTGCCTCAAATGTGGCTCCTAAGGTCACTTTATCCGAGGCTGCCCTGAAATGGCTGAGAAAGATAATTTTCAAAATGCAAGATTGAATAACACTACAGCTAGAAGAAGGCCAGTGAAAAATGTGGGAAACGAGATCAATAGTAGAGGGGTATCGAAAGACTCAGTTGTGAGATCGAAAGCTAAAGCACCTATGAGAGTTTATGCTATTCGTGCTGGCGAGGAAGCATCCTCCCCTGACGTGATCACTGGTATATTTTATCTTTATGATACTAATGTAGTTGCATTAACTGATCTTGGATCGATTTATTCCTATATTTTCATGAATTTGGTATCTAGAAAGAATTTTCCTGTTGAGTCTACTGAGCTTGTGATTAAGGTGTCAAACCCCTTAGGCAAACATGTTCTAGTTGATAAAGTTTTCAGGAGTTGTTCTTTAATGATTCAGGGTCACTATTTTCTACCTGGCTTAATGCTTT